>NC_135590.1:14222500-14847500 GCF_965152235.1 Eretmochelys imbricata | reverse complement strand
CAGAGGTTGGTGCACTCCCTGCTCATACACCCAATTTTCCTGTTCCTACATTCCAGGACGGCTTTAGCCCACTTTGCTTCTGCACAGCACTGCAGTGGGAGCTCGTGGTCAGCTGGTTGTCCACTATGACTAGGGCCATCCTTAGGCATTTGCAGCATACACGGCTGCGTAGGTCATCCGAAAATTTAGGGCACCCCTGGGTCTTAGTGTCCTCCCTGCCACTTCTTCCTATCCCTGTTCTGACCCTTCCTGTAGGCTCCCACCACAGCTGGCTGCTGCAGCCTAGTGAGTCTTCCTCTGGAGGGGATCTAGTACTTAAAAGTGAAAAAGCCTCCAGCCTGCCAGACCTATTAGCTCAACTGTTAAAGAGCCTGTAGCGGGACCATTACCCCACTCCTGGGGAAAAAGGCTAGGCTGATTGGGGAGGCAGCCACAGCTGTGGCCACACCCTATCAGGCAACATCTGGCCCTGATACAAGGACTAAGAGAGGTGCTGGATCAGTTTCACTCCAGTCTTGGGGTATGTCTACATTACGAAATTAGGTCAAATTTATAGAAGTCGATTTTTTAGAAACTGATTTTATACAGTTGATTGTGTGTGTCCCCACTTAAGACCATTAAGACCATTAAGTCGGTGGAGTGCATCCACAGTACCGAGGCTAGCATCGACTTCAGGAGTGTTGCACTGTGGGTAGCTATCCCACAGTTCCCACAGTCTCTGCCACCCATTGGAATTCTGGGTTGAGATCCCAATGCCTGATGGGGCAAAAACATTGTTATGGGTGGTTCTGGGTACATGTCGTCAGCCCCCCCGCCCCCGGTGAAAGCAACGGCAGACAATCATTTCGCACCTTTTTTCCTGGGTTACCCATGCAGACACCATACCATGGCAAGCATGGAGCCCGCTCAGCTCACTGTCACCATACATCTCCTGGGTGCTGGCAAACGTGGTACTGCATTGCTACACAGCAGCAGCTCATTGCCTTGTGGCAGCAGATAGTGCAGTACGACTGGTAGCCGTCATTGTCGTCTCCTGGGTGCTCTTGGTGAGGTCTGTCAGGGGCACCTGGACATAAATGGGAGTGACTCCAGGTCATTCTCTTCTTAAGTTTCGTCTCATGGAGATTCAATCTGCCTGGAAATGATGACAGCTACAGTCGTACTGCACTGTCTGCTGGCGAGCACCCAGGAGACGACGACGGCTAGCAGTCATACTGCACTGTCTGCTGCCAGCCTACCCCTTCCTCCCCCTCCTTCCCTCCATGAAAGCAACGGCCAACAATAGTTTCGTGCCTTTTTCCATGCAGGTGCCATATTGCTGTCATCATCCTCATCCACCCGCCGCTTCCACTGCCACTCTGCTCTCCTGCTGTCCTGCAGATGCCATACCACGGCAAGCATGGAGACTGCTCAGATCACTGTGGCAGTTATAAGCACTGTAAACACCACACGCATTATCCAGCAATAGATGCAGAACCAGAACCTGCAAAAGCAGGCGAGGAGGCAACAGCCGCGCAGTGACGAGAGTGATGAGGACATGGACACAGACGTCTCTCAAGGTACGGGCCCTGGCAATTTGGACATCATGGTGGTAATGGGGAATGTTCATGCCATGGAACACCAATTCTGGGCCTGGGAAACAAGCACAGACTGGTGGGACCACATAGTGTTGCAGGTCTGGGACGATTCCCAGTGGCTACAAAACTTTCGCATGCGTAAGGGCACTTTCATGGAACTTTGTGACTTGCTTTCCCCTGCCCTGAAGCACCAGAATACCAAGATGAGAGCAGACCTCACAGTTCACAAGTGAGTGGCAATAGCCCTGTGGAAGCTTGCAATGCCAGACAGCTACCGGTCAGTTGGGAATCAATGTGGAATGGGCAAATCTACTGTGAGGGCTGCTGTGATCCAAGTAGCCAACGCAATCACTGAGCTGCTGCTATCAAGGGTAGTGACTCTGGGAAATGTGCAGGTCATAGTGGATGGCTTTGCTGCAATGGGATTCCCTAACTGTGGTGGGGCGATAAACGGAACCCATATCCCTATCTTGGCACTGGACCACCAAGGCAGCCAAAAGGGGTACCGAATGGGGTACTTTTCAATGGAGCTGCAAGCATTGGTGGATCACAAGGGATGTTTTACCAACATCAGTGTGGGATGGCTGGGAAAGGTACATGACGCTCTCATCTTCAGGAACTCTGGTCTGTTTCAACAGCTGCAGCAAGGGACTTTCTTCCCAGACCAGAAAATAACCGTCGGGAATGTTGAAATGCCTATAGTTATCCCTGGGGACCCAGCCTACCCCTTGCTCCCATGGATCATGAAGCCATACACAGGTAGCCTGGACAGTAGTCAGGAGCTGTTGCACTATAGGCTGAGCAAGTGCAGAATGGTGGTAGAATGTGCAGTTGGATGTTAAAAAGTGTGCTGGCGCAGTTTACTGACTCAATTAGACCTCAGTGAAAACAATATTCCCATTCTTATTACTGCTTGCTGTGCGCTCCACAATATCTGTGCGGGTAAGGGAGAGACGTTTATGGTGGGGTGGGAGGTTGAGGCAAATTGCCTGGCCGCTGATTACGCACAGCCAGATACCAGGGCAGTTAGAAGATTACAGGAGGGTGCGGTGCGCATCAGAGAAGCTTTGAAAACCAGTTTCATGGCTGACCAGGCTACGGTGTGAAAGTTCTGTTTGTTTCTCCTTGATGAAAACACACCCCCTTAGTTCACTCTACTTCCCTGTAAGCCAACCGTCCCCCCTCCCGCCTTCGATCACCACTTTCAGAGGCAATAAAGTAATTGTTGTTTCAAATTCATGCATTCTTTATTAATTCATCACACAAATAGGGAGATAACTGCCAAGATAGCCCGGGAAGGGTGAAGAAGGAGGGAAGCACCGGGTGGGGTGGTGGAGGAGGGAAGGACAAGGCCAGACTGCACTTTAAAACTTATTGAATGCCGGCTTTCTGTTGCTTGGGTGGTCCTCTGGGGTGGAGTGCTTGGGTGCCCGGAGGCCCCCTCACCACGTTCTTGGGCATCTGGGTGGGGAGGCTATGGAACTTGGGGAGGAGGGCAGTTGGTTATATGGGGGCTGTAGCGACTGTCTGGGCTCCTGCATTTCCTGCAGCTCAACCATACGCCGGAGCATATCAGTTTGATCCTCCAGTAGCCTCAGCATTGCCTCCTGCCTTCTGTCCGCAAGCTGACACCACCTACCATCTTCAACTCGCCACCTGTCCTCACGTTCATATTGTGCTTTCCTGGACTCTGACATTGCTTGTCTCCACGCATTCTGCTGGGATCTCTCAGTGTGGGAGGACAGCATGAGATGAGAGAACATTTCATCGCGAGTGTATTTTTTTCGCCTTCTAATCTTTGTTAGCCTCTGGGATGGAAATGATAGTGTGAGCGTTGAAACATTTGCAGCTGCGGGAGGGAAAAAAAGGTAGAGTAGTAGTTAAAAAGACACATTTTAGAGAACAATGGGTAGACTCTTTCACGGTGAACCTTGCTGTTAACATTATATAGCACATGTGCTTTCGGTACAAGGTCGCATTTTGCCTCCTATATTGAGGGTCTGCCAGTTTGGTGTGAGAGATCACACGTGCAGGGCCGGGCAACAGAATTTGGCTTGCAGGCAGCCATGGTAAGCCACAGTCTTTTGGCTTCTTTAACCTTCATAACATGTGGGAATGGTTTCAAACACCATTTGCCATACCAAGCAGCCATTGGGTTGGCCATTTAAAATGGGTTGGCAATTTAAAAGGAGGGGCTGCAGTTTTCAGGTTAACGTGCAGCACAAACCCAACTAACACCTCCCTCCCCACGCACCCAATTCTCTGGGATGATCACTTCACCCCTTCCTCCACCACGCAGCTAACAGCGGGGAAGATTTCTGTTCAGCCACAGGCACACAGCCCAGAAGGAACGGTCACCTCTGAATGTCCCCTTAATAAAATTACTCTATTTCAACCAGGTGACCATGAAGAGTGACCATCCAGGAGAGCTTTATGGAGATGTCCCTGGAGGATTTCTGCTCCATCCCCAGACATGTTAACAGACTTTTCCAGTAGCTGTACTGGCTGTGAACACATCACAAGTCTTCAGGGCAAATTAATAATTAAATACGCTTGCTTTAAACCACTCACCAGAGGTCCCTTCTCTGCCTGGTGGGTCTGGGAGTCCGCCTTGGGTGGGTTTGGGGGGTACTGGCTCCAGGTCCAGGTGAGAAACAGTTCCTGGCTCTCGGGGAAAATGGTTTCTCCGCTTGCTTGCTGTGCGCTATCTTCAACCTCCTCGTCCTCATCATCATCTTCCTCATCCCCAAAATGCACATCCCTGTTGCATGATAATCCATTGAAGGAGTCAAAGCACAGGGGTGGGGTAGTGGTGGCTGCACCCCCTAGAATGGCATGCAGCTCATCATAGAAGCTGCATGTCTGGGGCTCTGACCCCGAGCGGCCGTTTGCCCCTCTAGTTTTTTGGTAGGCTCGTCTGAGCTCCTTAAGTTTCACGCGGCATTGCTGTGGGTCCCTGTTATAGCCTCTGTCCTACATGCCCTTGGAGATTTTTTCAAATGTTTCCGCATTTCCTCTTTTGGAACAAAGTTCTGATAGCACAGATTTGTCTCCCCATACAGCGATCAGATCCTGTACCTCCTGTTCGGTCCATGCTGGAGCTCTTTTGCGATTCTGGGACTCCATCATGGTCACCTCTGCTGATGAGATCTCCACTCACCTGGAGCTTGCCACGCTGGCCAAACAGGAAATGAGATTCAAAAGTTCACTGGCCTTTTCCTGTCTACCTGGCCAGTGCTTCTGAGATGAGAGTGCTGTCCAGATTGGTCACAATGGAGCACTCTGGGATAGCTCCCGGAGGCCAATACCGTCAAATTGCGACCACACTACCCCAAATTCAACCCGGCAAGGTCGATTTCAGAGCTAATCCCCTCGTTGGGGGAGGAGTACAGAAATCAATTTTAAGAGCCCTTTAAGTCAAAAAGAATGGCTTCATCGTGTGGACAGGTGCAGGGTTAAATCGTTCTAGTGCTGCTAAATTCGACCTAAACTCATACTGTAGACCAGGGCTTGGAGTGGGAAGGACCTAGCTGCCTGGGTGCTCAGGGTACTACTGTAAGCAGAGCAGTGTTGGGGAAGGGCAAGAGGAGCTGGGGAGCTCCATCCTAGCAACTTCCCAGGCTGAGGCCTTATTAAGGCCTAAGCAGGTACTGGGGCTGCAGAGGGGCAGCCTGGGGATAGGCAAAGGCATCAGGTCCGACCCTCTTGCCAGTGTTGAGTGGCCATTACAGACTGCAGTCTGCTCCAGAGGAAGGGGGGCTAGTAGCCACTGAAGCAAGGTGGGCATAGGGTGAGGGGGTTCCCCTGCGAGGGGAGACTCAGAGTGTGGGGGCACTGCTGTGGGGCAGCACCCCAAGGTGAGGGGCATGGGGCCCAAGGCAGGCGAGACACCGGCCAGCAGGAGGCGCTCTGAGGCTGGAAAGAGCTAATTCCTGGACGACCAGCAGGAGGTGCTGTGGCGGTGAGTGCTCGATGTGCTACAGAGCCATTCAAGTGGTAATGAAGCCATTTAACAGGTATTTGCCAACCCCCAGGTATATACTGTCAGTTTCTGAATTTACTGACAAAAACAGTTGTGCATTACTGTAATATTTACTTAGAACATGTTAGTCTACAGGACCTTAGTTTGAAATGTGCTTTAAAAATATTGTGTTGCTGAAGATTATAAAATCACATCTCTAAAAAATCCTTGCATAGATTTTTAGATGCACAATCTGAGTATTCATCTTTAGCCTTAAATGCTTGGATCTTCAGACATATAGCTTTTTAAATAAATCCTTCAAAAGACCACCCTTCTCTAAAATAGACATGTGAGCTTGGGCTGCCATCGGGCATAGAGGCACTGATTTAATAATATTGCATAGGGCCCCATAAATCCTAAGGATGGCCCCGACTATGACCCCTAAATCCTTTTCAGAGTCACTGCAGGATACAGTCCCCCTGCCCCTTCTGTAGAAGGGGCCTGTTCTCCCCACCCCCCAAATAGAGGACCTTCCATTTGGCTGTAATTAAAATACCTTTTGTTTGAATGGGCTTGGATTACAAAGAAATCCAGATCACTCTGTATGGCTGACCTGTCCTCATTATTTACCACTCTGCCAATCTTTGTGTCAACTGTCAATTTTATCAGCAGTGATTTTTACATTTGCTTCCAGAGCACTGATAAAAATAATGAATAGCTTTGGGCTTAAAACCAATCCCTGTGAAACCCTTCTAGAAATATCCCCTAATTCAATGATGATTCCCCCATTGACAACTACCTTTTGAGATCTGTCAGCCCACTCTTAATCCACATAACATGTGTTTTATTGATATTGTACAGTGCTAATTTTCCAGTCAGAGTACCTTGTGGTACTATGCCAAATGCCTTACAAAAACCAAAGTAAATTGCATCTATGCTGTTACCTTTATTAATCAAACTTGTAATTTTATCAAAAAATGAAATCAGTTTGGTTTGACAAGACTTATTTTGCATAAAAACATATAGACTGGAATTAATTGTATTCCCCGCCTTTAATTTTTTTATTGGTTGAATCCTATAGCCACTTTTCCATAAGTATGCTCAGGATTGACGTAAGGATAACTGGCCTCTAATTACCTTGGTCATCCCACTTGTCCTTTATGAATATTGGCACAACATTCGTACTTGTCCAGTCTTCAGGAATTTCCCTAGTATCCAAGAGTCATTAGAGATTTACATCAGAGATCTCCTCAGAGAACTCTTTTAGGACTCTTACATGCAAGTTATTGAGGCCTGCTACATTAAAAATATCTATCCTTAGTGTTGATGCTTTATAAGTCCTCCTTAGTTAGTAATGAACTGGGAAATAGTTAATCATGCTGTATGAGTAAATCATCCTATTTCTTTCCAAATACTTCTGCCTTTTCTGCATCATCATTAACTACTTTACGATCAAGAAGAAGGCTGATCTTGTGTTTAAGGAACTAGATTATTACTCCATTAACAAGGGTTCAGATCCTAAATCTGCCACAGACCTTCCTGTGTGACCTTGGCAAGTCACAAATCACTGAATCCGTATTTCATTTACCATCTGTACAATGGGAATAATACAACTTTTTCTCCCCCATGCTTCTGTCTTGTCTGCTTAGGTTGTAAGATATTGTGAGTCTGGACTGTCTCTTATGTCTGTGCAGTGCTTAGGCTCTGCTATGTTAGAAGAAAATCCTTGCTACTATTATCTCAATCCACATAATTTTCCATACCGTGGCCAGATCCTCAGTTGGTGAAAAATTGATGTAATTCCCCTGAAGCCAACAAGGTTACATCAGAGTACACCAGCTGAGGATCTGGCCCTATCTACTGACATGACCTTCATATAATACCTCAGCGCCGCACAATCATTGGTGGACGTTATCCTACCAGCACTGCCATGAGGGAGCGATGCATTATCCCCATTTTATAGATAGAAAACTGAGCCACAGGCAGGTTGCTCAAGGACACACAGGAAGTCAGTACTGAATCTAGATCTCCTGAATTTCACTTGAGCCCAAACCACAAGACCATCCTTCCTGCAAACCATTTATCCCAATTCTGTGATGAACAGTTGTGAATAGCAAGGAGGTTCCTGGAAGCCAGGATCATCAAGAGCTAAAAAGACTTAAATCTGTCACATTTTTGGTTCACTTTTGTTGTGGGCTTCCCTCTTGTGTGTCAGTTTTACTCCAACATTTTTTCTAGGTGCTATCAATGTCGTTTCTTCCTGAGCCTCTGATGGGCTGGCCTGCTCATTTCACATTGATTTATGGACATTTGTATTTTGCGTGATTAATAAATTCTGCTGTGATTTATGTTTCAGGCAACTTTTGTGATTACATTTCATGTTTCCCTATGTTTCTCTGGGATCGTTTTTTGTTATATTGAAACTGATTAGATGTCTAACTGTCACTTTGTAGGAGTTCATCAACTTTAATTCTTTAAGCGCATCTTTGCTTTTGAATAATTTATTATCTGAAATAAATTAATCTGCATTATTTGTGGGCTCACTCTGTGTATGTGTGTGTGTGTGTGTGTGTGTGCATATTGGTTTGGATTTGCACAGATGCCAGGATTATATTTCACCCCAGTAGCCTGGTTCTCCACTGGGATACCTCATGGTTATGCGTCAGGGATCCAGTGTATTGGCAAAGCAACGAAAGGGAAATTTGTACTGCCACTGTCTGTGTTCCATGGATAAACAGAAGACTTCAGTCTCCAGGGTTATTGCAGGGTGTGCTGAGCGTGAGCAGTATGCCCTATCCTGATCTGGAAAAGCTGAAGATGAATACAAAAAGCCTGATTCTTTATTGCCCTGCACCTCATGTAGTTATTTACATCAGTGCCAAAGGGAGTAAATTGCTACCAAACCAGAACAGTAACATTTTAACACTCACTTTGCCTTGGTGTAAATGATGCCACAAGGTTCCAGGAAACAAGGATTCAGACCCATTTGAATTATATGATTTTTTTTTCTTTTTGCACACCAGACAGGACACCAGAGTACTGCCATATTTTGGCTGCCACTTGCTGCTGCTGATCAACAAGCACGGGTGTGCCACACACACTAATGTTTCCAAGTCTTCCAGGCTGCTTATGACTATGCATTAGAAAAGCATCTTGCTAGATTTTAAAAAAAACACAGCATAAATGAGGATGATGATCCACTTCCTGAATTCAGCTGTTTTAATCAGAGACACTTGCATTCTTACTGGGTTCGCTTGGTGTATTAATCGGTACGTGTATGTCTACACTGCATTGGTAAGGTGTGATTGCGGTGCGTGTAGACATAGGCGAGCTAGCTTTGATCTATCTATATCACAGCTCTTAACTGCCATGAAGACAGACCTTATGATCACCTTTAGCATGTAATGCAGTTTCCAGTCCTCATGACTGTGGAGAAAAGATTGAAAATGTGACCTCCAAAAGGCTCATAAATGAGGGGAAATAAACAAAACATTTTGTTTATCACATGATTTTTTTGAACTGTTCTCAGGATTCTGTAATACTGGGGTTGGCACCCATGTAAGGAAGAAGAAAATGTCTTTGCTTTTGTGATGAGCGCACACTATGCCACTCAGCATAACGGGCCAGACCCTCCATGGGTGCAAACTGGTGTGGTTCCATTGACTTTAGTAGAGTGATGCTGAGATTGTGACCTGATGGAAGGCCACCCCATAAAACATTATTTTATTAGCCACAAAAAGCAGATCTTCTAAGTTATGGATGTTCATAGGGGTGTTAGGTTTGTACCACGTAACAGCTGTTCACATCCATTGCTGCCTCATGAAATCTTAGTATGATTAAGAGAGACTGGCTATCCATAAGTTGCAAAACATAATGTTTTAGCCCCAAATATGATTGTCATTTATAAAATGTTGTAAATTCTGCAAGTCAAGATGTCCAGTAATCTGAAACAGCTTCAGAGCGCTGAATGTTGGACTCCAGCTTTCTGATTGGCTTGCAGTGATCTCACCTCTGTGATTAATGGGCTTGGTAAATGTAGTGGGTTTAGTTATTTCCTTTATGTATTTATGAATTCAGAGCAATACGGTACTGGGAGCCCTGTGTTTCAAGGGGATTATTATTGTTCTTCAAGGCTAGTCAAGGTCACTTATCTTTCAGTCTTCTGTATGACACAGCAGCGAATGCCAGTGACCACAGCTGGCTGTTGAGCAGCGGGCAAACCAGGATGACTAGTACACAAAGCAGGGTGAAATTCTGAGTCAGCACAAGGCCTAGGCATTGCATAAGTACCTCCTTATTACTAGTATTACAGTAGCTCTGAGAAGCTCTCACCAAGATCAGGACCATATTGTGCTAGACATTGTACATACATATAGCAAATTTTCAAATGAAACTTTTTTTAGAGGGAAAAAAATGCCCTTTCAAGTCGATGAACATTTTGTGGATTGGTGTCAATGTCAGTGAATTGTTCCAGCTTGGGAGGTGGGGAAGCCTATAAAAATTCCAAAATATTAAAAGGAAATGTCTTGATATTTTAATTTCAAAATGACTTCTTGTTTAGAAATGTCCTCTCATTTTATTTTTAAGCATTAAAAATGTTTTTTTAAAAAATGCTCGAAATTGAAAAGAAACCTTTTGTATTATGTCAAGCTAAATGTTTTGTTCACCCAAAATGAATTTTTTGACTTTTCAATTTGTCAGAAATTTTAAACATTCAGTGTTTGGTTGATCCAAACCAGTGTGTTTTATTTTTGTTTCTATTATTCTCACAGTTCTAAGTAAAGCTATTTCTAGCATGTAATGCAGATTCACTGCATACAGTGTGTGACATGGCAACCCATGTTCTGCATAGTTGTATGATTATGGCATAATTCTGATTCATTTTGTACAAGATGGGTCATGTAATGTGTCACTGGAAAAGGTATGATTTGCTGAGTATGATTATCTTATTTATATGCATGTATCATTTGTATCTGAAGTTATGAATATTGATTATGAATCTGTATTTCAAATGTGCTTACTCTGGAGAACATCCACAGCTAGCCTTTCAGGTACAACAATGATGAAGCTAGACAGTACTAATGGCTCATCAACAAAGACAATGGGCTGTGGAAAAGCTTAGCCTTCCTGTGAATGTTTCAGCTGGCCTGTAAGTAATGGCGACTACGACTCAGCAAGGGCATGTGACCAGACCACATGACACTGAACGCCATTTTGGGTACCTGTATTTTTCCACAAACTG
Source organism: Eretmochelys imbricata (assembly GCF_965152235.1). Taxonomy (NCBI): domain Eukaryota; kingdom Metazoa; phylum Chordata; order Testudines; family Cheloniidae; genus Eretmochelys; species Eretmochelys imbricata. The sequence continues at coordinate 14,836,720 of NC_135590.1, read as the reverse complement.
GGCTGGGAACTGTTTTTGGAACAAAGGGTTCCCATCATATGTTAAATCTATATAAAGTGGGATGTAACATCAACTAGGGGCCTCACTACCCACACGAGAGAACTCCTGGAAACACCCGAAGAACAAAGACTAAACGGGGGGAAGTGCTGTTCCCAGGCTAAAGGGATTTTTAGCTGGTGTATGGAAACCTGGTGGACTGCTTGTATCATCAGCCAGAGTGAGAGATTGCTCATTCACACCAAATCTCTCTAGTATTTTAGGCTTAGTTTGCAGTTTTGTTTATTTACTAGGTAATCTGCTTAAACCTGTTTGCTATCACTTGTAATCACTTAACATCTATATTTTTGTAGTTAATAAACTTGTATTTTGCTTTATCTAAACCAGTGTGCCTTTGAGTGAAGTGTGTGGGGAAAAATCTCAGCTTGGTTAACAAGGGCTTGTTCATATTCCTCTCCAGATTGAGGGAGGGGCGAACTGTTTATGAGCATACATTGTACAGATCCTGGTGCAGTGCAAGACGGTATAATTTGGGGTTTATACCCCGGGGGAGAGGGTGTCTGGGGAGCTGGGACATTGGCTGTGGTCTGCTGTTTGCACTCAGGTAGTTCAGTTCGGGTGAGTGGTACCACCTGCTGTCATGTTGGGTGGTACAGCCAGCCTCACTGGGCCCTGTTATCTCTAACAAAGCACTATGAGCATGGCCAACCCCGCTGGATGGTTAGAGGGTCACAGTGATTTCCATGGCTCCCAGACTTCACCCCGGGGGTGACAACCCATCATACAATGTACCAATGCAAATGTTACTCCTGGGGGAATTCTGTGCACACACATAATTAATGAGCCATGCATATTTTTATTATTTTGTGCAGAAAAAAGCTTCTGATGGAAAGTTGCTGCAGTTCTAGTTTTTTGATCACCAGAGGATGCTGTGGCAGTAGAACAGAGTAGCAGCTCCCCACCAGGTAGGGAGGAGAAAGAGCCTGCCTTCTTAACCATGCCTGTCTGGCCAGGTCAGGAGACAGGGGCTATGGGGAGACAGACAGCCTGGGACTGCTGGAGGGTCAGACAGGCTCATAAGGGCTAGTGAGGGAGGACAGCATGGGGTAAGGGACGAACGGGAGTGGAGGCGCTGGGCCACATGGGGATGGGGGTGGGAGTACAGGAACACATAGGGATGGGGGGCTAAGTTCCCTGTAAGCTGCGCAGCTCTGCAGCAGCCTATTTAGTGTCATGCAGGTGCTCAAGGAACCCACCCAGGTACCTGCCGGGGGCAGGGCACCCCTCCTGGGTCCCCACCTAGCCTGGCCTCCAACCTGAAGGGGCATGGGGAAACCCTCCCCCAACCCCAGCTCTGCTTCAGCGTGGCCCAGCCAGCCCCAAGAACTGCTGGAGTGGCCTGGACCCAGTCATGGACAGGGTGTCCAGACCTGCTGGGGTGGCATGGCCAGAGCAGCCTGGACCAAGCCGGAGTGGCCCGGTCCCAGGCATGGTCTTCCCTTGGCATGGACGTGCTGGGACCAGGGGATGGGTGCCTATCTTGCAGCCCCAACTCCAGAGCTGCCATGATGGGGAGAGGCACCTCTCTCCCCCAGCCCAGGTGCTGCTGCTGTGGGGAGAGAGAGCTGGGGGGAGTTCTCTCTCCCCATCACAGTCATCAGCATCCTCCTTCACCCCAAACTCCTCATCTCTGGCCCCACCTCACAGCCCGCACCCCTAGCACCCTAACCCTCTGCCCCAGCTCTGAGTCTCTCATCCCCGGCCTACCCCAGAGCCCACACTCCCAACTGGAGCCCCTGCACTCTAACCCTCTGCCTCATCCCTGAACCCCTCATCCCTGGCCCTATCTCAGAGCCTGTACCCCCAGCCAGAGCCCTCAAATCCCTGCACCCCAACCTTCTGCCCCAGCCCTGAGCCCTCTACCACACTCCAAGCCCCACCATATGAATTTTGTTATGTGCACCGATATGAAGGTGATGTGTCACACATCACCTCCATAGTGGTGCACATAACAAAATTCATTCTGCACATAAGAGGGAAAAATTAGAGGGAACACTGATTGGGAGTGGCTGAGTGGGGCACAGAGACACATGGGGACAGGGGGAGGCAGCTGGATGAGTGGGGGCACAGAGACACATGGGGACGAGGTGGAGGTGCAGGGGGATGGGGGCAGTGGGTGTCTGAGTGGGGGGTTGATGTGGACAGGGGATGCAAGGACAAATGGGGGTGAAGGGACACATGGGGATAGGGACAGATGTGTCTGATTGAACGGGAGACGCTAGGCATCAGCCAGTATCTGCATGGGGGAAGTGCTCTAACAATCCCTCCCCACCCCTCAAAATCTGTTCCATACTTTTCCCACCCATACCCAACAACCCTCCAAGTTCACACTCAGGCTTCTTCCCAGCAATTACTTCCCTCTCCCTCAGCTCTTCTGTTACCCCTGACTCCCCCAAGCCTTTGCACTGCTTCTGAGGGGTGTGGTAAATATGGTTCTGTATTGTAGTTTAAATGAATTATTACTCAGAGTTCTGTATTAATATGTTTAGTAAGGAATCTATTTGTCAAAAAAACATTTCCTGAATCTCTTTTGCTGTCTGTAATATTACAGACGTACTTGTTGACAGGTATTTTGAAATAAATGGCAAAAATAATTGAAACTGGTGTCATTATATTGTGTTATTTTTAACAAATAAAATTTGCAGAATTTTTCAGAATTTGAAAATATTGTGCGCAGAATTTTTAATTTTTTTGGCACAAAATTCCCCCAGGAGTAAAATGTCTTCAACCTACCTTTTGGTCAACACACCCAGATACTGCCCGAGATCCAGTACCAAATTCATATTAAAAAGAACACAAACAGACTAAAGCAAAAACCCTTTCTAGATTTGTCCATTTCCCTTTGGCAAACATTATGCATTTTTTTCCCGTAAGGGTCAAATCCTGCTCCCAGTGACGTCAATGACAATTTTGCAGCTGAAGTAAACACGGTGGTTTTTCATTTACTTGCCTCTGTCATGCACTGAGGTCATCACAGTGCCTGTCCTGCTGTGGGAATAGCATAAGTTTGCTACTGCACAGGGAACACGAGCAAAAATATTGTGTATTTTTATGGGTCCCACAGAAATTGGGAGGTTTTTTAAACTTTATACTCTGAACAGATGATGATTAATCCAATGAGTCATATTTTGCATCTCCTACTACCCTACATTCTTATCTTTTTATTTTATGTATAAATGACTCAGCTAATTATTCTGCAGTTATCTCCAGAAATCACCTGTTTTTCCAATGGATACAAGGAGGCTCTGAAAAAAGCATCTTATATTTTTATCTGTATCACTGACACTCTAACATGTTCCCTTTCATGTAACCGTGACTTGATTTCAGTTTAACTTTCAATAATGGCTGGCATGGGGGTTTCTAGTCACTGCTGGGGAGCCTCCTTGTGCTGTTTCTGGGGATTAGTTCTTGACCAGTCCTTGACCCCTCCGTTGGTTGCTCACCCTGTGGTCACTTGTATGTGTGCACACTCTCTGTATATGTCTCTCTGAACTCAAGTTACTCCTGCTTTATGACTCAACCCTCTGTCTAGCTCACTATAGTCCTCCCCTTCCAGGATATCAAAGTCCTACTGGACAAATGATCTCAGACAGTCTTCTGCTCCACTGCCCAGTCTGTGCCACTTTCCCAGTGGCCAACAGGGGAACCCAGGCCCATCCACTGCTCCAGGTTCTAGACCAGGGACCCTATGCCCAGGAATCAGGGTCTGCCCAATCTCCACTCTTGTTGCTATTTCCCTGGGCTTTTTGCTATCTTTCCCCCCCTATCTTCTGGCCAACCTCTGGGTTACCATTGGAGCTTCCTCTGATCCCTGTGTCTGCTTCACCCTGTCTTGAGTTCTTGCCAAAGTCAAGGCAGGATCCCATGGCTTACTCTACCCCTAGACCTCTTCTTTGTACCTAGCCAACTCGCCTCCTCTCTAGACAGTGACTGCCCTTCCAGGCAGCCCTTCTTGCTCGCCACTGCCTGGTTTTATATAAGCTCAGCCTGTGCCTGCCCAGCTGGGCCTCCTCAGCCATTAGGCTGGGTCAGATCTTGGGTCCCCTCCAGGTGCAGTCTGTGGGTTAATTGGCCCTTTTTAACCTGCTCAAGTTTTGTCTGGAGTGGACAGCCCATCATGGTGACCCTTTTGAGAAGTGTCAGAACGTGGTACCCAACTTGCTGAACTGTCTATGATGTCACCACGCTCATTTCCTGTGGATAACATCCCCAGCCCCTGGATCCTGCCATCTGGTCCATGTGTAACACTGACAGACCCCGGTCATCAGCAGGCGGGGTTGAACCTGGGACCTCTGGAGCTAAATGCATGAGCCTCGACTGCATGAGCTAAAAGCCACATGGCTGCCATAGCAGACTCATTAATCTCTAAGTGATCTCAGTGCCACTACAGGGGAACAGAGTACCACACCCATTAGGTGTGTGCATTGCACATGCAGGTGTGTCATTGTCTTGATATGCTCTAGTTCAGCCAGAACTTATGGACTTCATGTGGGAATTACTGGGGCAAGTTATTTGGTGGGTATTATAGAAGAAATCAGACTAGATGATCACAATGGTCTCTGGGGCCAGTTTTGTTCAATATCTTCATAAATGATCTGGAGGATGGTGTGGATTGCACCCTCAGCAAGTTTGCAGAGGACATTAAACTGGGAGGAGTGGTAGATACGCTGGAGGGTAGGGATAGGATACAGAGGGACCTAGACAAATTGGAGGATTGGGTCAAAAGAAATCTGATGAGGTTCAACAAGGACAAGTGCAGAGTCCTGCACTTAGGACGGAAGAATCCCATGCACTCTACAGACTAGGGACCGAATGGCTAGGCAGCAGTTCTGCAGAAAAGGACCTGGGGGTTACAGTGGACGAGAAGCTGGATATGAGTCAGCAGTGTGCCCTTGTTGCCAAGAAGGCCAATGGCATTTTGGAACGTATAAGTAGGGGCATAGACAACAGATCGAGGGACGTGATTGTTCCCCTCTATTCAACATTGGTGAGCCTCATCTGGAGTACTGTGTCCAGTTTTGGGCCCCACACTACAAGAAGGATGTGGAAACATTGGAGAGAGTCCAGCGGAGGGCAACAAAAATGATAAGGGGACTGGAACATGTGACTTATGGGGAGAGGCTGAGGGAACTGGGATTGTTTAGTCTACGGAAGAGAAGAATGAGGGGGGACTTGATAGCTGCTTTCAACGACCTGAAAGGGGGTTCCAAAGAGGATGGATCTAGACTATTCTCAGTCATAGCGGATGACAGGACAAGGAGTAATGGTCTCAAGTTGCAGTGGGGGAGATTTAGGTTTGATATTAGGAAAAACTTTTTCACTCGGAGGGTGGTGAAACACTGGAATGCGTTACCTAGGGAGATGGTGGAATCTCCTTCCTGAGAGGTTTTTAAGGTCAGACTTGACAAAGCCCTGGCTGGGGTGATTTAGTTGAGGATTGGTCCTGCTTTGAGCAGGGGGTTGGACTAGATGACCTCCTGAGGTCCCTTCCAACCCTGATATTCTATGATTCTATGATTCCGACCTTAAAATCTATTAATCTTGTACTCACGCAGAGCCCCATTAATGTGACTTCAGTTGGCCACAGCGGCCTGTGTGCATGAACCAGGTAGCAGGATCAGAGTCTAAGATGCTCACCGATCATGTATGATTTTAGCCCCCAGCCTAAATGGGGTCATTTACTCTTACTCAGGCAACTGTTGACTTGAGTGAGGCTTTTGCTAGTGTGAGAATTTCAGGACAGGGCCCTTTGATTTTGTTGCCCAAGATAATTATCCATTGAATTAGCCCTCATAACTAGAAACTGGCCTGAAATACAGCTCCGCTGCTGATTACTGAGTGTAAGGGGTTAGTTTCACATACTGTGTACGTTTAGACTTAATAATCAACTTCATCCCTAGTTTACTAGTAAAAATAGCTGCTGCTGGAGAAATGAAGGATGCACTGCCGAAGTTTGTAGGGTCCCATTCTTCTCTCCTCCTTGCCCCACTGGTTCCCACTAGATGGATGCCTTTCTTAAGGACTCTGCAAGGTTCCAGCTCTCCAGAATTAATATCCCTTCTGTTGGGATACCCAGCCCTCGAGATGTTAAGGGCATTTTGATAGAGTTGAGTAGAGAAGAATCCTGTTTTTAGATTGAAACGAATTGGATTCAGTCCTAACTATAGACATTTTCCTCTAGCCCTGCTCTAATCCAGCTTCCAAATGGCAAATTTCAGCCCAAATAGTTAAAATTTGGCCAGGTTTTTGCGTATACTCCCTGGTCTTGGCGTGCTACCTTCACCTGCAGCCCTGCACAAAGGGTTCATGTTCTTGGCAGGAATATTCAGATTGTCGGGGCTGTCTCTTGCTTGAAGCAAAGAGGACAATAATTCTGGGGTTTTGTTTTTTGTGGTATGTATGATTGTGTTGGTTTGTATGTGTGAGCTTGGGAACCTCTGCACTTTGTGCTAGAACTTTGTCCCATTATGCATTATTCATAACACCTGCCTAGACTGTCAATATCTATTTATACCACGCTTAACGCAGGTGTTCAGTTATTGACTTCAGGGGACTTACACTGCACATGAAGTGGACACAGATTTTTTCTCCTGACTGAGTTCTTTTAGAAATAGAAGAGAATTCCATCTTTTCCTGTGCACTGGATGCTCAGGTGTTGAGGAGGACAGTCTGATGGTTAAAGCACTTGATTTTGGACTCAGGAGATCTGAATTTAGTTCCAACGCTGCCCCAGACAGCTTGTATGACCATAGGCAAGTCACTTAACCTCTCTATGCCTTCTGCTTGCATGTCTTCCTCCCACCCGCTGCCTGTCTTGTTTAGTAGAGCAGTAAGCTCTTCAGCGCGGGGACTGTCTCTCTGTACGGTACCTAGCACAATGAGCCCTGATCTCAGTTGGGACCTTTAGTCATTACAGAGAGAAAATTTAACACTGCTGGGAAGGAGTTGTTTCAGGCAGCCCTGGCTGTGAATATTTCCCTGCAGAGGGTGGCATACAGTAACGAGGGACCGAATAAAGGACTTCTGACTGTTTCCGTTATTCGCACACACCTGCACAAAATAGCAATTCTTTTTTAATAGGCCTTCGGGGGTTGGCTATATAGAGAGATGCTATATACTAGATGCCTAATTCTCATAGACTTTGCTGCCAAGCTCTGGGGGACAGGGAAGCGCCTATCTTGTCAATTAATTCCATTGGTCTGTATTTCTGGGTATCATCTTGGGGTAGTGTCAAATGTACTTTAATTACTGCTGAGCTCAATGGACCTGACTTAGGCTGTTAAATGTTAACGTGATGTCTTAAGCTAGGTTTGCCTACAGCTATGGGCCCTGCCTACCTGGTATCCCCTTGACTTTGTGCGCCTGTAACATTTGTCAAACTAATTAGTGACTTTGATCTCCTGATGCAACATTCAGCTGCAACATAATGCACTAAAACAGAGCGTGTTTTGGGACAGAAAGTGGAATCCTGCTGCTACCATTGCACAGACTGTGAAAAGAGAGAGCTACCCTTCCCTCCTTCCCCCATCCCCCTAACCACACCACCAAAAGTGTTGATGGTGCATGTGAGGATGAAGGTTTAAGGAAGGATCAGGGGTATATCTATCATATGTATTGTTCCTACAGGAGCCATGTTTGCCGGAGCTGTCTCTCCGGAAATTACACAGCATGAAGGAAGAACTAGCTACAGCTATCTGTCATCTACTTGCCGGGCCCTCATCACTGGAGTCCCTGAACACCTACTGACGGGTGCTCACCCAGTCCAAGGGTATGCCACTGTTCCAGAATTCAGTCTTGGGATGCGTTTCCATGGTTCTTTCTACAGTTCTTCCTCTTCACGTACAAACTCCATTCTGTCACCCCAGTAAGAGCCACCACTTTGAAATGACACTCGCACTTTTCCTTCTGCAAGCTGGGAGAGAACGCAGCCGGCCGCCTGGGAGGCGTTTCTCTGTGGGGAAAATGCGTTTGTGACGCACCATTAGATTGTTGCGGTCTCACTGCTGCTCTGTCTCATTCTGCTGCATGTGCAGCGAGGTAATAGACGGGTGCTTCTGCACAGAGAGCTCTTACTCTCATCCAGCCATCCCTCATTGTATTAAGTTCTTCCTACAACACTGCCTGGTCCCCTCTAGGAACTGGAAAAAGGAAGGACTCTATGCCCTGGTCTACACTAGGACTTTAGGTCGAATTTAGCAGCATTAAATCGATGTAAACCTGCACCCGTCCACACGATGAAGCCCTTTATTTCGACTTAAAGGGCTCTTAAAATCGATTTCCTTACTCCACCCCTGACAAGTGGATTAGCGCTTAAATCGGCCTTGCTGGCTCGAATTTGGGGTACTGTGGACACAATTCAACGGTATTGGCCTCCGGGAGCTATCCCAGAGTGCTCCATTGTGACCGCTCTGGACAGGACTCTCAACTCAGATGCACGATTGTTTGCTGTTGCTCTGACGCAGGGAGGGGCGACTGAGGACACAGCTTACAGGGTTGGCTTCAGGGAGCTAAAATCAACAAAGGGGGTGGCTTTACATCAAGGAGTATTTCAGGCAGGACTTCACGGAGGGTTCCAATAAGAAATGGTGCACCTAAGTTATTGTTCTTATTGGAACAAGGAGGTTAGCCTGGACTCTGATTGATACATGGCTAGATTTACCTCGCTGCACCTTCTCTGTGAGTGACTGCAGTGTGACCTAGAGGAATGAGTCCCCTAGACAGGGGAGGGGGGGAAGCAAATGAGTACAAAACAAGTCTGGTCTATTTCTTGATTTGATCCACTCCATCTATCTTTTACATCTTTGGCTGGCAGCAGACGGTGCAGAAGGACTGCATGCCATCCACATCTCATGGCTGCTCGGCAGAAGATGGTACAGTACGACTGCTAGCCATCCTTATCTCTTGCCTGCCCGGCAGAAGATGGTACAGTACGACTGCTAGCAATCCGTATCGCCTGCCTGCTCACCATAAGACGGTTCAATAGGACTGACTGCAGGACTAAAGAGAATGACCTGATCAAGTCACTCCAAATTTAGTCCCTGCGCCCATGTCTGCCCAGGTGCTCCCAGCCGACGTGGCCAGGAGCACCTCGGACACGGCGAGGACGGCTACCAGTCGTATTGCACCGTCTGCTGCCAGAAGGCAATTGGTTGCTGCTATTGTGTAGCAATGGCATACCGCATCTGCCAGCACCCAGGAGACATACGGTGACGGTTACCTGAGCAGGCTCCATGCTTGCCGTGATATGGCGTCTGCACAGGTAATTCAGGAAAAAGGGCGCAAAACGATTGTCTGCCCTTCCTTTCACGGAGGGAGGGAGGGAAGGAAGGGGGGCCTGACGATATGTACCCAGAACCACCCGCGACAATGTTTTAGCCCCATCAGGCATTGGGATCTCAACCCAGAATTCCAATGGGCAGCGGAGACTGCGGGAACTGTGGGATAGCTACCCACAGTGCAACGCTCCGGAAGTCGACTCTAGCCTTGGTACTGTGGAAGCACTCCGCCGAGTTAATGCACTTAGAGCATTTTCTGTGGGGACACACACACTCGAATATATAAAACCGATTTCTAAAAAAATGACTTCTATAAGTTCGACCTTATTCCGTAGTGTAGACATACCCTATGATTTATTTCCACCATTCCCTTTCTTTATAAAGTTAACCCTACATCAGGATATAAACCAGCCAGGAATTCAACTCCATCAGTCCATGGTCCTGTGGAGAGATGGGACTGGTCTAGGAGTAGGCAGATTAGGGTTTTACTCCTGGATCTGCCACTGACCTGCTCTGTGCCCATAGGCAAGTCATTTCCACTCCTATTTCTAGTCTGGTTCCACTGCAAGTCCTTTGGGGGCACTGTCTCCTACTTTGTGTCTTTACAGCTCCTAGCATAACAGGGGCCTGGTCTCAGCTGGGGTCTCTGCGATCTATAATAAAATTTAGATGTTCAATCTGAACAAAATCTTTAATGATTTAATTGTGTATGGGTTCTGCTTTTGAGCAGGGGGTTGGACTAGATGACCTCCTGAGGTCCCTTCCAACCCTGATATTCTATGATTCTATGATTCAAGCCCCTGTCCAGCCAGCACTGAACCTGACAGCTCTCTCAGCTTTTTCTCAAAGTCATGCTCCTAGTACTTCACGGGCTGCATCGGGTGCTTCCTTGCCGCCTTCTGTCCCATCTGTTTCAGCAAGCGCTCTCGCCACCCAATAACACCCAGCAAAACATCTCCACCCACATAGCTCAGTTTCTGACTGACCCTGCGTGGCCTGTGTTTTGAGTAGTAGCTCCTATTGTTTCAGTGATCTGTTTCGTAAAGAAGCTTACTTGTTACATTTATCCTGAGGGAAGGGCACTGGTCTAGCCCAACCCGCCACGTGACATTATTAACTGGGGGTCGGTATGTATGCCATTCACACCACAGACTATGATTCCAAAAGTTCAGAGGTTCCTCTTGGATAAACATTCCTGAGTTATTCTATTCAGGGGAGTTGGATGGCTCAGGGGGCTAGTAAGGAGCGGTGGCTCCTTTCATGTCTAGATTGTGGGTCACCTCCATCGCAAATTGGTAGGGACTGAGAATTGTTATGCAGTGACTGTTCAGTGGCCTCTGGGGAAAGAGTTGTGGGTGTCTCAGTCCAATTCCCAGCAGGTGGGTGTCAAAACCAGCTGGTGTTGATAGGCACCACAGCTAGAATGCACAAGGAGCATTTGTAAGTTATCACTCCAGGCAAAGGAAGGTCTCTCTGCTGTTCCTGTTTTATGGATAAATACAAAACCTTACACTCTGGGCTAAGCCCTCTGGCATCTTTCCCCAGCAATCAAGTTGAGCGTGTGTGTTATAAAATGTGCGTGAAGCAGGGCCGGCTCTAGGCACCAGCTAAGCAAGCTGATGCCTGGGGCGGGGCTGCTGAAGGGGCGGCACTCCGGCTCTTCTTGGGGCGGCACTCCAGCAGCAGCCCTGGCGACAATTCGGCGACACCACCCCTCCGCTGTTTTCCCGCAGTGGCAATTTGGCGGCGACTCTTCTGACTCGGGTCTCGCCATAGGCGGCAATTCGGCGGCAGCTCCCTCCGATGTTCCTGTTCTCTCTGACGGCGGCGTATTCAGCAGGGTTTTTTGTTTTGTTTTAGAGTAACAGCCGTGTTAGTCTGTATTCGCAAAAAGAAAAGGAGGACTTGTGGCACCTTAGAGACTAACCAATTTATTTGAGTATGAGCTTTCGTGAGCTACAGCAAAGCTCATGCTCAAATAAATTGGTTAGTCTCTAAGGTGCCACAAGTCCTCCTTTTCTTTTTGTTTTGTTTTTTTTGCTGCTTGGGGCAGCAAAAAATGTAGAGCTGGCCCTGGCTTGAAGATGACTTTTCTGTGGAGCCTTGAGTCTGCAGTGGGACTGAAAGTACAGCAGGAATAACTTTCTCTTGTAGGTTTCAGAGTAGCAGCCATGTTAGTCTGTATCAGCAAAAAGAACAGGAGGACTTGTGGCACCTTAGAAACTAACACATTTATTTGAGCATAAGCTTTCATGGGCTACAGCCCCTTCATCGGATGCATAGAATGGAACATACAGTAAGAAGATATTTATACATACAGACCACACGAAAAGCTGGAAGTACCCATACCAACTGTAAGAGGCTAATTAATTAAGAGGAGCTATTATCAGCAGGGGGAAAAAAAACTTTTTAAAGTGATAATCAAGATGGCCCATTTCGGACAGTTGAAACGAAGGTGTGAGGATACTTAACATGGGGAAATAGATTCAATTAGTGTAATGACCGAGCCAATCCCAGTCTCTGCTTCTTACTATATGTTCCATTCTATGTATCCGATGAAGTGAGCTGTAGCCCACGAAAGCTTATGCTCAAATAAATTTGTTAGTCTCTAAGGTGCCACAAGTCCTCCTGTTCTTTTTTCTCTTGTAGCTTTTGCATAAACTGAAAGCAGACAGTCAAAAAGTGTGAATTTAAATAAAAGTGTGTATGGAGGGGTTGGGGAATTAATCCAGTAGTCAGTTTAGAATGTGGTTGTTTCTTAGTTCCTCTGCTAACCCAAGAAACCTCACCAGTGGGTGGTCAGTTTTACAAAATTGCCTAATCTTTCTCCAAAGTACTCAACACAGATAAATAAATACTGCAGCAAAATGAAGCTAAAGCATTCCTGCATTCAACTCTCCAAGGTCAGTTAATGCAATTTTGAAGACTACAGTACCCTTTAACGGGTGCTGGATGAGGGCTAGTTTTTGGTTGGGGGGACTGTATATAATCAGGGGGTTGGCACCCTATGGCACGTTTGCCAAAGACGGCATGCCAGCCGAAGTTTAATTGCACGCTGTTGCCTGCATGGTTCGAGCTGCCAGCCCCGCTCAGCCCACTGCCAAACCCAGGCTGGGACCGCGGCAGGCAGCAGCGAGCCATTAAAAATCCTGCCCGCCCCACCCCGCTCTTCTCCGCCCCCCGCGGGGCAGGGTGAAGAAGCTTGATCCTGCCCGCTGCTGCTGCAGGGCAGGCAAGTTCCCCCTCCCCTGCCTCTTCCCCCAGCGTGCTGGGGTCCTACCCCTTCTCCTCTCCCCCGCCTCTTCTCCCAGCATGCTGGGTCCTGCCCCTCCCCCTCTCCCCCGCCTCTTCCCCCAGCGTGCTGGGTCCTGCCCCCTCCCCCTCTCCCCCGCCTCTTCCCCCAGCGTGCTGGGTCCTGCCCCTCCCCCTCTCTGCCTCCCATCAGCTGATGGCCCTTGGGAGGGAGAGAAGCTGCTCTGGGGAGGAGGCAGAGATGAGGTGGAGATGGGGCCTTGGGGAAGGGGGTGGAATCAGGGCATATCCCCTCCAGGCCCCTGCTGTGAGCCACTCTGGGCAGGGGGCTGGGAGCACCCCCACAATCCCAGCTGTCGAGGTTCCTCCCCCACTCTGAACTCTAGGGTACAGATGTGGGGATCTGCATGAAAACCTCCTAAGCTTACTTTCACCAGCTTAGGTTAAAACTTCCCCAAGGTACAAATTAATTTTATCCTTTGTCCCTGGATCTCCACTGCCACCACCAAACTCTAACTGGGTTTACTGGGAAACGTAGTTTGGACAAGTCTTTCCCCCCCAAAATCCTCCCAACCCTTGCACCCCACTTCCTGGAAAAGGTTTAGTAAAAATTTCCTCACCAATTTGCATAGGTGATCACAGACCCAAACCCTTGGATCTTAGAACAATGAAAAAGCATTCAGTTTTCTTACAAGAAGACTTTTAATAGAAGTAAAGGAATCACCTCTGTAAAATCAGGATGGTAGATACCTTACAGGGTAATTAGATTCAAAACATAGAGAATCCCTCTTGTCTCCTCATTGGTCATTTTGGTCAGGTGCCAGCGAGGTTACCTTTAGCTTCTTAACCCTTTACAGGTGAGATGATTTTTCCTCTGGCCACAGGGATTTTAAAGGGGCTTACCCTTCCCTTTATATTTATGACACGCCCCCCAAATCTCAGCTAGGGTGAAACGCTGGCTGGGATTTCTTCCTGAAGCTCTAGGAAAAACAGAGTTAATAAGACACATGCACCTCTAAATATACTACCAAGTACATAAAGACTAACAATATTTTCCACATCTCAAGGACGATTTTAACCAGTTGATTCTGGGAAACTTTCACGGGAGAGTGCATCAGCCACTTTGTGAGAAGCTCCTGAGATGTGTTGGATGTCGAAATCAAAATCTTGGAGACCTAAACTCCACTGAATAAGTTTTTTGTTATTTCTCATGGTGGTATGAAGCCACTGTAGTGCAGCAAGGTCGGTTTGCAGGTGGAAACGCCATCCCCAAACATATGGGCGTAGCTTTTCCAGGGCATAGACAATGGCGTAACATTCTTTTTCACTGACTGACCAGTTGCTTTCCCTCTCAGACAGTTTTTTGCTGAGAAACACTACAGGGTGGAATTCTTGATCAGGTCCTTTCTGCATTAAAACTGCTCCCACACCACGCTCGGACGCATCTGTGGTTACTAGGAACGGTTTGTCAAAGTCTGGGGCCCTTAGTACAGGGTCAGGCATTAGTGTCGCTTTAAGCTTGTTGAAGGCCTTCTGACACTTTTCGGTCCACTGAACGGCATTTGGCTGTTTCTTTTTGGTTAGGTCTGTCAGTGGAGCGGCGATTTGGCTGTAGTGCGGTACAAATCGTCTGTAATAACCGGCCAAGCCTAAGAAGGATTGAACCTGTTTCTTTGATTTTGAGACAGGCCACTTTTGGATAGCATCCACTTTGGCCTGTAGGGGGCTGATAGTTCCTTGACCCATCTGGTGTCCAAGGTAAGTCACTCTGTTTAGGCCTATTTGACACTTCTTAGCCTTAACAGTTGGTCCTGCCTCCCTTATGCGCTCAAGGACTTTTTGTAGATGTTCCAGGTGGTCTGCCCAGGAATCCTAAAATATGGCCACATCATCAAGGTAGGTGGCTGCATATTCTCCTAATCCCGTTAGGAGACCATCTACAAGTCTTTGGAAGGTGGCGGGTGCATTTCGCAGCCCGAAAGGGAGTACAGTAAATTCATACAGCCTGAGATGTGTGGTGAAGGCTGACCTTTCCTTGGCAGATTCATCTAGCGGTACCTGCCAGTACCCCTTGGTTAAGTCCAAGGTAGAGATGAACTGGGCCCGTCCCAGTTTCTCTAATAGTTCATCTGGGCGTGGCATTGGATGGTTGTCTGGGCGAGTTACAGCATTTAGCTTACAGTAGTCCACACAAAAACGTATTTCCCCATCTGGTTTGGGAACTAGAACCACTGGAGATGCCCATGCACTTCCAGAGGGGCGGATTACACCCATCTGTAACATATCCTGGATCTCCCGGTCTATAGCAGTTTTAGCTTGAGGAGACACCCGGTAAGGTTAGACTTTAATTGGGTGAGCATTACCTGTGTCAATGGAGTGGTATGCCTGTTCAGTCAGTCCTGGGCTGGCTGAGAACATTGGCGTGTAGCTAGTGCACAGCTCCTGGATCTGCTGTCGCTGCACACGCCCAAGGGTCATGGAGAGGTTCACCTCTTCCACACCACCAGCACTTTTCCCTTCATAGTAGACACCTTCAGGCCACTCAGCTTCCTCTCCTCCCTGGGTTGTAAACTGAAAAACCTTTAATTCTCTGGAATAAAAGGGCTTTAGAGAATTAATATGGTACACTTTAGGCTTTCGGTTGGAGGTGGGGAATGCTATGAGATAATTAACAGCTCCCAGGCGCTCCTGGACCGTGAATGGCCCTTCCCATGATGCTTCCATTTTATGGGCCTGGAGCACCTTTAAGACCATGACCTGGTCTCCTACTTTGAAGGAATGCTCTCTGGCATGTTTATCATACCAGGCTTTTTGCTCTTTTTGAGCATCCTGTAAGTTTTCTTTAGCAAGGGCTAAAGAGGTTCGGAGGGTGTTTTGTAGGTTGGTTACAAAGTCCAGAATGTTAGTTCCTGGAGAAGGTGTAAATCCCTCCCGTTCTGCTTCACCAACTGTAATGGCCCCTTAACCTCATGGCCATATACAAGTTCAAATGGGGAAAACCATAAATTGGGATGTGGTACAGCTCTGTAGGCAAAGAGCAACTGCTGCAACACTAGGTCCCAATCATTGGAGTGCTCATTTGCGAATTTACGTATCATGGCCCCCAAAGTTCCATTAAACTTCTCCACCATGCCATTTGTTTGATGGTGGTAAGGAGTGACAACCAAGTGATTTACCCCATGAGCTTCCCAGAGGTTTTCTATAGTTCCTGCCAGGAAATTCGTCCCTGCATCTGTGAGGATGTCGGAGGGCCAACCTACCCTGGCAAAAATGTCTGCTTGTGCCTGGCACACACTTTTAGCCCTGGTGTTGCTTAGAGCTACTGCTTCCGGCCATCGGGTGGCAAAATCCATGAAAGTCAGTATGTACTACTTTCCTCTGGGTGTCTTTTTCGGAAAAGGACCCAGAATATCCACAGCTACTTGCTGAAATGGAACTTCAATGATGGGGAGTTGCTGGAGAGGGGCTTTGACCTGGTCTTGGGGTTTTCCCACTCTTTGGCATACTTCACAAGACCAGATATAGGTAGAAACATCCTTGCCCATTCCCTCCCAGTGGAATGACCCCCCCCCCCAAATGGTCTTTGGTCCTGTTCACCCCAGCATGGCCACTAGGGTGATCATGGGCTAAGCCCAAGAGCTTGGCCCGGGATTTAGTTGGAACTACCAACTGTCTCTGAGGATGCCAGTCTTCCTGGTGTCCACCAGAAAGAGTTTCCTTGTATAAAAGTCCTCTTTCTACAACAAACCTGGATCGATTAGAAGAGTTGAGAGGCGGTGGGTTGCTCCGTGCCGCCGTCCAAGCTCTCTGGAGGCTTTCATCTGCTTCCTGTTCGGTCTGGAACTGTTCCCTTGATGCTGGAGACATCAGTTCCTCATTGGATTGTGGACCTAT
Source organism: Eretmochelys imbricata (assembly GCF_965152235.1). Classification (NCBI taxonomy): domain Eukaryota; kingdom Metazoa; phylum Chordata; order Testudines; family Cheloniidae; genus Eretmochelys; species Eretmochelys imbricata. Next base: position 14,820,242 of record NC_135590.1, on the reverse strand, counting down.
GCTTGGTCCCTCTGGAAGTGATGTAGGGGATGGGGCTGTTTCCGTTGACTGTGAACTGCTCTCCGCTGGGACACTATGTTGGGGTTCAGGCTCTGGCTGAGCCTCTTGTGTAGGATTATGGGCTGCTGCCGGTTCAGGTTTGGTGGGACCCTCTGGTGTTGAGGTTGCAAGTACTGGATTCAGTGCTGGCAATGGGTCAGGTGCTGGTTGTTCGGCTGGTTCCGGTTCTGGGACTGGTTCCGTCTGGGTTGATTAAATTGGAGTACACTAAGGAAGCATGGATAGCTGACACTTGTGCTCCGGTGTCACTCCACGCAGTGACCTTCTTCCCACCTACACTCACAGTTTCCCTCCGCTCCAAGGGTATCTGGGAGGTATCTGGGCCTGCGGACCTCTGGTGTGATTCCAGTGCAATGAACTGTAATCTGTTGGGGTTCTTGGGGCAGTTGGCCTTTACATGCCCCAGCTCGTTACATTTAAAACATCGTCCAGCTGACGGGTCACTGGGGCAAGACGGGTTGCTGGAGAACAGGGTGGTGGGACGATAAGGTGTCTGGAGGGTTCTTTGGGAGGTAGGTGGGGCCTTGGGTGGCCCACGGTAATAGGGTGTGGTCTGGGGTTGTCCCTTCTGGTCTCTGCTCCAACTGCAACCAGTTTTCTTCTTCTCTGCCACCTCCACCCATCTGGCTCCAATCTCTCCTGCCACGATTACAGTTTTGGGCTTCCCATCTAGGATGTATCTTTCTATTTCCTCAGGAACACCCTCTAAGAATTGTTCCATTTGCATTAGGAAGGGCAAATTTACTGGAGATTCAACACTTGCTCCTGATATCCAGGCATCCCAATGTTTCACAATGTGGTAGGCATGTTGGGTAAATGACACGTCTGGTTTCCACCTTAGGGCTCTGAACCTCTGACGAGACTGCTTGGGTGTTATCCCATTCTGACTCTCGCCTTGGATTTAAATAGTTCATACTTGTTCATGTGTTCTTTAGGCACTTCAGCCGCCACCTCAGCTGAGGGTACACTGAGCTGCGGCCTCAGCTCTACCATATGTTGGTCAGTAGAGATGCTGTACCCAAGGCAGGCCCTTTTGAAGTTTTTTAAGAAGGCCTCGGTATCATCACCTGCCTTGTAGGTGGGGAACTTTCTGGGATGGGAAGTGGTACCTGGAGAAGAATTGCTAGGGTTTGTTGGTATATTCTGTTGAGCCTTTATCTTCTCCATCTCCTCCACATGCTTCCTCTCTTTTTCCTTCTCCTCCAGTTCTTTGTCCTTTGCCTCCATTTCTTTGTCCCTTGCTTCCATAGCTCTCCTGTGAGCAGCCGCTTGGTGTTGTTCTGCCTCTTTCACTGCCTCCCTTTGTCCTTTGCCTCCATTTCTTTGTCCCTTGCCTCCATCTCTCTTTGTCCCTTGCCTCCATTGCTCTCCTGTGAGCAGCTTCTAGAGCTTTTTCCGTTTCTTTCATTGTCTCCAGTTTGGCTAACTCCAATTTGTATAGTGCCTTGGTGTCTGTCATCTTTACCTCTCTGTTTTTAACTAACTTTACACCCGAGGGTTAGAAATAAAATAAACAAGACTTGGCTTGTAAAATTTTGCTGTGCTGGAATAATATACCTATTCTCTAATAGTGATTGTCAGCCTACAGAAAAAGACAATTCCCTTTGTCTCTGCTCTGGCCCCAAATCAAAGCCAAAAACCTCCAACTACTTGGAAACCTGCTTACCAGCAGCCCAAAGGAAAAAAAAAAATCCTTTTCTAACTTGTGCTCCTTGTAAAAAAAAAATCAAAATCCTAAAAAAAAAAACCCCTCTTGCCACTTTTGTCTCCAGGCAAATGGGTAGAACACGCCCCCCGCCGTTTACTTTTAGGGAAAAAAAAAACCTCTGGTTTGGAAGACTGTGAATTTCCCTGCAGGAGTTAATTACTCTGCCTCCAGGCAAAGAAAACCTGCAATTCACAAAAATAATCCCCTTTTGTCTCTGCTCTGTCCCCAAAGCAGAGAAAAAACTAGCTGCTTTCAGTTGGACCTCCTTTCCAGCAGCCCCAAAGGAAAAAAAATTCCTTTTTAAAATCTGTATTTCTAGTTCAAAAAATCTCAAATTGATCTCAAAATGATTTCAGGTTAATCCCATCGCTACCACCATGTCAAGGTTCCTCCCCCACTCTGAATTCTAGGGTACAGATGTGGGGACCTGCATGAAAACCTCCTAAGCTTACTTTCACCAGCTTAGGTTAAAACTTCCCCAAGGTACAAATTAATTTTATCCTTTGTCCCTGGATCTCCCCTGCCACCACCAAACTCTAACTGGGTTTACTAGGAAACATAGTTTGGACACGTCTTTCCCCCCAAAATCATCCCAACCCTTGCACCCCACTTCCTGGGAAAGATTTGGTAAAAATTCCTCACCAATTTGCATAGGTGACCACAGACCCAAACCCTTGGATCTTAGAACAATGAAAAAGCATTCAGTTTTCTTACAAGAAGACTTTTAATAGAAGTAAAGGAATCACCTCTGTAAAATCAGGATGGTAGATACCTTACAGGGTAATTAGATTCAAAACATGGAGAATCCCTCTAGGCAAAACCTTAAGTTACAAAAAAGACTCACAGACAGGAATAGTCATTCTATTCAGCACAGTTCTTTTCTCAGCCATTTAAAGAAATCATAATCTAACACATACCTAGCTAGATTACTTACTAAAGTTCTAAGACTCCATTCCTGTTCTATCCCCAGCAAAAGCAGCATACAGACAGACACAGACCCTTTGTTTCTCTCCCTCCTCCCAGCTTTTGAAAGTATCTTGTCTCCTCATTGGTCGTTTTGGTCAGGTGCCAGCGAGGTTACCTTTAGCTTCTTAACCATTTACAGGTGAGAGGATTTTTCCTCTAGCCAGGAGGGATTTTAAAGGGGCTTACCCTTCCCTTTATATTTATGACACCAGCCCACACACCCAGCCCCCTGCCCTGACCCCTGCACTCCCCTCACTCACTCCCATCCCTCTGCCCTGACCTCTGCACCCCCCCCACAACCCCAGCCCTGACTCCAGCACCCCCCACATACCCAGCCCCCTGCCCTGACTCCTGCACCCTCCTCAAACACCCCCAGACCCCTACCCTGACTCCTGCACCCCCCCACATTCCCAGCCCCCCCCACCCCATGCCCTGACTCTTGCACCGCCCACATTCCCACCCCCACCCTCACCACCAAACAGGAGCTCCTGCACCCCCTGCCCCCACATTCCCACCTGTACCCCTTACACCAAATGGGAACTGCCCAGGTAAGCACTCCACACCCAAACCTCCTGCCCCAACGCTGAGCCCCCTCCCTCATTCTAGCTCCTGGCCAGACCGTGCACCCCAACCCCCAGCCTGATCCTTAACCCCCAGCCCTGTGCTCAGTGCACTCCCACCCTCACTCAGTGCAGAGAGAGAGGAAGAGAATTGGCTAGAACCAGGGAGAAGGTAGGTACCCACTCTATGTGGGCAGGCCAGGATCCCAGATGGGCAGCGGGCTGAGAGGGGCCGGCAGCCAGGACCCTGGCTGGCAGGAGCCAGCAGACAGAACCCCAGACCAGCAGTGGGCTGAGCCGCTCAGCCCACTGCCGGTCTGGGGTTCTGGCTGCCAGGCCCTTGCCAGCCGGGGTCCCGGAAGCTGGCCCCGCTCAGCCTGCTGCAGGTCTGGGGTCCTGGCCACCGGCCCCGCTCAGCCCACTGCCGGTCTGAGGTTCTGGCTGCCTGCCCCTTGCCAGCCAGGGTCCCAGCCGCAGGCCCCGCTCAGCCTGCTGCCGGCCTAGGTGAATGGAACCTCAGGCTGGCAGCAGGCTGAGTGGGCCGGCGGCGTAAGATCAGCATTTTAATTTAATTTTAAATGAAGCTTCTTAAACATTTTGAAAACCTTGTTTACTTTACATACGACAATAGTTTAGTTATATAATATATAGACTTATAGAGAGAGACCTTCTAAAAAACATTAAAATGTATTACTGGCACGCAAAACCTTAAATTAAAGTGAATAAATGAAGACTTGGCACACCACTTCTGAAACGTTGCTGACCCCTTGTATATAGTATTCTGTATATGCCCCTTACTGTGCAAAGGCTGCTGTTTACTCAGAGATCAAGACTCCACTCCTGACAAATTTGTGTATTCAGTGGAGTGCTGTGTGTGTGCAGGGATCTCTTTGTGTGGCCTCATTTTGAGATTGGGTCCCAAATTATCTCTCTACTTTTATGGCCCCTTAATGGTAACCTCGAAAGCTATTTAAAAGAATATCATTATTTATCCATTTTAATTGTTACCATACTGTATTCCTAGAGGTCCCAACTGAGATTTGGGTCCCATTGTTCCATGAACTGTAGAAAGACAGGGGTGCAGATTTAGTTTATTTAAACATCTATAAGTTGCATTCCTCACATGGGGGTTCTGTGTAGACCTGGGTTGAACAAAGGGGGAGAATTTAGCAAATTTAAAAATAAAATCCCAGTTTCTTCACATTTGGATTTTTTTTCCCCAATTCAGAAAATCTTAACCAGTGGCAGTACTGAAGTCGAACGTATTTATGATTGTAAAGCATTTTGAGTGCAGAGGAGGGGATAGCCTTTTGGCAGAGATCCCATGTAGTATGTGAATGGCTGTTTTAGGATGAGTTTGTGGGTATGTGTACACTGCAGTTAGAGGTATAATTTCCAGCTTGAGGAGACATACCTGCACTAGCTTTGATTGAGCTAGTATGCTAAAAATAGACTGTAGCTGCAGCAGTTCGAGCAGGAGGGGGGGCTAGCTACCCCAAGTATGTACCAATCCGAGTCATTGCCAATTCATGCCATGGTTGCTACACCTTTTTTTTAGCTTGCTAACCTGATCAGAGCTAGCATGGGTATGTCTCCTCAGGCTGGAAGTTTCATCTTCCAGCTCATGAACTAGACATACACTGTGACTCCTTAACCAGAGTGGGGGAGGCACCTCACTGTCTTGTTGAATGTATCTTATGTAACCCGATTAACATAAGAACTCACAGCTGCCAAGGTTCCAGCAGCTGGTGGCTCTTGAATAGCATTCCCCTCTTGCCCCCCTGCCACCCACAGTCACACTGCTTCCAGTGTAACCCTGCCTCTGTCACCCACTCCCCATGCAACTGTCTCCCAGTTGCCATGATCCTTCTGCCTGAGGCATGCAAAATGTGCTATTGTGAGCAGATAGGGAGATAGATTTTCCCATGATAATTTAATATACACAGTTTGCACAACCCCTCCCTGCCCAATGTAACACTCTGTCCCTCTCCAGTGCTGGCTGGGCCACTGCTAGAGACTGAGGAGCTGGTTACCCCCTCCACTAATAGACAAGGGTCTTGTTAGCTCAGGCAGTAAAGGCTGAAGTTTTAAGACTCAGAGGTCCCAGGTTCCACCCCGGATAACTTGCCCAGGAGCGTGGTTTTACATTTCCAGGGAGGTAAATGGCAGCCCCATTGCTTTCCCTTGTATCTTAGACGAGGGGGTGGTCCATTTCTGATCCATTCCCGTCAACTGCTTCCCCCATGCCTTCCGCTCCTTGCAAGTTCTATCCCCCTGAGCAGCAGCAGATTCACCATCATTAGTCATCACGCTGCCTTTAACCTTTTAAGGGCCATTAAATCTTTGAAGTAAGTGAATTGGTTCCACTGAAATAAGAGCTGGCCCAGATCTTTGCCCTGTATTGGAACTGGGCACCAACCTTTCCCGAGGCCTGAAAAACATGGCTCGTGTTTATTAAATGGGTTTCAGAGTAACAGCCGTGTTAGTCTGTATTCGCAAAAAGAAAAGGAGGACTTGTGGCACCTTAGAGACTAACCAATTTATTTGAACATAAGCTTTCGTGAGCTACAGCTCACTTCATCGGATGCATACAGTATGCATCCGATGAAGTGAGCTGTAGCTCACGAAAGCTTATGCTCAAATAAATTGGTTAGTCTCTAAGGTGCCACAAGTCCTCCTTTTCTTTTTGTTTATTAAATGTTATTTTTCATTACCATAGGCCTCTGGGTCCGGACCACCTCTTTATAGCTCAGTTGTGCTGTTTTGAGTGGTAGTTTCAGTCTGATTCAAACTAGGAAGAAACTGTCAATCTGGGATTTTTGTGTTCTCAGGATCCCTAGGCTGATTGGCTGATGTACCGGTTTGTCTGAGCTGCCCACCCAGTGAGTGCTCGACCCTAAACAATGCTGGGTTCCTACCACAAATGCACAACACCCTGCGGAATTAAACCCTAACCTCCTGATCCTACAAATCCTTACTCACAAACGTGTACTGTTCCCAGTTAGATTCCTCCCACCTTCTGCCCTTGACTGTCCCTTCTCCTTTCACCCCAGGGGTCACTGTGTCTGGAATGGCTAATGATTGAGAATGCCAACCTCAGAGCAGACACCCCAAAATGGTGGTAACTAGATTTCACCAACCCGGTAACAAATGTGGACTCCTAGATCTCTGTAACCGTCTTGCCATGGAGTCAAAGACAGTCCCCTTAGACTCTCTATCTTGCCAGCCAGGCAAGCTGGACTGAGTGATAAATGATCATTTATACCAAAAAGCTCAAAATATTCAGTTTACTCCCAGTTCCATAAGTCACTTACCTCAGATCAATTTGTACCTTAGATCTCACACAAAAGACAACACCTGTAGCCAATCCTGTAATAAACTAACTAACAGTTTGTTAACTAGGCAAAAGAAACAAGAGAATTATTTACAGGTTAAAGTAAGTAAACGTATATGCATAAATGAGTTTGTCTCATTCAAAAAGTGACAGACATAGCAATCCTTCAGTATTGAATATCTCTTTAGGGCTTAACCCAGGTTGATTCTGGAGATCACTGCTATTTGTTTCTTAGCTCCAGTCCTTCTGAGAGTCCAAACAACAAAGAAATGGAAAATCTTCATTCGCTATTTTTAGTTCCCTCTTCTGGCATTCAAACTGATGGCCAAGGCCTCCTGCATGTGCTTCTCCATGGGTGGATGGGGCAATCAACAAAGCTTTTGCCCTACAATGGCTCATTTACTTTTTGATAGCCCTCCTCAATGGGTGGAAGGAGCCACTCTTCCTGTCTGAGTTCACATGTTCAGAGCAGGCATTTTTACAATTATAAAACAAATTTATATTTTACCTTGTAGCATGGAATACACACATTCCAAATTAGATTAATGCATGCAGCAATTTACAAACATTTCATAGAGTCTAAACACTAAATACATTCTTATAAGGCTAATACCTACTGTGAACAAAACTAACATATAGATGGGCTGGGCTGGTTTCCAGTTATAAATTTTTGAGCACTCAGCTGATGCCTACAGACTTGGCAAGAGCTGGCACCTGGTTTACCAGAGTCACACAAGGTTGCCCCCGCCTTATCATGCTGGTGGTTACAAGAGGAGCAGGAGATCTGAGAAATAGGAGTCCTATTTCCAACTCTTATGTGGAGGGTATGTGTCTACCCTGCAATCAGAGGTGTGACTGCAGACTGTGTAGACATGGCTGAACTAGTTTAAATAACATAGCAGTGAAGCTGCAGCAGTCCAGGGCGCAGCATAGGGTGTACAAGCCTACCCGATACCCTGGGTATGTACCCAAGTGGTTAGCCCAGGCTGCCACAACTTTGTTGCTATTGTTATTCAAACTGGCTTTGAACTAGAACAAAAGTAATGCTCAGGTATGTCTACACATACTGCAACCACACCTCTGACTGTAATGTAGACGGAGTGACCTTTGGGAAAGTCAGTCCCTTTCTTTGTACCTCAGTTTCTCCAACTGTAACAGAGGGATAACACTGACTCCCATTTGTAGATCACTTTGGGTCAAACTCTGACATCCTTACTCCAGTTCATTAGCAACTTACTCGCAAGAATTGTTCCATTGCCTTCAGTGAGTCTTTTCATGGAGCAAGATACTATTCAATGTGAGAATCTGGTCATCTGAAATGATAGAATGAAAGCTTCTGGATAGTTGCAGGTATTAGTATTCTTTAGGAACACTGGTCCCATCTGTATTTTCAGGGCACATTAGGGTATGCAGATAGTGGGCTATGTTTAAGCATGGTAATTAATTAGTACATACAGTCTGCAGAGTGGTCACTCACAGCTTCCCCACTTTCACTCACATCTTAGCAAGGAAAATAAATAAAAAAATAAAAAATAACCGCCCCATATTTTCTTTTCTGAGATACAGGCCCATTTAAACCTCATTTATTATTAATCAACCTCTTTGCCGCTTTGGTGCAAAATTAGCCTCATTAATATCAAGGTCTTGGGAAAGAGGCTCAGTGTAATTTCAGTTGCAGCTCGAGGTAAACGAACTGCCGTCAATGTAAAAAGAAAAAGAGCACTTGTGGCACCTTAGAGACTAACAAATTTATTAAAGCACAAGCTTTCATGAGCTACAGCTCACTTCATCGGATGCATACCGGATGGATCCCGTCAATGTGCAAGTCAGCCTTCATCAGAGCCTCGTGCAAGCTGCTTCCTCCTCCACCTCCCCTACCCCAAGCACACGCATGTCAGACGGGAAATAAATCTACTGGGAAGTGGCCTGGCTCTGTAGTAATGAGCGTGATTAAAAACACTGGCATTTGACAATTGCAGCGCCTTTGACAAACTGCGAGTGTCTGTCACTTTATGCATCCTTTGACTCCCTCTTGTGGCTGAAGTGGGAGGTGTGCATCTTGACAGGCTGAGATGGGTCCTCAAAGACTTCTGCAGCCCGTAGGGCCTTGTTCACAGCCCGATGGAGTCCAGAGGAGTCTTTTTCTTGACTTCCCTAAGCTTGGGGTCTTCTTTGGCATTGGCTGGGAAGGAGGGGGTTAGCTTCCAGGAGATGTGGGGGCAGTTTTAAATGCAAAGCATATGGATTTGATTTGTGGAAGTACACCTTGTCAGAGGGTAGGCCTATTCTGGAGCTGGAGCAGTCGTTCCCCGCTTGCCTAGACATACCCACACTAGCTCTGATGGAATTAGCGCGCTAAAAGTAGCAGTGTAGCTGCAGCGGCGTGAGCGTTGGGGAGGGCTAACTGCCTGCGTATGATCCCATTAGAGACCCTAGTACCTAATCAGGGCGGCTAGCCCGTCCTCCCCACTTGTGTTGCCATGGTTACACTGCTAATTTTAGTGTACTGGCTTGATCAGAGCTAGCGTGGGTATGTCTGCCCAAGCTGGAAATCACACCTCCAGCTCCAGTGGAGACACACGCTTAGAGTAATGTAGCACAGCCCTAGGGCAGAGGTGAGGCCTCTTGGTGTTACTGCAATACAAATGCTAAGTAGTACTACACTTACTTCTGCTCCACAGCAGAGTAACTGCCTAGACAAGGGCTCTGCTAACCAAACAAGTCCACCAGTGTCAAGCCACCAGTTTGTAGCAGGACCCATGCAGCTGGGTCTTCCTCAAAGTTTCTTGGTCATTTTGCGGCCGAGCCCCCTGCCCTTCCTTCTCTCCTCTCTTCCCCTCTGCCTCAGCTCTGCCTGAATTTCAAAGTGAATTTCATAAATAGGCTTATCACCCGCCCCTTTCTCTGCCATCGCATCCCCCCTTCCGAACCGCAGCATGGAACTGAGCCGCCCCAGGCCATTCAGAGCAGAGCTGGAACCTCCATCAGTGCCACTGAATTGGGGAACCCCCCAGCTTTCAAACCAGCATGAAATCTTCTCCTTCACTTTAAGTGTTGGCTTGGGAAGGGGGGTGACCTGACCTTGTGTCATCATCTTTACCACGTGGCTTTGCAATGAGAATCTGTACGTATTGCAGAAAAGATATTTGTAAAAGGAAACATGATCATGTTGTGATGGGATTGGACAAGGGCTAAATGAGGTGAGGACTCTAAAGATTTGGGTTTATTGCCTGCCCTGACACAGATTCCCTGTGTGAACATTGAGCCTGGGACTTCTGGATCTTAAAATGTGAGTCATCCATTTCTCTTGGCCAGGGCTGTAGCAAGCTCATCAAGCTCTAGTTGGCCGAGTCACCACTAGAGGGGGCCCAAGTGCCACACTAAGCAGGCGTAGTTTACACTGCCCTGTAACCAGAGGTGAGACTGCAGCACACACAGACAAACCCAGGCTAGCTTTGAACTAGTCCGGATGGAATAACAGTAGCAGTGAAACTGTAGCTAGCTCAGGTGGATCTAGACATGCTGCAGTCACACTTCTGATTGAAGTGTAGACATACCCTGAGGCTTGGTCTATACTAGAAAATTAGGTCAGCATGTCTAGATCCCTTGGGTGTGAAAAATCCCCAGCTCTCCCCGAGCAAGGTGGTTAGGCCAGCCGTATAGACAGCACTGGGTTGACAGAAGAATTCTTCTGCCAACCTAGCTACTGCCTCTCGGGGAGGTGGATTGTCTGCCTCTCCTGTTGGCATAGGTAGTGTCTACACGGAAGCACTTCAGTGGAGCAGCTGCAGCGGGAAACTGTAGCGGTTTAAGTGTAGGTCTATCCTTAGTCTCTCTGTTCCTCAGTTCCCCATCTGGAAACGGTAGTAATTCTTTTATCTCATTCCTTTTTCTGCCTTTTCTATTTAGACTGTATATTCCTCAGGGCACAGATTCTCTCTTCCTATGTGGATGTACAGCAGCTTGAAAATGGGGTCCAGATCCTGCTTAGGGTCTTTAGGGCTACCACAATACAAATAGCACTTTAGTTTCTGAATCCTGGGTTAATTCTCTGGAGCAGTGGCAGATTAAAGATTTTGCCGCCCCAGGCCCTGAAATAATTGCCGCCCCCCTGCCCCAGCTCACCGCTCCGCCTCCTCCCCTGAGCACGCCGCTGGGTCCTGCTTCTTCCCGTTCCCTTCCAGTGCTTGTGTGCGAAACAGCTTCGCAAAGGAGGGGGAAGAGGAGGGAACGTGGCACGCTCAGGAGATGAGGCGGAGCCGGGGCGGGGATTTGGGGAAGGGGACCAATAAGGTCAGGGAGGGGGAGGGGAATGGGGGCAGGGAAGGGGTGGAGTTGGGGCAGGGCCGGGGGCGGAGGGTGCGAACCGGCACCGGGGGAAGTAGCCTCTGCCTGCTATTTTAAATTTGCCACCCCTGCAAATTTGCCACCCTAGGCCTAGGCCTTGTCAGCCTAGGTGTTAATATGCTGCTGCTCTGGAGAGTAGGGGCCTGTCATTAAACCACACTGGCTGCGATGAAATATTTTCACTGAGTGAATGAAAACTGAAACAGCAAGAGCTGAATGGGAATCCTGAACTCTGAAATAGTAAAACCCCAATGCATTTGCACAAAGATGGATCCAGTGAACACCTGAAGGCCTCTGACACGTGCATGATGTTAAATGCTCACTGCTTGGATTTGTGCAATTGCCTAGGGAAGGAATAGTCTCTTTGCAAAGAGGAGACTTGTGGATTTTGTATGCAGGGAAGATAAAGAGTTAGTGGAACATGACTAAAGTTTTCCAGAATTGTGTATATCCCTTGTCTTTTGCTTTGACTAATAAAAAAAATGCTGAAACTATAAATTGGATAATAAAATCAGTGAAAATCCATTTCGCCCCCCGCCCCTTTTACCTTGTTCTTTCACCCCATTCAGTTATTTATGGCTGGTTATTGCCATTTCCCATCACGTGGGCTGGCCTGCCTGGATCGTTTCATAAAACATGCAGTACTTTGTTTAAATGGCATTTCTGGGAAGGGAGAGTGTCTTTATTTAGCTGATCCATATGAGATAAACTAAATCTCCTAATAGTCCCTGATAACAAGATATGAATATATAACTTGTAGATTCCCCCTCTCCACTGAGAATTCATGGAAACATATTACAAAAATATTGCATAGGAATATGTGAATTTCAAGTCAAAATCCACTGCAGGGTATTTATATTTATTCATGAAATGTTTCAGGGGAGCTATAAAAACAAATAACTTCCCTGGTGTTATGTTTTTCCCAAAAAGGACAACGTGTATTGACAGCCTAGATAACTTTTTAAATTTCAGTTTAAAGAAACGCAACAACAAAAAGCAAAGATGAAATCCTCATGGGGGTGAAAGGAAGAGAGAACACAGAGTGTGTGACTCACTCTGTACCATTCTGCACTGAAACACAGGAAGGCAGCTACCCCTCTACACTTAACAGTGCAGAATACAGAAGACAGAATGGCGTCATCTTTCAATTACATAGCTGCATTCACCGCACCTCAGGTTGTTAGATGTTATATGACCAAGAATTTTTACTCTAGAGCCCTAAGAAAACTTATAGGGTCAATGACCCACATGCAGAGTTTTCCTCATATTGTCAACAGCTATAAAGTGACAGTTGTGCTTCCATATAAAACAAAAGGAATTGCTAAAAACTGGTAGTGCTAAGGATATTGTATCTTAGTCTGAATGTGGCATCATGCTTCTGGGTACTATTTGCTACATAATACTACACACAACCCTTGGTTTAGAGTATTAAAGTTTCCTTTACAGGTATTTCTATCCTTCAAACGCAGAGATGAAGAGATCTCTGAGTGAGCTGCCAGTGTAGTTCTGTGGTTGACTTTGAAGATGCCTAGTTTAAGGGCAAGCTTCTTCCTATTTGTAGCAGCGCTTAGAGGTTCCATTTTGCTAGGTGCTATAAGAGACCATGTCCCTGCCCCAAAGAACTTACAATCTAAATGGACAGACAGAAACTGGGAGAGGAAATGACTTGCCCAAGATCACACCCCAATAGCAGGGCCAGGAATAAAACCCACCTTCCAATTTAATTTCCTATCCACCAGAGTACGCTGCATCTCTACTTCTCTGTCTGACTGTAGGCATCTCTTGCATGTAGCTAATTTCAAGTTCCATTCTGCAGCAGGCAAGTCAATAACACCTGCTATGGAACTGATTTTCCTTCTGGTCCTGTTTTTACGTGATTCTCATCAGTTTGCACTCTGCTATCCCTACCTCTGTAGCTACTTCTGCATCCTGTTGTGTGTGACTGCTGGCATCCCAGGCCTATGGCATGTGGATTTTGTGTGCATTATTACGGCAGAACTTGATAATACATTTATTACTCAGCAATAAATCAGTAGCCTCTCCCATTACATCAGACTCAGTTGAAAACACCCCTTTCCAGGGCTGCGCAGCTGCTACTCCTACATCACTGACGGCTCTGGCCAATTGCAGCAGTAGTTAGTATGTCAATAGTAATATGCTGCCTTTAATCCAGGCTCACAAGGTACTTAAACACTAATTAATCCTCACCAATCCCATGTCCATTAAGTAACTGTTGTTATAGGTAATAGGTGCTAGGAACCGCACATAAAGGTTAGCTGAGGCATATGGGGGTCAAATGACTTGCTCTGGAGCATGCAGAAAGTCACTGGCATGGCTAAGTAAAGAACCCAAGAGTGTGTCTACACTGCAGCTGGGAGGTCTGAGTCCCAGCCAAAATAGACAGACTTGCACTGGCACTAAAAACAGCACTGTGCCTGCAGCAGCCTAGCTGGCAGCGTTAGCTGTCCAAGTCCAATCCCACCAGACACTCTAGGTCCCAGCTCAGATGGCTAGCCCGAGCTGCTGCCCAGATTGCAACCTGCTACACGTTATTTCTTGAGTCTGCCTGTGTGCGCTGGGAATCACGCCTCCCGGCTGCAGTGTAGACAACCCCCTCCCAAGAGCTCTGAATGAAGCAGGTTGATCTTCACTGCACTCACGGGTGTGACTGCAGCCCACACTGACATCTCCAAGCTAGCTTTGATTTAGCTAGCTCCCGTACCAGAAGCAGGGGCTAGCTGCCTGAATATATACCCAGTGTCTCGGGTGGATTTGAACAGCCCGTGCTGCTGCAGCTTCACTGTTGTTGTTACTGGAGGTGGCTAGATCAAAGCTAGCTCAGGTATGTGTAGACATAAGCTTTATCTGCTTCTCTAACTCCTTCCCTTGTTCGAGCCATGCCCAACTTCAGCGCTTGTGTAAACTGGCCCAACTCTAGTGAAGCCAATAGAATTGTGCCTGCTTAGCCCAGGGTTGAATTTGTCTCACAGTCTGCAATTTCCTGCAATGAGCTGGTCGTCTGGGTTTTTCATTTCCTCAGTGCCCCTCCTGACCTCTCCCTCGAGGATTTCATGGTGCGGAGCCACCGGGATATTGATCATTCTGTCTGCTGTCTTGATAACATCCCTCCTCCAGGACTGATGCTAATGCTAAACTCAGAATGGCTGGTAGCGCTTATGCGAGCCTTTGGTCTATCCACACTGTAAATATCCGGTCCTGTTCTATCTCACCAGGAATTGTCTGTCCACTGATGATGCAGGTGCATGGGATATATCAAACCCTTGTTAAATCCTTGGACATTTCATCATGGAGCTGCAGTGTCTAGAGGCTTCCACTGAACCTGTTGAGTTAGCCTTTGTATAGACACACAGTAAGACTCAGTCCTTGCTCCAAAGAGCTTGCAGGCCAAGTAGACAAGACAGTGGATAAACAGGAGACCAGAGAGGTTGAAGAGACTTGCCCAAGGTCACCAGCAGGCCTGTGGCAGAGCTAGGAATATAATCCAGTTCCCTGATGCCCATTGCAGGGTTTTGCCCACTTAGTCATACTGCCTCTCTAGTGATGCCTACCCCATATTTCTGTATTGAAAAAATGGCACACAGTTTTCTCCTTGTCCAGAATTACTTTCCACTCTGGTCAAAGAGTAAGGCGGGAGAGCAATTGGAAAAGAAGAGCAGACAGCAGATTCTGCCAGGTGATTTCTCTTGAATACTTTCAGCAGAAGCAGTGGAGTGAGGCTGATGCAGTGGCTGATTAGAAGCACGCATTACCCCTCATTTTTTGCAAAGAAATTGCATTAAATTGTGAAAGTGTCTTTTCCGTTCTCCTGCCCTATGATTTATGAGAGTGGACCTCGAAACATGCTGAGATAATGCGTCCCATCGCTGTGCTGAAATCTACGTGTATTGATGCATTTTGAAAATATACAGGGACATTAAAAAATAGAAGACCCATGCAATGAAACACTTTACTTGGGGTGCCAAAATAGCCATTCATTATTTTCTTTTAATTTGGAAGTGGTGGGGAAAGGGGGTTGAGCTTCAGGACTCCCTGCAACCACCAATTCAAATACTGGTGGGGTTGACTCAGCCCTTTCTCTCTCCAAAGAAGATAACTCAGTACCCTGGAGCTCAATGTATGCAGTGTTTCAGAAGAGACTTTTAAAATGGGTCCTGTTTGTTCTGCAGGGGTATGAAAGATCCTATCACAATTGTCCTAACAGTAGGGGTTTGCTCTAGTTGTAAGTTGCTTCCCTCCACCCCAGAGGTGGCTGCATTCCATGGTGCTGCACTGGAGTTGATGAGGAAAGCTCTGAGGAATATTGCATGCTTTTGAGGCTTTGCTGGCTGGCTCCAAACCCCCCATGTAGAGATAAAATCACAACCAGCTTACATCACCTCCTGCGGGCAGATTTTCAGCCATTTGGCACTACAGGATTGTGTCTATCCTGTGTTTCTAGACATTTTATTTTTACGCCTCACTTTAATAGCATGATCCTATGGATTGTAATCCAGTGGGAGTCAAGGGTCTCACAAGTTATGCCTAGCACCTGGCATGCTAAAAATCAAATTATTGGACAGCACACCCTTGATAGGTCCTACTGGTAATGTCGCCCCCTCTGCTTAGTGGTAGCAGAATCTGGGGTCTTGCAGGTTGGTTTCCTGTCGGAAGAGAAATCAGTGATGTGAAATCTGAGTATTTTCTTAGTATAACTTGTTTCTTTATTCTGTGTACACCAGCCCTGGAACAGAGGTGGTCACATACAGCATGCAGGTAAATCCCTCTTTCAGTGATCTCCAGGCCCAGTACCAACTAAGCAACTCATCCCCAAAGAAATGACTTTAGGTACAGTGACTGAGAGCTAATTCTCTTGCTGTTTGCAAAGGCTCTCCCGAAAGCTACCGTATCACAAAACTAACAACAATATAACATTTCCTCAAAGATTGACCAGTTCTCTCCTGCTAAGAAAAAGAACTTGTAAGACTAAGTACAACAGCATCCCTGGTGACTTCACTACAACAGTACCTTCCCGTCTCTTAGCAGGGGTTTTGGCCACCCCAGCAACAAACCCTTTGCGGTATTCCAGCTGTAAAAGTGCTTGTCCTGGCTGGGAGTTTCGGCAAAGAGATATAAACATTCCTTTTTTGATTCCTTAGGGAAAGCACATGCTACTGCCTTCTAATTTATCATTTTAATTTGTGCCTTAGATGATTCCAACGTATTTGTTTAATTTCGTGCTTTATTTTTAGTATTTCTCCTTCATGTGACTGCTATATATATATATATATATATATATATATATATATATATTTGGTGCAGGCTGGAAATCTGACAGAAAGGAAAATGCTTTTATTCATGAGCATGCTGCCTACTGTATGGTTTAAACTATTGCTTTGATTACTTCCCTGCACAATCGTTTAGGAAGCTGAGGAGGATTAGAAGATGCCATTGAAACCCATTCAGATACAAAAGACTTTAATACGCCTTGACACGCATATCACATCGGTAAATAAGCCTTGTCTGTTGCCAAGGTGATGTTCCTTTGTTGCTATGACTATATCAAGTGAATATGGTTATTCCTTATTGGTTCCTCTTTGAGATGCCTATTTTTGGACCATCCCTTTAATAACTTGTGGCACTAATGGAGTGATAGGGACTCTGGATGTGAATTGGATTTGTGTGGTACATGCTATGAGCTGTTGCTGTTAATGAATGGAACAGGTTTTTCTATAGAATAAAATATTCTCGGCCAAATTCATCCCTGCTTGTTAACTCCATTCTCTTCAGTGAAGTTACTCTGGGGATGAATTTGACCCCTGTTAAGAGTCAGAACTCCCTAACGGCCTTTCACTCCATTAAACGTATTATAACTATTCTCTTATCTACACAACCTAATTTGAAATTGAATCTACAGTGAGACATTGTGCTGAAAGTTGCAGGCGTTCAGAGGAATAATACAGAGCAATTACTTTGTTCCACTCATTTGAAAAGACACCTTTCCTCACGTTGACAGGAGGAGAGGTAATAGTGGCTCAGATCCTCAGCTAGCGTAAACTGCTGTAGCTTTGACTTCAATCGAGCTATACCAGCTTTCGCCAGTGGAGGATCTAATCCAGTAGAGATGGTTGCAGGTTTTTCAATAGAACAGTTTTCTGTTGGAAAATGCAGTTTTGCCAAAACCTAAATTCTTTGCGGCAGTGCGCCCATCTCGGCAAAATTTTTGATAGAACTTAGTTGAAACAATTAATTTTTGATCGTGTCAAAATACATAATTTGGTTAAGGTAAAACTACTTTATTTTGATTTATTGTTTTGTTTTGACTATTGAACTGTTTCATGTTGCTATATAACAACACTATCAAAACACAACGTTTCAATTGTTCTGATTAAAAAAAATCTGGAATTGTCATTCTGTGGGAGATGTTGACATTTTGGGTTTTTGTTCTGATTTGGAATGAAAACACACTTTGAAATATTGGGATTTCCCATGGAATGGAAATTTCATGTTCCAACCATCTCTCTAGGCTAGTACATCTATGAAGAAAGCAGGAGTCATGGGTTCTAGTCCTAGCTCTGCTGTTGAATGTGCATATCTGTTCCCCATCTATAAAATTGCCTCAAAGTAATGTTGTGAGACTCAATTAATTAATGTTGATACAGTTCAGTGTGACCACAGATGAAAAATGCTGGAGAAGAGCTAAGTATTATTACAGAATTTGTTGGGTCAGTAAGAAGAGGGTACGGACGAGGATGCTTTGTGCCTTTACCTCGACATTCCTCTCAGTCTGCATTTTTATGTTTAGAAATGTTCTTCCTTGTCAATGATAAATGGCTTTGCAAGAGCTGATGGCTGTTGTCCTTGAACGAGGTGAATGGAAGTTTGGGAATTAGTAGTTTTGTTGTTCAGTGCAATGCAGAGTGTGTGTGTGCATGCGAGAGAGAGAGAAAGAGAGAGAGAGAGAGAGACCATGTTAAAACATCATTAAGTTGTTGCAAAGCACTCAGAAGTGAGGATATGTCAGTATAAAGGTTGCCCGTGCCCTGATTGGCACAGCCTTTTCTGCCACTGTACAAGAGACAGGACTGGGACAAGGTCAAGATGGAGGAGACAGGGCAAAAGCTGTCAAAAGAGATGGAATCATATGTAGCTGCTAACCTCTCAGAAGTCTCTATTGAGCATGTGCAAACTGAGATTTTTCAAAGGCTTATAAATTAGCAAATTTGGGTGGATTTTTACAGGAACAGCAAAAAGCCCATCCTTGGCAAAATGCCACTCACCTGCCAGATCTGCAGTTCCTGCTCCAAAGCAAGGGGGTGCTAGAACTTCTCAAAGGAAAGGCCAGCAGAATTTTTGTTAACCTTGCAAAGCCATGTTTTTGTCCCTAACCTTATTCTCAGAAATGGACAAATCGTTTTGGCTGAAATTTGCCAGTAGTATTGAAACTGAGGAAGAGACCTGATAGGGAAAATTTCATCCTAAAAGGTTAAAGTTTGGCAAAAGATATAAGCAACTGTAAACAGGGTCTTATAATGGGAAGCATTGAGTAACCTTAATAAAGGATGGTGCTACTGGTCCTGCCTATAATAATATATACACACATCTGTCTATCTTTGTGTGTTTCTGTACAATATATGTAGAGGCTGGGATTCTCTCTCCAGACTCTGTACCCTACTGTGGCAGTTTATAGCAGCCATGAAAGCCCAGTGTCCAGCCAGGGAAGAATTTTCCCAGCAGAGGTATTGGGTTGGACTCCTCGCAAGACCAATTCACTGACCATTTGGGGGTAGGACTGGGGGCATGCTCATAGTGTGTAGGATTTTGGGCACACTTGGTATTGCCACCTCCCATAGCCAGACTGGGGTGAGCTGTTGTAACTTAGGCCAGCCCATTGGCTATCTGAGGAGCCAGCCCATGGAGCTGCGAGGAATCCTGGGGGCACAAAGCTGGTATAAAGACACTCTTACCTTCCACTTCCCAGGGCTGCGAGTTCTGTGCTGTGCATCAAAGAATCCGATCGATAATCCCTATTTAAGATACCTTAGTACCTAAAGTATAGCAGAAGAGATGCCATCGCTGCTCTCAGTGTTCTATCTCGCATTAGCACAAAGTGAGCACTGTGGGCATGGACGGTAGTATTTCTCGAGATGTAGGCAGGCCATTCATCCCCTTTTAAGCCGGACAGTCCTGTTTTTCCCAGGTTCGCCCTTGTCCAGGACGGATATAAAACCAGACGTGGTTTTGTCTGGTATCATGCCACATGGGAGAGAGGATGCCATTTTGAAGAGCGCTCCCCTCACCCCCACTGGTGTCACCTTGCACTCGCTGTGAGGTCACGCTGCTGGGGCTGGGTCCACCCTGTACTCCGAAGTACTGGAATGTCCAGTGTTCTGGAGATGCATCACTGGCTCCCCTATCTTGATGTGGCTGTTACCTGTCTCCATCTGAACGCATCCTGGTAAAGTCCCTGGATGCAAGTTACTCTACAGTCAAAGTCCTTTCTGATCACAAAGGACAGTCTTCTTTGTTTCCCACTTTGTGAATCAGCAGGACCTTTTTGCAAGAGGTTTTCCAGTTTCAGAATCTTCCATTTCCTGTTCCTTCCTTGTTTTTTCTTAAGACCCTTCAGAAATGTCAAAGCCAATGGCCCAATTCTTTGTTGCCCTGCATTCCACACTTACGCTAGTGTAAAGCGGTACTTGATATCTGTGGAAGCCTGTACACTGATTCCAAATGCTAACCCACTTGCCTCAATGGGTGGGGGAACATGATGATGCCGGCAGTGAAGGCTGACAATCCCAGCAGTGAGGGAGAGAGACACTTACTGAGGGACACCAGGTACCTCCTCTCCCCAGGGGTCTGACATCGCTGTGGGGGTGGGATGCTGATTGGCCAACATTCCCCAGCTCCCAGGATTTAACCTGGAGTAGGGGACACACAGAGCATCTTTCAGCTCCAGTCCAGCAGACCCATCCTGAACTCGGCCAGATTCCCATTCCAAACACATTTTTTTCTCCCATGGATCAATTGGCAGAGGACCAGGGAGCTTTTTGCTTTCCTTGCATCACCTTCAAGCTGCAGTTGATTAAGTAGGAACACACTGAGTACCTAACTGAGGTACTGGGGTGGAGTTGTTAATTTGTCCCAATTTGCAGCTGGTTTCCAGGGTGGTTAAAAGGATACAATGAATAGTTCCCAGAGAGAAAAGACCTGGGATTTTGGTGATGGGCCTTGGGCTCATGGGGCAGGGTGAGATCTTGTGGCCTTCGTAGGCCAAGGTCAGACCCTGTAGCCCACCCTTCTGCACCCTCTGCCCCACTCGCTAGAACTTGGAGAGAGATGAGTCCTGGGGGGTGGGGAGCAGGCTGAGGAGAGCCTACCCTGAGTGATGAGTTATATGGTCAAAGCCCTGTTACCACTGCAGTGGAACCAATTAAATGCCTAGTTTAGGAGGGTATGGCTGATGGGTGAGTAGCACCCCTCCCTTTTGCTAATGTTTAATTCAAGTTGTGGCCTGGCACTTCATTCCAGGCACGTGTCTGTCCTCATTTTGCAGCTGTCCCTGCATCAATGGGCTTGGCATCAGAGTGAGTCGCATTTTCGACCCGCTCTGCACTCTCTTTGCAGTGGTGTGAAAGAGACAAAGTACAGGGCACTGGAGCATCAAGCTCTGTGGACTTGTTTATATTCAGTACATTACTACATTAAGCTAAACTGACTGAAGCTGGTTTAAGTGTTTCTCTGTTAGGAGCTTGCCCTGATGTAACTAGATTGGTTTTACATAGATTTACTTACACCCTGTACAACTTTTCCAGTATAGACAAGCTTCTGTGTGTCTGTGCTGATTTCTCCTTGAGCTCAAATGGCTGGTGGGATTTTGTCCAAAACTTTGTATTAACAATCTTGGGGCAGAAAGCAAGCATGGAAAATTTCAGGCTAAAAGATGAAAGGTTTGGGAAAAGTTATGATATCATGTAAACAGGGGATTTAGAAGGTTCTGCAATCTAAACTACAGCTGGCATGAGCAGGGCTCATAGGACAAAGCTCCCACTGATTTTAATGGGAACCAGATTGGGGGTTTAGGTCCAAATTAATGAGATTCATCAGCTGTACAAGTATTTGCGACCCACACTAGCACAGTGTATGTTACATCACACCACAGTGGCTGGTTCACATAAGATGATAACAGTCTACTACTGCTGGCAACCAGAACCAGCGGGGTTAATTCTTTAATTCAAGTGGCAGGCGTCCATACTCATAGTGCTAAAGATCCATCATTCTAACCCTGCTGATAACGCAGGCAGGGGATTGATGCATTTTCAGGATTGGGGCCTTAATTTGTGAAATGCTTTGGAATCTTTCGGGATGAAAGACACTGTGAAATGTTACACTGTCTTCTAACTGAATGTGTTGATGGATAAATAGCTAAGTGAGCAAGAAGCAGTTGTTGTTAGAAGAATGTCTTGTAACCTCTTTTCTTTTTAAATAATGAAAACAGTTAATAAATGTTCTTTATAAAGCACTTCCCCTCCCTACCCACAACAAGAGCATTTGGGAAGCAGCATAAACCATTCAAATAAAATCCAATTATAAAAACCTATCACAATTAGGTGGTATGTATCCTTCGGGGGGGCAGTGGGAGAGAGTTGTGTGAAGTGGGGAGTGTCCTATCTCAGTCATTCCTTCTGCCTCTTCCCCCAGCCATGCTGCAAAGAAGCTTTAACTCATTTGTATGTGACATCAACAAGTGAGCCCTCATTATGCACTGCATGGGCTAAAGCATTGAGAGGAATATGAAATAATTATCTCTAATGCGAGTTGTACCTTGCTCCCTAACGGCTCGGGTTTGAATAGGATGCAACAAAGACATGATTACTGTGTCATTAGAGTATTGGTGCTGTGCAGAGTCACTGCCGTACAACTCCAGAACACCTTTGAGATGATAACAGTTTAATTGAACACTAACCATGCTGTAGTCTGACAGGCCTCCTGCTTGCTGCGGGTGGGGAGGTTACGGTGTAATGAGTTATGAGACTCTTTCATTTTCTTTTAGAAGTTTGGAAGACTCCTTAGCATTTAAATAACAGGCTTCAAAGGGGTATTTTTTCCCTAATGTAATTTTACTCGACTTCACTGTGGTTCACACAAGGGAATACAGTTCCAGAATGTAACAAATCGAAAGCCCACCAGGACTTCGCGTTTGTCACTGGGCTATATACCGTAGCCACTTGGAAAGTCAAAATGACAGCCAGAACAGAGCTCAGTTCCTGCGACAGCAACACCGCAAGCCTCTACTGCTTACGCTGAAGGAGAATCTCCATTAGATAGCAGTATAAAGGCTTGGACACACAGTTGAGCAGTTTGGATTTCATCCAGTGGAGAGCAGTGGTTCACACATACCTGATTCATTGCAACATTGAAAGGAGGGGTAGTTTTGCCCTTTTGCCCCGTAGAATGAAACATCTTCTTCCAAGCTGTTCATAAAAGGGGGCATTCATATAAAAGGGGGCATTCAGCTTCTTATGCATCTTATAGTAATTAATAGGTGAATGTCTAAAAAGGAAACTAACCAGAAATTATCCTGCTCAGAGAATGATTCCTCTGCATCATGAAACTGACCAGTGCCTGGAAGTTTAAGGTTAACTCTGATGCTCTGTATTCAGTTGACCCCCTTTTTTTTTTCTCATTGTCACTTAAAGAATGAGGTGCCCCCAACCTTCCTGGCTGATGTATCTGACGGTGCTATCATCTGGCTGTAGCTGAATTGAATGCATATAATGCCTTACCTTTTGATAGCACCTTTCATCCAAATGGATCTCAAAGTGCCTCACTTTACACAGAGGAATTGGTTTTACCCACTACTCAAATTCAGCCACCTCTAGGATGAGATGCAGAGGATGTTGACCAGAGCACAGCAATATATACCACACTTAAAGACAGGTAGCTAAGAAAAATGCTGTATCCTACTGAAAGCACAGGTGGGGAAACCTAAGAAGCCAGATGTTCCAACCACCTTCGAATTTGGACAGGTTTTAGGGCACACGCTCATAGACAATATGTGAAGGACTGGTGAATTGGTTTGGAAATCTGAGAACTGGCTTGGAATATTTGGCCAGATTTCAAACAAGAGATGACCGCTACCACAGTTCTCAAGCCAAACTGCCCTGAACTCTGAGGGGAATTTGGAATCCAAACCCAGAACTCGTTCTGAGTTTCAAAATTAGCCCCTGCTGTCTTTACAGTAAGCTGATCTGAAAGCTGGGATCAGAACATCCTTAGATATTGGAGAGTTCTGACAATGTGAAATCCACAGCCTCAGCCAATCTCTGTTTAATACCAAACTCTGACCTGACCCCCTAACCTGAGCCATTTTTGTGGTTCGAAAAAACATTGCTATCATTTAAAAATGATATTGTTCATTCATCTCCAAATGTCTTGTTGGTAGGGGCTGATAATAGTGCAATACCCATTGTGACAGGGTCGGGCCGGATGGCTACAGGAGAGTAATAGAAGGCAGATATATTAGCCCCAGGTTAAGTAGGTCCCTTTTCCCTGGGTAAGGTAACAGGGAAGGTTCCAGAACAATCAGGAACCTTCTGGAGACAATTAAGACAGACAGGCTGATTAGAACACCTGCAGCCAATCAAGAAGCTGCTAGAATCAATTAAGGCAGGCTAATCAGGGCACCTGGGTTTTAAAAAGGAGCTCACTTCAGTTTGTGGTGCACGTGTAAGGAGCTGGGAGCAAGAGGTGCTAGGAGCTGAGAGTGAGAACACATACTGTTGGAGGACTGAGGAGTACAAGCATTATCAGACCCCAGGAGGAAGGTCCTATGGTGAGGATAAAGAAGGTGTTGGGAGGAGGCCATGGGGAAGTAGCGCAGGGAGCTGTAGCTGTCGCACAGCTGTTCCAGGAGGCACTCTAGAGAGCTGCATTCCACAGGGCCCTGGGCTGGAACCCGGAGTAGAGGGCAGGCCTGGGTTCCCCCCAAATCCTCCCAACTCCTGATCAGACACAGGAGGAGTTGACCTGGACTGTGGGTTCACAAAAACGGCCAAACTGAGGGCTGCCGTGAAGCTCCAAGGCGAGCAAATCCACCAATAAGCGCAAGACCCGCCAAGGTAGAGGAGGAACTTTGTCACACCATGTAAAAAGCCAGCCTGTTTCCTGGAAGGAACCAGGAAGTACTAAAAATCCACATAAAAGATCGTGTCTCATGATATTTCCTGTGCAAAGAATTTAATTTAAACTAAGTTCAAGTAAAACTTGAATAAATATAGCCTATAAGTATGTTTATTTGCAATATAAATTTGCCACTAGATGTTGCTGTGTGCTGCATAGCATTCAAGACACTGCAGTCCCTGGTAAACAAAGAAGACAAAACTGGACCAGAAGTTGTGTGGAAGTCTGTTTGTCAATATCTGCAGATGAAACTGTTTTCTCTGATGAATGCCTCCTGTCTAAGATGAACTGTGATTTAGCACTGTGACATAGCTCCTCCTTGTGGACACTAATCTTGAGATTAATTGTGCTGCAAACTGGATGGAGCCTCATTGTACCACACTTATGAACCCCTGTGTTGTGTGTTTTAGTGTTTGAATATTGCAGGCAAGACAGACAGCAAATAGACTCCAACAGTTGACATCTTCTTTAATAAGCAGAGAGTTAACAGAAATCAAGATTAAATTGACCACAGAAGTGGTCCCCACAGGGATGCTAAGCCCCTCCTTCTGCTTCCAGACCCAGCTGACTCCTAGCAGCTTCTCCCCACTCACACTTAGGACCTGACGTTCCCTCCCCACCACCAACTCGAGAGAGAAACTCAAGCTCCCCAAATCCCCAGGGGCTTCAGAGGGTATCAGCTGGACTGGCTGATTTATATGGCTCCTCTTGCTGTGTTGGTGTCTTGAGTCCTGTTCACAAATGACCAGATCCTGCACTGAGTAGTCTGTGGTGCGGTCTCTGAGACATGGACTTCCTTGGGGATCAGATTCAACAGCATCCAAACTCTGGGATTAATTCGGGGGAATCTTTTGGCCTGTGTTAGACAAGACATCAGACTTAAATGATCACAGTGATCCCTTCTGTCCTTATCCATGAACAGCATTTCATCCGACACTCAGAACTCTCTGGGAGACATCCTCCAGCTGTGTGCAATCACCGTGGATTCTGTGGGTAGCAGAATGGTTGTTAGCTTGAAAATACTATTTATTATTTCCCTCCAAATACTTAGGGCATTCCCGCCTTACATGCACAAAAGTTCCTCCACCTCCTCTCCAGCATTTGATTCCTTGTTCCATATAGTTTCCTTAACTTCAATGGAGTGAGATCCCACATAAGGATTTTGTACAGAGGTCTCTTTTGGGGCCTTGGGCTCAATGAGCTAAGTTTGCCAATGGAAACGGACCAATTTATTCTAGCAGAGCATTTGGTGCAATGGATACAGGATCTGATCCTGATTGACACTAGTATGGCATATGTGGTCTATTTAATGACCAGGTCCAAAGGGCTAAGCAGAATGGAAGCCCTAATCCTGTATTAAGGAGAGTGCTGCTGGATCACTGCTTGATTACTCCTTTAGGAGGAGTGAGACCTATGCTGAGAGCAAAACACACATCAACCTAACACCAGCTTCAGAGCCTCTGTTTGTAGAAGTAATGCAACATGTTGAAGTGGCCCTTCGAAGTGGTTGTGTGGTGTACTGAAGAGCATGGCTAGATGTATCAGTAGTGGGTGAGGAAAAGAGACGTAAAACTGTCCATCATTTGAGATCGCTGCTCAGCCTTCAGCCAGTCAGTGATCTGCTGCTCTCTTCTTGCTCAGTTGTTGATCTTCCTAAGCTGAACAATATTCTGGTAAAAAGAAAAGGAGTACTTGTGGCACCTTAGAGACTAACCAATTTATTTGAGCATAAGCTTTCGTGAGCTACAGCTCACTTCATTGGATGCATACTGAGCTGTAGCTCACGAAAGCTTATGCTCAAATAAATTGGTTAGTCTCTAAGGTGCCACAAGTACTCCTTTTCTTTTTGCGAATACAGACTAACACGGCTGTTACTCTGAAACCTGTCAATATTCTGGTACTTAACCATCTCATCAAACACTGCAGGAGGAGATAGGAGCAAACTATCAGCTCCCTGAAGACAGGCTGAGCAGCCATCAGATGTGATGGGCAGTTTGTCTGGATGAGGATGAGCATTATTTTCTACAACAGAAGGGCCACCTGACAGAATATTTCATTCTGTTTATTGTAGAACACTTGGCTCTATTCCATTAAATTACACTCCAAAGAGGTCACTGACTCAGGGGAGGATCCACTGATAACACAATTACTACCAGCAGCAGGATAAGAGAGCTCCTTTTTGTGACAAATCAGATCACCCAATATTAGAAGCACGGAAACATAAAGTGAGGCAAATCCTTTCCAATGGAAAATGTGATACAGCCTTATTATCAGAATCTATTAGATTTGTAATATGGGGTTACGGTTTTGGGAATTTGAGCAAAATAAATACATAAATAACAAAAGAGTGATCACACACAAATGGGGCTTTTAGAGGTAATTTATGTAGATTACAAATAAGATTTGTTACTCACTGTATGGAAAGTTTATGTCTGTTTGATTAAAAAAAGAAAAAAACTTATAAACGTGCCAGCTTTTCAGCTTAAAAATGAATACAAAGGCATTCTTCACCAATCTGACACAGTTTAGAGTGAGAGAAAGACTCGGAAGCTTTGCAAAGCTATACTAGATTGATGGCGAGGTACATACACTTGGGTGCTTTTCAATGCAGACAATTAGCCAAATACTTTATCTAGCTCATTCGTACATAGATATATTGGCAATGGTTATTGTACTGCGGATTTTGCAAATGATTCCCTATTGCACCAAAAATGATTCTCCATTGTACCAATGAAGAGTTACTCCGTACAGTCAGCAGAGGGAATACTTTACTCAGCAGTAATAAAGCAGACTGGCTGAATGGGGGAAGAGTATGGGACAACGCTCGCAGAAAGGCAGGGGAAGAAGCAATAGCAAGCTTCTGAATTAGAATGTAACTACTGCTGCGGCCGTGTTAGTCCTGGGACATTAGAGAGACCAGGTGCGTGAGATAAAATCTTGTTTTGAACCAACTTCAGTTGGTGAAAGAGACAAGCTTTGGAGTTTTCACAGAGCTATGAAAGAGCTGAGCTTACACAGATCTGAAGAAGAGCTCTGTGTAAGTTCGAAAGTTTGTCTCTTTCATCAACTGAAGTTCCACTAAAAGATATTACCTAGTCCACCTTATCTTTCTATGTAACTGCTGTCATTTGCAATAGCTTTTGTGTTTGTTCTGCTTTTGCATTGGAAGCAGCAAGGCTGGGGTGGGGTGTGGCGCGGGGAGGTTTGAAAGTCAGCTGCTACTCAGTCTTTAAAACAGGGCTTGTTCTGCAAAATATTGGCAACAAAATGAATAGATTCATAGATTTAAAGGCCAGAAGGGACCATTATGATCATCTACTCAGACCCCCTGCATAACACAGGCTTTAGAAAAGGAGTACTTGTGGCACCTTAGAGACTAACCAATTTATTTGAGCATAAGCTTTCGTGAGCTACAGCTCACTTCATCGGATGCATAAAAGTGGAAAATGCCTTAGACCTCACCTAGTGATTCTTGAATTAAGCCCACAATGTCTGGTTGAGCTAGAGCATAATCTTGATTTAAAGAAAATCAAACATTTACAATGTTGAGGCTTTTTATTTTTCCTTTTTTAATTTTTACAAAACGTCTCCAGTTTAATGAAGAAAAATGGTGCAGGTTTTTGCTTAAAAGTAGGACTGGTGTGTGCATGGGTTGCGGGCTAGGGGGAATCATAGAATATCAGGGCTGGAAGGGACCTCAGGAAGTCATCTAGTCCAACCCCCTGCTCAAAGCAGGACCGATCCCCAATTAAATCATCCCAGCCAGGGCTTTGTCAAGCCTGAACTTAAAAACTTCTAAGGAAGGAGATTCAACCACCTCCCTAGGTAACACATTCCAGTGTTTCACCACCCTCCGAGTGAAAAAGTTTTTCCTAATATCCAACCTAAATCTCCCCCACTGCAACTTAAGACCATTACTCCTTGTTCTGTCATCTGCTACCACTGAGAACAGTCTAGAGCCATCCTCTTTGGAACCCCCTTTCAGGTAGTTGAAAGCAGCTATCAAATCCCCCCTCATTCTTCTCTTCCGTAGACTAAACAATCCCAGTTCCCTCAGCCTCTCCTCATAACTCATGTGTTCCAGTCCCCTAATCATTTTTGTTGCCCTCCGCTGGACTCTTTCCAATGTTTCCACATCCTTCTTGTAGTTGGGGCCCAAAACTGGACACAGTACTCCAGATGAGGCCTCACCAGTGTCGAATAGAGGGGTACGATCACGTCCCTCGATCTGCTGGCAATGCCCCTACTTATACATCCCAAAATGCCATTGGCCTTCTTGGCAACAAGGGCACACTGTTGACTCATATCCAGCTTCTCGTCCACTGTAACTCCTAGGTCCTTTTCTGCAGGGCTGTGTGTAAAATTACAAATTTCACGTGCATCAAAACACACCAAATGGTGAAATTTTGCATGTTAGCCATTCTATGGCCAACAGCAATGTTCTAAGGGCTATGAAATAGCCTGGCACAATATTACTGGGTTTACTGAAAATTTTCTCTTAAAACTGTTTTTTGATGGAAAATTGGGGTTTGGACAAAATGACATTTTTCACAAAGTGTCTGCTTTCTGGGAAAAATTCCAATTTTTAATTAAAAAAAATCAGTTTTGGCTAAAAACTGAAAACTTTTGCTCCCCAACCAAAAACATATTTGCTGAAAATGGTTGTTTTCTTCTGTTTAAAATTTGGTTTGGGCTGAAAAAAAATCGTTTCCCTGTTTTTTGACTAAAAATCAAAATTTTCAACAGAAAGGAAACCCATTTTCCTACGAGCTCGGCAAATTATATATATTTTTTGCCACGACATTTTACCAAAAGCAACCAAACCAAACCAAACCAGCCAGCACCACCAAAAATGGCTCCTTTCACATCAGTCTAGTTATAAATCACGTAGTTCCCAGGTTCAGTAAAAACATCCTGCAGCTTCTGCTCCTAGGGGGAAAAAAATCAAGGTTTCCCTAATGCAAAATCTGGTCTGAGATTTCACTGGGTCTGGTCTTTCGTGATGCTCATGGAACTGAACTCCCATGAGACTGAATACTGCAAAACTTACCATTGAAAACGAACACATGCTGAGTGAGTATGGTGCAAGAGGTGCATGGTTGCAGGCTGGAGGCACTGCAAGGATTTTATCCCTGCCCTGTGGCATCCCTTGGCATTGGCCATGAGTTGAAGGCATCCCAGAGCAGCTGTAAACCTCATCCCAACCCCACCACTATGGAATTGCCCTAGCATAGGGAGCCTTTAACACAGATGGAAGAGGCGTGGCTGTGGCATTCCTGCACCCTGGCTAGTCTCATACAATGTGAGCCATATGGTCATTAACACAGCTAGTGGCAGCCTGCGGCACTGGGTCTGTGAGCCCAGCTCGACGGACTCGGGCTTGTGTGGCTCATCCTATGGCACTGAAACAAGCCACAAAGATGCTGGTGCTCAAGCTTGTTTTGTTTCAGGGTCTTTGCCCTTTATGTTGATATATAATTAGATACATTTCTAAACCAAACATCATTGTGAAACAAAAAGTCAAAATGTTTTGTTTCGAAAAGGCCCAAACAAACCCTTCTGACATTGTTCATAAAATCCCCCCTCCCCCCTTTTTTTTTAGCCAGAACTATTCACCAATCTTGACCCGAATTTGCCATTAGTTTTTGGCAAATTTACCCTAAGCTGAAAAAATGTCTCCCAACTCTAGTCTGGGTACCAGTTGGATGCCATCCACTTCCCTCTAGTGCTGGCTGGCATGCCATCTTGATTGCCCCACTCAGCCACCCCTGTCCAGATCTATTCAGAGCTGGCTCACACCCCACGGTCAGAAACACAGACAGGTACATGATGACTGCCACCTGCCTGGCCATGTTGTGATTTGGGGGGTTCCTGGACCAGGAATGGAAGAAGCTCCCTAAAAGTGGGAGGGCCACTGTCGCCCGAACCGTCACCCCGTCCCACCCCTTCCCCCTGAGACCTGCTCTTGCACTGCCCCTTCTACCCAAGGCCCCCCCCTTGCCCCCCCCATTGCTTACCCTTATGGCCGGTAACCCTAACTCTAATCCTAATCCTAGTGATGAGGCCATGGTCCCCTGCCCTCATTCTGGTGCCCTTGTGCAGGTGCAGCCGAAGCGCCCAAAATGAGGGTGGACAACAGGTGCTTGAACCGTAGAATGAGGGTGGACAACAGGTGCTTGAACCGTAGCCCTCACCCTCCCGTGCCATCCCCCCCCGAGGCGCCCCTGCTCAGGGGTGTGGATTTTTCACATCCCTGAGTGCCATAGCTGGGTTGACTTAACTTTTGAGTGTCGACCTGGCTCAAGTCTGCATCAGCCCCAGACTGTAAACACAAGGCTGGCCTGGGGTCGATGGAAGTCAATTGTTCTATGTTGATTGAGTCAGCTCTGAGATTGTCCCCACCTCAGGAGACATGTTTCACCTTTACCATAACTCTAAAAATGTTTCCTGTACAAACATCCCACAATGACCATGACAAGCAGCTAGTTTTCAGCATTTGACAGAGACCACACATGACCCCCCTTGGATAAATTATCGAGAAGGTGGTCGGACACAGATGGAATATACCTGCAAGTGTGTGTCTGGGCATCTCTGTCCCAGCTGTCTCAGCGGGAACCCAACCGTACAGGTGTGCCGCATAATGCGCACAGAGAGCGCTGATAAAATCCATGAATGAACCGACTCCCAGGCATCTCTCGGGGAATTTCTAGGTAAGTTTTTATGAGCTATACTTTTTTAAATTCCCTATAAGCAAAACCACCCATCATCTTTAGATCCCTTCAGCAACTCATAATACAGAGTATCCAACACCATCTTTCCTTGTCTAACGGAGCTGCAAAAAATACGAACCATTCCTCCCTTGGGAAAGTTCCATTTGACTTCCACACGCAGTGCTATCTGTCTTCTGATTCTCATCTTAGAGCTGTAATCATTTCTAATTTGTTTTCTCTTGGGTGGTGTTCAGCTCTCTGGCTCTCCATCCCAGCTCTGCAGTTACACCCAGAGGATTAAATCCTTTCAAAGACAGTGGCACAAATTCCCTGCAAAGTGAAGAGCTTGTTATCATCTCCCCAGGCTTCCCACTATAACAGTTTATCTGCAGTATATAATTCAGCCACTAGATTACGCTGTGTGCTGTATGGCATTCCAGAGCAGCTGTGGTCCTGGTAAACAAGGGAGACAAAGCTGGCACTCAAGCTGTGTGGAAGTCTGCCTCTTTGTGTCTATAGTTTTTAGCCATTTTCTTTAATTGGTACCACCTGTTTAAGATGGATTATGATCCTGTATGTCATGATGTTCCGCCCCCCCCCCCATCCTTTTGGCATTTCCAGAATGTTTCAGGAACATCCATTGTGAATTATTCCATGGCACGTGGGGAAAAGTCTTTGGTGCAATTGAAAGTTTGTTACAATTTCGCTCACACTGGTTTGAGGCTTTTTCAATAGACTCTCAGATGTGCTCCCTGCTCTCCATACAGCAGTTCCATCTGGAATCCGACAGCCTCATTCAGGCATAAGCCAATGAGAGTAGCCCTATATTCAAACTAGAGATAGTGTGGTCCAGTGATGGTAGGGCTAGCTGGGGACTAAAGAAACATGTTGTATTCGTTGTTCCGCTACTCACCCTTTGTCTTGGTCTAATGCTCTGTTCACTGGATAGTGTCTCATATACCCTCTAATCCAGTCATAACAACACACAGACTTTGGTGGAGTCTCATGCACAACACTCCATGAGGCAGGGATATATCACCAGGGGAGCAGCTCCATATTTTTTCATCAAAATATTTTTTCCATGAAAAATTGCTTTTTGACCAAAACGAGATTTTTTTGTGGAAAATTTTCATTTTGGTCAAAATTTTCCAGCTGTTCAATGAAAAAAACAGAAATTGAAAGCAGAAATGTTTGGGGGTAATTTTTTTTTTTTTTTTTTTACCAACCCCTGAAACAATTTACTGAGTGTGGTTTTAAAAACCATATTTGGTGTGGTTGTTTTGTGGAGGGTATTTAGGGAGGGTTGAGTTTGTTTTTTAATTGAAAACCTGATTTTTATAGACAATTGTGAAGGGGGATTTAAAAAAAGAATCCTGTAAAAATAATTTGCATTTTTAATAAGTGCTAATTATTATCCCCTTGTTTCAGAGGAAAGGAGAGATTTTTAAAAGTATTTAGGTGTGGCCAGCTTGCTACACTTAGTATTGCAGTGCCTAACTGACCAAGCCCTGGTCTACACTAGGAGTTGAGGTTGAATTTAGCAGCGTTAAATCGATGTAACCCTGCACCCGTCCACATGACGAAGCCCTTTTTTTCCGACTTAAAGAGCTCTTAAAATTAATTTCCTTACTCCACCCCCAACAAGGGGATAGTGCTGAAATCGGCCTTGCCGTGTCAAATTTTGGGTACTGTGGATGCAATTAGACGGTATTGGCCTCCAGGAGCTATCCCAGAGTGCTCCATTGTGACCTGCACTGGCCAGGTAGACAGAAAAAGGCCCGCGAACTTTTGAATTTCAATTTCCTGTTTGGCCAGCGTGGCAAGCTGCAGGTGAGTGCAGAGCTCATCAGCAGAGGTGACCATGCAGAGCTCATCAGCAGAGGTAACCATGATGGAGTCCCAGAATCGCAAAAAAGCTCCAGCATGGACCGAATGGGAGGTACGGGATCTGATTGCTGTATGGGGAGCGGAATCCATGTTATCAGAACTCCGTTCCAGTTTTTGAAATGCCAAAACATTTGTCAAAATCTCCCAGGGCATGAAAGACAGAGGCCATAACAGGGACCCGAAGCAGTGCTGCGTGAAACTTAAGGAGCTGAGGCAAGCCTATTAGAAAACCAGAGAGGCAAACGGCCGCTCCGGGTCAGAGCCCCAAACATGCAGCTTCTATGATGAGCTGCATGCCATTTTAGGGGGTTCAGCCACCACTACCCCAGCTGTGTTGTTTGACTCCTTCAATGGAGATGGAGGCAACATGGAAGCAGGTTTTGGGGACGAGGAAGATGATGATGATGAAATTCTAGATAGCTCACAGCAAGCAAGAGGAGAAACCGGTTTTCCTGACAGCCAGGAACTGTTTCTCACCCTTGACCTGGAGCCAGTACCCCGTGAACCCACCCAAGGCTGGCTCCCGGACCCGCCAGGCAGAGAAGGGACCTCTGGTGAGTGTACCTTTTAAAATAGTATACATGGTTTAAAAGCAAGCATGTTTAATGATTAATTTGCCCTGGCATTTGCGGTTCTCCTGGATGTACTCCTAAAGCCTTTGCAAAAGGTTTCTGGGGAGGGCAGCATTATTCCATCCACCATGGTAGGACACTTTAGCACACCAGGCCAGTAGCACATACTCGGGAATCCTTGTAGAACAAAGCATTGCAGTGTATGTTTGCTGGCATTCAAACAACATCCGTTCTTTATCTCTCTGTGTTATCCTCAGGAGAGTGATATCATTCATGGTCACCTGGTTGAAATAGGGTGCTTTTCTTAAGGGGACATTCAGAGGTCCTCATTCCTGCTGGGCTGTTTGCCTGTGGCTGAACAGAAATGTTCCCTGCTGTTAGCCATGGGGAGAGGGGAGAGGCTAGCCACGTGGTGGGGGGAGGCAAAATGCGACCTTGGAACGAAAGCACATGTGCTGTGTATGTAATGTTAACAGCAAGGTTTACCATGAAAGAGTATACCCATTGTTCTATAAAATGTGTCTTTTTAAATACCACTGTCCCTTTTTTTTTCTCCACCAGATGCATGTGTTTCAAGGATCACAGGATCTTCTCCTTCCCAGAGGCTAGTGAAGATTAGAAGGCGAAAAAAACACACTCACGATGAAATCATAGAATCATAGAATCATAGAATCATAGAATATCAGGGTTGGAAGGGACCCCTGAAGGTCATCTAGTCCAACCCCCTGCTCGAAGCAGGACCAATTCCCAGTTAAATCATCCCAGCCAGGGCTTTGTCAAGCCTGACCTTAAAAACTTCCAAGGAAGGAGATTCCACCATCTCCCTAGGCAACGCATTCCAGTGTTTCACCACCCTCTTAGTGAAAAAGTTTTTCCTAATATCCAATCTAAACCTCCCCCACTGCAACTTGAGACCATTACTCCCCGTTCTGTCATCTGCTACCATTGAGAACTCTCTGAGCTCATGCTGTCCTCCCACAGTGACAGAGCACAGATGAATGCATGGAGACAGACAATGTCAGAGTGCAGGAAAGCACAAAATGACCGGGAGGAGAGGTGGCGGGCTGAGGAGAGTAAGTGGTCGGCTGAAGAGAGGGCTGAAGCAGAAAGGTGGCAGCAGCGTGATGAGAGGAGGCAGGATTCAATGCTGAGGCTGTTGGAGGATCAAACTAATATGCTCCAGCATATGGTTGAGCTGCAGGAAAGGCAGTTGGAGCATAGACCGCCGCTACAGCCCCTGTGTAACCAACCAACCTCCTCCCCAAGTCCCATAGCCTCCTCACCCAGACCCCAAGAACGCGGTGGGTGTGGGCCTCTGGCCACTCAGCCACTCCACCCCAGAGGATTGCCTAAGCAACAGAAGGCTGGCATTCAATAAGTTTTAAAGTTTTAAACTTTTAAAGTACTGTGTGGCCTTGTCCTTCCCTCCTCCACCACCCCTCCCAGGCTACCTTGGCAGTTAACCCCCTATTTGTGTGATGAATTAAAAAAGAATGCATGAATGTGAAGCAACAATGACTTTATTGCCTCTGCAAGCGGTGATCGAAGGGAGGAGGGGAGGGTGGTTAGATTACAGGGAAGTAGAGTGAACCAAGGGGTGGGGGGTTTCATGAAGGAGAAACAAACAGAACTTTCACACCATAGCCTGGCCAGTCATGAAACTGGTTTTCAAAGCTTCTCTGATGCGCACCGTGCCCTCCTGTGCTCTTCTAACTGCCCTGGTGTCTGGCTGCGCATAACCAGTGGCCAGGCGATTTGCCTCAACCTCCCACCCCGCCATAAACGTCTCCCCGTTACTCTCACAGATATTGTGGAGCGCAAAGCAAGCAGTAATAACAGTGGGAATATTGGTTTTGCTAAGGTCTAACTGAGTCAGTAAACTGCACCAGCGCACTTTTAAATGTCCAAATGCACATTCTACCACCATTCTGCACTTGCTCAGCCTGTAGTTGAACAGCTCCTGACTACTGTCCAGGCTGCCTGTGTATGGCTTCATGAGCCATGGCATTAAGGGGTAGGCTGGGTCCCGAAGGATAGTTATAGGCATTTCAACATCCCCAATGGTTATTTTCTGGTCTGGGAATAAAGTCCCTTCCTGCAACTTTTGAAACAGACCAGAGTTCCTGAAGATGCGAGCGTCATGTACCTTTCCCGGCCATCCCACACTGATGTTGGTGAAACGTTCCTTGTGATCCACCAGTGCTTGTAGCACTATTGAAAAGTACACCTTGCAGTTTATGTACTCGCCGGCTTAGTGCTCTGGTGCCAAGATAGGGATATGGGTTCCGTCTATGGCCCCACCACAGTTAGGGAATCCTATTGCAGCAAAGCCATCCACTATGACCTGCACATTTCCCAGGGTCACTACCCTTGATATCAGCAGATCTTTGATTGCGTTGGCTACTTGCATCACAGCAGCCTCCACAGTAGATTTGCCCACTTCAAATTGATTCCAACTGACCGATAGCTATCTGGCGTTGCAAGCTTCCACAGGGCTATTGCCACTCGCTTCTCAACTGTGAGGGCTGCTCTCATCTTGGTATTCATGCACTTCAGGGCAGGGGAAAGCAAGGTCACAAAGTTCCATGAAAGTGCCCTTACACATGCAAAAGTTTTGGAGCCACTGGGAATCGTCCCAGACCTGCAACACTATGCGGTCCCACCAGTCTGTGCTTGTTTCCCAGGCACAGAATTGGCATTCCACTGCATGAACCTGCCCCATTAGCACCATGATGCCTGCATTGCCATGGCCTGTGCTTTGAGAGAAGTCTGTGTCCATGTCCTCATCACTCTCGTCACCACGCTGACATCACCTACTCACCCGGTTTCGCTTTGCCAGGTTCTGGTGCTGCATATACTGCTGGATAATGCGCGTGGTGTTTAATGTGCTCCTAACTGCCAAAGTGATCTGAGCGGGCTCCATGCTTGCCGTGGTATGGTGTCTGCAAGGAAAAAAGGCGTGGAACGATTGTCTGCCTTTGCTCTGACGGAGGGAGGTGCGACTGACGACATGACTTACAGGGTTGGTTTACAGGGAATTAAAATCAACAAGGGGGTGGCTTTACATCAAGGAGAAACAAAAACAGCTGTCACACAGAATGGCCACCTCAAGGATTGAACTCAAAACACTGGGTTTAGCAAGCCAATGCTCAACCCACTAAGCTATCCCTCCCTCTGGTATTTCAGCAGACTGAATCTCCATTAAAGTTTTCAAGGTGCCCCTGACAGACCACACCGAAATGATTGTCGGCTGTTGATTTGACGGAGGGAGGGGGGGGGGGAGCAAATGAATACAAAATAAATCTGGTCTATTTCTTGTTTTAATCCACTCCATCTATCTTTTACATCTTTGGCTGGCAGCAGATGATGAAATAGGACGGCTAGCCATCCTCATCTCCTGCCTGCTCACCATAAGATGGTACAATAGGAGTGCCTGCAGGACTAAAGAGAATGACCTGGTCGAGTCACTCCTAATTTAGTCCCTGCACCCATGTCTGCCCAGGGGCTCCTGACCGACCTTACCAAGGCTGCCAGGAGCACCTTGGACACGATGAGGATGGTTTTCAGGCCTATTGCACCATCTCCTGCCACAAGGGTATGGGTTGCTGCTGCTGTGTAGCAATGCAGTACCACGCCTGCCAGCACCCAGGAGACATATGGTGACAGTGAGCTGAGCGGGCTCCATGCTTGCCGTGGTATGGCGTCTGCACAGGTAACTCAGGAAAAAAGGCGCGAAACGATTGTCTGCCGTTGCTTTCACAGAGGGAGGGAGGGAAGGGGGGCCTGATGACATGTACCCAGAACCGCCCGCGACAATGTTTTAGCCCCATCAGGCATTGGGATCTCAACCCAGAATTCCAATGGGCAGTGGATTCTGCGGGAACTGTGGGATAGCCACCCACAGTGCAACACTCTGGAAGTCAACGCTAGCCTCGGTACTGTGGAAGCACTCCGCCGAATAAATGCACTTAATGCACTTAGAGCATTTTGTGTGGGGACACAAACAATCGACTAAATAAAAACGATTTCTAAAAAAAATGACTTCTATAAATTCGACCTAATTTCATAGCATAGACATACCCTTAGGGGCCTAAACCTCATTTTCAAAAGGGATTTAAGCACTGAGGAGCCTAAACCCATTGGCTATCAATGGGATTTTGGCTCCTAAGTGCCTAAATTAATGGGAGTTAGTACTTAAATACCTTTGAGGAGCTTAGCCTAAGTATTCTCGGAAAATGGGATTTTAGGCCTTGGACTACTGAGTGGAGCAGCACCTAAATACTTTTAACAGTCAGGGCTGGGGAGCAAAGGCACAGAGGGCCAGATTTATAAAGGCATTTAGGTGCTGAATGATGCAGACAGGTGTTTAGGAGCATTTTCAAAAGTGCCTAAGCACTTACTTAGAAGCTTACTTGAAAATCTCACAAGACAATATTTTAAACCTGGCCCCACAAGATTAAGGCCCCGATCATCAAAGAAGGTTTAGGCACCAAATTCCCTAGTTTGGTGCCTAAATGCCTTTTGAACATCTGGGCTTAACTGACTTGTCCAAGCCACACAAGAAACCTTTGGCAGAACTGGGAACAGAACCAATGTCTTGAGTCCCAATCCTGTGTCTTAACTGTCATGCTTTTGATGCCATTGCATATCCATTACCAATGTTTTAACCACACACCATCCTTCCTCAGCCTTTGGGGGAAGTTTGACTCCTCACTGATGCAGCCCATCTGTAGCAGGGACAGTACAGCTATGAGCCAGATCCAGTAGACATGCTTCAAAACTAAACAGCTGGACCCCTGGCTGCTAGTGCATTGGGGGCCTTTTTCTTTAATAGAAGAAAGAGGCCTGTCCCATTTATGTCATACAATGTCACATTCTCACCTCACGCTAGTGAAGGGACATTTTGAAAAAAAAACACAGGGAAAAAAAGATGGGCTAATGCCAGAACACTTCCTCTTTTCTTTTTTTTCCCCCCATGAAAAAATCCAGGTTACAGTTGAGACTCCTGATTGGAATCCAGGTGTTGTATTTACATTTTGTCTGAAATTAATTCAGTTGAATCTTTCAAATGCAAATGCCGGCAAAGGAAATGGAACCTGATTATTGCAGAATATACATTCTTTCTTAATGAAACAGTGCAGCCAATCTTTTGTAGTGGAGAGTAGCCATTTATAAATAAGCAAGCGCATGAAACTGACAGGGCAAGGAATCTAGAATTATATATCTTTAATCAAAACTGAAAGGCTGGTTTTGATCGAAGGTGCAAATGTAGCAGATACTTACTCTAATTACTGTACTTCCTGGTTACTGGCTCCTAAAAAACTCGCAGAGGGTTAGAATGTGTTATGATTCACCAAACCGAATCAGAAGGGAGTGTGCAAAGCAAACTGAAAATAGGGCACACAACCTGCTTACTGTCTCCCTATATTTAACCTCTTCACTGGTATTCCTCTGCCACATCTGCTGTGTTTTGTCTGGGTTCACTTGGAATATCTGGAAACCCAATGAGTGTTTTTCACCTGGATGTTCTTCTTCATAGTAGAAATACCTGGCTCTTATATAGAGCTTGAATCTGTAAATCTCAAAGCGCTTTACAAATGAGGTTAGCATGCTTTTCCACATTTTACAGGTGGGGAAACTGACGCACAAGAAAGGCAAGTGGCTTGCCTGCAGTGACAGAGCCAGGAACTGAATCTAGATATTTTCTGAATTCATTGGCAATGCTGTCTCCTGTAATACAGGCCTGCTCTACCCTTACACAACTGGAATATCTGGACTTGCAGTAGGGTCATTCCATCTGGACATGCTTCACTGAACATGTGCGATTTACCCCAAAGCACCTGGAATATATCGCAGCAAAAGAAGTGCCGTGTTCCAAGACGTAACTGGATTATCAGTGTGAGCAGGTGCATCATTCCGCGCCGCATTTGGCATGCTTAATATCACAGTACGTGCACTGTACTGCAGATACCTTGTGCATGTGACAGCAAAACAAATCTAGCCTCCCTAGCTGAAGCAGGGATATTTGGCAGCACTGTGTGTACATTCTACCAGAGGGTACTGAGTACCTTCGGGGAAAGTTTCAAGGCAGCACAGTGTCAGATCCCAGTCTTGTCTCTGTGGTACAAAGCTGGAGTCAGCACCAACTGCAGGTTTCCCCAACATGGGGGAATCCCTGAGTGGTCTATGTCAACCCCGCTCCCCAGCCTTGGTATAGAGGGCTTGTTGGAGGTAAGACTAGAAGGCCACTGGACTTCACTGATCCCCGCTAATGATGCCTTGGATGCTGTTGCAAGCTTCGATACTGTTGCAACTTAGAGCAGCCTTGCATTTCTTTCCGCTGCAGGGCCCCTTTATGCTGCCATGGGGGTGCAAAGAGGCCTCAGTGTAAGTCAGATTCAGGCCCAAAGTGCAGGGCAGTGAAGAATCAGGCTCAGTGTGAGTAAAAGCAGCAGATCTGGCATCCACATGAGGGTGCCCCTATCACATCCCCTCTAAGACAATCACTCCCATTTGGCTCTAATAGGACCAGATGCTGAGAGAAGCTGAATGCTCCCAACTCCCATCAGATCAAACCCTACAGTCCTTATTCAGAGCCGTATTCTGCTCTCGCTGACCCCAGCCTAACTTCACTGATTGCGGCAATGGCACCTGATTTCCAACTGAGTACGGGAGAGTGGAGTTGAGCCTTCTGGATTTTCCCCAGGCTTAGTGGCAGCTTTGTCTGAGTGAGGGATTTTAAAAGGGAGGCCGCTGACTGCAGAGCGGGCTGCTGATTCACCAGATCGGGCCCCCTTGCTCAGACCCTTTTATTGCAAAAGGTGTCGGTGTTTTATTACTGTTGCTTCTGCCTTGTGTCCTTAAGTTAAGTGGGGTCTGAAAATGTGGATTCTGGAGGACCCACGAAACTGGGGGAATGTCTGATTCATACTTAAAAGGAAGCTGAGCATTCAAGGAGTGATACAAGGTGGGTGCAATGCCAAATGGGGCTGTTTTGGATGGGTGTTATGGAAGAGAAATGATTTGGGCAGGGGTGGACAAGAACATAACATAAGAATGGCCCTACTGGGTCAGACCAAGGGTCCAACTAGCTCAGTATCCGGTCTTCCAACAGTGGCAGTGCCAGGTGCCCCAGAGGGAATGAACAGAACAGGGAATCATCTAGTGATCCATCCCCTGTCACTTATTACCAGTTTCTGGAAAACAGAGGCTAGGAACACCATCCCTGCCCATCCTGTCTAATAGCCATTGATTGACCTATCCTCCATGAATTTATCTAGTTCTTTTTTGAACCCTGTTATGGTCTTGGCCTTCACAACATCCTCTGGCAGAGAGTTCCACAGGTTGACTGTGTGTTGTGTGAAGAAATACTTCCTTTTATTTGTTTTAAATCTGCTGCCTATAAATTTCATTTGGTGACCCCTAGTTCTTGTGTTATGAGAAGTAGTAAACAACACTTCCTTATCTACTTTCTCTATGCCAGTCATGATTTTATAGACCTCAATCACATCTCCCCTTAGCTGTCTCTTTTCCAAGCTGAAAAGTCCCAGTCTTATTAATCTCTCCTCATACGGAAGCCGTTCCATACCCCTAATAATTTTTGTTGCTCTTTTCTGAAACTTTTTCAATTCCACTATAACTTTTTTGAGATGGGGCGACTACATCTGCACACAGTATTCAAGATGTGGGTGTCCCATGGATTTATACAGAGGCAACATGATATTTTCTGTTCTATTATCTATCCCTTTCTTAATTATTCCCAGCATTCTGTTTGCCTTTTTGACGGCCGCTGCACATTGAGTGGATGTTTTCAGAGAACGGTCCACCATGACTCCAAGATCTCTTTCTTGAGTGGTAACTGCTAATTTAGACCCCATCATTGTATATGTATAGTTGGTATTATACTTTCCAATGTGCATTACTTTGCATTTATCAACATTAAATTTCATCTGCCATTTTGTTGCCCAGTCACCCAGTTTTGAGAGATCCTTTTGTAGCTCTTCGCAGTCTGCCTCGGTCTTAACTATCTTAATTTTGTATCATCCGCAAATTTTGCCACTTCACTGTTTACCCCTTTTTCCAGATCATTTATGAATACGTTGAATAGGACTGGGCCCAGTACAGATCCCTGGGGGACACCACTATTTACCTCTCCATTCTGAAAACTGACCATTTATTCATACCCTTTGTTTCCTATCTTTTAACCAGTTACCGATCCAGGAGATTCCCTGGAATCCAGGTTCCATTTGGTTGGGAGTCACCCTCTTGAGAGCTTGTAGCAAGTTAAAACTAAACTGATGCAAGCAGTAGCAGTGACATAGAGGAAATGTGTCTGTGTGGTACCCAGGCAATCCTGGCCTCAGTCCTGAAGGACTGGAACTGCGTGCAGGGAACAGTGGTAGGCAGGGGGCAGAGCCAAGCCTGGCTGCCTGGGGAGACACAGCCTCCCCCAGCCTATGCTACCTGTCGCCCATGCTTCACATATAGAGCTACCTTGTCCATCTAACAGTTCCTTCCCAAATAGATCCCCCCTTTAAAATGCTTTGTTCTGGGAGGCAACACTTGCCCCAGTGCTCACAGTGTTCTTGGTGCCACCCCTTCTTGAGCAGCTCAGTGTGAATTGAGGTGAAGAATGCTTGACCTGGACTAACCCTGGCACAAGGTAACTGGAGTTGAGTGATTGCGTCTAACCCAAGGAAGGATAATCCATTGCAATAGCAGCAGGGAAAATCACTGGGAGGAAAGCCAGAACCTTTGCCTTGAGCCGAGCCATACAAG
The DNA here is from genome assembly GCF_965152235.1 of Eretmochelys imbricata. Taxonomy (NCBI): domain Eukaryota; kingdom Metazoa; phylum Chordata; order Testudines; family Cheloniidae; genus Eretmochelys; species Eretmochelys imbricata. Next base: position 14,778,141 of record NC_135590.1, on the reverse strand, counting down.
CCCTATTGAAAACAGGTTTTCCACTCACATTGCTCCCATGTGCGACTCCCGCCTTTGGAACTTTCAAACTGGGATGTTTATTGATATTATTCTTCATCTTGAAAGTGGGACAGAGAGCAGTGTTTCTTCTCGCCCAGCTCCCAGTGATGGGAGCTGGATGCTGGCCTTAGATATGCCCAGACACGCGCTGCTGAATAGCTTGTAAAAATGCAGCTCAAATTCTGCTCTGCTCCTCGGTGTAAATTCTGAAGTCAATGGGACGGTGCTGGGTTTATGCCAGTATGAATGGAGAGACAAACTGGGTGAATTAGCTCAGGATTTTCAAAAGGCTCTTGTGATTTTGGGGGCCCAACCTGAAATGCCTAACAGGGGCCTGATTTTCAGAGTGGACCCTCAAGCCCAGATCCTCAAAGGGATTCAGGCACTTAACTCCCACTGATTTCAAAGGAAGCCAAGGGCCTAAATCGCTCTGAGGATCTCGGCCTTGGCACTTTCCAAAAATCAGGCCCCTTCAAGGTGTCTCCAGTGCGGGTCCTCAAAATAGAGGCACCTGCACATTCTGGTCGCTTTTGAAAATATCAGACCTATTGGATTTTCACAACCCCTAAGGGTGTGTCTGCACAGCACACTGAGCCTGGGGCTGTGCGACCTGGCTTGTGGACTCGGTGTTTCCAAACCCACGCATGAGTGTCCAGGCTGCATCATCAACCTGGCTTTACAACTGCTGCACCTTGGTCTCACAGCTGTGTTAATGCATCCATACAGCACGACACAGACCTTCTGACTCAGACTGTGCTTGGGCTGTGTCCACACTGCAAAATGACAGGGCTTGGCCCTGAGTCTCAGTGGGACCCAGCCTCTGCCCCTTCCCTCCAGCAGGATCCTAGGACCCATGCCCTGGGTGCTTGCTGGCCCAAGTCAGGCTGATTTGTGTGTAGCTGGAAGGGGGCTTGGGCTCAAACCAAGTCAGAGCCTAGGCTGAGTGTGCCATGTAGACATACCCAAAGTGACCTCAGTACACAAATTGCACTGACTTTCAATAGGGCTTGTGCTTCTAAATCATCTAAGCATGACCCCAAACTAATATGTTGGACTTACCAAGGATCTTTCATTAAGGGATCTGAAAGCACTACGAATATTTAGGCCCTGAGTCCTTGCTGCATAGGTCTAACTTCACACAAGACCAACAACTCCTCTAGTTTCCAGGGGAAAATCGGGTGGCTGGAACCATCTTTCCCCCCCGCCCCCCCCCCCGCCCTGTAAAATCAAAGCATTTTATTCCTATTTTGACCTTTTCACAACTGTCTTTTTTTTAAAAGGCTCTTTCTAAAAAGTAACACGTTTCACTATGAAAAGTCATTCCAAAACAAAAAGCTGAAATGCCACATTTTTTGCAACATTTCAATTTTCATTGACAAAACCCTTTAGAATCATAGAATATCAGGGTTGGAAGGGACCTCAGGAGGTCATCTAGTCCAACCCCCTTCTCAAAGCAGTACCAATCCCCAACTAAATCATCCCAGCCAGGGCTTTGTCAAGCCTGACCTTAAAAACTTCTAAGGAAGGAGATTCCACCACCTCCCTAGGTAACGCATTCCAGTGTTTCACTACCCTCCGACTGAAAAAGATTTTCCTAATATCCAACATAAACCTCCCCTACTGCAACTTGAGACCATTACTCCTTGTTCTGTCATCTGCTACCACTGAGAACAGTCTAGATCCATCCTCTTTGGAACCCCCTTTCAGGTAGTTGAAAGCAGCTATCAAATCCCCCCTCATTCTTCTCTTCCGCAGACTAAACAATCCCAGTTCCCTCAGCCTCTCCTCACAAGTCATGTGTTCCAATCCCCTAATCATTTTTGTTGCCCTCTGCTGGACTCTTTCCAATTTTTCCACATCCTTCTTGTAGTGTGGGGCCCAAAACTGGACACAGTACTCCAGATGAAACCTCACCAATGTCGAATAGAGGGGAACGATCATGTCCCTCGATCTGCTGGCAATGCCCCTACATATACATGCCAAAGTGCCATTGGCCTTCTTGGCAACAAGGGCACACTGTTGACTCATATCCAGCTTCTTGTCCACTGTAACCCCTTGATCCTTTTCTGCAGAACTGCTGCCTAGCCATTCGGTCCCTAGTCTGTAGCGATGCACTTGTCCTTGTTGAACCTCATCAGATTTCTTTTGGCCCAATCCTCCAATTTGTCTAGGGCCCTCTCTATCCTATCTCTACCCTTCAGCGTATCTACCTCTCCTCCCAGTTTAGTGTCATCTGCAAACTTGCTGAGGGTGTAATCCACACCATCCTCCAGATCATATATGAAGATATTGAACAAAACCGGCCCAAGGACCGACCCTTGGGGCACTCCACTTGTTACCGTCTGCCAACTAGACATGGAGCCATTGATCACTACCCGTTGAGCCCGAAAATCAAGCCAACTTTCTATCCACTTTATAGTCCATTCATCCAGCCCATACTTCTTTAACTTGCTGGCAAGAATACTGTGGGAGACCATGTCAAAAACTTTGCTAAAGTCAAGGAACAACACATCCATTGCTTTCCCCTCATCCACAGAGCCAGTTATCTCGTCATAGAAGGCAATTAGATTAGTCAGTCACGACTTGCCCTTGGTGAATCCATGCTGACTGTTCCTGATCACTTTCCTCTCCTCTAAGTGCTTCAGAATTGATTCCTTGAGGACCTGCTCCATGATTTTTCCAGGGACTGAGGTGAGGCTGACTGGCCTGTAGTTCCCTGGATCCTCCTTCTTCCCTTTTTTAAAGATGGGCACTACATTCACCTTTTTCCAGTTGTCCAGGACTTCCCCCGATCGCCATGAGTTTTCAAAGATAATGGCCAATGGCTCTGCAATCACATCCGCCAACTCCTTTAGCACTCTCGGATGCAGCGCATCCGGCCCCATGGACTTGTGCTCGTCCAGCTTTTCTAAATAGTCCTGAACCACTTCTTTCTCCACAGAGGGCTGGTCACCTCCTCCCCATGCTGTGCTGCCCAGTGCAGTAGTCTGGGAGCTGACCTTGTTCATGAAGACAAAGGCAAAAAAAGCATTGAGTACATTAGCTTTTTCCACATCCTCTGTCACTAGGTTGCCTCCCTCATTCAGTATGGGGCCCACACTTTCCTTGACTTTCTTCTTGTTGCTAAAATACCCGAAGAAACCCTTCTTGTTACTCTTAACATCTCTTGCTAGCTGCAACTCCAGGTTTGATTTGGCCTTCCTGATTTCACTCCTGCATGCCCGAGCAATATTTTTATACTCTTCCCTGGTCATTTGTCCAATCTTCCACTTCTTGTAAGCTTCTTTTTTGTGTTTAAGATGAGCAAGGATTTCACTGTGAAGCCAAGCTGATCGCCTGCCACATTTATTATTCTTTCCACACATCGGGATGGTTTGTCCCCGTAACCTCAATAAGGATTCTTTAAAATACAGCCAGCTCTCCTGGACAACTTTCCTCCTCATGTTATTCTCCCAGGGGATCCTGCCCATCAGTTCCCTGAGGAAGTCAAAGTCTGCTTTTCTGAAGTCCAGGTTCTGTATTCTGCTGCTCTCCTATCTTCCCTGTGTCAGGATCCTGAACTCGATCATCTCATGGTCACTGCCTCCCATGTTCCCATCCACTTTAGCTTCCCCTACTAATTCTTCCTGGTTTGTGAGCAGCAGGTCAAGAAGAGCTCTGCCCCTAGTTGGTTCCTCCAGCACTTGCACCAGGAAATTGTCCCCTACACTTTCCAAAAACTTCCTGGATTGTCTGTGCACCGCTGTATTGCTCTCCCAGCAGATATCAGGGTGATTGAAATCTCCCATGAGAACCAGGGTCTGCGATCTAGTAACTTCTTTAGATACAACATTTCCAACCAGCGCTAGACAAACAAACCAAGAAGCTTTTACCTTATACACAACCCCCCCCCAACCTTTTAGCTTCTCCTTGCTTAGTTAAGCAGGCCCTATTTAATCAATGCAGCTTTCAGTCTTGGGTTGGGAGAGGGAGCCCGTGGCTCCTAATTTGGACACCCTGCCTGTGTCTATCTCTCCCAGAGTCCTTTTTTCCAGTTTGCCAGGACTGCCTTTTAACAGACACAAATCCCTTTGTTTGGCTTTCCTGTCTTAAGGATCCCCCCTCCTTTAGCCCAAGCTGAGGGTGGCAACCCAGTTGGGCCTGAGACAATCATTTTCACTTTTATAGTTGGTGAAGTATCGGGTGATGGAGCTAATTCAGATCATTGTCTCACTTCCTGGCCTCCTAGATGGTGGGTTAGGCAGGAGTTAACCCTTTGAATCCAGGTAGCCCACAATACACAGATAAGTATGTAAACTGAGTCACACATGGTGGTCATAACATAATGCAGAAATCTCCCATGTCCTCCACAGTTATAAAGATTTTTAACGGGGGTTGTTGCCATGGGACTAAGTAGGATGAGGTCTTTGTACTGACTGTGTAGTGTTGTAGAGTGACAGGGTTTTGTTAACACCTTTGACTCTCTGGGCCCACTTATTCCATCCCAATTAACACCACAGCGGGCACACGTGTGATTGTTTATTGGTGTGCAAGAGAACACCTCCTTACAAAGGGACAGGTGTGCAAGAACATCTCCCTCATACACGCAAGGACAGCTGTGTGAAAGAATCCTTTTTCCTGGTACATGATTGGAGGTACGCGTCCAGGAACACTTATCTCATTGACACAGGGCAGGTGTGCAACATAACCCTTTCTCTCACGCATACATGTGTGATTGTAGATCAGTGTGCAAGCCCACCTCCCTCACACACACACACACACACACACACACACACACACATACACAGGGGCAGGTGTGTGCAAGGAAACGATAGCCCCTGAGTCACGAAAGGCATATCTGCACTGCAGCTGGGAGTGTGCTTCCCGGCCTGAGTAGGAGACAGACACGCGCACAGCAGTGTGGACATTGTGGAATGGGCACTGGCATGGACTAGCCACCTGAGACCGGGCCTCGGGGATTGGGGGGGCTTGTGCTTGGGCTGCTAGTTTTGCTGCCACTCATGCTGCAATGTCTACCCTGCTATTTTTTAGCACCCTAGCTGAAACAGAGCTAACGTGTGTCTGTCTACCTAGGCTGGGAGGCACCTCCCAGATGCAGCATAGACATGCTGTAAGATGCGTCCTCCTCATTGGCGCTGATTTTTATTTTTCCCTGGGGGTTCTCCACCCCGGCTCTGCCCCGAGGCCCTGCCCCCACTACGCCCCTTCCCCAAGGCCCCACCCTCTCCCCTTCCTGCCCTGCTCTGACCCTTCCCCAAGGCCCCACCTTCCCTCCACCTCTTCCTGCCCCGCTCTGCCCCTCCCTCAAGGCCCTGCCCTCACCCTGCTTCTTCCTGCTCCTGCTCCAATCCTCCCCCCCCCCCGAATCCCACACTCGCCGGCCGCTCTCAGCTCTCCGCACCTCCCCGCCAAGTGTGTCCGCCAGCTTCCGAGCAGCAGTGGCTGGCGGGTGCTGGGCATCCACTATTTTTTTCCGTGGGTGCTCGAGCCCCGGCGCACCCATGGAGTCAGCGCCTACGGTGCTCCGGGAGAGGCGCGGAAGAGCATTAGATTCTGCAGGATATTTTTCGCTTCCCATATTTCCCTTGACACTCACAGGGTTGGGGAGTAGGGATGTGACCCATTGGAAATGAGTGAAATGCACATGGCCTGGAGAGCTGGAGATGCCAGTTCCATTAGGAAAAAAAGCCCCCTCTCTGAGGCTTCATTCATCCCGCTCCAAACACTCCGCCTGCGTGAAAGCCGATTTTTTTTGGTTGTTGTTTTCTTTTGAATGCCTCCAAAGAGCCTGATGATCAACATGAGCCGTCATTCCCCAGCCCTGAGCCAGCAAATGTTCTGTACACTGTGCTGCCCAGACGTGTCAAACAGATCCTGGACAGGCAAGGTGAAGGGCTTGAAAAAACCTCACTGATGCCAGCAACTGCCATGGTGACCTCCAGGCGCTGGGGAGATGGGGGAGAAGTCCTTGCTTGTTACACTGCTGATGCCTCCAGGAGACTTTAAGGAAAGGAATCATGTAACTCTGGGCTTGCACAGACCCAAATGAAGGGTTTCTTTACTGCATGGAGTAAGTGAAGATGAGCATGGTAGGCTGAGTTATCTTGCACTCCTCTGCCACAGTGAGTGAGAACAAAATGATTTTAACACTCAGATTGAGGGCTTGATTTGCTCTGCTTTCTGGGGAGCCATTTAGAGCAGTGCAGGGAGAGTGAACGGCTACCACAGCATAGTGGTGGAATGGCACATCTTCTTTGCAAGGGTGTAAATCGTGGCAACAGGTGCGAGGCAGGGGGAATCAGGCCCTTGGTCTCTCAGCATCTGATCCTGCACAATGGGAGGCAGTGGGAATTTTGCCATTTCCTTCAATGGATATAGGGTTGAGTGCTCAGTGCAGCACTGTATGGGTGTAGTTCTTATTTCGCCCTCAGTATCAATGGGGCTCAATGTCCATGAGAATCAAGCCCTGAAGCTTTATATAAGGAAAGGGGAAGTAGTTCCCTGTTCAAACCCACATGATTGCAGATGCTTATCATGCCACCCATTAGTTGTCCATTGGCCAACCTGTACACAATTCTCCTGGCCTCTCCAAGAACTATCCTGCAGGCCCATTATCATCTCTGGATTGGTTCTTTGAATTGCACTTTGGATGCAGTTTGGATTTTATGAATTCATTCCTGAAGCTGTCTGCTCCATGCCCATGAAGACAGTGAGTAGAACTGGTTGGAAATCGTCCTCTGGAAAATTCAGAAGGCAAACTGTTTGGATTTCTGCAACATTTTGTTTCAGGGGAAAGATGCAAAAAAAAAGCATTTTGTAAAGGTCTAAACATTTCATTTCAACATTTTCAGACCAGAACACTTTGATTCTTCACGTTGAAATGCCTTTTCATTTATACGTCTTATTTCATTTGATAAGAAGTTCAATATTTTTTTAAAAGTGAAAAAATCAGAGCAAAACTTTCGAGTTGATTGAAACACAATGTTTCAGTTGACGCAAAATATAAATCTCATTTTTGATTTTGATCTTTTTTGTTTTTATTCCATTTTGGAATCATGGAATTTCCCGCAAAGCAGAAAATTCATCTCTGAGCCAGCTAGAACACTGTGAGTTCTGCCACCGATTTCAACAGGAGCAGGAGCTGGCCTAAGAGATTAAATCCTAGCATCTTCCTTCCCCTTATATTTCACAACACAAGACCAAGAAGAACAAAGACACACAGAAAAAGGTTTTAACAGTGAGTTGACTGGATATTTGAATCAGATCTAAGGATTCAGTGAGGATTAGTTTAAGTCCATCCAACCCCTGGGTTGTCTTCTGCGACCATCTCTTGTGTTGTAGATTTCCAGCCTGGAGTGATAAAGGCATAGGATGGAAGTCACTCAGAAGGTGGACAGAGGGGGCACCGTGCTAGCCCTGGCTTGGGGTCAGTGTCCTTGCAGGTTGCCTGCAGCTTCTAGCCTGGCTTCAGACATGTGTGTGTGGGAGAGAGAGATTTCACCTGCCCAGCTTTCTCACTGAGAATCTGATTAATCAGTCTTTCTGCCACAGAAGTGGATTTCATTTTTCAAGTATTAAAGTCTCTCTCAGTCAGATATTAAGCGTCAGAAGAAAGGCGCATTGACAACTTGAAATGCTGGGCCTCTCGGGTGAAATTCACTCACACACACCCAGGTACATTATAGAAACCAGGAACAATCAGGCTTGGAATTGGATTCTCCTTGACTGATGTGAAGGCACTCAGCCCATGGGTAGATGTCAGGGCTGAAATGCAGCCCCTCGTCAGCCCTTCTGCAGTCTTTTGAGCCACTGGAGTTGTGCTTGGTTACAATCAATGCCTATTTTCATACCTAACTAAATGGATTTACAACAAGTATTAAATGCAAAGAATGGAATGCAACCTTAATCATAAGTTGTTACTGATGATCCATAATCAAGTCACTAAATTCCTATCAAAATTGGAGTCTTTCACTTGCTTCTTGTCTGTTTGTGTATGGATAGCTCACAGGCAACAACTCGGAAAATTAATGTAGAGAGAGACTAGAGCAACAGTCTTAACTGGTGATACGGACAGCTTCTAAACAGAACTGCACCATGACTAACAATAAACATTTCTCCAAGATCTAGCTGATTATAAAGTCAGTTCACAGAACTTGCAAGGCTATCTGTAATAGCACCACTCGGTGACTTCCAATAATGATACAGTTTGTACCCTTTTCTTTTTATACGTACAATAGATCATATGTACAGGCCACTGACCTTTTCCCTCTTTAAATCAATTCGCAGAGGTCATACTGTATTATTCAATTTATGTATCAGGTGACTAATGGATGATCTACTACAGTGATATACTGTCCATGGAACTAGCACACTCAACATGCCAGATTTTTAGAAGCACCAGATTTCAAGTTTCTTGTCTCTTTGGGAATTCCTTTGCTTTTTCTTGGCCATTATGCTAAGACCAAATGTAGAATCATTCCGCAGTCAGAGTTTCATAAGCACCTAAGTGATTTAGGAGTATTCAGCCCATTGATTTTCAATTTGAAAATTGGACTATAAGGTGGATAGAAAGCTGGCTAGATTGTCGGGCTCAACGGGTAGTGATCAATGGCTCCATGTCTAGTTGGCAGCCGGTGTCAAGCGGAGTGCCCCAAGGGTTGGTCCTGGGGCCGGTTTTGTTCAATATCTTCATTAATGATCTGAAGGATGGCGTGGACTGCACCCTCAGCAAGTTTGCAGATGACACTAAACTGGGAGGAGAGGTAGATATGCTGAAGGCTAGGGATAGGATACAGAGGGCCGTAACAAATTAGAGGATTGGGCTAAAAGAAATCAGATGAGGTTCAACAAGGACAAGTGCAGAGTCCTTCACTTAGGACGGAAGAATCCCATGCACCATTACAGACTAGGGACCGAATGGCTAGGCAGCAGTTCTGCAGAAAAGGACCTATTGTTTACAGTGGACAAGAAGCTGGATATGAGTCAACAGTGTGCCCTTGTTGCCAAGAAGGCCAATGGCATTTTGGGCTGTATAAGTAGGGGCATTGCCAGCAGATCGAGGGACGTGATTGTTCCCCTCTATTCGACATTGGTAAGGCCTCATTTGGAGTACTGTGTCCAGTTTTGGGCCCCACACTACAAGAAGGATGTGGAAAAATTGGAAAACGTCCAGCAGAGGGCAACAAAAATGATTAGGGGACTGGAACACATGACTTATGAGGAGAGGCTGAGGGAACTGGGATTGTTTAGTCTGCGGAAAAGAAGAATGAGGGGGGATTTGATAGCTGCTTTCAACTACCTGAAAGGGGGTTCCAAAGAGGATGGATCTAGACTGTTCTCAATGGTAGCAGATGATAGAACAAGGAGTAATGGTCTCAAGTTGTAGTGGGGGAGGTTTAGGTTGGATATTAGGAAAAACTTTTTCACTAGGAGGGTGGTGAAGCACTGGAATGCGTTACCTAGGGAGGTGGTGGAATCTCCTTCCTTAGAAGTTTTTAAGGTCAGGCTTGACAAAGCCCTGGCTGGGATGATTTAGTTGGGGATCGGTCCTGCTTTGAGCAGGGGGTTGGACTAGATGACCTCCTGAGGTCCCTTCCAACCCTGATTCTATGATTCTATGATCCTGGCTGGGAGGCTAGGTTTGCCAGGTGTCCAGTTTTCAACCAGAATGCCCAGTCAAAAAGGGACCCTGGTGGCTCCGGTCAGCCCTGCTGACTGGACCATTAAAAGTCCAGTTGGCAGCACAGTGGGGCTAAGGAAGGCTCCCTGCCTGCCATGGATCCGCATGGCTCCTGGAAACAATGGCATGTCCCCTCTCCAGCTCCTATATGTGGGGCAGCCAGAGGGCTCTGCACACTGCCCTGGTCCCAAGTGCCAGCTCTGCAGTTCCCATTGGCCGGGAACCATGGCCAATGGGAACTGAGGGGGTAGCAACTGTGGACTGGGCAGCACACAGAGTCGCCTGGCCACGCCTCCACACAGGAGCTGGAGAGGGGACATGCTGCTGCTTTTGGGAGCTGCTTGAGGTACGTGCCGCCCAGAGCCTGGAAACCTGACCCCTTCCTGTGCCCCAACCCCTTGCCCCACCCCTGATCCCCTGCCCGCTGAACCCCTCAATCCCAGCCCAGAGCATCATCCTGCACCTCAAGCCCCTCATCCTCAGCCCCACCCCAGAGACCACACCCCCAGCTGGAGCCCTCACCCCCTCCTGCACCCCAACCCTCTGTCCCAGCCCGGTGAAAGTGAGTGAGGGTGGGGGAGAGCTAGTGACAGAGGGAGGGGGGATGGAGTGAGCAGGGGTGGGGCCTCAGGGGTGGGACCTCGGAGGAGGGGCAGGGAAAGGGTGCTTGGTTTTGTGTAAGTATAAAGTTGGCACCCCTATGGGAGGCAGCAGTGGCCTGCTGCCTGCCTGGGTTTGGCTGCCGGGAACAGGGCTCAAGTGTGCCAGGAGGGTTCCGGCTCGCTTGGCCCCCGTCCCCGCCAGCCAAGCCTGGGTGGGGTGTGGGCCGCTGCTGCTACCCAGCCAGGCTCTCTCAGGCAGAAGCGGCTCTGTCCCGCTCCCTGCCCAGCTGCCAGGGAGAGCGGCCTAATATGTGGGGGAGGAGCGGGGTTCAGGGAGAGAAGGACAGAACTTCCCCCACACACACCCCAGCAGGTAATGTGGAGTAGGGAGAGTGTGGCAGTCCCAGGCTGGGTGCGGGATGGGGGCGTGTCACTGGGCAGAGGAGACACATGGGGCAGTCACGTGTCCTCCCCTTTAGATTGTGCCCCCCGCCCGCCAATATGGGGAGGCCTGAGTCATCTCTGGAGCTTGGCATGAGCTGGCACCTGGTCTGCCAGTATCACACTGATGATCTTTGCATCACCCAAAATGTGAAGACGCCCAGGGGTCGGATTCTCGGTGCAGTCTCTTATACCAGCACAGAGTACAAGAAGGGGTGTATAATTCTACCACCATTTTACAGTCACTTTGCAGTGGCATAAACGTAGAAGGTGCAGGGCAATGGAGAGCCAGAATGCCTTCCTTGTATTGCTCTGGCCCTGTAACTACCTCCCTGAGGCATTAACAACAAGTCCGTGGACACAAATGCTGGAAACCCAAATACTTCCTTTAGGTCTCCAGCATTCTCCATGAGCAGCCCGTTCTTTTCCACCTGCTTCCATTGCTGACCCCCAGCACCAGTAACGTAGTGACCTTGCAAGTTTGTCTTTGCCACATCGCTCCCCTAAAGCACAGTTACATTATCTCCATTTCTCTCCCTCTGCAAAATGCTTCACTTGCCTATACATGATCTCCCCTTTGTGAATCCAAGCCAGCTCTCTTTAATTAAATCGTAATTTACCAGGTGTTTTCCCTCATCTGCCCACATTTTCCCCATTGCCAATGTCAAACTTTACAGGCCAGTAGTTTGCTTTGTTGTTTCCAACATCATGTCTCTTGGACAGGTTTTGTAAGTGCATCTCGTCTTATGTTCTTAACCCCTAGAAGGGTAGGATGCATCTTCCCTGATGGAGGATGACTAAGGTACTAGGATGAGATTTTCAAAAGCACTTAAGTGATTGAGGCACACAAGTCTAGAATCATAGAATCATAGAATATCAGGGTTAGAAGGGACCTCAGGAGGTTATCTAGTCCAACCCCCTGCTCAAAGTAGGACCAATCCCCAACTAAATCATCCCAGCCAGGGCTTTGTCAAGCCTGAACTTAAAAACTTCTAAGGAAGGAGATTCCACCACCTCCCTAGGTAACGCATTCCAGTGTTTCACCACCCTCCGAGTGAAAACGTTTTTCCTAATATCCAACCTAAACCTCCCCCACTGCAACTTGAGACCATTACTCCTTGTTCTGTCATCTGCTACCACTGAGAACTGTCTAGATCCATCCTCTTTGGAACCCCCTTTCAGGTAGTTGAAAGCAGCTATCAAATCCCCCCTCATTCTTCTCTTCTGCAGACTAAACAATCCCAGTTCCCTCAGCCTCTCCTCATAACGCATGTGTTCCAGTCCCCATTTTTGTTGCCCTCTGCTGGACGTTTTCCAATTTTTCCACATCCTTCTTGTAGTGTGGGGCCCAAAACTGGACACAGTACTCCAGATGAGGCCTCACCAATGTCGAATAGAGGGGAACGATCACGTCCCTCGATCTGCTGGCTATGCCCCTACTTATACAGCCCAAAATGCCATTGGCCTTCTTGGCAACAAGGGCAAACTGTTGACTCATATCCAGCTTCTCGTCCACTGTAATCCCTAGGTCCTTTTCTGCAGAACTGCTGCCTAGCCATTCAGTCCCTAGTCTGTAATGGTGCATGGGATTCTTCCATCCTAAGTGCAGGACTCTGCACTTGTCCTTGTTGAACCTCATCTGATTTCTTTTGGCCCAATCCTCTAATTTGTCTAGGGCCCTCTGTATCCTATCCCTATCCTCCAGCATATCTACCTCTCCTCTCAGTTTAGTGTCATCTGCAAACTTGCTGAGGGTGCAATCCACACCATCCTCCAGATCATTAATGAAGATATTGAACAAAACCAGCCCCAGGACCAACCCTTGGGGCACTCCACTTGATACCGGCTGCCAACTAGACATGGAGCCATTGATGTCACTACCTGTTGAGCCCGACAATCTAGCCAACTTTCTATCCACCTTATAGTCCATTCATCCAGCCCATACTTCTTTAACTTGCTGGCAAGAATACTATGGGAGACTGTGTAAGAAGCTTTGCTAAAGTCAAGGAACAACACGTCCGCTGCTTTCCCCTCTCAGGTAGAAGCAGCTCCATCCCGCTCTCCACCCAGCTGCGAGGGAGAGCAGCTGAAAGTGCCGGGAAAGGGGGGAGGGAGGCGCAGGGAAAGAAGGACAGAGCCCCTCTCCCTTCCTGCCCCCAGCAGGCCAATCTGGGGAGGGCATTTGACCTCACATGCTCCCTATACATGTCTCCTGTGCCATGGTCCCAAGGCCTCAACTGAACACTGACAAATTCACTGCTAGAACCAGTCTGGCTTACCTGTGTGTTAGTAGTGTTAAAATAGGTATTAGAGTTGTGTAGATGTGTTTAGTGTTTAAACTTCATGAAATGCTTGTAAGTTGCTGCCTGCATTAATCGCACTTATAATACCCGTATCCCAAGTTATACGGCAATATTGAAGTGTTTGCTTTGTAACTGTAAGTCACCAGACAGGAGAGAAGCATTAACAAGTGTGAAATACTACTTTCCAACAGGAGAGGTTCTTTCTTGCCCAACAAATGGAGGCCCATCAACAGCAGATGACCGATTGTGGAACATCAGAAGACAAAAGGCTTTGTGGATTGCCCCCCAGCCCACCCATGAGGAGGAGACCTGCAACAGATTTCCTCCCAACTGCTCAATTTGCCTCTTGAAGCAGAAGGAGGAAAAGAATAAAAAGTCCTAACATGTGGGGCAAGGATGACTAAACATAAGCAAGATCCCCAGGCTTGGCCTGGGTTAACTCTAAAGGACATATAGAACTTGCTTATTATAAATGCTTCTATTACTTTTTGAAACTTAAGACTGTAACCCATTTGTGTGGCTACGTTTACCTGCTTTAACCTTGCAAATAACGCTCTTATTTCCTTTACCTATTTAATAAAAAAAAAGTCTTTAGATAGTTTATTATAGGATTGGCTACAAGCATTGCCTTTAGTGTGGGATCTAAAGTGTGACTGGCCTGGGAAGTAACCAGATTATTGTTGTGATATTTGGTGTAAGGGACCATCTATCACAGTGGCAAGCTTGCCTAGGTGACAAGATAGATCGGAGTATCCCAGGGGATGCTGTTTGAGTCCATGGTTAAGCTGTTATAGTGCTGAGGAGTTTATACTTGATTGGTGACATCTAAGCATAGAACTCACAGCCAGTTTGGGGTCTGTCCCAAGCATCTTAACAGTCTGCCCTGAGGTTGGTACACAGGCTCTTGAGCCACTGTGGGACAGCTTGACAATGAGAAAAACAGCTCTTCCATACTGGTGCCCCATAAGTGCTCTCTGGGGCAAATAGCTGCTCAGAAATTATGGCGATGAGCTAGATGGGTGATAAGATAGATAAGATCTCTGATGTCTCCAATTTGATTTCTGTTCACAGTCCTCCAATCCACCTCACCACATACACAAACACTCCTCTCTACTCTGCCAACACCACCAGCCTCTATCTCATCTTCTCCCAACCCACCCTCATGCCCCAACCCCTAACACTTGCAATGCCCTCTCTTAATCTCCTCACCAAGCCGCCTCCTCACCTACAAAATTTGCTTCTGAGGTTGACTAAAAACTACCACAGCACAATCACAGTTTACAGAAATTACCCTCCAGGGAACTTTCTGAGGAGCCTCTTGGACACACTCTCCTTCCAGCTCCTGGGACCTCCCCACAGCTTGGCTTTCGATTTTGTGCTTTGGAGGGCTGGTGGCCTGACCCTCCTCCTGCTCTCACCTGAGACTTGGTGGCATCATCTGGGCCTCCTTGCAACTAGTCCCTGGTGCCTGGTACACCGATTTACACCAACTGAGGATCTGGCCCTTAGCTACAGAAAATGCAGCTGATGGTTTTCTCTTTCTGTGTCTGTCCTGCCCCACTGACCCTGTGTGGTGCTAGAGGGTGCTGTGTTGCAAAAGGCGTTATCTTCCCAAGGAGGTTCGATTCTAGTTCCTGTCAGACTGCTCGCACAAGAAGGCATTTGCAAAAGAACACTGGCCTTCAGTTTGCAGCTATGAAAATGCATGCATAGCAGTTCATAGAATCATAGAATATCAGGGTTGGACCTCAGGAGGTCATCTTGTCCAACCCCCTGCTCAAAGCAGGACCAATCCCCAACTAAATCATCCCAGCCAGGGCTTTGTCAAGCCTGACCTTAAAAACTTCAAAAGAAGGAGATTCCACCACCTCCCTAGGTAATGCATTCCAGTGCTTCACCACCCTCCTAGTGAAAAAGTTTTTCCTAATATCCAACTTAAACCTCCCCCACTGCAACTTGAGACCATTACTCCTTGTTCTATCATCTGCTACCATTGAGAACAGTCTAGATCCATCCTCTTTGGAACCCCCTTTCAGGTAGTTGAAAGCAGCTATCAAATCCCCCCTCATTCTTCTCTTCCGCAGACTGAACAATCCCAATCTTGCACGTGAAGACATGAGCACTTGACCACAGAGGCCTGGATTTACAACTGAAGTTCGCAGTTGTATCTTTAACCCTTCTGCCAGGCATTGTCAGCAGCAAAAAGAACCAAGTTCAATTTTCTAGGAGCTTCCTTAAAGATTTCACTAACACCAGCTTGAGCCTGCGCCCAGAAACCTGAGAAATGATATACAGCATCCTGGCTAGGCTTGCCCACTCACTAGCACCAAGTCCAGGGCAAATAACAAAGAGAATGTTTTTGACTGGGAGAGGGAAGACAAAAGATTGAATTTGGGAAAACCAGCAATTAACAGATTCTGTGAGGTAAGACTCCCACCCTCACAGAAGCTTAACAATAGCCCCAGCCACAGTCCTCCTTTGGTGGTTGAGTGGCTGATGAGTTCTGGCCACTTCCCTCCTCCCCAGCTCCTCACTCATGGTTCACTGTCCTGGGTTGGAGAGGTCCAAGGTTTGTAACAGGTCACTCCTACCTGGGCTGCTCTGGGGCCTCTCCCTAACCCACCTGGAGGGATTTCAGCTTTAATTGCTTGGGAGGAGGCCCACACCAATGTCCCTTAGGCAGGCTGCTGCTCATTGTGGGCTTCAGCCCCAAGCTGCCTAGCTTTGCTGCTCCTCTGTGCCATCCATTCCCTTGAGGGCACCCCTGCTACTCTGCACATCAGACAAGCTGCTGCACTCATCGCTCCGCACCATCCATCACCTAGGCTCTGTCCGGGCTCCCACGCCCTTCCCAACAACTGCATTTTATTGCCCCCTCCCCCAAATGCTCCAAATGTCACACAGCAGAAATGCAAATGAGGCCTGCCCCATTCAATCAGCTTCCCTGGCTGGCCAACAGGTGCCGGCAGAGCGCTCCCTCGCCAGTGGAATCCCGGCCCCGCCTGCAGATTTTAAGCAGTTCTGAGCTGCTCTTCTCCCATTTCACCAACATGTGACAGTAGTGAGCTCCCTTCTCTCCTGCACTAGGACACATGGTTTACATATTGACTAATATAGAGATGAACCAGATTATAGCCGTGGTGCCTTTGGTCCATGCAGTTGTGTGTGCGCATAGGGTTGCCAAGTGTCCACTTTTTGACCAGAACACCCGCTTGAAAAGAGACCCTGGGGACTCCGGTCAGCATCGCTGACAGGGCTGTTAAAAGTCCGGTTGGCATGGGGCTGGCAGGCTCCCTACCCGGCTCCGTGCAGTTCCCGGGAAGCGATGACATGTTTCTTGGCTCCTATTTGTAGGGGAGGCCATGAGGGCTACACGTGTTGCCGCCGCCCCAAGCGCCGTCTCCACAGGTCCCATTGGTTAGGAACCGCAGCCAAAGGGAACTGCCAGGGTGGCGCCTGCAGGCAGGGGCCATGCACAGAGCTACCTAGCCATGCCTTCACCTAGGAGCTGGAAGGACATGCCAGTCACTTCCAGGAGCTGCCTGAGGTAAGGGCAGCCTGGAGCCTGCACCCCAAACCCCCTCCTGCACACCAACCCCGTGCCCCAGCCCGGAGCCCCCTCCCACACCCAAACTCCCACCCAGGACCTGCACCTCACCCCCCCACCCCAATCCTGAGCCCCCTCCTGCACCTCAAACTCCTCATCCCTGGCCCCACCCCAGAGCCTGCACCCCCTCCCACAACCCAACCCCCTGCCCCGCCTGGAGCCCCCTCCCACCCCCTGAACCCCTCATTTCTGGTCCCACCCCAGAGCCCACACCGCCAGCCAGAGCCCTCACCCCCTCCTGTACCCCAACCTGTTGCTGCAACACAGTGAAAATGAGCAAGTGAGTGAGGGTGGGGGAGAGAGAATGATGGAGGGAGGGGGTGGAGTGAGCAAGGGCGGGGCCCGGAGAAGGGGCAGGGCCTCAGGGAAGAGGTGGGCAGGGGTGTTCGTTTTTGTGTGATTAGAAAGTTGGCAACCCTATGTGTGCATATAGACACTTTTACATACACGTGCCCAGTTTCACCCAAATGTCATTTTGAATGGCCAATGGGCTCCTGGGCTTTATTTTAGCAACAGCTAAGGAAGGCACATTTGAAAATTTGGCTCTAACAGTCCAAAGTTATTGCCTAGGCTGGAAAAGGTTCTGATGTGCTTCGAATGAGAATCAGCAGTTCAACTGATGAGACTTTGGGATCCACTCTTGGCCTCTCCATGTGTTCTCACAGCATTTTGTATTTCCATAATTTGAACTTAAAATACAGCCGGCAATACCAGAACACAACAACAAGGCTATAAAAAGATAATAAAGAGGTGTGTGTGTGTGTATATATATATATATATAAATGGTCAACAAATATTTGTTAAGAGGCTGTTTTTGTGAATAAACCCAGCCAGCGATGATGAGCCAAATTGTCCCAAAGCGATTGGTGTGTCTGTTTTTGTCCGTCTGCTTTTTATTATAAGGACCTGATTCTGATCTCACTCACTCTGGTGTAAATCAGGAGTAAGACCATTGAAGTCAATAATGTGCACAAGAGTGTATGTGAGTAGAAAATCAGACTCATAAGGCTGGGTTCTGCTCTCATTGATGGTAGAGCAATTACTATAGATTTTAATGGTGCTACTCCTGATTTACACCTGTACAAGTGAGATTCATATATTTTAAGATCCAAAGTGCCCATTATGGTCATATGCGCTGACATTCTTTATAACGCAAGCCACAGAATTTCATTCAGTTATCCCTGAAGATGAGGTCAGAACCAGGCCCACAGTATCCATCTGTTCAGCTTTAAATGGCATGTGTTTCAACTATATATTTCAGTTAATGCTTCACCTACATCAAACAAAAGCTCACGAAGAGCCTTGTCCATACAGGAATCGCTTTCTGCTGGTAAAAGAAGTGAAGGCTTGTTTGATGCTTTGTAATAAATTGCGGTTAGCATACCCTTCCCCCTTCCCCCGACCCTCCTTTGCAAAACTACTACAATTTAAAACAACAACAGCCTACTGTGAATTATGTCCCACCACAGGATTCAGCCTTGCTATTAAAGGGGTGGAATTAATCTGGGAAATGATCATTTTATGGTGATTCCCTACTTTTGCCTCTTGTATTCTTGAGTGGAAAACAAGAAAGAAAAGAAAAGGATAATATGGGGAAAGACAAGCATCTTAGAAATAGATAGGTAGATAGATAGATAGATAGATAGATAGATAGATAGATAGATAGATAGATAGATAGATAGATAGATATGGAGAAGACTGAGTATTAGGAAAAGAGTTTTGAGATCCCTGGAGGGAAGATATTGCAGAGATGTAAAATAAATTTGAGCATTACGAGATGGTCTTTTTGTTATGTACACACCTGATACAAAGGGACAATATATAATTGGGGACTGTAGAAATTATAATAAATCCATCACAGAGGCCCAGATACCTTTGCAGATGATCATATCTCTTCTACCTGGGCTGAACTCAAGCCCTGGATCCAGACTTTTAGGAAGTAAGGATGTGACTCTGACTGACAGTCTGGCATTGCATAGGCATTATATAGCAAGAAGTACTATTTTTATGTATATTATGGTGGCATACAGATGCACTAACCAAGGTCAGAAGAACCCCATTGTGCTAGGTGCTGTACCAACACAGAAGCCCTGCCCCAAACTCCTTATAGTCCAAGCAGTGGAAGAAAGGAAGTATGATTATTCTCTTTTAATAGATGGGAAACTAAGGCACAGACAGATTCAGTGAGCTACCTAAGGGCACACTGGAAATCTGTGGTTGAACCTAGCTCTCCCAACTTCCAGGCCAGTGTCTTAACTACAAGACCATCCTTCCTCTTGCCTACTGTTATGAGTTCCAACTCTGAGTTCCAGAGGTTGTTGTGAAAGCCAAGACTATAACAGGGTTCAAAAAATTAACAGATAAATTAAAAGATAAATTAATGGAGGAAAGGTCCCTTAGAACATAAGAACAGCCATACTAGGTCAGACCAAAGGTTCATCTAGCCCAGGATCCTGTCTTCCAACAGTGGCCAATGCCAGGTGCCCCAGAGAGAATGAACATATCAGGTAATCATCAAGTGATCCATCCCCTGTTAATTTCCTGCTTTCCAAGGAAGTTTTATTTCTAGTTCTAACAGTTCCTGGATCTCCTTTGACACTTCCTTTGGAGTCTGGGGATTCTACCATCTGGTCCTTTTTCATTTTAGATTCTGAACAGTCTTATTCCTTGATTAGCTATTTTGGCAAGGTCCCTTTAGCATATTTCTTCTTCCTCCTGTGGAAATGTACCACTAATTTCCATCTTCTGCTCTATCCTCTTCTGTGCATGGGCAACCTATGTAAATACCTTCACAATACCGTGGTGCAGGAGTTTCACGGTGTGGGACTGCGTAGCTGTTGGAGAGGAAGGGCGGTCTCGTGGTTCAAATACAGGGAAAGGAGGCAGGGCTCCTGGGTTCTATTCCTTATACCGATTCCCTATTTGATCATGGATATATCCCCTAGCCTGTCTTGGGCTTCATTTTTTCTGACTGTAAAATAAGGATTTTAAGACCCACCAGCCTCACAATTTTCACAGTTCTAATTATCAGTTTTATTCAGTCTGGACAGTGAATGAAACAACAAAAACCAAACAAACATTTGTTTCGAATTGACCCCAAATGAAATTTTTCATGTTTTTCTTGTTGAAACAAAAAAACAAAAGCCAGTGAGAGAGAATGAAATGACTCCATACCTGGTAGTCAGGGTACTTACCTGGGAGGCAGAACACCTAGCCTCCGATTCCTGTTCCAATAAGTATTTAATTATTGATACAGTGGAACAGTTTCAATAGGAGACACCCTAAGCCCAGAATAACCTATACCCCAGTGGTTAGGGCTATCACCAGCACCTTGAGACTCAAGTCCTAGAATGGAGCCTTGAACCCAGGTGCCTACATCCTTAGTGAATGCTCTACCCACTGGACTGTGGGGTAGGATATGAGAAGTAGGCACCTCTGCCTCACTTTTGTGAATGGTGCCTACATGAATCTAGCCCCCGTTCCCCCTTTTTTTTTTTTTTTTTTGGCTGAAACTATTCACAAAAATGTTGAGTTCTTGAATAGTTTGGGTTGACCCAAATCTTCATTTTCTGGCAAATAAACTATTTGTCTGAAAAATGTCACCCAGCTGTATTCATAAGAGACTTGTGAGACTTCTTAATGCTCTATACCAGCAGTTCTCAACCAGGGGTCTGAGGTCCTCTGGGGGGCCTCAGGTAGATTTCAGGGGGTCTGCCAAGCAGGGCTGGCACTAGACTCATTGGGGCCCAGAGCTGAATGCCAAAGCACCTATGCCCCAAGCCCCACCACAAGGGGCTGAAGCCGAAGCTTGAGCAGCTTAGCTTCATGGGGGCCTCTGTGGCATGGGGCTCCAGGCAACTGCCCTGCTTTCTACCCCATGATGCCATCCCTGGCTTTTATATGCAGGAAAACAGTTATTGTGGCACAGGTGGGCCATGGAGGTTTTTATAGCATGTTGGGGGGGCCTCAGAAAGAAAAAGTTTGAGAACCCCTGCTCTACACTGCTTTGAAATCCTCTGAAGGAAGGTGCTAGAGAAGAGTCAATGATTATTATTGGCTCCTAGATGGTGAGAGGCACATGGCAAGACACAGATGGATTAAACATGCATCCTTGGATTCCACTCAAACCCATAACTCATCCTCTGTCCATTCTGAACGCAGGTCCAGGCTGGTTGAGAGACTTGTGAAGTTCAACTGCATTTCTGATCCACCTTGCCTGAGGTTGGGATTTGTAATGGAACCATGAATTTCCTTAGGAAACTCTTGCACAGATTTGATTGTCAAAGATTTATTGTCCCCTTCTATTAATGCTCTCTGTCATTTACTGTCTTTGCTTCTGTTATTGCTTATTTGCACTCTCCTCATTTCATTCTGGAGTCTTTCCAGCACTGCTGTCCCGCTTAGTGTTTCATACCTTACCTCCAATTAATTACCCTGATTACTCTTGGAACCTTCTCATTCACCCACACCAGACTTGCATCTTCTTTTTTATAATCCCCAGCCCCTCTGAGTTTATTTATCACCGCTTGCAATACAGAACCTCTGAACACATATCTGTTCATCTTTAAATATTTTCCACCTCCATTTTAATGTCTTTTTCCTTCTTTCACTTTGGTCTTTTTGGTTTCATCCATAAGTTTCTTCTGAACCCACTGTGCTGAAATTCCACGTTGTCCCCTATTGTCCCATTTCAGTGCAGTCCAGGTTGATGGTCACCATCATTTAGATGTCCTCTCTCCTCTGTTAGGTCCCCCATGTGATTGAAAGATGAGGCAAATTGGGCGCAGTCCTTTTGGACACCACATTTTGTCCATAGCTGTGTATTCATGTTTCCCACTGTCACATGATTCCCACAATCACTCACACACACACCCATACAAGGGCTGAATTCAGCCAATGGTAAGGGACTACTCAGATCTTATGGGCATACGTCTTGATTGATCCATTCTTTCCCTTTCATTCACCCCTCCTCCCCCATACAGAATGGTATGTCCCTTTTTTTCCTCTGCAACTGGAAAGTATTAGGGGACAAATTCTCAGCTAGTGTAATTTAGCACAGCTCCATTGACATCAAAAGCCAATTTATTGCAAGTAGAGCATCTGACTTTATATTTGCCCCTCCGTGAGTCTTCACCATGCTGTCTTTGCCACTTTCTTCCAAGGGGGAGCTTATTGGCTGGTTACTCCCCTGTCCTCATCTCCACCAGTTGAGCTGCCTAGTCCTGCATAGCATCATTGCAGCTTTCTTAGCCCTGTGCCAAATTAAACATTCTTTGCAACGTTTAACTGGGTTTAATGTGCCTGCCCCTCCCACCCCAACAACCACAGAAAAACAGCACTGAGTAAATATTAACACATGCAGAGTGATGTTTAAGTAACACAGACCTGTGATACGCTGAAAGATGGGCCCCTGACCAAACTCCACATCAGAACAGCCCAGAACTTCAGAGACGTGAAGATCCAGATCTGAATTCTGCAGCTTAGGCCTATGTGCAGATATAACACACACAAGTAAGAAAACTAAAGATAAACTTCCAGGCTTAACAGAGTTCCTTATGCCTAATGATCCGAAGTGCTTGTAATAACGGGGTTGCCATCTATTCTGTACTTTCACGTTCCTCTCTGTTTTATAACCCATAACCAATAAGGAGCTACTAAGCAGCATTTACTCAGATCGGAAGTCTGTTTTCAAGCATTAACCAGGCAATGTATTATTCTGTACTTCAAATAAGTTGTTATGGCGATGGTATGTTCTCAAATATGGGGTAACATGGTGAAATTCTATGTCCTATGTTATACAGGAGATAAGACTAGATGATCTAATGTTCCCTTCTGGCCACAAAATCTATGAAGCTATGAAAATAAGTGTTTTCTGTGATTTTCATTTATTATTTTATTATTAAAAGAGGTTGGAAGGTGCCAATTATTTTTATAAGAATTTTTTTAAATTGTGTTTTTAAAATTTTTTTCTCATGTACACGTTTTTGTTTGTTTTGACAAAAAACAAAGCCAAAAACTGGAAAATTTTCAGTTTTGAAAAACAATTTTTGGTCAAATAATAATAAAAGATTGGGTGTGCAGTAAAATTTCTTCAGTTTTTGAAAACTGAAAACCGAAGGTTTCTTCCAAAAACCAAAAATGCCTTCTGAAAAAACCTTCCAATTTCAGTGTTTGTGCCTATCCCAAACTGGCATTGTTTCATCGACGTCAATGGAACTACACCTGTTGATACCAGCTATGGATCTGGCCTTCAGACGTTAGGGCATTCAGAATCTTTTTCCAGCATGAGAACAGTTCCATTTTGGTTTGGCTCCAGCACTGAGTAAGGGGGTTTCTTTTTGGGGTAGGACTGCGAGGTGGATTATATTTCTGGATCCAGTTCAAAAGGCCCTAACTCAAACATGGTCTTTGTGGCCTATGCAATCACTCATCACAGCAATGAAGACAGTATAAGAACATAAGAATGGCCATACTGGGTCAGACCAAAGGTCCATCAAGCCCAGTATCCTGTCCCCTGACAGTGGCCAATGCCAGGTGCCCCAAAGGGAATGAACAGACAGGTTATCATCAAGTGATCCATACCCTGTCACCCAATCCCAACCTCTGGCAAACAGAGGCAGGGACACCATTCCTGCCCATCCTGGCTAATAGCCATTGACGGACCTATCTTCCATGTATCTATCTAGCTCCCTTCTGAACCCCATTATAGTATTGGCCTTCACAATACCATCTGGCAAGGGGTTCCAGAGGTTGACAGTGCGTTGCATGAAAAAATACTTTCTTGTGTTTGTTTTAAACCTGCCACCTATTAATTTCATTTGGTGGCCCCTTGTTCTTGTATTATGAGAAGGAGTAAATAACACTTCCTTATTGACTTTCTCTACACCACTCATACCTAGCTAGAGGTCATGATTCGTAGTTAATATTTATAAGGCAGCCATGCCTGAGGCCCCTGCATTGTGCTGGACATTGCACAAGCACATTGTAATAGAGAGTCCCCTATCCTGAGACTGATTGCTTCCTTTGATTTTTTTTTAAATGCTTTTTTTTTTTAATGAAACCAATTCCCCCTGAAGAGATCTGAATGTTTAAGTGATTATGACCTACTGCACAGTCATCAAATCCCTCTATATACAGGCTTTTCAAAGTATAAATTACATGAATAAATATGAACTAAATTTTAAAAATGCTGACTCTCTTGGCTCTTTTCAATTTATTTCAGTCAAACGTACATGGATTTTTAAGGCTCAACTCTGCTCTCATTTATACTGCTATAAACCAGGTTGGGGAATGGCATCTGTGGAGTTACATCTGCATAAACGATGTTGAAATCAGACCTTTAAGGCCTGATTCTCATAGGAGTGTAAAGGGGCCTTAGTGTAAATGAAATTTTACCCCAATTCAGGGTCAGATTTTTAAACCCATATAAAATGATGGGTCCGAAATTATCTGTTACCACTTAAGAAAGAGATTTTGGAGTCACCATGGATAGTTCTCTGAAAACGTCAGCTCAATGTCCAGCAGCAGTCAAAAAGGTTTGCAGAATGTTAGGGACTATTAGGAAAGGGGTAGAAAATAAGAAAACATATAATAATGACACTAGATAAATCAATAAAGCACCCCCACTTTGAATACTGTGTCCAGTTCTGGTCACCCCATCTCAAAAAGTACTGAGTGGAACTGGAAAAGGTTCCGAGAAGGACAACAAAGAGGATCCAGAGTATGGAATGGCTTCCTTATGAGGAGAGACTCAAAAGACTAAGGCTGTTCGGCTTAGAAGAGAGACAACTAATGGCGAGGGTGGGTGGATATGATAGAGGTCTATAAAATCATGAATGGTGTCAAAAAGTGACTAGAGAAGTGCTATTGACCCTTTCCCACACTACAAAAAGCAGGGGTCACCCAATGACATTCATAGGCAGCAGGATTAATACAAAAAAGATGAAGTATTTTTCATACAATGCACAATTAACCTGTGGAACCCACTGCCATAGGATGTTGTAAGGGCTAGAACTATAACTGGGTTCAAAAAAGAACTAGATACATTCATGGAAGATAGGTCCCTCAATGGGTGTTAACTACAGTGATTAGCAGTAACTATAACCCATTAACCCCCCTTTTTGTCCTATGATTGAAGAGGTGTTAATGGGCCACTCTACCTTGAATGGTCCCTTAGAATATGTGGATGCATCCCATGAAGTGAGCTGTAGTTCACAAAAGCTTATGCTCAAATAAATGTGTTAGTCTCTGAGGTGCCACAAGTACTCCTTTTTTTAGAATATGTGCAAACTAACTAAACAATCTGTTCCATCTTGCATTTAGCTGAGACACTAAGTACTTTTCCCAGAGCAGAGGAAGACCTCTGTGCAGCTCCAAAGCTTGTCTCTTTCACCTACAGAAGTTGGTCCAATAAAAGATATGTGAAGTGGGCTGTAGCCCACGAAAGTTCACCCACCTAGTCCTTCTAATATCCTGGGACTGACACAGCTACAACTATACTGCATTAGCCATGATGGTCAGAGATTCAGCCCTATGCTCAGGGCAAACCCAAACCTCTGACTTCAGAAGCTGGGAGGGAAAAATGGGATGGATCACTGTTCTGTACTCTCCCCCTAAACCTTTGGCACTGGCCATGTCAGAGGCAGGATGCTAGGCTAGATGGACCACTGGGGCTAAGCCAGAATGGCAGTTCTTATGTAAAGATAAATAGGTACCTAAAGGCTTCTAGATGCATTTTCAAAATCACTTAAGCCCCTTGAAATCAATGGGAGTTGGGCACCTTGGGACTTCTGTAAATCCCATCGGAATCTAGCTGTATCTTTAGGCACCTAAATAGCCTTTTTAATCTGGCACTTAGACAGTAAGGGCCAGATTTAAAATATGCTCAGCACCCAGCAGCTCCCACTGAGAACAACCAAGGAGAGTGGAAATTCTTGGATCCAGGTCTCACTTGGAAATCCCAGCCTAAATTTAATCCTCAGGTTAATTGTTGTTTGTGAAAGTGAATATGAGGGATCCCTACAGAAGAGACGAGTTTCAGAGTAACAGCCGTATTAGTCTGTAAATTCCACCCAAGCCACATTTCTACAGCAGCACAATTCGGGTGGAAGCAGGCGCTGTGCAGGGCCTCACAACATGCCCCGGTCCTGACCCCCAGCACCCACCTGCGATACCAACCACACTGACCGAGACAAGTCTGTGTGATGGCTTTGTGATGTAAACACACAGCCACTTGGGACTGAGCCCAAACTACCCAGCTCATTTTCAAGTGTGAGCTTCAGTGGGATTTGAAATCCGCTCCCCAGTGGGGTGGGTGGGAGACAAAGGAGCAGGAGGGCTGGCCTACCCCTGATTGCTATCTGGAAGATCATAGAATCATAGAATATCAGGGTTGGAAGGGACCTCAGGAGGTCATCTAGTCCAACCCCCTGCTCAAAGCAGGACCAATCCCTGTTTAACACATTATGTTTTCCAACTGGGAAACTGCAAGGGCTGCTGTGGACTGTGGTGGGATGGGAGTGTGACGGTCTGGACCCCCCTTCTGGGATGCCACCTGATGTCCTGGGATTTCACTGAGCCTCCCCTGCTCAATTAGCCTGCGTTTGCTCTCCCTGCTTTGCTGAATTAGGCTCTCCAGCCTCTTGCAGCACACACACAGGAATGGCCACACCCACTGCAGACACAGACTGAAGTCAGCTCTGTGTTAGAGAACTCCCCCAGCACTCATGTGCCACCCCTTTTTGGGAGAGAAACCCAAAATAATACTGTCTTGCGCTGTATAGAAAAATCTTCACAGCGCAAGCTCATAAAAATAACTGCCCTTCTTCCTCAGTGTGAAGAGAGATGTGCACACTTCTTGCCCCTCCTTCCCCCCAGTTAGAAACTGGGTTTTGCAGAAACTGAGTTTTATTATAAACAAGAAGTAAGTTTATTAACTACCAAAGGTGGATTTTAAGTGAATGTAAGAGATATCAGACAGAACAAAGCAGATTACAAAGAAAATGAAACCAAACATGCAAGCTAAGCTCAATATACTTAAGAGACAGGTTACAAAATGACAGGTTTCAGAGTAGCAGCCGTGTTAGTCTGTATCCGCAAAAAGAAAAGGAGTACTTGTGGCACCTTAGAGACTAACAAATTTATTTGAGCATAAGCTTTCCTTTTCTTTCTGAGGTTGCAAAAT
This sequence comes from Eretmochelys imbricata, assembly GCF_965152235.1. Taxonomy (NCBI): domain Eukaryota; kingdom Metazoa; phylum Chordata; order Testudines; family Cheloniidae; genus Eretmochelys; species Eretmochelys imbricata. Next base: position 14,751,287 of record NC_135590.1, on the reverse strand, counting down.
GTAATTTCTTACCTTAAATGTTATTTTAGGCAGGTTACAAAGTTTCTGTGGTTTAGAGTTCCAGTTATATTTCTTTTCAGACTGGACCCCTGTCTTAGTCTGGACTCCCTCCTGTCTTCCCTTCAGGTGGCTTTAGCAGTCTTTCTTCTTGGGCAGACAGGCCAGGGAGAGGAGGAGGCCCCTTTGCCTTCCTCCCCACCCTTAAATAGGATTTACATAAGGTGCAAATCCTTTGTTTCCCAAACTTGAGCCCCCACCCCTCTCAGTGGAAAGTTACAACAAGTCCCAGATGATGTTTAGTATCAGGGTGACAAGACCACCTGATCTAGTAGTGTCACAGTTAGATCCCTGGACCCCTCCCAGGAAGGAGAGAAATTAGTATCTTCATGGTTTTGTTGTTTCTTCCTGATGGCTCATCAAATCTGATAGCCTGTCCTCTGGTGGGTGTCTTCCCAATACACACCCAGTTGTAATTGTTACATAGTCCACATTTATAACTTTAGATACAGAAATGATACATGCATACAAATTGGACAATCACATTCAGTAAATCATAACCTTTCCAATGATACTCACATGAGCCATCTTGCATAAAATATATCTAAGTTGTGTCATATTTTTGTATCATAAGCATATTTTCATAAAGAATATGAAGTGAAACATCACAGGGAGTATATATTTAACTCTATTTTTGAGGCGTACCTGGTATAGGAGTGGTGCCAGGGTCTTAGATAGGGAAAGAGAAGAAACACAAAAGACTATTTACTCTTTGCGGCCTGACATGGAGGATCCAAGAGCTGGCCAGTAGGAAGGTATAGATCAGGGGTGGGTGGCCTGTCAAACCTTTTAATCCAGCCCGGCCCTCGAGCTCCAGCCCGGGAGCAGGGTCGAGGTCTTGCCCTGCTCTACATGTGCTGTAGCTCTGCATGGCTCCTGGAAGCAGCGGCATGTCCCGGATCAAATTTGTCATAGCAAGAGTTGTAGGGGGGCAGGTATAAGTTACACCAGTTTCTAGGGTGCTCTTCCCCCACAGAGGGACGTGTGTAGCAGAGTTCCACCCTACCATGCCCTTCCCTCTTTGCCTAGCCTTGTCCCTGTCATCACAGGGGTGCAGAAGGTGGCGGGGCTGGCAGAAAGTGCCCTGTGAAGGCGGAATTCTCCACTGCCTGTTGCCAGATGCTCTACTCAACTTTGCTCTGTGTAGCAGGCTGGAAAATCCCTCTGTTCCTTGAAGCTAACAGGCTGAATCCTGAAGTCTGAGCTCCAAATTCATTCTGTCCTTGCTCTGTCAGATCTCGCTGTGGAGTCAAAGGATTTCCCTGTGCGTTTCTGCCTGAGTAAGGACAGGGTAAGGCAATGGGAGGATCACTCCTGCCCATGGAAACACCAGTGGAAAGGTTCCTGTGGGATGAAAACTCTGGGAGGATCATGTCAGGGAATTTTCTCTGAGTTCTTTGAAGTGGGGAGCGGGGTCTTATTTAACCCGCTTTTTCCTTGAAACAAAGATGGGGTTCAGCCCCCAAGCCCACAGATCATCCACTGCTTGGGGATCTGCCAGAGGCAAAGCGCCACCCTCTGGGACCCCTGCCACACACACACACACACACACAAGTCTAGCCTCATTGGTGCTGCACTGCCAGGGAATCCCTAAGAGAAGGGAACCTGTGGAAAGGAGGCTGTTTCCCCAGTGTGGTAGTGATCTGCACCAGTGCTAACAGAGCCTGGGGCTGCATTAGCTCCTGCCCAGACTTCCCCAGATGCAGATCCTGGATGCCCTGCAGAGCGTCCATGTGATGCTTTCCCTATCTGCTCGTGGTGTTTCCTGCTGGTCAGTCTGGGGATTAGCTTCTCGTGTGCAGCACCCTCCTCAGCAGTCTCTCCACACGTCGTCTTCTCGCTTTCAGTGCTGACACTTCCTGTCCATGGCTTGGCCATCCCGCCAGGTCACTCAGTCCTTCCCCTTCCAGGGAAATCACAGTCTTTCTTGACCAGCCGCCTGCCTGGTGTCTTCAGCCCCCTGAGCCACTTCCCAGTGGCTGGTACTGGAACCCAGGCCCACCCTCTACACTGGGTTCCAGTCCAGGGATCCTATAACATGCAATCTAGGCCTGTACTGCATTGAACCTTGTTCCTGTTTCCTTGGTCCTTTTCCTACCTAACTGGTTCCCCTGCCCCCAGTTCGGCAGCTTCTCTACTCCCTCCTCTCAAGGAGTCTGTGCAGCCTGCCTTCCTGCAGCCTCAAACTCTGTTCCCCCTTTCCAGGCATAACTGCCCTTCCCTAGAAGCTACCCACCCCCTACCCTGTAGCCAGCTATCTCTCTTTTTACAGGCTCTGCCTGTTCCAGCCCAGGTGAGCTCATTTATTCTCAGTTAGCTCCCTGGTTTTGCAGCCTAATTAGTAGCTTGGATCCATCTGGCCCCTAGGGTTGCCACTTTCTAATGGTACAAAACCGAACACCCTTTCCCTGCCCCTTCCCTGAGGCCCCGCCACTTCCCTGAGGCCCTGCCCCTGGTCACTCCATTCCCCATCCCTCCATTGCTTGGTCTCTCCACCAAGGGGTTTGGAGTGCAGGACAAGGCTCCAGGCTGGGGCAGGAGGTTGGGGTACAGAGGGATATGGGCTCTGGGCTGGGGATATGGGCTCTGGGTGGGGCCAGAAACGAGGGGCTCAGGGTGCAGGAGAGGGCTCCGGGCTGGGGCAGGGGGTTTGCAGTTCATGGGGGGGATGGGTGAGGACTCCAGACAGGGTGCAGGTTCTGGGGTGGGGCTGCGGATGAGGGGTTTGGGGTGAAGGAAGTGGCTCTGGGCTGGGGCTGAGGGGTTTGGAGTGCAGAAGGGGGTGCAGGCTCTGGCTGGGGGTGTGGGCTCTGGGGTGGGGCTGGGAATGAGGGGTTTGGGGTGCTGGAGGGGGCTCAGGGCTGTGGCGGGGGTTGGGGTGTGGGAGGGTTTTCAGCATGTGGGGTCCTGGTGGCACTTACCATGACTCCCGCTAAGCAGCCGCCAGGTCCCTGCAGTTCCTAGGCGCATGTGCGGCCAGGGAGGCTCCACATGCTGCCTTTGCGCCCACAGGCGCAGCCCCCACAGCTCCCACTGGTCACGGTTCCTAGCCAATGGGAGCTGTGGAGCCAGCACTCAGGGCAGGGGCAGCGCATGGAGCCTCCCTGGCCGCCCATGTGCCTAGGGGCTGCAAGAACCTGGGAGCCACTTCTGGGAGCCACATGGGGCTAGGGCAGGCAAGGAGCCTTGGCCCCACCCAGCTCTTGCCGGGCCAGTGTGGGATGCAGGCCCCATCACAGGTCCCTAGGGGAGGTCAGAAAAGAGAAGTGGAGACTCAGAGGTAGCTAAGGTCACCCCATCCATGTACAGATAGCTGTAGTGGGGAGGGAATCAGGCTCTGGGCAAGGTGTGACTCTAAGAACCCCTCAATGCCAACGAGCAAAGGGTTCACTGTTACGTGACCGGTCTGACAAACTCACTACACCCAACACACTGGTTTCATAGTATTTATCCAAAGAGGATCAAATGAGATATCTAATAACAGCTTGTGTCAGATTGATCCCCATAATCACCGCAAGCTGTATGGACTGTTGTTATTTAATCTAATTGCCTTCTATGACGAGATAACTGGCTCTGTGGATGAGGGGAAAGCAGTGGACGTGTTATTCCTTGACTTTAGCAAAGCTTTTGATATGGTCTCCCTCAGTATTCTTGCCAGCAAGTTAAAGAAGTATGGGCTGGATGAATGGACTATAAGGTGGATAGAAAGCTGGCATGGGCTCAGTTGGTAGTGATCAATGGCTCCATGTCTAGTTGGCAGCAGGTATCAAGCAGAGTGCCCCAAGGGTCGGTCCTGGGGATGGTTTTGTTCAATATCTTCCTTAATGATCTGGAGGATGATTGCACCCTCAGCAAGTTTGCAGATGACACTAAACTGAGAGGAGTGTATAGGATAGGATACAGAGGGATACAGAGGGATTGGGCCAAAAGAAATCTGATGAGGTTCAACAAAAACAAGTGCAGAGTCCTGCACTTAGGACGGAAGAATCCCATGCACTGCTACAGACTAGGAACCGAATGGCTAGGCAGCAGTTCTGCAGAAAAGGACCTATTGTTTACAGTGGACGAGAAGCTGGATATGAGTCAAGAGCGTGCCCTTGTTGCCAAGAAGGCCAATGGCATTTTGGGCTGTATAAGTAGGGGCATTAACAGCAGATCGAGGGACGTGATCATTCCCCTCTATTCGACATTGGTGAGGCCACATCTGGAGTACTGGGTCCAGTTTTGGGCCCCACACTACAAGAAGGATGTGGAAAACTTGGAAAGAGTACAGCATAGAGCAATAAAAATTATTAGGGGACTAGAACACATGACTTATGAGGAGAGGCTGAGGGAACTGGGATTGTTTAGTCTACGGAAGAGAAGAATGAAGGGGGATTTGATAGCTGCTTTCAACTACTTGAAAGGGGGTTCCAAAGAGGATGGATCTAGACTGTTCTCAGTGGTAGCTGATGATAGAACAACGAGTAATGGTCTCAAGTTGCAGTGGGGGAGGTTTAGGTTGGATATTAGGAAAAACTTTTTCACTAGAAGGGTGGTGAAACACTGGAATGCATTACCTATGGAGGTGGTGGAATCTCCTTCCTTAGAAGTTTTTAAGGTCAGGCTTGACAAAGCCCTGGCTGGGATGATTTAGTTGGGGATTGGTCCTGCTTTGAGCAGGGGGTTGGACTAGATGACCTCCTGAGGTCCCTTCCAACCCTGATATTCTATGATTCTAAGGCCTGGCACCTTTGTACTGAAAATGAGTTTTAAACAGTTTGTGTCTGAGGCAGAGCTGAGAAACAGAGTTTGGGTCACACAAAGGATGTTGAATCACCTGTTGCTTTGTTGGCCTTGTAGATGAAACATTGTAAGCCAACACAATGGAAGCTCCATTTACATTTGAAATCAACAGGGGATGGGAAGCCAACAAGGAGGCAAGACACTGGAGACTGAACTGAATCATGGGGGCTCATCCTGACTCTGGGTACAAACCAATTAACTTGGGGGAGGGGGAGGAGGGTAGAAAGGCAAAAGGGTGTCTTTTTATCCTGAACTGTGGAAGTGAAAGGACAGTGCTTGATGCATTTATGAAAGCGGGATTCTGGCCATGTCGGTTGGAGACGCTGGGAGATTGCTTGAGGTGACATAAACTGCTTCTGACAAGGGGTTAGCATGTTAAAATTAAGTTTAGACTCTAGGAAGCATGTTGTATCTTTTGTTTTATATGTAACCATTCCTGTTTCCATTGTTATCCTTACTCACTATCTCTTAAACTTAGCTTTTGACAATAAAATTATGATTGTTTTCACTATAGATATATCTCAGTGCTGTGATGTTACATTGGAGCTGACCCTCAGTTGACCCAAACAAGCTGGTGTGTTCACTATTCCTTTGGGGACACCTTGTCTGGTAATTTCTGAGAGTGTCCAGTGCTTAAGGGCTGGATACTGCAGGGGGATGCTTCAAGGGGGCTCTGGGATTGGGGTGCACCTATTGTTAACTTGCAAAGCAAAGTATGGGCTGGCAGAGCCCTGAGGATGGGGCAGCCTTATCCACCTCTGAGTCTCTATCTCACCTTTTTGGACCTCCCTGAGTGCCCAGGACTATGAGCCACCTTGTTACCCCCTGCCTCCAACAAGAAGACTTGCTGGTGCTTAGCTGGACATCAGCTCCATGACACCAATAGCCTATTAGCTACATAAACAATCAGGATTTGGTCCAACGTGAAAAACCGTGGTATATTTCGGCACAAAAGCTGCTGTGCCTTTCACTACAGGGTCAGAGCCATAATCTGCCTTAATCTCTGCTCGTGCTCCCATACACTTAATACCCGCTGGCATTTTTGCAGAAGAGAAATACAGTCATTCCTGTTGTAGGCGGGGGGGGGGAAAGAATGAATGAAAAGCCTTGAAAGCCACTACACAAACACGTCTCATAAGGATGCCTTTATCTGAAAAGGGACAGGGGAAAGGAGGAGGACTGGGGAAAGGACTGGGGGAAGGAGGAGGAGGAACTCACAAGGGAGTCTGCAATGAATTCTCAGAACACCATATATTAGAACACCAGGGTCTATGTTACGGGGCCCAGGGGAACTTCTGTGAGACATGTCTGAAGAAAATCATTATGTTTTAAAGAAAGCATGCATTCTCAATTTATGGCATTCCGTGTATGTGTGCCTTAGCATTCATCCTGCTATGAAGTAGGTCTTGTTTTTTATAGGGTTGCAGTTTAATTGGAAGACTGCAGACAGAGGAGAAAGACACTAAGTTCCGTAAGACTGTTTTAAGATTCTTTTAGATTTCTAGAACAAAATGATAATCAAAGGGGCCAATTAAACACTGAACACCAGTTAATCAGTGCTCAGAAAGAGTCTCTGCTTTATCCCATCAACTGGTGGGTCAGATGCTGACACAAAATACACCATATTAAATCAGCTATGCCGAGATACCCCCATATTTATCAGGACGACATGATATCGGAAACAACGGGAATCATTCAATTAAAGTAGCCTAGGGCAGAAAGATGAAACCATTCTAAATGTAGCAGGATGGAGGGTTCCAAGAAAAGTTCAAGAAATGTTAACTTTTGCATCACCTTGGCTGTTGGTTGGGATTGGTCAAAAATGTTCTGTCAAAACTGTTTTTTGATGGGAAATTAGGTTTTTGATAAAATGACAATATTCACTAAAAGTGTTTGCCTTCCACAGAAAATTTTGATCTAAAGTCAAATACCTGGGTTCCCTGGCTGATGCACCTTGTCCAAGGACAACAATGCCTCTCTTCTCCCAGAAGGGAGACTATGATGCATTATGGGAGATAGAATTTGATTAGGGACCTCTCACCCCATGGAGAAGAGTGAGATCATAAGGCATCCAAACTACAACTCCCATTAGGCACTGTGGCAGCATTTCTAAATCAAACTATTTTGGTTTTCTGCTGCAATATTTTGATATTTGAATTTTCATCAAATAATCAACATTTTCTGTGGATTTTTTTTTTTTCACTGAAATTTTCCACAGGGAGGGATCATTTTCTGACCAGCTCTGCTTCTGGTGACTTTAAGGGGCAAATTTTCAAGGGCTCTATGCAAGAGGCTAATTGAAAGTTCCTACAAAAAATATTTTTTGGAGTGCTAAAACAGGGACATTTAACAAATACAGCAGAACCTCAGAGGTACAAACACCTCAGGAATGGAGGTTGTCCATAACTCTGAAATGTTTGTAACTGAACAAAATGTTCCAGTTGTTCTTTCAGAAGTTTACAACTGAACACTGACTTAATACAGCTTTGAAACTTTACTATGCAAAAAAAAAAAAAGCTGCTTTTAACCATCTTAATTAAAATGAAACAACCACAGAAACAGTTTCCTTAGCTTATCAAACTGTTTTTTTAACTTCTCCTTTATTTTTGTAGCAGCTTACATTTAACACAGTACTGTACTGCACAGTATTTGGTTTTTTTGGTCTCTACTGCCTGATTGAGTACTTCTGGTTCCAAATGAGGCATGTGGTTGACCAGTCAGTTTGTAATTCTGGTGTTCGTAACTCCTGGGTTCTACTGTAGTGTCCATTTGTGTGGAAAATTTTCCATTTTTCATTGTTTTACGAAACCCTGAGAAATTTGCACACAAATGAAAAATGTCCAGTTTTGTCTCAATTTTTTTCTCAGGGACAAAATCATTTTCTGGTCCGCTGTGCTTGGCACCTAACACTGGGGCAGGATGTTCCAAAGAGCGCTGCAAAAGTTGGCAAGGGGTGTACCAATGGGTGCTGAACATTTTTGAAAATCTGGCCTCAGTGGTGGGTACAGAGCAATTGAAGACCTGGCCTGCATGTGCAAAACTGACATTGTTTTCACAGGACTTTTCTTTCATGTGGTGTTGTAGGCTTTTAAATGGCTAAAAACCCCCTTACATCAGCAAAAGCAGTAACAAAGTTTTTCACATTTAGAGAACGTCCTCACTGCAGAGTTCATCTGGGTGACCAGTACCCTGTTGTCAACACCTGGGTGTGAGCAGCCACACTACAAAACCATGCCTGAGTTGCTGGGTCCCCACTGGTGCTGCACTCCTCTGTGTGCATTGCTAGGGCTTGTGGGAGCATGTCCCATGATTCTTTGTGCTGCTGTAAACTGAGCCACTCTATTATTCTTTCCCAGTGAACTGTGGGAGAACTTGTCTGTCCCTTTGGACACGGAGGGAATTGTGGGAAGGCATTGGAGGACTATCAGGACTCCCATGGTTTAGTCTGTGTTCTCACTGCAAAATGGGCAGGTTACCAGCTCAAGTGAAAGCAGCACTATGTCTCTCATACACTCCCAGCTGGGCCAGCAAGGCTGGGGTGAAGTGAGAGGGTTTTGTTTGTGGATAGGAGGGGCATTAGGGGAAACACACAAATAAGAGCCTGGCTTTACTCTGCAGTGAAGACAACCCCTTTATTTCCCAGGTTGTTAAAGACAAGTAGCAAGCCAGTTTTCAATCCTGTGAAGTGCTGAGTGCCCTCAACTCCCAAGCCCTGCTGTGAGATACACTTAAAGTAGGGTTGCCAACTTTCCGATTGTAGAAAACTGAACCCCCCTGCCCTGCCCCTTTCCAAGGCTCTGCCCCTACCCCCTTCTCTGAGGCCCCACCCTTGCTCATTCCATCTCCCTCCCTCCATTGCTTGCTGTTCCCCACCCTTGCTCATTTTCACCCAGCTGGGCAGGGGGTTGGGGTGTGGGAGGGGGTCAGGGCTCCAGGGTGGGACAGAAGGAGGCTGGGGGCACAGGCTCTAGTCTATCGCTGGGGTTGAGGGGTTCTGAGTGCGGGAGGGGGTGCAGGCTCTGGGAGGGAGTTTGGGTGTGGGAGGGGTCTCAGGGCTGGGGCAGGTGGTTGGGGTGCAGGAGAAGATCCGGGCTGTGGGCTCTGGGTAATGCTTACCTCAGGTTGCTCACGGAAGCAGCTGGCATTTCCCTCCAACTCCTAGGCAGAGGTGCAGCCAGGGAGCTCTGTGCACTGCCCCTGTCCACAGGTGCCACCCCCACAGCTCTCATTGACTGTGGTTCACAGCCAATGGGAGCTGCGGAGCTGGCGCTCGGGGCAGTGGCAGCTCATGGAGCCCCAGTGGCTATGCCTCCACCTTGGAGGGAAATGCCGGCCACTTCTGGGAGCCATGCAGAGCCAGGGCAGGCAGGGAGCCTGCCTTAGCCCTGCTGCGCCACCAACTGGACTTTTAATGGCCCGGTCAGCAGTGTTAACCAGAGTTTCCATGATCCCTTTTCAACTGGGCATTCTGGTAGAAAACTGGATGCCTGGCAACCCTAACTTAAAGTAGACAGCGTTTACACTGCTGGTGTGATGTAAAGTGCCTTTAGTATAAATGGTCCACACTGAAGTCAGTTGGCCTGATTCCCATTGTACAATAAAAACTTTTTACACAAGTCTTGCAGTGTGAAGTGCCTTAATGTAAAAATGAAATTCAGGCTTTATGGGAACTAAGGGTACCCAGCACCTCCCAGCTGATGCGCGGCATCTTGGAGAATCAAGCTTTTTACTAATACAGATGTATAGACTTTACAGCCAGGAGAATCATAGAATAGCAGGGTTGGAAGGGACCTCAGGAGATCATCTAGTCCAACCCTCTGCTCAAAGCAGAGCCGATCCTCAATTAAATCATCCCAGCCAGGGCTTTGTCAAGCCTGACCTTAAAAACTTCTAAGGAAGGAGATTCCACCACCTCCCTAGGTAACACATTCCAGTGTTTTACTACCCTCCGAGTGAAAAAGTTTTTCCTAATATCCAACCTAAATCTCCCCCACTGCAACTTGAGACCATTACTCCTTGTTCTGTCATCTGCTACCACTGAGAACAGTCTAGAGCCATCCTCTTTGGAACCCCCTTTCAGGTAGCTGAAAGCTGCTATCAAATCCCCCCTCATTCTCCTCTTCCACAGACTAAACAATCCCAGTTCCCTCAGCCTCTCCTTATAAGTCATGTGTTCCAGTCCCCTAATCATTTTTGTTGCCCTCCGCTGGACTCTTTCCAAGTTTTCCACATCCTTCTTGTAGTGTGGGGCCCAAAACTGGACACAGTACTCCAGATGAGGCCTCACCAGTGTCAAATAGAGGGGAACGATCATGTCCCTTGATCTGCTGGCAATGCCCTACTTATACAGCCCAAAATGCCATTTGCCTTCTTGGCAACAAGGGCACACTGTTGACTCATATCCAGCTTCTCGTCCACTGTAACCCCTAGGTCCTTCTCTGCAGAACTGCTGCCTAGCCATTCGGTCCCTAGTCTGTAGCGGTGCATTGGATTCTTCCGTCCTAAGTGCAAGACTCTGCACTTGCCCTTGTTGAACCTCATCAGATTTCTTTTGACCCAATCCTCCAATTTGTCTAGGTCCCTCTGTATCCTATCCCTACCCTCCAGCGTATCTACCACTCCTCCCAGTTTAGTGTCATCTGCAAACTTGCTGAGGGTGCAATCCACACCATCCTCCAGATCATTAATGAAGATATTGAATAAAACCGGCCCCAGGATCGACCCTTGGGGCACTCCACTTGATGCCGGCTGCCAACTAGACATGGAGCCATTGATCACTACTCTTTGAGCCCGACAATCTAGCCAGCTTTCTATCCACCTTATAGTCCATTCATCCAGCCCATACTTCTTTAACTTGCTGGCAAGAATACTGTGGGAGACAGTGTCAAAAGCTTTGCTAAAGTCAAGGAACAACACTATGGAACCATTAAGATTACCCAGCCAGGCCTCCTACATAATACAGACCAGAGAACCTCACCCAGGGATTCCTGCATCCGGCCCATAATTTCTGGCTGAGCTAGAGCACAGCTTTTAGAAAGAGACCTGCAGTCTTGATTTAAAGACTCCAACAAGCGATAGGTAGCAGTGTAGAAAAACAATTCATTGCATTGTTTATTTCCAACAAATAATTTGACCAGCTGTAGTCGGTAAAGTCTTAGATAACACTTACTGTTTAGGGGGCATTAATTAATGTTTGCTAGAAGTTGTGAAGCTAGCAGTATTAACTAATTTCACTTAGGGGTTCAATCTGCTGCAATTAGCTCAGAAATGTTTATGAACTGAACCCTTTGAATGTATCTGCCTGAAAGGCAAATTTCTAACATGACACAAAAACCAACCTGGAGAGAAGTGACACCGGGGCTCTCTTACCTAATGTATCACCCTTGAAACCGCACAGAAATATTACAAATTTACAAGAATGCTAATTACTGGCCACTAAGTGAAACCTCATTGGATGCCTGTGTATTTTCCGTTCTGTTAGATGGCGCAGAATGTTATTTCACCTGTAAATTTTAAAGGAATTGTTTATTTTGGCCAAGGCTCTCAGGTTCAGCACTGCAGTCAGTTCTGCATGTCAGGTTATGAATGGTGCCATGTCCAAATCATCTACTGTTCCAAGTTCTGAGTTCAGAATTGGCACAGTGAGGCTGCATACAGAGACGACAGAGATTCCTACTGTTTGCGTGTTGGAAACTCTAAGAGGAGGATGTGATAGGGTGTTCACCCCACACTCACCCTGAAGGGGTTAATGGAGGCCAGATGGGCCAATTAACCTATTAGGCTACAAGCTACAGGAATTAAGGCTGAGAGAAAACCCCTAATTAAGGGAAGCTCACCTGTGTGTGAACAGGTGGGGCTTCTATAAAGCCAGGGAGATGATAGAAGAAAGGGGCTCGAGGGAAGGGGTCTTCAGTCACTCCCTGGGACAAAGGAGGCATATTTGGGACTACAGAGTCAGGTAGCCTATGGTTGCTCCCCAGAAGGAGGGAGTAGTGAAGCTGGCAAACCCAGAGAGGGAGGGAGAGCCAGAAGATAAGGAAAGGGCTCAAGGAAAGGTTGCAAGGTTCAGGAGGGTGCAGGCCTTGGCTGCTGAGTAGAGAGTCCCTGAGCTGGAACCCGGAGTAGAGGGCAGGCCCGGGTTCCCCACCAGCCACTAAAGAATTGGCACCATCAGGGCAGTGAAGGGGGAGACTGCCAGAGACAGCTAGTAAGGAAAGACGTTGATACCCCAGAATGGGGGGAACACATAGAGTTGCCTGGCCAGAGGGCAAGTCACAAGGAAGGAGCACACGGAGTCCCAGAGACTGAGGTTGAGAGCAGCAATAGGTTGTGCAGTGAGCAGCAGGAGGAGGCCTTGGACTGGAAAGAGCTGATTTCCCAGCATGGCCAGGACGAGGCGCCCACCTGCGGTGAAAGGGCCCCGGGACAGAGTAAAACAGGGTGAGAGATAAAGACATATTGACAGACTAGAAGAAGCAGAAAATGACAGAATGCTCAGTCAAGGCCCACGGCTTGCATTGCTAGCTGGCTTTGATAATTTCATAACTAGACGTGCCTTTGAACTAATACCCTGGATTTATATTCTCTATCCAGGGCTGAATATTGTGGGTCAGACTCTGCTCTTAGTAACACTGGTGTAAATCTGTAATAATTCCATGGACCTCAGAGGGAGGCCTCTAGGATATTGCACCTCATATTCTTCATACTGATATTATTATATGTTTATAGTGTAATTATGATGTATTTTATGCAAGATGGGTCATGTCACTGGAAAAGTTATGATCTGCTGAATTTGATTATCCTATTTGTATGCATGCATCGTTTTTGTATTTAAAGTTATAAATACTGACTATGTATCTGAATTCAAATGTAGTTACACCTGGGTAACGGCCACTAGACAAGATGCTTTCAGTCTAGATAGCCAGTTGGGAAGGGCCTACTCAGGGCAATGAGCCATTAGGGAGAACAATAGGCCTTAGGAGAAGCTTATCTCCCACCTGGTGAGCCTTCCTGAGAATGCTACAGACAGCCTTTAAGTAATGGCTGCTATGACTCTATAAGGATATGTGACCAGGCCATGTGTCTCTGGACTCCATCTTGGGATGTCAGTGTTTTTCCACAAACCTGTCTGGGAACCAAATTTTGAAACAAAGGGTTCCCGCCGTATGCTAAAGCTATATAAGGCAGGAAGTGACATCATCTGTTGTTCTTCACTCCTCACACAAGAAGACTCCTGGAAACACCTGAGGAACAACAACTGAACTGGGGGAAGTGCTGGACACAGGCTAAAGGGATTTCTAGTCTGTGTATGAAAGACCTGGGGATTCCAAGCTGTAAAGCAAATGCAGCTTTTCCCTTAAAAATCTGCAGACTGCTTGTATCATCAGCCAGGGTGAGAAATTGCTAATTCATATCCTTCTAATATCTTAGACTTAGGCCTTGTCTACACTACGAAATTAGGTCAAATTTATAGAAGTTGGTTTTGTAGAAAGCGTTTTTATACAGTCGATTGTGTGTGTCCCCACACAAATGCTCTAAGTGCATGTAGTCGGCGGAGTGTGTCCACAGTACAGAGGCAACTGTCGACTTCCGGAGCGTTGCACTGTGGGTAGCTATCCCACAGTTCCCGCAGTCTCCGCCACCCATTGGAATTCTGGGTAGAAATCCCAATGCCTGATGGGCCTAAAACATTGTCATGGGTGGTTCTGGGTACATATCGTCAGGCCCCCCTTCCCTCCCTCCCTCCATGAAAGCAAGGGCAGACAATCATTTTGCACCTTTTTTCCTGAGTTATCCGTGCAGATACCATACCACGGCAAGCATGGAGCCCGCTCAGCTCACTGTCACTGTACATCTCCTGGGTGCTGGCAGAAGTGGTACTGCATTGCTACACAGCAGCAGCTTATTGCCTTTTGGCAGCAGACAGTGCAGTATGACTGGTAGCCGTCGTCAACGTAGCCCAGGGTGCTCTTTTAACCGACCTCGATGAGGTCAGGGGAGCCTGGGCAAACATAGGAGTGGCTTAGCCAGGTCATTTCCCTTTTAAGTTTCATCTCATGGCGATTCAGTCCTACTGGCAGTGCACTGTCTTTTAATAAGCAGCCAGGAGAAGACGATGGCCAGCAGTCCTACTGCACCATCTTCTGCCGAGCACCCAGGAGATGACGATGGCTAGCAGTTGTACTGCACAGTCTGCTGCCAGCAAGGTGTATAAAGATAGATGAAGTGGATCAAAAGAAGAAATAGACCAGATTTGTTTTGTATTCATTTTCTCCTCCCTTCCTCCCTCCCTCCGTGAAATCAACAGCCTGCTAAACCCAGTTTTGAGTTCTATCCTTGAGGTTTTGAGTTCTATTCTTGAGGGGGCCATTCTGTTTCTCGCAAAGCCACCCCTTTGTTGATTTTAATTCCCTGTAAGCCAACCCTGTAAGCCATGTTGTCAGTCGCCCCTCCCTCCGTCAGAGCAATGGCAAACAATCATTTTGCGCCCTTTTCCCTGGATTGCCCAAGCAGGAGCAGATGCCATAGCACGGCAAGCATGGAGCCCGTTCAGCTCACCGCAGCAGTTATGACCATTGTAAACACCTCACACATTATCATGCAGTGTATGCAGAACCAGCACCTGAAAAACCAGGCGAGGAGGCGACGGCAGCGCGGTGATGAGGACATGAACACACTTTTCTCTAAAACCGCGTTCCCCCACAATTTGGAGATCATGGTGTTAATGGGGCAGGCTCATGGCATGGAACGCCGATTTTGGGCCTGGGTAACAAGCACAGACTGGTGGGACCGCATAGTGTTGCAGGTCTGGGATGATTGCCAGTGGCTCCGAAACTTTCACATGCGTAAGGGCACTTTCATGGAACTTTGTGACTTGCTTTCCCCTGCCCTGAAGCACCAGAATACCAAGATGAGAGCAGACCTCACAGTTCACAAGTGAGTGGCAATAGCCCTGTGGAAGCTTACAACGCCAGACAGCTACCGGGCAGTCGGTAATCAATTTGGAGTGGGCAAATCTACTGTGGGGGTTGCTGTGATGCAAGCAGCCAGCACAATCATTGAGCTGCTGCTATCAAAGGTAGTGACTCTGGGAAATGTGCAGGTCATCCTAGATGGCTTTGCTGCAATGGGATTCCCTAACTGTGGTGGGGCTATAGATGGAACGCATATCCCTATCTTTGGACTGGACCACCAGGGCAGCCAGTACATAAACCGCAAGGGGTACTTTTCAATGGTGCTGCAAGCACTGGTGGATCACAAGGGACGTTTCACCAACATCACAGTGGGATGGCCAGGAAAGTTTCATGACGCTCATGTCTTCAGGAACTCTGGTCTGTTTAAATGGCTGCAGGAAGGGATTTACTTCCCAGACCAGAAAATAACTGTTGGGGATGTTGAAATGCCTATAGTTATCCTTGGGGACCCAGCCTACCCCTTAATGCCCTGGCTCATGAAGCCGTACACAGGCACCCTGGACAGTAGTCAGGAGCTGTTCAACTATAGGCTGAGCAAGTGCAGAATGGTGGTAGAGTGTGCATTTGGACGTTTAAAGGGTCGCTGGTGCAGTTTACTGACTCGCTCAGACCTCAGCGAAACCAGTATTCCCATTGTTATTGCTGCTTGCTGTGTGCTCCACAATCTCTGTGAGAGTAAGGGGGAGACATTTATGGCGGGGTGGGAGGCTGATGCAAATCGCCTGGCCGCTGAATACATGCAGCCAGACACTAGAGCGGTTAGAAGAGCACAGCAGGAAGCGGTGCGCATCAGAGAAGCTTTGAAAACCAGTTTCATGACTGGCCAGGGTACTGTGTGACACTTCTGTTTGTTTCTCCTTGATGAAAACCCGCCCCCTTGGTTGCCTCTAAATTCCCTGTAAGCCACCCACCCCCCCCCCCTCGATCACAGCTTGCTTGCAAAGGAAATAAAGTCACTATCATTTAAAAACATGTATTCTTTATTAATTGATTATAAAAATAGGGAGATAACTCACAAGGTAGCCCAGGTGGGGTGTGGGAGGAGGGTAGGAGGGAAGGAAAAGGCCACTTTAAAACTTGTTGAATGCCAGCCTTCTGTTGTTTGGGCTGTCCACTGGGGTGGAGTGGTTGGGTGCCCAGAGCCTCCCCCCCCCCCCCGCGTTCTTGGGCATCTGGGTGAGGAGGCGATGGAACTTGGGGAGGAGGGAGGGTGGTTAAACAGGGGCTGCAGTGGCAGTCTGTGATCCTGCTGTCGTTCATGAACCTCTACCAAATGCTGGAGCATGTCCGTTTGATCCCACAATAGCCCCAGCATTGCCTCATGCCTCCTCTGATCTTCCTGCCGCCACCTCTCCTCACGTTCATCGGTCACCATCCTGTACTCTGCTATTGTGTCCTGCCACACATTCTGCTGAGCTCTGTCAGTGCTGGACGACTGCATGAGCTCAGAGAACATGTCATCGTTCGTGCGTTTTTTTCGCCACCTTATCTGAGATAGCCTTTGGGACGGAGGAGGGAGGCTTGAAACATTTGCAACTGCTCGAGGGAAAAAAGGGAGTGAAGTATTTAAAAAGATACATTTTACAGAACAATGGCTATACTCTTTCACGGTGAACAATGCTATTCACATTACATAGCTTTTTGGTACAAGGTTTTGGTTTGGTTTTGGTTTTGGTTTGATTTTGGTACAAGGTCGCATTTTGCATCTTATATTGAGTGTCTGCGGCTTTGGTGTTAGAGATCACACAGGCAGGGCCAGGCAACAGAATTCGGCTTGCAGGCGGCCATGGTAAGCCATAGTCTTTCGGCTTCTGCAACCTTCGTTACAGCAGCCCCCTCCTTTCCCATACCAAGCAAAGCTTGTTGAGTTGACCATTTGGTGCTGCAGTTTTCCTGTTAACGTGAAGCAGCAGAAACCAAACTAACCCCCTCCCCACATCCAATTCTCTGGGATGATCACTTTTCCCCTCCTCCCACCGCCTGGCTGGTATCAGGGAAGTTCCCTGCTAGCCAAACGCCAACAGCTCAGTGCCAATGCCCCCCCTCCCTCCGCGTGGCTAACTGCGGGGAGGATTTCTTTTCAGCTACAGGCAAACAGCCCAGTAGGAACGGGCACCTCTGAATGTCCCCCTAATTAAATTCCCCTATTTAAACCAGGTTACCATGAACGATATCACTCTCCTGAGGATAACACAGAGAGATAAAGAACGGATGTTGCTTGAATGCCAGCAAACACCGGGACCATACGCTGCCAGGCTTTGTTATGCAATGATACCAGATTAGTTGCTACTAGCATGGCGTGGTAAAGTATCCTACCATGGAGGACGGAATAAGGCTGGTCTCCCCAGAAACCTTCTGCAAAGTCTTTTAGAGTACCTCCAGGAGAGCTTCATGGAGATGTCACTGAAGGATTTCTGCTCTATCCCCAGACATGTTAACAGACTTTTGCCACAAATGCATCCCAAGTCCTCAGGGCTACTTAATCCAGGAAGATTTTGGAAAACATAGGGGACAATTTCCTGGTGCAAGTGCTAGAGGAGCCAACTGGGGGGAGCTTTTCTTGACCTGCTGCTCACAAACCAGGAAGATTTAGTGGGGGAAGCAAAAGTGGATGGGAATTTGGGAGGCAGTGACCATGAGTTGGTTGAGTTCAGGATCCTGACACAGGGAAGAAAGGTAAGCAGCAGGATAAGGACCCTGGACTTCAGGAAAGCAGACTTTGACTCCCTCAGGGAATGGATGGGTAGGATTCCCTGGGCGACTAACATGAAGGGGAAAGGAGTCCAGGAGAGCTGGCTGTATTTCAAGGAATCCCTGTTGGGGTTACAGGGACAAAGCATCCCGATGTGTCGAAAGAATAGTTAATATGGCAGGCGACCAGCTTGGCTTAACGGTGAAATCCTAGCGGATCTTAAACATAAACAAGAAGCTTACAAGAAGTGGAAGGTTGGACATATGACCAGGGAAGAGTATAAAAATATTGCTCGGGCATGTAGGAATGAAATCAGGAGGGCCAAATTGCACCTGGAGCTGCAGCTAGCAAGAGATGTCAAGAGTAACAAGAAGGGTTTCTTCAGGTATGTTGGCAACAAGAAGAAAGCCAAGGAAAGTGTGGGCCCCTTACTGAATGAGGGAGGCAACCTAGTGACAGAGGATGTGGAAAAAGCTAATGTACTCAACGCTTTTTTTGCCTCTGTCTTCACTAACAAGGTCAGCTCCCAGACTGCTGTGCTGGGCATCACAGCATGGGGAATAGATGGCCAGCCCTCTGTGGAGAAAGAGGTGGTTAGGGACTATTTAGAAAAGCTGGACGTGCACAGGTTCATGGGGCCGGACAAGTTGCATCCGAGAGTGCTAAAGGAATTGGCTGCTGTGATTGCAGACCCATTGGCCATTATCTTTGAAAACTCGTGGCGAACGGGGGAAGTCCCAGATGACTGGAAAAAGGCTAATGTAGTGCCAATCTTTAAAAAGGGAAGAAGGAGGATCCTGGGAACTACAGGCCCGTCAGCCTCACCTCAGTCCCCGGAAAAATCATGGAGCAGATCCTCAAAGATTCAATCCTGAAGCACTTACATGAGAGGAAAGTGATCAGGAACAGTCAGCATGGATTCACCAAGGGAAGGTCATGCCTGACTAATCTAATCGCCTTCTATGATGAGATTACTGGTTCTGTGGATGAAGGGAAAGCAGTGGATGTATTGTTTCTTGACTTTAGCAAAGCTTTTGACACGGTCTCCCACAGTATTCTTGTCAGCAAGTTAAAGAAGTATGGGCTGGATGAATGCACTATAAGGTGGGTAGAAAGTTGGCTAGATTGTCAGGATCAACGGGTAGTGATCAATGGCTCCATGTCTAGTTGGCAGCCGGTGTCAAGTGGAGTGCCCCAGGGGTCGGTCCTGGGGCCGGTTTTGTTCAATATCTTCATAAATGATCTGGAGGATGGTGTGGATTGCACTCTCAGAAAATTTGCAGATGATACTAAACTAGGAGGAGTGGTAGATACGCTGGAGGGCAGGGATAGGATACAGAGGGACTTAGACAAATTGGAGGATTGGGGCAAAAGAAATCTGATGAGGTTCAATAAGGATAAGTGCAGGGTCCTGCACTTAGGATAGAAGAACCCAATGCACCGCTACAGACTAGGGATCGAATGGCTAGGCAGCAGTTCTGCAAGGACCTAGGGGTGATAGTGGACGAGAAGCTGGATATGAGTCAGCAGTGTGCCCTTGTTGCCAAGAAGGCCAATGGCATTTTGGGATGTATAAGTAGGGGCATAGCCAGCAGATCGAGGGACGGGATTGTCCCCCTCTATTCAGCATTGGTGAGGCCTCATCTGGAGTACTGTGTCCAGTTTTGGGCCCCACACTACAAGAAGGATGTGGAGAAATTGGAGAGAGTCCAGCGAAGGGCAACAAAAATGATTAGGGGTCTGGAACACATGACTTATGAGGAGAGGCTGAGGGAACTGGGATTGTTTGGTCTGCAGAAGAGAAGAATGAGGGTGGATTTGATAGCTGCTTTCAACTACCTGAGAGGTGGTTCCTGAGAGGATGGTTTTAGACTATTCTCAGTAGTAGAAGAGGACAGGACAAGGAGTAATGGTCTCAAGTTGCAGTGGGGGAGGTTTAGGTTGGATATTAGGAAAAACTTTTTCACTAGGAGGGTGGTGAAACACTGGAATGCGTTACCTAGAGAGGTGGTGGAATCTCCTTCCTTAGAAGTTTTTAAGGTCAGGCTTGACAAAGCCCTGGCTGGGATGATTTAGTTGGGGATTGGTCCTGCTTTGAGCAGGGGGTTGGACTAGATGACCTCCTGAGGTCCCTTCCAACCCTGATATTCTATGATTCTATGATTCTAATCATTAAAAAACACTTGCGTTTATAACATGTATTATAGTTTAAAAGGTACACTTACCAGAGGTCCCTTCTCCGGCTTCGTTGGGTTGGGAGGGTATTTCAGTCAGGGTGATAAAAAGATCCTGGTACACTTGTCTGAGCTCCTTAAGTTTCACGCAGCACTGTGTTGCTTCCCTAATGTAGTCTCTGTCCCTCATGGCCTCGGAGATTTTTTGAAATGTTTTGGCATTTCATCTTTTGGAACGGAGTTCTGATAGGACAAATTCCTCTCCCCATACAGATTCAGAATCAGATTCAGTACCTCCCGTTCAGTCCATGCTGGAGCTCTTTTGCGATTCTGGGACTGCATGGTCTCCTGTGCTGATGAGCTCTGCATGGTCACCTGTGCTGATGAGCTCGCCTGGCCAAACAGGAAATGAGATTCAAAAGTTTCCGGGGCTTTTCCTGTACACCTGGCCAGTGCATCCGAGTTCAGAGTGCTGTCCAGAGTGGTCACAATGGTGTACTGTGGGATAGCTCCCGGAGGCCAATACCTTCAAATTGCGTTCACACTAACCCTAATTTGAAATGGCAATGTCGATCTCAGCTCTAATCCCCTCGTTGGGGAGGAGTACAGAAATCGGTTTTAAGAGCCCTCTATGTTGAAAAAATGGCTTTGGTGTGTGGACAGGTGCAGGGTTAATTCGGATTTAACACTGCTAAATCCGACATAAACTCATAGTGCAGACCAGCCTTAGGTTGCGTTTTTGTTTATTTAGTAGGTAATCTGCTTTGCTCTGTTTGTTATCACTTATAATCACTTAAAATCTACCCTTTGTAGTTAATAAACTTATTTTTGCTTTATCTAAACCAGTGAGTTTGAGTGAAGTACTTGGGAATCTAGCTGAGAGAGGCTGTTGCTTACTCCTGTCCACACTGAAGGGAGTTCCCTGTGCAGCGCAAGACGATATAATTTTGGATTTATGCTCCAGAGTGGGTGTGTGCCTGGGAAGCTGAGAGTTACCTTGGCTTTAGCCTTTCTACTCTTGGTTAGTGCAGTGGCTAGTCAGAAAGGCTACATGTAACTGCAGCTGAGTGTGTCCCTACCTGTGTGTATGTTGGTAGAAGTATAAGACCTGGAGCATGTCTGCAGCTTGTCACAGCAGCACAGTCTGAGAGGGAGCCCAGGCTGAGTCAGGGGGCTCAGTGGTATCCCAGTTCCAGGTGGCAGCTCAGGGAGAACCTGTCACAGCCTCCACATTTTCAGTAGTGGCAGTGACATCTGACTCTATCCCCTTCTCTTGAAAGGGAGCAGAACCAAAACTTAGTTCCAATGCTTCCCAGCTTAGGCATTTGAAATCTGGATCCAAATTTTTCTCAAACTTCACAATGCTCAGATTCAGCCATTTACAAGAGTACCATATGTTTAAGCTGTGTAGATGGATCTATGGGGCTAGATCATCAGCTGATGTACATCAGCAAAAACTGAGGATCTGGACCAGAGTGTCATAGAACCACAGGATTAGAAGGAACCACAAGGGTCATTTAGTCTAACCCCTTGCCAAGATGCAAGGTTTGTTGTATCTAAACCATCCAAGACAGATGGCTATCCAGCCTCCTTTTGAAACCTCCAGTGAAGGAGATTCAACAACCTCCCTAGGCGTCTGTTCCATTATCTTACTGTTCGGAAGTTTTTCCTGAGTTTTAATCTAAATCTGCTCTGCTGTAGTTGAACCCACTGCCTCTTGCCCTGCTCTCTGTGGCAGCCTTTCAAGTATTTGAAAATCGCTATTGTGTCCCCCCCTTAATCTCCTCTTTTCCAAACCAAACATACCCAGTTCCTTCAGCCTTTGCTCATATGACTTGTATTCCACCCCTTTGATCATCTTTGTCGCTTGCCTCTGGATCCTTTCCAGTTTCTCTACACCCTTTCTGTACACTGGTGACCAAACATGAACTCCAGCTGAGGCCGAACAGTGCCGAGTAGAGCAGTGCTTGCCCGTGACTTGCCTCTGATAATGCAGCCTAAAATTGAATTCACTTTTTTTTTTTGCAACAGCATTGCATTGCTGACTTATGTTGAGGATGTGACCAACCACAATTCTCAAATCCTTCTCAACAGCGCTGCTGCAAAGGCAATTTTTCCCCATTCTGTATTTGTGCATTTGTTTTTTCTTCCCTAAGTGTAGCACCTTCTATTTGTCTTTGTTGAATTTCATTTTGTTGTCTATAGCCCAATTCTCCAATGTATCAAGATCCCTCTGAATGTTAGCTCTATCCTCCAAAGTGTTTGCAACCCCCTCCCAGCTTTGTGTCATCTGCAAACTTGATCAGTATGCTCTGTAATTCTACATCCAGGTAATTAATAAAGATGTTAAACAGTGGATACGGAACAGATCTCTGTGAAACCCCACTTGAGAACTCCCTCCAATCTGACATCATTCCATTAATGGTTACTCTTTTTTGTGTGGTTGTTTAACCAGTTATATATCTACTTAATGGTAGTTCTGCTGAGCCCGCATTTCTCCAGTTTACTTAACAGAATGTCACGTGGGACTGAGTCAAAAACCTTGCTAAAGTCCAGGCATATTATGTCTACCACATTCCCCCTATCCACCGAATCAGTTACACTGTCAAAGAAGGAAATCAAGCTGGTTTGACACAACTTGTTCTGGGTAAATCCAGGCTGGCTGCTTGTGATCACCCCTTCGTCCTGCAGGTATTCACAAATTGAACGTTTTATACATTGCTCTAGTAGCTTCCCAGGTATCGAAGTCAGACCCACTGTCCCTTAGGAGGAGACAGGTCTCAGCTTCACTTAAGCTGTAGGACACAGAAAAGAACCTCTTGTTTTCCTGGCACAGAAAGATTAACTCAGCTTGCACTGCTTCCTAGCAACACATAGGATTTCTGAAGTTCTGGCCTGGATCATGCCATTCTGGCAGAGCCTGTTGAATACAGTATCCAGCCACAGAGCTGGACTGACGGATTTTGGTTTAGGTGCATCTCTGCAGTCCAAATGGGTCAGCTAAAATAATAAACAACATGTTTCCCAAGTTTAGGATCAACCCAGCTGGCTGATGGGTTTTGTTATTGTTTCGTTTTGCAGGATGACTATTCACTGCATGCTTCCAGTTGGGAATGGAAATGGAAGTGGGAAAATAATACATGAAAGGCTGTTCTCATAAGAGTTCCAACTCCGTTTTGCACACTCAAAAGGTCCAAACAGTTTGGATCAACATCAGAACTGCTGGGGGTTCATCTCAGTTTCTGGATCTTTTCAGGATCACATATCACAGGTAGAGATGGGTAAACCACAAAGTGTTTGGGTAAAACATCAAAACATTTGGCTATTTACTGCAGCTGCGTCTGAACCAAGACTTATGGAGTTGCATATCTGCATTGGAAATCTCAGAAGAGCATCTTGTCTCGGTATTTCATCATTCTGCTTCTGGTCACAGTTGGAAGCAAGTGTTACAGAAGCAGCGTAAAAATGAAAACAAACTATGAAGAAGTTAGGCAAACTTTTACAAGTACTAAATATGTGTGATTTTTGTCTGTCTTTAGTGGCTGGTCTAGTAGAGAATAAGGATTTGTGTAAACATAGCAGTTCTACTACTTTAACTCTATTGGAATAGTTAAAGCAGTACAACCACTTCCCAAGTATGGATTTAGTTATACCAGTATAAAAGTGCTTATACCAGAATAGATTATTTCCGTCGAAGAAGGGAATCAGCCCTACTGGTATAAGGTATCTTTCCATTGGTATAACTGCATCTACATTAGGGGTTGTACTGGTATAACTATATTGGTAAACATCATACCCCTAACCAGCATAGTTGTAATGGTATAAATTTTCTAGGGTACACCAGGCCTAAGCGTGTGTGATCATATCCCTTTCTAGGTGCTGGTCAGCTAGCGAATAACAGCCTACCGTTGCTGCTAGCTAATAGAGTTACTCCTTTGACTCAAGGAGCAAAGGCTTTTGCTTTGGTGATGAAGGTCCCAGGTTCAAGCTCTTCTGAAAACCCATCGAGGGGGTTATTAGGCAGGGACCGCCAGATCTGGCATGACACGTTTGTTCTTTCTTGTGGCTTTTTCTGTCTTCTCATAGGGTCCCATTTGAAAATAGAGGGAGTGGATATGAATAAAGTCATTTCTTCTTTCTTTTTATTCTGATGTGAGTTGACCAAACATTTTTTCAACTTTTAAAAAAGATTAATTCAAGTTCTTGGAGAAGGGTCAGATTCTTTCTTTATATTATTCTAAATGGTTTGCCAGTTGCTAATTTTTTCAGTTTAAATTATAAGCAATTAGCAGCCAAGTTACATTGTTAGCTTTGAGTGAGATTTGCTGTTATTCTGCACAGCTATAAAACAACATTATAGTTATAAAAAATAAGTAGACATTTGCAATTTTAAGTTCCTTAGGAATATAAATGACAATTCATTAGCATTTGTTTATACTGGTGTAAATCTAAAGTAACTCCATCAACTTTAGAGGAGTCGCTCTAGATTTACACCATAGAATTCAGTGGAATTGTTCCAGATTTACACCACTAATTTCAGTGGAATTACCCTGCATTTACCACGGTGAAAAGAAGCAGAATTTGGCCATTAAGAAGAGATCCTCAGCTGATGTAAATTGATGCAACTCTGATGGTGCTATGCTGATTTCCACCAGCTAAAGATCTGGCTCTTAATTTGGAAATATCACCTTAGATACTCCTCCCGTTTTGGCCACAAGAACCTCAGGAATGCTGCTGTTGTGTGGAGGGAGAGTTCCTGGAATGCTCCAGCTAGAGAGCAGAGCTAGTCTTATATGAATGCCCTGAGCATTGGGTGTGGGCAGTGAGTACCTGTATAAAAGATGAAGCCTGTTGTACATGGCATACCCCTGTGGGCATAGTCCAAGACACGCACTAGATGGGAACCTTACCTCACTCAGGGCTGCTCTTACGTGCTTTTTAGGGCAGAAAACATTTTTGGCACAGTATCCGCCAAAGGCCAAAAGAGGCAACCTGGAGTGGTGTGCCCCCACCCCGGAAGTTAGTACCCATAGTCACTGCCCTGCTTGCCCACCCCTAAAACTGGCCCTTGGGAGAGTGCTCTGTCGGCAATAGCTTGGATTGGTTGTTCTGCCTCAGGAGACGTGCGAGGCAGGCAGCAATCAGAGGGCTCACATTAGCTAACGAGCTGGAGTTTCTAGCCTCACCGTGACACTGGCTCCAGCCTTGGCTATAATCCTATCCCTTGTGAAAAAATTTGTGAGAGCTGGTACTGCTGCAGGTTCAAATCTTCACTCTGCCTGGTGCAGTTACTGGAGATGAAAAACTCAGCTTAGAGTAGGGAAAACCAATATTTGCACCTGTATCTTCCACACCCCGGCTAAGTGTCCTCACTGCTGAGATAGAGAGAGGAAGAGTTTGCCACTTTGCATATATTTCCATAGACTCATTTCTAGAAAACAAAGCAGAGTCATATGATATCTAGACTCTGTGATCACAATCTGGAAGAAGAAAGTGGGAGATGCAAACCCAGAGGTGAAAGATTGGGCAAGTGACACCACACAGGAAAGATTGAAAACTCAGACACCATTTTTTGCTCCCCTGTTCAGGACAGCAAGGACTGGGGAAGTGACTTCCCGCTCTACATGTTAGTAACAGGCTTTGACCCATCGGGAACGAGCAGAGACAGCAGGAAAGCATCTCAGCTCTGCACTGTGACATCATCCTGCCAGCACAGAGCCCGGCACCATGATGTCAGCACTGAGGTCAGCACAGCCCCTGGGTGGGAGATGCAGCCTGCCTGCCTTTCCAGAACAGACTCAGCAGTTCAGCACGGTGGGTGCAGAGTGGCTGGGGGCCCAGGCTCATGGCCAGAGAGGCCCCCAGGGCAAGGCAGGGGGAGAGGACAGAGAAACTAAACACTGCAAAGATGAGATTTAACAGCCAACATGGAAGACAAAGAAGAGGAAATCCCTGACAATAGATAAATTCTTTGTCTAAAGAGTGTGTGTGTGTGTGTGTGTGCGTGTGTGTGTGAAGGGAAGAGAAGGGGTCGAGCTCAGGGAAATCCCTAAATCAGTGAAGATGTCCCATTGCCAAGAGCTTGGGAGTTGGGGCTGTGAGCCTCGTGGATTCTAGGATTTTCCTGGTGTTGGGAATGTAGGTTCTGGGACTTGGTCTAATGGCTCTGGGAGGCCACCTTGTTCCAGGTAATGGAATAGGGGATTAGAAAGAAAAGAGACAAGTGTTGTGTCTGTTCTGGCTCAGTGGGTGAAGTGGGGCTCTGAGGGTTGGGGGACTTTGGCTGGCAGGATGGCGTCAGACAGAGAGGGAGCTTTGAGTGTATCTAGAAGTTTGGCCTGCAGAGATTGGTCCTGATGGCTCAGGGGATTCCTGGTCCCACAGAGTTTGGTTCAAGGAATTGCTGCGGCCTGGGTTGGGGAATTGATCGAGTCTGTGAGTGTTCGGCTGAGCCCCGCTAGACAATGGCCCTTCTCCACTATGCAACAGGAATTAAATTAGGGCACCTTCCAAGCTGCAGAGAGCTCCCTTCTCCCACAAAGCTGACAGACAGAGCCTAGGGAGGGCAGGGGCAGGGGGTGGACCCTAGGAAAGGCAAAGCCCAAAGGAGACATTTGGCAGAACAATTACACTGAAAATCCCAACAGGGAGCAAGAGATTAGTATGAGCTGAAAACAACAGCAACCAAATTCTTCTGGAGTCAGTAACTCTGAGCTGCATTGGATTCCCTCCTCTCCATGTTCTCTCAATGCACAAGACATTGCAAGTCAGACTAGTGGGTAAGGGCTGAGTGCTGGGGGTAAAACTCCCTCCCCTTCCCTAGGGGGAACAGCTGGAGTTTCTCCCGGGGGCTAGTTGCTGTGTTGAATCTAGACAGCAGAGTTCACCCTCTGGCAACTGTCCAATCTGTACCAGCAGGTCAACTGCCGGGGGGAAGAGGGCATAGTCCCTGGCAGAGGATAGACAGCAGTGCCTGCTCACTCAGAGCAAGCGTCAGGGGAATGGCCATGCTATGCACTGCAAAGGACCTAGGTCTCATGTCCCGGTCACAGCCGGGGGCCCAAGCTCGCTCTGTGTCTCTAAGGGCACCTTGGCTGAATGCACTGCATGGAAGAGGAGTGAAGGGGAGAGAGTGAGGGGGACAGCCCCAGAGACGTTGCACCTGTGAGAGGGAATCAATGGGCAATTCCATAAACATGTCCCACGCCATCCTCTCTGTGGGGTTTCACCCAGCAGCTTTGTGGGGAGGGAACAAAGATCCCCCTGGTCTCCGGACCATCTGAGTTTAGCCCCCACTTTTGGCGCTGGGCTCCAAAATCAACAGAATAAAACACTCAACCAATCCCATTGTTGTTCTTCTCTCTTTCAATGTTGCAGGAGATCACTGAGGTAACTACATGAGGTCTAGACATTCTATTGCATCTCCAGGGGCCACAGGCCATGTGGAGGTCAGTAATGGTGTCCTTTGATAATGTGTGAAACATTGGGCACCTAGAGGGGCCCTGTCTCATGGGTACTTAAGATAACTTCAAAGTTTTAATGGGGACAGTGTGAAGTTCCACCCCAATCTCATGGTCTCCTGAGCTACACTGGCCAAGGGGATGGAGGCTGGTAACATTGCAAAGTGCTACCCCGTAACTACATGAGGTCTAGACATTCTGTATTTCCCATCTGTGTGGGTGGCAAGTTCCCGAGTGGGCTCTGTGCTAGCTAAGCTCCAGTGTGGCTGGGGTGAAAAGTTTCAAAGTTCCAGTGAGAGCATTTTGAAGCCCATGCTTTCATGATCCCCAGGCTCGGCCTGGCCATAGGGATCATGAAGGGAGAAAGGAGAAGGGTCCCCAGGCACCTGAGAGCTATTGCATCTCCAGGGGCCACAGGCCGTGTGGAGGTCAGTAATGGTGTCCTTTGATAATGTGTGAAACATTGGGCATCTAGAGGGGCCCTGTCTCATGGGTACTTAAGATAACTTCAAAGTTTTAATGGGGACAGTGTGAAGTTCCACCCCAACCTCATGGTCTCCTGAGCCACACTGGCCAGGGGGATGGAGGCTGGTAGCATTGCAAAGTGCCTAGCCATCTGCTTTCCCCATTTGCCAACATTTGGGGACACTAGAGCCTGCTGGGGTCTGAGAAGTTCCCCAAGATCGCTGAAAGGAATCAAAGTCATAACAATGTTTCTGTAGAGCAGAGGTTCTCAAATTTTTTTCTGGGACCCCCTTTGAAAATATTTCAGACCATTCTCACAAAGCGATGGATTCTCCCACCCCCGTACCAGGCCACCCCTACTACTGCGCTGCTGCTGAAGGTGGTGCTGCCTTCAGAGCTGGGCCCTTGGCCAGCAGCTGCCATTCTCGTGACCCCCCTACAATAGTCTTGTGACTCCTTTTTGGGTCGGGACCCCGCAGTTTGAGAAATGCTGCTGTAGAGGATCCTCGAGGTTCGTGAATGGGGAGGTATGTACCATCAGACTGTCTGTCTCCTCGTGAAGGACGGGACCAGACCTCTCCCAACTCATACCATCCCCTCCTCTTCCCATTCAGCTGGAGGGAAACGTGAGACCAGCAGAGCAGGTTTCTTGCAATGCTGACAGGTAGTGCCTACAGGCCAAGCAAGATTGGGGCACCATTGTGCTAGGCAGGGCTGGATAGGAAATTGTTTTCCTGTCCCATGAGAATTTTTGAGATTTTGACATTTTTTTCCCTTCCAAAAATCTTGACAATTATCACAAACACAAAAGCTGGCAAGAATTCCAATTTGGGTTAATCAAAATGTTACATTTTGATAATTTTTTGAATGTTTTGTTTTGATCTTGACCTTTTTCAAACCTTTTTTTAGTATTCACTAGGATTAATAATTGTACAAGGCACTGTACAAACAAATAACACACAGACAGTCCCTGCCACAGCTCGCTCATGAGCTAAGATCATCCTTCCTCTCCTAATAACTATATTTATAATAATAATCATCTGCCCTTGCTGATTGTTGTAGCTTTCCCCTATAGCCGTCTCATTACTACCACTTGGGCACCTTCTGGCTATATCCAAACATCACTTAAACCACGGAATCATTGGCAGGGAAACTCAACTAAGATGCTTCTGTTTAGCACAGCAAATGTTACTTTCCACGCATGCCAAGGGGAGCCTTATGGGCCATACTTTTCCTCCCCCTTCACAAGGCCCTTGTCAGTGTGGCTAACACCTAAAAGCTCTCTATGTTCCTAGGTTAGCAAGGACTAAGGCTGACATTCATCGTGTGAAACGGGCTCCGTGGCGCTGAGCAAATGTGCCATGTGTTCTGTCATTTCTCACCTATTGTTCTTGGCGGTGTCTGGCTAATAAAAAACAAGCTACCTGGTGGCTGTAAATGAATGTATCATTTCTGGTTAGGAAGTTGTCAGACAAATGAAGGAGCAAGAGGCAGCCTCCAAACAAGACTTTGCATATGTGTAAATATTTGAAAGGTCATTCAGTTATTCATACAGTATGTTCTGCCAAGTGCTGGTCAGGAAGCATTCACCTTTTCGGTGTCTCCTAATAAATCTTTTGGGGGGATTACAAATGTAACAGCTGATTTCTTCCTTTTGCAGCTAAATAAGCTGTCGTAGGTTGATTCCTTTCTTAAGCAAAATGATTTCTTGTGGGTAAGCAGCGTGGAATGGGACAATTTAGAATGTGGTCTGCACACAAAATTAGTTAACCACCTCAAGGAATCGTGATGACAGATACTTGCGATGAGCAACAAGAATAGGCCCTGAACAAATGTGGGGGTGGGAGATTTGGAGAAGGCAAGACTTTAGTGTGTCACAGTTCCACACATTTGTTATTTACCCCTTTGCTGCAAGCAGCAATGCAGCAGGACACGTTTTTTTTGCTCTGTATTCCACAGATAATGGCCAGTGGTGGGCAGCTTTCTAAAGGTTTGGGATGAGTTGGACCTAAAGCCACCATCCTGGCTAAAGAAACCCCCCCAAATAAAGGGTAATTTGGGTTTAGACTTGTACTTTCCAGATGGACCTTGTCTTTGTAATGGGCTGAACCAACCCAGTATGCTTGGAAACTGCAGATCCAGCAGCTGATCAGAATAGACCTGACGGAACATTTTCAAAAGTGCCTATGTGATTTAGAAGCCACAGGGTGCTGCAGCTGTGCCAGTCTAGCACCTTAGCATAGATACCTGCTACAGTGATGGAAGGGGTTTTTCCACTGCTGTAGTTAATCCACTTTGTGATGGGGTGTTGACCTCACCCCAGCCCTGAAGGGGTTAAGGCCAGGTAGTTTAATGATGCTTAATCAGGAACAACACTCACCTGGACAGGAACAGGTGGGGATGCTATAAAGCTAAGAGGCTGAGAACAGCAGGGGACTTCAGGGTGAAGTAGTCTGCAGGAAGGTGTCTTGGAGATTACGGGGTCTGGCAAGAAGCCAAAGGGGGAAGTAGCCAGGGGGAGTGGAGGCAGCTCAGTTGGGTGGCAAACCCAGAGGATAGAAGCAGAAAGCGGGGAAGTAGCAAACAGGTCTGGGAGCAAGTAGACCATAGTTGCGGAGCTTAAGATCCCTGGGCTGGAACATGGAGTAGTGGGCAGGCCTGAGTTCCCCTACCAGCCACTGGGGAAATGGCACCATCTGAGCACTGAATGGAAAGATTGCCTGAAACAGTCTGTATAGAGAGACTTTGATAACCCGGAAGGGGAAAATGCACGATGCCCTGGTCGCAGGGCCAAGCTATGAGGAGAGAACACCCTGAATCGCATATATATAGAGCGAGAGATGGCAGGGAGTGCGAATGAGCAGCAGAAGGGGATGTCTGACCTGACAAGAGCTAATCCCCAGAGTGGCCAGGAGGAGGTGGACTAGCAGTGAGTGGACCCCGTGACACATCCCCATCAGTGGTGGAAGCTAGGTTGATGGAAGAAGTCTTCCGTTGACCTGGGGTGTCTACAATGGGGCTTAGATTGGCTTAATTATGTCTCTGAAGGGTGTAAATTGCTCTTAGTCCTGAGTGACATAACCAGATTGACCTAAATTTTAGCTGTAGACCAGGTCTCAGTCTCATTGACTTTCAGTGAAACTTCAGCTCCTCAGATTTAGCTCCTCACAGGAACTTAGGCAGCCAACTACCATTGAAACCAATGGAGGTCGGCGCTTAAATACCCTTGAGGATCTGGGTCTAAATCACTTCTGAAACTGGGACGTGGAGTCCTTAGTCACTTAGGTGCTTTTGAAAGTTTTACCCTGGGTCAAAAATGCCACTTAGTTTTTTGGTGAGAAATTTTTTGAAAAATGAGCTTTTTGTTTTTACATTTTGCATGAAACATTTTCAATTTTCAGACAAAAGAACCCGAAAACCCAGATCCTTAATGCTGAATCACTGCCTAGGCCTCTCTCTGGCCCTCTGCCCCAGAGTGAGGATCACCTATGGTGATTTGCTCAAGGCCACAGACACCCTCCTAGCCGGAGATCCCAGATACTTTTCCTGTGTTCTAATTCTTCGACCATCTGAAAAATGGGCTTATAATAATAATAATTCTGAGGATTGGGGGGAGAGCTCTGCTATGGGAACCAGGATGCCTGGGTTGTATTCCGAGCTCCACCACTGGCACTCTCCTGTTCTTTGCCTCTGTTTCTTCTCCTACCCTGAGTTTATTTCGTTTGTAGACTATTCCTGGACAGGTACTTCATGTTCTTGTGTGTCTGTATAGCACCCAGCATGATGGGCCCTGATCTTGGATGGAGCCTCCCTGGGTACTATAATACAAAAAATCACTTATTTACCTCACTGCAGGAGCGGCTGGGGATGACTGCCTTCCCTTTGTGTTTCCATTTCGCTAATCCCCTCTTAACAAACCCCCATGCTAAGAATTAAAAAAAAAAAAAGTCATGGAATTAACATGACATTTGCAAACCATCCCTCTGTTCCTCTATTTGCGTGTCTCACCCTTTCCCCCAACATGTGCCTGCCTCGTGTAGTTAGATTGTAGGTGCTCTGGGGCAGGAACTGTGCTCTACTTTGTGTTTGGGCAATGCCTAGCACAAGGGTGCCGGCCTCATTTTCAGTGGTCCACCCAGCACTACTGAAAGACAAATAATAAATAAATAGGAATCATGATTCATTCATTCCTCCTTATAAAGCACTTGCAAGATGAAAATGCTGCCTTCTCTAAAGGCAAAGTATAGTATGGTTCTGGGATTGCTTTAGCAGCATAAGCTTACACAGCACCTTCT
Organism: Eretmochelys imbricata; assembly: GCF_965152235.1. Lineage (NCBI taxonomy): Eukaryota > Metazoa > Chordata > Testudines > Cheloniidae > Eretmochelys > Eretmochelys imbricata. Next base: position 14,719,385 of record NC_135590.1, on the reverse strand, counting down.
TGCACTCTGGCTGGCTTAAAACAATAGAATCACTTTTGTGAGCACTTAAATACATGCAGGGAACTTTTCTGCAGCTAGTTAAAGCATAAAGCATGTAAAACAGGGTATAAAATATAGTGAGGCACATATAAAGCGCAGCTATGTGGACGTGAAGCTTAGTCAAACTGATATAAAATATAATGAAAAGAATGAAGCAGGTAACAGGATGGACATAAATCCTAGTGAGATGAATAAAGCATGTCACATAATGGAGATAGAAAAAGTAGCAAATGGCAAAATACATATCAGCATACACATAAAGCATAATGAACTGATGGATGAAAGTCACATTAATAGATAGATCATTCTTGTCACATACAGTAACTGAGACAATCATCTTTGTCTTCTGCGCCTTCCGTGGGTTCACTGGCATGCAAAGCTGAGGTGTGGGGTTTCCGGTTTCCTTGTGCTGAAACTAATAGTCTGACACTTTCGAACACCTTTCACTAAACGTTATTGTTGGGTTTAAAACCCTTGTTGGTGAGCTCAGCTAGCATTTTAGCAAAACAGGAAGAGATGGGGAATGTAAGGCTTGGTCTGCATTATGAACTATACCAACCTAACCCTAGTGTAGACAGCGCTACTTCGACGGGAGGGCTTCCCCCATCGACATCACTACCTCCTCTCGGGGAAGTGGAGTCCCACACCGAGGGGAGACCCTCCTCTGTTAGCATCAGTAGCATCTTCACTAAGTGCTTCAGTGGCGCAGCTGTCGTGCCGCAAGTGTAGACAAGCCATAAAATTAATAGGGAAGCTTGGACGTAGTGACCCTAGCTGCTTGAACTCCAGATAGGAAAGAATGGGTTCAGAGAACGCAGCAGGATGCGGGCATTTGGTTTCAGGAGAAGAAATCTGGGGGAATTAAGAATGCTATTGTTATTATTATTTCTTACGGGTATTGAAGTACCACTGAGAAGCCTCAGTCTTGAGCCAGGATCCCGGTGTGCTAGGCGCTGTACAAACACCGAAAGAAGAGATGGTCCATGCCTCAGAGTTTACAGTCTAGTGGGGAATGTGCAGCAAGCGGAGGTATTCAAAAGCGCCAGTGTTGAGGTGGGTAGGAAAGCACTGAAGACGGGGGGTAGGAGGGGGTGGTACAAGGGCATGTGGGCTTAGTAATGGCAGAGCAGGCAGGTTCGACACCTGGCAGAGTGTGGGAAAGGGGTAGGGGAAGGTAAAGGAAATTAAAGGTAACTAACAAAATGAGCTACCTCGTCCATTTTGCTTATGTGCTATTTGGCTGCACTGGACACTTCTTGGTTTCCGCATGGAGTTTAAGGTGTTAGGCACATCTCAGGCCACTCAGGTTATGTGAGACGTGACCCCTGTACCTATGGGACGCCCTGATAGCTGAGATCAGCAGAGGGTACTCTGTATGGAGCTCCCTCAGTATCAGAGTGAGGGAGCTGCGGGCAGCGTGACTGGGGCCTTTCAAGAGTTTCCCTAGTCATCATTAAAGCTCCATTTTCCTACCTTAACTCCATCTGAATGTCACCTTGGTCTGGGAATATGACAAAAAGTGTGGTGCTCCCCCATATACATACTACTGCAAATTTCCTATAGTAATGATTGTTGCAAGCTGGGATATGTACCCCCCCTCAGATGGTTATTAGTGTGGCCTAGTGAATGGGGCCCTGGGCTTGTGCCCATGAAACCTGGGTTCTTGTGGTGGCTCTGCCAGTGACTTGCTGTGTGACATTGGTCAAGTCACTTTGCCTCTGTTTCCTCTCCCACCCTTTGTTACCTCTTTGGGACAGGGAGGGTCTCGCACGATGTGTTTGTGCAGTGCTCTTGACCTTGGTTGGGGCATCTAGTAATAGTCCTCAGACATCAGTAGGTTCCTCAGATTCAACTCAGCCCTGCATTATGTTGGCTTCCTATGTTTTTGTCCTATGCTTGTACAGCCCCTAGCACGATGGTCACGACTAGGGTACCTAGGCACTATGATGATATAAATAAATAATAATAATAATAACCTCAGCTATAAGTTAAAAAGTGCCCTTCTTTGCCAGGGAAGAGTCCGAATGTTAACACTGCTTCCACTGCTATAGCACTGGGCCAGAGTGAACTGTGATCTGTTCCAGCAAGGATGAAGAGAGCTCTTCATAGAATCATAGAATATCAGAACTGCTGCCTAGCCATTCAGTCCCTAGTCTGTAGCAGTGCATGGGATTCTTCCATCCTAAGTGCAGCACTCTGCACTTGTCCTTGTTGAACCTCATCAGAATTCTTTTGGCCCAATCCTCTAATTTGTCTAGGCCCCTCTGTATCCTATCCCTCCCCTCCAGCATATCTACCTCTCCTCCCAGTTTAGTGTCATCTGCAAACTTGCTGAGGGTGCATCCATGCCATCTGCAGAAAAGGACCTAGGGCTTACGGTGGACGAGAAGCTGGATATGAGTCAACATGTTGCCAAGAAGGCCAATGGCATTTTGGGATGTATAAGTAGAGGCATTGCCAGCAGATTGAGGGACGTGATCTTTCCCCTCTATTCGGCATTGGTGAGGCCTCATCTGGAGTACTGTGTCCAGTTTTGGGCCCACACTACAAGAAGGATGTGGAAAAATTGGAAAGCGTCCAGCGGAGGGCAACAAAAATGATTAGGGGACTGGAACACATGACTTATGAGGAGAGGCTGAGGGAACCGGGATTGTTTAGCCTGCAGAAGAGAAGAATGAGGGGGGATTTGATAGCTGCTTTCAACTACCTGAAAGGGGGTTCCAAAGAGGATGGCTCTAGACTGTTCTCAGTGGTAGCAGATGACAGAACGAGGAGTAATGGTCTCAACTTGCAGTGGGGGAGGTTTAGGTTGGATATTAGGAAAAACTTTTTCACTAGGAGGGTGGTGAAACACTGGAATGTGTTACCTAGGGAGGTGGTGGAATCTCCTTCCTTAGAAGTTTTTAAGGTCAGGCTTGACAAAGCCCTGGCTGGGATGATTTAATTGGGGATCGGCTCTGCTTTGAGCAGGGGGTTGGACTAGATGACCTCCTGAGGTCCCTTCCAACCCTGATATTCTATGATTCTAAGATCCTCCAGATCATTAATGAAGATATTGAACAAAACCAGCCCGAGGACCAACCCTTGGGGCACTCCACTTGATACCGGCTGCCAACTAGACATGGAGCCATTGATCACTACCCGTTGAGCCTGACAATCTAGCCAGCTTTCTATCCACCTTATAGTCCATTCATCCAGCCCATACTTCTTTAACTTGTTGGCAAGAATACTGTGGGAGACCGTGTCAGATCTTTGCTAAAGTCAAGGAACAACACATCCACTGCTTTTCCCTCAGCCACAGAGGCAGTTATCTTGTCATAGAAGGCAATTATATTAGTCAGGAATGACTTGCCCTTGGTGAATCCATGCTGACTGTTTCTGATCACTTTCCTCTCCTCTAAGTGCTTCAGAATTGATTCCTTGAGGACCTGCTCCATGATTTTTCCAGGGACTGAGGTGAGGCTGACTGGCCTGTAGCTCCCCAGATCCTCCTTCTTCCCTTTTTTAAAGATGGGCACTACATTAGCCTTTTTCCAGTCGTCCGGGACCTCCCCTGATCGCCATGAGTTTTCAAAGATAATGGCCAATGGCTCTGCAATCACATCTGCCAACTCCTTTAGCACCCTCGGATGCAGCGCATCCATCCCCATAGACTTGTGTTCGTCCACCTTTTCTAAATAGTCCCAAACCACTTCTTTCTCCACAGAGGGCTGGTCACCTCCTCCCCATGCTGTGCTGCCCAGAGCAGCAGTCTGGGAGCTGACCTTGTTAGTGAAGACAGAGGCAAAAAAAGCATTGAGTACATTAGCTTTTTCCACATCCTCTGTCACTAGGTTGCCTCCCTCATTCAGTAAGGGGCCCACACTTTCCTTGACTTTCTTCTTGTTGCCAACATACCTGAAGAAACCCTTCTTGTTACTCTTAACAGCTCTTGCTAGCTGCAACTCCAAGTGTGATTTAACTTCTTGATTTCACTCCTGCATGCCCGAGGAATATTTTTATACTCTTCCCTGGTCATTTGTCCAATCTTCTATTTCTTGTAAGCTTCTTTTTTGTGTTTAAGATCAGCAAGGATTTCACTGTTAAGCCAAGCTGGTCGCCTGCCATATTTACTATTCTTTCTACACATCGGGATGGTTTGTCCCTGCAACCTCAATAAGGATTCTTCACAATACAGCCAGCTCTCCTGGACTCCTTTCCCCCTCATGTTATTCTCCCAGGGGATCCTGCCCATCAGTTCCCTGAGGGAATCAAAGTCTGCTTTTCTGAAGTCGAGGGTCCGTATTCTGCTGCTCTCCTATCTTCCCTGTGTCAGGATCCTGAACTCGACCATCTCGTGGTCACTGTCTCCCAGGTTCTGGTCCACTTTTGCTTCCCCTACTAATTCTTCCTGGTTTGTGAGCAGCAGGTCAAGAAGAGCTCTGTCCCTAGTTGGTTCCTCCAGCACTTGCACCAGGAAATTGTCCCCTACACTTTCCAAAAACTTCCTGGATTGTCTGTGCACCGCTGTATTGCTCTCCCAGCAGATATCAGGGTGATTGAAGTCTCCCTTGAGAACCAGGGCCTGCAATCTAGTAACTTCTGTTAGTTGCCGGAAGAAAGCCTCGTCCACCTCATCCCCCTGGTCTGGTAGTCTATAGCAGACTCCCACCATGACATCACCCTTGTTGCTCACGCTTCTAAACTTAATCCAGAGACACTCAGGTTTTTCTGCAGTTTCATAGCAGAGCTCTGAGCAGTCATACTGCTCTCTTACATACAATGCAACTCCCCCACCTTTTCTGCCCTGCCTGTCCTTCCTGAACAATTTATATCCATCCATGACAGTACTCCAGTCATGTGAGTTATCCCACCAAGTCTCTGTTATTCCAATCACTTCATAATTCCTTGACTGTGCCAGGACTTACAGTTTCCCAGGCTTCTTGCATTTGTGTATAGTTACTTGAGATAACTCGCTGATTGTCCCTCTTTCTCAGTATGAGCCCTCCCCTCTCGCACGCTCCTGCTTGTGCTTCCTCCCGGTATCCCACATCCCCACTTACCTCAGGGCTTTGGTCTCCTTCCCTCGGTGAACCTAGTTTAAAGCCCTCTTCACTAGGTTAGCCAGCCTCCTTGCGAAGATGCTCTTCCGTCTCTTCATTAGGTGGAGCCCGTCTCTGCCTAGCACTCCTCCTTCTTGGAACACCATCCCACGGTCAAAGAATCCAAAGCCTTCTCTTCACCACCTGCGTAGCCATTCGTTGACTTCCATGATTCGACGGTCTCTACCCAGGCCTTTTCCTTCCACAGGGAGGTTGGACGAGAAGACCATTTGCACCTCAAACTCCTTTATCCTTCTTCCCAGAGCCACGTAGTCTGCAGTGATTCTCTCAAGGTCATTCTTGGCAGTATCATTGGTGCCCACGTGGAGGAGCAGGAAGGGGTAGCAATCCGAGGGCTTGATGAGTCTCGGCAGTTTCTCCATCAGATCGTGAATCCTAGCTCCTGGCAAGCAGCAGACTTCTCGGTTTTCACGGTCGGGGCGGCAGATAGATGACTCAGTCCCCCTGAGGAGAGAGTCCCCAACCACCACCACCCGCCTCCTTCTCTTGGGACCGGTGGTCGTGGAACCCCATCCCTAGGACAGTGCATCTCATGCCTTCCAATCGGCGGAGTCTCCTTCTGTTCCCTTCCCTCAGATGTATCATCTAGTCCACTCTCCGTATGAGTACCTGTGGAGAGAACATGAAAACGGTTGCTTATTTGTATCTGCATAGCTGCAGGGGCCTCTCATTTCTGCTGAATCTTTGGACAGTTGCATCTTCCCGAGCTGCCCTTGCTCACTGTACGTGAATGGAAAATGCATTTATCTTTCTAATTAAAAGACTGTATAGGCAGGAGTCGTTTGCCGGTTTTTGGTTCACCAAACCCTCATCAATTCCCAGCAATAGATGAAGCTTGAGCCTGACTCACTTCAAATGGAATTTAGAGTGGCAGAGCCGAGTGCCAGCATCTGACTGAGATTTATTGCTCTCCTGGAGTGCCGTGGTGCTTCTTTGGGTCCTGCTGTCACATTGTTATTTGGCTGCCTCTAAATGCAAATACATCAGTCAATGCTGTGAAGCAAGCTGGTCAGGAACTATGGAAGACACTTTTCTGATTGGCTGGGATCACGCGCTGGAACTGAACATGATTGGGGTCAAGTGGAAATTGAGTGACTCTTAAAAGAAGGGTGTCTAGAGGCCGCACAGTTAAGTCACTGAGCTAAGACTCAAGAGGCTTGGGTTCATTTCTTAGCTCAGTCCCAGGCTTCTCATGTGACCCGGGGCACGTGGTGTAATTTCTCTGTACCTTACTTCCTCATCTGAAAAGTCAGGATAGTGAGCCTCGCTTTTGTCTCCTGACACTTTAAACGCTTGCCAGAAGATCTCCTGCATTCTTCAGGGATTTACCTCAGAGAGTGGTGCGGCCATGTGACTATTTGTGAAAGATGCATATAAATGTAAGCAGGAAAAAAAATAAGCTCAAGGCAACATTGCAGTTCTGGCCTCCTCACAGGGTTTGACCCCGGTTCCACTCTCAGCTACACTGGTGTGAATCCAGAGGAGCTCCGCTGAACTCAGTGATGTTGGTCTATGAGAGCAGCATGTGGTTCATTGGGTTTAATCTTTCCTTGTGTCAAGGCTCTAACCTAAGAATTCTGCCTTTGGGGGGTCTCACCAAAGGCCTGATGGGAAAGACTCCCATTGACTTCAAGGCGGGGTTGGATCTGTTTAGAATTTGGTGAGGCGCTGTCTCAGGGCTGAGGCTTTGCTAATTCAAACTCTGTCCAACAGCATCCTTTGCTTGAGAAAGCTCATCTTGAGTTGAATTCCTTCCAGGGAGAAGCAGGTAACAGGGCCCCGAAAGAGAGTACAAAATGTATATCCTTAGTGCTACAAAAACAGTGTTGTGTTTCCTCTGTGCACCCTGACTTCCTACCGCACTGATCTTCCAGCAAAATGTCTCCGTTTGTCCCTCCAGATGTCTGAAGGCCTCGGAATGCAGACTACTGAAAAGGGCCCCTCAGGATAATACCATTCCCGGGATCCATAGTCCAAATATTCAGTGGCTTTCAGTCAGCGCTGGACTATTTGAAGCCATTGGCTCAGCCTGGGCCATACTTTCTATTTGTTTTTACACGTTGTGAACTAAGTTTGGTTACAGTATGTTTGAGCGTGGTGCAGCACACAAGCAGGCCTCTGTCTGCCTCTAAAAGGACAAGGGGGTTTCGAAAGGAAAACATGCTTTCCTAAGGATGCCAGGTTCACATAATGAATAAGCTTTTTATTTGATCAGCAACTACTTGATCTTCTTGAACCTTCATTCATATGGGCCCAGAAACTGGTCTGTAGGAAGGCATGGAGAAGGAATCTCGACAGAAAACAGAAGGCCTCAAATGGGGAAGAAACATAAAATCTCCATTTGCAACTAATTTTTAAATGGAAGAAGTTTAATAAGATCAACGCTTTTTTTTTAAAACTCAAGCACAGAATATATCCACAGAGACACTTCAGCCATTACTGTGGCTTGGCTTAAATTTACCAGGCCTTGTGGTTTGTTATCTTAAAAGTTAGTAGAGTCGGGCCCTACCCTCAAAGTTAGGATCTGGATCAGAACTTTCCTGCAGTCTGAAGGAGTTTGGATCTAGTGTTCTAGTATGGATCTATCGCTGAGTCTTTGTAGCTGCGGTTTTTTCCCATAGTACATTGAGCCTCAGATAAACAACGTTCTATTTCCTACTTGGCTCCTGGCTTGATGGGTGACCTTGAATAAGTCATTTTATTTTTTGTGCCTCAGTTTCCCTGTCTGTAAAATGGGAATGATAGTGCCAACCCACCTAAAGTCAATGGATGAAAATTGTTTTCTATGAATGTTCCAAAGTAACTAGTGGTTTTAGGGACCTCAATTTCTAAGGGTCCAAATTGAAACATATTAAAGGGGCCTGATTCTCAGACAGCACAGAGCACACACCCAAAAATTGAGGCATCCAAAATCACTAGTTACTGTGGAATATTAGTCACTTGGGAATTGGTTCCTAGCAAATAAGAAGGGTCCCAAGCTTCCAGTGGAACTTAGACAAAACCTAACTGATTTCAGTGGAGCCAGGATTTCACGTCTGGTAACACAATACGAAAAAAACACTGTATGTAGAAACAATGAGGAGTCCTTGTGGCACCTTAGAGACTAACAAATTTATTTGGGCATAAGCTTTCGTGGGCTAAAACCCACTTCATCAGATGCATGAAGTGAAAAATACAATAGGCAGGTATAAATATACAGCACATGAAAAGATGGGAGTTGCCTTACCAAGTGGCGGGGGCGGGGGGGGTCAATGCTAACGAGCCAATTCAATTAAGGTGGAAGTGGCCTATTCTCAACAGTTGACAAAAAGGGGTGATACCAAGGGAGGGAAAAGTCACTTTTGTAGTTCTAATGAGGCCAATGCAATCAAGGTGGCCCATTTCAAAGTTGACAAGAAGGTGTGGGTATCAGCAGAGGGAAATTAGTTTTTGTTTGAAATGGCCCCTGAGCCAAAAAAATCCATTATTTGCTCAGCCATAGTCAGCTTGTGACCAGTGATGTGAGCTTGTGCAAGTCAGGTCACCTTTCCGTGCCTCAGTTTCTCCATTTGTAAAATGGGGATATTCCCGTTCCTTTGTGAAGCTCTTTGAGGTCTATGGGTGAACAGCCTTGGAGACAGGGCTGGCTCTACCTTTTTTGCTACCCCAAGCAGCAAAGCAAAAAGAAAAGCGGCCGCCGAAGAAGAAAAAATGAAAAAGCTGCCGCCGGCGTGCCGCCGAGGGAGGCGTGCCCCGCCCCGAGAACGGCCGGTGTGCCGCCAAGGGAGGCGTGCCCCGCCCTGAGAACGGACGGCGTGCCGCCCCTTCTGATTTCCTTTGCTGGTGCCGAGGGCCGGCCCTGCTTGGAGAAGAACTAAACGAAGCTGGTATTTACATCTGGATGGGCCCACATTCCTGCAGGCTGCGGTGGGGCCCTGTTTGAGTTTTGTCATGAAATGTAGGCAGAAGGCAAAGCAAGGGGAGACTGTCTATTGGGGAGCAGAGACCAGGGTTCCCACCTCTGAGATACAAAAACTGGGCACATCTGGGACGATCCTGAGCTCCTAAAACTTGCCCGCTGTCTGTATGCACTGAGCACCCTGGCAGATTTACCAGGATGGCACCTCAAGAAAAGGATGATCCTGGAAAAATCCAGACAGGTGGCAACCCTCGCAAAGACGACTGCTCCTCCCCACCAAGGACCCCAGCAAGGGCTGGTTTCTACCGAGCTGCTGCCCAGAGCTGGAGTCACCCTACAGTTAGCTAAATTCAGAGGGAAAGTGTATGTTAGTGCAATTTCCACTTTCTTCCAGCGCTCTCAGGCATCAAGAATCTTTTTACACTTATTCTGACACCCTTATTTAGACTCCTCTCCACCCACCAACGCGTATCTTGCAGGGCTCGTGCAGGTTGTCCTAATACATATGGAACCCCAGTACTTCTTAAGCAAGAGGCATTTACTGGAGAGAACAGAGAGAAGCTATAAACCCAATGAGTTCTCTGTTTTTGTCTCTGGCCAGACACAGCTCCCCTTCCTGGAACTTTCAATACAGCACAGAGACACCTGGTGGCAGCGTGGCATAAGTGCAAGCAAAGATCATCACACAAGTCACTACAGAGTTTGGCCCCTCTGCATTATATGTTGGGGTATTTTACACACCGAAGAGCTGGAGGAAGGAGTCTAAAATGAAGCGACACACCTGGGGCCAGAACAAATGAGTGCAGCAAGAACAGCAGCTTATAACTGGATGGAGAAAGGCAAAAATTAATGTAGCCCCCAGATTAATTTAATTTACATCTTTTACCCTGTACCGATGGTACTTTTATAGCCCCTATTACCATAGTACCTGAGCACTTCACAACCTGTAATGCACCTATCCTCACCACACCTTGTGAGGTAGGGAAGTTCGATCACCCACATTTTACAGACTGGGAACTGAGGAGAGATCCTCACTGTAACCAATGGGAGTTAGGCACCTCAACACCTTTCAGGGTGTGGGTCAGAGAGGGTGTGTCCACACTGCAATGAAACACCCAGAACTGGCCCAGGTCAGCTGACTCAGGCTCATGGAGCTATAAAATTGCTGTATAGACATTCGGGCTGGAGCCTGGGCTCTGGGATCCTCCACCCTCATGGGGTCCCAGAGCCCAGGTTCCAGCCTGAGCCCAAAGGTCTACATTGCAATTTTGTAGCCCTGCAACGTCAGCCCCAGGCAACTGTGGGTGTTACATTGCAGTATAGACACACCCTGAGACTAAATGAGCTGCCCCAAGGACACCCAAGGAGTCTGTAGCACTGCAGGGACTGGAAATAAAGCTCCTGAGTACTAAACTGACACCTAAGGGCAAACGCGTAGCTGAAATGAGACACCCTTATGTATCAGTAAGTGGGTGTATATAGCGCTAAGGGTGTCTACATGAGAATTCTTAGATCTGAAGGCCAGAAGGGGCCATGTCATCTGACCTTCTGTATAACACACAGGCTAACATGCACTTCCTTCTCCACTTTTGCCCCAGGATTTGAACCAGAAGCCAAGACCATCCCCTAGACCAATAGGCTGGCTATAAAGGGAGCTAAGTCACACCTCCTCACGTGTCTCCTCTGACGCACTAATGGTTCCTGCCATTTACTGCACTTGCTCTCTGGTACGATCGACGCCTGCGCTGTATTTCGGGAAAGTATGTATGAATGAAGCCTGGCTAAATCAAGCTTTGAGGGCTCCCAGCTCTGCTTGGGAGTGCAAAGCATGGGGTGGGTGCAGGCAGCTTCCCCCAGCATTCGTGCATCTGCACAGAGGGCTGGGCACAACTCTGCTCCTGGTGCTCCCACTGTGTGAGGAGAGAAGGAGTCTGGCACTGCCCGTGCTGCAAGGCCCTGCCCTCTTCCCACCCAACCAGCCAGAGGAGCGAAGCCAGAGCAGGAAGGGGTATTGTTAACGGATGTAACAGTAGGTGAGGTCCCCAGTGCACCCCCGATCCTGACCCTGCGGGCTGCCCTAATTTGTTCCCGTCTGCCCAAAGCCCATGTGGGAGTCAGGGAAATGCAGGGACATGTGACCAGGACTGCCAACCCCAGCCATTCAAAATTCATAAGTAAGGCCCCCCAAAACGAGATAGGCTTAAAAATAATGAGATTTAAAAATAATGATAACTGTTGGGTTCTTTGTCTCCTGCTCCGCTAAGTCCCACTTGGGTCATGTTTTCCAGCTTTGCTCTGCAACCAAGAAGCCTGGAATCTTTCTTTGGTTTTTAAAATGAAAGCGGAGATTCTACTAAAATCACATGACTCCAAGAGCTGGAGGTTTGAGAAAAACACCAAATAGTGTGAGACTGACAATAAAACCATGAGAGTTGGCCACTCTGCAGGGCTACACTGGCCATGTCCCCTCCGAGACCCCAGGCACCTCTGACATGCCCTGGAAAGGCCTTGGCTGCTGCAGAGATCCCCATGCTGGAGGTGTTTTCTGTGGGCAAGGGACTGGGCATATGGCTGATTTACACCCAGATTATTCTGGCGCAGGTAGGGTGGCCAGGAGCCTGGTTTTCAACCGGAAAGTCTGATCAAGACCTGACAGCAGGCCCTCTTAAAGGTCCAGAGAGGCCCAGGCTGCTTCCAGATTTTGAGGTCCCTAGCCGTAACAAAAATAAAAAATGATGACACATGAAAACAAAATAAGGCACCAAAAAAAGAGTGAGACATAATTTGAATATTTTTTTAGTTAACAAATGCTTTTCTAGCCTTTTTCTGTGCAAATGCACTAATTATTGAGGAAAAATCTAGCTTTCGTGCAATGTCACAGTTGATACTAAGCATGGCGAGACCGTTCAAATGCTCTTGTCCCATAGTGGAACAGTGATAGTTCTTTACCTGCTTCAACACATTGAAGGTGCGTTCACCTGAAGCCAATGATGCAGGCAAACTGACAAAAATACGCAATGCAATTGTAATATTAGGAAACACCCCAGAGTGTCCAAGTTCGAATTCTCACACATAAATAATTCCTTAGTCAACTACATGTAAAACTGTAAAGACACTAAAATGCAACAATTCTCTACTTTTCAACACTCATTTGACCCAGCACCAGCCACTAGTAGTGGTTTGTTTATATAATCAGCTGGTCTGAGAGGACACATTCATCACGGTCTAATCTTTTGTCATCAGAACCAATATATTTTTATTAATATTTATGAACATTTTAACTCTTTAATATGACAAAATCTAGATCAGTTAACAAAAAAAGTATGTCTTTTACCAAATCACATCTCTTATTTGCTTAAATTTGCAGCTCTAAGCTGAGAGCATGTGTCACATTTTGGTCCGATAGGGATGCTCATAAAAACAAGTTGCGAAACTTATCAAATGTCAAAACATTAACAAGTGTCTAAATTTGAGGCCCCCTTTGAGCATGAGGCCCAAGCTAAATGGCCCTCCTGGCCCCCCCTCTGATTGGCCCTGCCTGACAGTGTCTGGTCAGATCTATTGACCGGAAACACAAGTCCAGTTACTGAGGTCGGGGGAGGTGGGAAGGCCCCAAGTCAGCATCCACACCAGCCCCTACTTAGCAAGGGCTGCCTCCTACCTGCTTTGGGAAGCTGCAGCTCCCAGCCCCGGCTCTGCAGATGGGTCCCTCCTGACCCAGGTGGGGGGATGGAAGGGGAAAAACAGTGAGTGACAGAGTGAAGGTGAGAAGAGGCATAGATGGGGGCGGGTCCTCAGGGGAAGAGGTAGGGCAGGGCTTTGGGGGGAAAAGGCGGGGAAGGGAAGTTCCGGCACTCCTGCTGGAGTCTCTGTTTTTTAAATATTACCAAGTTGGCAACCCTAGGGTGACCTAGGGCAGCCATGAATTGGGCCCATTTTTCTTGCGCTGATGATAGACAATCACCTTCTCACCGTCTCTGCCAGCCATGGCCCAAAGCCACAAGATTGCCCTAAAGCCCACATGCCATTATGGCACATGCATACTGAGGGTAGGGTTCATGTAGAGGGTGATGACTTATCATATACCCAGCACTGGGCACTGTGCTGTACATGGGTTAGGTCAATTACAAAACTACCATGGTGAGGCTTAGAGAATCACATTTTCAAGGATGATCACAATGCATAAATCATTTGCAAGATGGCTACTTGTGTATGTGTGTGAATGCTCCTCCGATTTCCATGAAAAATGTCTGGGCACCTGCAGGGTTGGTGGAATGGATGCTTTGTTGTTGATGTTGTTGTCTTTACTCTGGACCCTGCAATAATAGATTTTCTTTTAAGGGGAATTTGCTGACATTTTCATAGTTTGGGCCAAGGTTTGCAAATGTGGGGGCCTCAAATTAGTCTCCTAAATCCTTATTTAATCACTTAAAGGCAATATTTAGACATCAGCTGCTTTCAACATGATTTTGTTTTCTCTTGCATTTGGAAATCTCAGAGACCTCATGTGACTCTGGAGATGACTTGACACATTTATAGACCAGGAAGGAAGTTGAGCAACAAGATGTTACATTGCATTGCTTGGTCTCTCTAGTGCAGCTGCCTCGGATTCAGCAGCTGGAGCTCCACAACAGACGAAAGGGATCAAAAATGTCCCCCCAGACGCCCCCGAAATGTTGCTGTTTCAACATTAAGACTGGAACAGTCACTCTTGGCATCTACCACGTGGTAAGTTACGAAATACAAGGACAGATAGGAAAGCTATAAACTGGGAAATCAAACAGTTCCCGAAGTGTTGACTTTTCTGTGTTCCTGAGAGGTGGGGGGAGGCCTATGATTTAAGAGCAATGGACAAGAGAGGGGAAAAAAGAAACCTACTGTGCTGATAGTTTTCTGAACTAGGTTCTTCTGCCAGAGCTGATGGAAATTCACCGCACTTCCTGTTTTTCCTCTACTGCTCGAGTATGAGCCTTTGCACTTGCAGTCGGCGCTGTGAATCCTACAAGCTTTCAGTGTAGACAGGCGGATCCATTGGTTGCAAATTGTACAGTGAGATGACAATACAAAGGGTTGTGTAAAAGTTAAGGTTAGGAATCTATAGTGGGGTGTGGGCATGCGTGTGTGTATGGATCGGAGCTATAAACAGTATCTAGGTAAAATTGTGAATGTCTTTAATTTCTCTAACAGCTTTTAGACATTGTACCCGGTTCTCAGTTGGTTTCTCTTTGAATCTTATGTCTCTGTTAAGTTGCCGTGGCTGTCCTGGGAGGATTAGCGCTGTGTGCGGGAGGGGGGGGGGAATAGGGTGTGGCTGGGGGGGGTCTCTGCTGTTGTAAGTGCTGCTTGGTGACATAGTTAGAGTAGCTTTCTGGTGGATGTAACTTATGCTGAGGTTATGACACATTGCATAGTCAGCCCAGGATTGGGGGAGTACAAAAATGGCTTCAAATCACCTCTCCAGTTGCCCTGCACACCTTTTGAGCACAACCAAGGAGTGGGGCCTCGAGAGGTCGCCCGGTTGGCAGCGGGACACTGTGGGTTTTAGGCCACTTGTTGCACTGGGAAGGGGTGGGGTGGTTGTGCTGCAGTGGGTGTCCCGGTTCCTCTGCCGGAGAGGGGGTGTCGCCATCCATTGGCAGGGTGCAGCATGCCGGAACAGCACTCCTCCATGGTGCTGACGGGTGCGCCGCCCGCGAGCACTGCATCGGTTGGCTGGCTTGCCAGACTCCCCAGTGCTCTGCAGCTGCGTCACCCCTCCCAGCACAAAGCCACAGCTTGAAAGCAACACACAGGTCCGCAGTTTTCAGGTCCACAGTGTATCTATGGAGTCATCCCAGTATAGGGCTAGATGTTCAGCTGGTGTAAATTGGTGTCACTCCATTGATTTCAGGGCAACTATGCTGAATTGCACCCACTGAGATTTGGCCCACATTTAATGGGAAGTCACTGTGGAAGCTTGAATTGCCCCAGTCACTAAGATTCCATTTATAGGTGGATTATAAAGGGTTAATACGTGAGCAACAAATTTTATAAGCATGCTACAAACAGGAGTTGTGTGTGTTATTGATGGTTATAAGCTCATCAATAGAAGGTGACGTTGATGGTTATAAGCAACCTATTGAGCTGTCGGATTCTGTAGCAGCATTGCCAAAGCCAAGTGCTCACAGATGATGCATCAGGCCCCAAAATACCCTGAGACTAGTTTAAAAATCCTGAGATTTTAAAACATCAGTTTCTTTGCATTCAGGTTGTTGGGACTTTAGGGTACAGGCCCATCACGCTTTTCGGCTTTTCTCCGCTATTATGAGGGTGCTTAAAAAAAAAGAAAAGAAAAAGATGAGATTGATATAATCCATGAATTCAGGAGATATCAAAATTTTTGTGAACATTTTCCCCTTTTCCAACAGGTCAGTGAACATAGAGTCTTATCCTAATGCAACTGAAGCCAATGGGAAGATTCCATTGGGATTTCAGTCAAGCCCAAGGTCATTTCAGGGGACATTTTAGGATTATAATTAAGTCCATATTTATTTGCTTGTTTGTAAAAATGTGATCAGTGGTCCTGATGGTGGTCAGAAAACAGTAATTGTGGCACAGCGCTGTGGTCACCTGGAAAAATGTAATACTGGGGGAGGCAGCGTGGCCTAGTGGATGGAGTACTGGCCTGGCACTCAGGACACCTGGTTTGTAGTCCCGGCTCTGCCACTGGCCTGCTAGGTGACTTTGAGCAAGTAACTTTGCCATACTGTTTCTCAGTTTCCCCATCTGTAAAGCAGGGATAATGATACTGACCTCATAGAATCATAGAATATCAGGGTTGGAAGGGACACCAGAAGGTCATCTAGTCCAACCCCCTGCTCGAAGCAGGACCAATTCCCAGTTAAATCATCCCAGCCAGGGCTTTGTCAAGCCTGACCTTAAAAACCTCTAAGGAAGGAGATTCTACCACCTCCCTAGGTAACGCATTCCAGTGTTTCACCACCCTCATAGTGAAAAAGTTTTTCCTAATATCCAATCTAAACCTCCCCCACTGCAACTTGAGACCATTACTCCTCGTTCTGTCATCTGCTACCATTGAGAACAGTCTAGAGCCATCCTCTTTGGAACCCCCTTTCAGGTAGTTGAAAGCAGCTATCAAATCCCCCCTCATTCTTCTCTTCTGCAGACTAAACAATCCCAGCTCCCTCAGCCTCTCCTCATAAGTCATGTGTTCTAGACCCCTAATCATTTTTGTTGCCCTTCGCTGGACTCTCTCCAATTTATCCACATCCTTCTTGTAGTGTGGGGCCCAAAACTGGACACAGTACTCCAGATGAGGCCTCACCAATGTCGAATAGAGGGGAATCCTCTATTCGACATCCTCAATCCTCCAATTTGTCTAGGTCCTTCTGTATCCTATCCCTCCCCTCCAGCGTATCTACCACTCCTCCCAGTTTAGTATCATCCGCAAATTTGCTGAGAGTGCAATCTACACCATCCTCATTTATGATCATTTATGAAGATATTTATGAAGATCATTTATGAAGATATTGAACAAAACCGGCCCCAGGACCGACCCTTGGGGCACTCCACTTGACACCGGCTGCCAACTAGACATGGAGCCATTGATCACTACCCGTTGAGCCCGACAATCTAGCCAGCTTTCTACCCACCTTATAGTGCATTCATCCAGCCCATACTTCCTTAACTTGCTGACAAGAATACTGTGGGAGACCATGTCAAAAGCTTTGCTAAAGTCAAGAAACAATACATCCACTGCTTTCCCTTCATCCACAGAACCAGTAATCTCATCATAAAAGGCGATTAGATTAGTCAGGCATGACCTTCCCTTGGTGAATCCATGCTGGCTGTTCCTGATCACTTTCCTCTCATGCAAGTGCTTCAGGATTGATTCTTTGAGGACCTGCTCCATGATTTTTCCAGGGACTGAGGTGAGGCTGACTGGCCTGTAGTTCCCAGGATCCTCCTTCTTCCCTTTTTTAAAGATTGGCACTACATTAGCCTTTTTCCAGTCATCTGGGACTTCCCCCGTTCGCAACGAGTTTTCAAAGATAATGGCCAATGGCTCTGCAATCACAGCCGCCAATTCCTTCAGCACTCTCGGATGCAACTTGTCCGGCCCCATGGACTTTTGTGCACGTCCAGCTTTTCTAAATAGTCCCTAACCATCTCTATCTCCACAGAGGGCTGGCCATCTCTTCCCCATTTTGTGATGCCCAGCACAGCAGTCTGGGAGCTGACCTTGTTAGTGAAGACAGAGGCAAAAAAAGCATTGAGTACATTAGCTTTTTCCACATCCTCTGTCACTAGGTTGCCTCCCTCATTCAGTAAGGGGCCCACACTTTCCTTGGCTTTCTTCTTGTTGCCAACATACCTGAAGAAACCCTTCTTGTTACTCTTGACATCTCTTGCTAGCTGCAGCTCCAGGTGCGATTTGGCCCTCCTGATATCATTCCTACATGCCCGAGCAATATTTTTATACTCTTCCCTGGTCATATGTCCAACCTTCCACTTCTTGTAAGCTTCTTTTTTATGTTTAAGATCCGCTAGGATTTCACCATTAAGCCAAGCTGGTCGCCTGCCATATTTACTATTCTTTCGACTCATCGGGATGGTTTGTCCCTGTAACCTCAACAGGGATTCCTTGAAATACAGCCAGCTCTCCTGGACTCCTTTCCCCTTCATGTTAGTTCCCCAGGGGATCCTAGCCATCAGTTCCCTGAGGGAGTCGAAGTCTGCTTTGTAAAGCTCTTTGACTCTTCATCAGTTGATCTCAGAGATTGTTATTCAATGATGAAAAAAGCTATTTTCAGAGAATAGCTCCATAGTTGATGCTCTGAGTGTTCAACAAAGCTTGAGGTGAAGCAATTGAGCGTCTCACCAGATACCAATACAAGGACCAAGGGCGCTGACAATGCTGCAGCCTGCCCAGGCCTCTGGCTGGAGGTGGGGTTCAGAATAGGATTTTTCCTGCCTACATGCAGGGGAGTCAGGGGGAATAAATCTCCCTCCCCTCCCATGCATAGACCACCTGCATCATCAGATGCTCCATGATGGGGCGGGCTGCTGCTCTCTCTTCCATCCAGGTGTATGGGGAGTGGGCAGGGCAGGGTGTGGAGTGGGCAGGGGGCACTTCCCACCTCCCTTGCGCTAGCTGTTGTGGAGGAGGAAGTCATTTGTGCTGGGGAACAGCTGGTACAGTTTACTTCCTCCTTGGTGCCAGGAAGCAGGGACTGAATTGTGATTCTGAGACTGTCCCACTGGGGCATAGGGGCCTGCGGTTCTGAAGCCACAGGTCTTGCCGTATGTATGCCAGTTAACCAGTTGTCAGGGTGCCCCTGTGCATTGCGGAGGCAGGGTAATGGGCAAGACTCTGGACCTAGGCTGCTTGGGCCTGCAAGCATCTCCTCTAATTTTATTTTCTGCAGATTTTCAAGGGTGACTAACAAAAAAACGTGTTGTCATGGCTAGTGGGAAGCCTGGCTTTTATATGAGGGACAGAACAGCCCCCTGCAAAGCTGGGTTGACACAAGAAACTGCCCAATTCAGAGTATGGAAAACATGCTTATTTTTCCAATAGCACCTCTCCCTGCATACTTCTTTTTTCACAAACTCTGTGGCTTTTCCCTCTTTCTCTCTCTCTCTCCCCGCCCATCCACCCGCTCTATCTATCTATCCATCTATCTATCTACCTATCTATCTATCTATCCCCATCCATCCACCCCTCTATCTATCTATCTGTCTATCTATCCCCATCCATCCACCCCATCTATCTATCTATCTATCTATCTATCTATCTATCTATCTATCTATCTATCTATCGTGACAAAGTTCCTGCTCTACCTTGGTGGGTCTTGTGCTTATTGGCGGATTTGCTCGCCTTGGAGCTTCACGGCAGCCCTCAGCTTGGCCATTTTTCTGAATTCACAGTCCAGGTCGACTCCTCCTGTGTCTGACCAGGAGTTGGGAGGATTTGGGGGGAACCCAGGCCTGCCCTCTACTCCGGGTTCCAGCCCAGGGCCCTGTGGAATGCAGCTGTCTAGAGTGCCTCCTGGAACAGCTGTGCGACAGCTACAGCTCCCTGCGCTACTTCCCCATGGCCTCCTCCCAACACCTTCTTTATCCTCACCACAGGACCTTCCTCCTGGTGTCTGATAATGCTTGTACACCTCAGTCCTCCAACAGTCCTCATTCTCACTCTCAGCTCCTAGTGCCTCTTGCTCCCAGCTCCTCACATGCACACCACAAACTGAAGTGAGCTCCTTTTTAAAACCCAGGTGCCCTAATTAGCCTGTTTTAATTGATTCTAGCAGCTTCTTGATTGGCTGCAGGTGTCAGCCTGTCTTAATTGTCTCCGGGAGGTTCCTGATTGTTCTGGAACCTTCCCTGTTACCTTACCCAGGAAAAAGGGACCTACTTAACCTGGGGCTAATATATCTGCCTTCTATTACTCTCCTGTAGCCGGTGGGGCAGCCTATATTCCACCTTGGTCCCGAGGCCCGCTGGGAATATCAGTTGGCGGCTCCTTCACGGAGCTGTGAGCATGGGTGTGTTCTTGGTGCGGTTCACCTTTATCCCAGACACCTGTCCCTTTTGCGGCGTGAGGGAAACCTTGGCACACATATATCTGGAGTGTGCCAGGCTGCAGCCCCTATTCCAGCTCCTCACAAATATTTTATTACGTTTTTGGTTGCACTTTTCCTCTCGCCTTCTTATTTACGCAGTCTCTATCCGTGGCCCCACAAAGTCACGAGATCTCCTGGTCAACCTCCTCCTGGCCCTAGCTAAAATGACCAACTATACACACAGGAGTGTGTGTATACACATACAGAGAGAGGAGGTTGGCCGATGGAGTCTCCTGTGACTGTGGGGCCTATTTCCGATCCTCGGTCCGTTCACGTATCCGGGCAGAGTTCCTCTGGGCAGCATCCACTAACTCCCTTGATGCCTTTGAGGAGCAGTGGGCGCTGTCCGGGGTTCTCTGCTTGGTGTCCCTGTCCGGTTCCCTTCATTTGACCCTTTGACCACACTCCTGTCCCTGTTATTTCATTAATTGTCCCCCAGATTGATTTGGTATCCAGGTCCTGTGGATCCCCCTCTTAGGCTGGGGGGGATCCTTTAGCAGTGGATGGGCTTCGCCCGCCCATTTCCCGAATCCCAATAGGATTACTCTCCTGTAGCCATCTGGCCTGACCCTGTCACACTATCTATCTATCTATCTATCTATCTATCTATCTATCTATCCTCATCCACCCCCGCTATCTAGCTAGCTATCTAGCTATCTATCTTTTCCTTCTCCAGACCTGAGGAAGAGCTCTGTGAAGTTCGAAAACTTACTCCTTCCACCAACAAAGCTGGTCCAATAAAACATATTTCCATCCCCACCTTGTCTGTCTATCTTTCTCTCTATGGTCATCCATTTATTTCTCTATCTGTGGTCACTTATAGGATGCCAATCAATCCACAACGTAAGAGTACACAGCGCAGTGATCCCATCCCATCCCTAGTTTGTCTGCACCGACAGCTCTGTCACGGTGTGTCTCTTTCACACTGAATGCTGTCTCATTGCAGAGAAGGCTGTCTCGCATCAGCACTTTAAAAGGTAAAATATGAGCGCAGATCTTTTTTTCTTTCCTGCGTTTTTCATCGTATGTCTGCAGCCAGGCACAGGGAAAAGGGAAAGAGGATTTATAGCCTGGCAGGTACAGTACTTGGATGATTTGCTGAATCAATATCAGTAAAAATTATTGCTGTGGATCCCCGTGATGAATTCCAGTGATGCTTGGTGATAGTAACACCATCAAACACCAGCGCTGAGGCTTTGTGGCAGTGTCTTGTACTCCTGTAAATTAGATTTGTCTCATTGCTGAGCTCTCCACAGACTGTGGAAATAAATCGTGGATGTTCTCCAATGAATGGGAAGATGTAGGGAATGTGAGACAGAGCCCAGGCCCGGGATTAACACATGCTGAACAGAGGCCATGGTGCTTAGCACAGAGATTCATGGTTTGTTTTAAAAAGAAGCACAGATGTGTTAATTCCCCCGGGAAGCACAGGCTCGAGTTATCTGACACCAGCAGCCGAGCCAGGCATACTATCGCTTTCTACACACTGCACAAGCACAGCAGCTGGGATTCATTGGCACTTGGACCCCTGCATGTTAGTCTGTGGAGGGAGGTTTTTCATTACCCACCTGAACAGGGTGTGTGTGTAGGGAGAGTGAGGGTGATGGGGAAGTTGGGGCTAGTGAAAAGAAATATTGCCCAGGTTCTGTCTAGGAGGGAAGGATGGGCCCATGATTAAGGAGCTAGCCTGGGACTCTGGAGATGTGGGTGCAGTTCAGTGCTCTGGCACAGATTTCCTGTGGGCAAATCACTCTCTCTCTCTCTCTGCCCCAATTCCCCATCTGTACAGTGGGGGTAACAGCACTGCTCTGCCTCCTGAGGGCGTTCTGAGGCACTCAGATGCGACAGGGATGAGGTCCATGGCAGTATCAAGGGAGCCTTCACCCTTAAAATTGCACCAAGGAACTGAATGTTAAAACCAAATCACTTCAGCAACCTCCCTCCCTCTAAAGCGCCCCAACCCTCCCATCAGCTGCTGATTCCCCTTTCCTCTCCAAACCGTCTTCCAATCCCCATGCCCAGCCAGAATACTTCCTGCTGCTGGCGCCCCTTCTATCTGCTGGACCTGCATCCCCACCACCAGAAACTGTCCCCTCCAGCACATCCTGAGGTGGGCATGACAGAAAAAACTATGTGCAGACATGCATTCTATCTAGATTCGCTGGTAGCTTCCGCTGCTATAGTAGGGATGCAACTCAAGTGTAGGTCCTGGTCCCAGATAAAGGTCCCTCTGGCTGCTGGAACCCATTCACGGCTCCCATCTCCAGCTTCCATCCATTCAACCTTCCAGCTTCTAGTTGCCCTCCATGGTGAAAGCTCTTGCATTCCCTGAAAGCTAAAGCCAGTCCATATGAAATGGAAGCTCTCAAGCTGTCTTCGTGGCTTATTTTCTCCAAGAGTAATTAATGAAGGAAAAGCAAGGCCTAGAGCGGAAGGTTGGGCTTGCGGTTAACATGCTGGTCTCCACTGGAGGTGATCTTGATATAGTGCCCTGCTTCACTACTGACTCCTTAGCTAAGACCCTTAATTTCTCTGTGTCTCCAATCCCAATGGCCAAAATAGTGAGCTCTTTAAGGTCGGGACTGTTTCTTACAATGTGTTTGCACAGCATGTAACACATGGGGGCCTATCAGGGATACCATCATAATAGGACATTTCTTTATTCTTCGGGGGCTTTGTTGATTCCTCCCCAGCACAGGCTGCATGTGGCTCTTTCTTCTCTTCTTTAATTTTTGTAACAATTTTCCCAATATTTCCCCAGCTTTTCTGAGGTGCTGCTCCCCTGCTCTCAGACCCTCCCATGCACATGCTGTTACAATGCTGTGAGAGTAGGCCGTGTGACAGAGCCACACCTATACAGTGGTTTCAGCTGCTTCTCTTACAGATGCTTCCTTATTCCCTATGGCTTTTCCATGTGAAATCTCACCGCTTGCTTTGTCATCTGTGCTGCTTCTCGAAATTGCTGATGCAGAAACACTCACGGATGCTGGAAACATGAGCAAGAGTGGGAGCTCATAGAGGACACAGCTGAGTACAAGCCCGGGAGACAGGTACTCTGTCTTTCTAGATTCCCCAATAACACCCTTCACTGTGGTGACTGGTGCCCCAAAGCTGTGGGTTCTGGACCATGCGCTGCACAGTAATATGCTAGGCCTACCACCTGCCTCTTGTTTTCCCTTAGGGAAGTTCTTTAGCTCAAGAAGCAGTGGCATCGCTTTTTGGTGCCTACGTTTCCCAGATTCAGTCTCTGCCTATGGCTGTGGTACTCGTAGGCATGGGTTGTGGCTCATTAGACATTAGAGCAAACATGACCTTATCCATGTGCAGATCCAAATGCAGGACCCACCTCTTGCAGAAAACTTCCCCACCTCCCCCAGCAGTGGTATCTCCATCAAACCAACCCACAAGGGGGAAATAAGAAGGGAATAAAGCAGGTGGCTTCAACATCATTGGTATGCTACGTATCACAGTGCTTGGGCTATAGGAGAATCATGCCTCACTAAACTGAAAGATTAAGGGCTTGATTCTCATTACATTAAAGTAGCAGTTCTCAGACTGTGGATCAGGACCCCAAAGTGGGTTGTGGCCCCATTTTAATGGCGTCGCCAGGGCTGGCTTAGATTTGCTGGGGCCCAAGACCAGAGTCGAAGTCTGAGTCCCACCATCCGGGCTGAAGCTGAAGCCCAAATCCCACCGCCTGTTGCCAAAGCCTGAGGGCTTCAGCCTAGGGTAACAGGGCTCAGGTTACAGGCTCCCTGCTGGGACTAAGGCTTTGGCTTTGCCCTACACATTCAGTGAAGCAGGAATCAGGCTTTGGTTCAGGCTTCGGTCCCCCCTCCCAGGGTCGTGTAGTAATTTTTGTTGTCAGAAGGGGGTCGTGGTGCAATGACGTTTGAGAACTGCTGCATTAAGGCCACTTTAGACTTCCAGAGCAGGGTAAAGGGGGCTGAGTATAGATTCCGAAGCCAGAAGGGACCATTGTGATCATCCAGGATAGCCTCAGACTATATGATCACAACGGATCCTTTCTGGCATTGGATTCCATGAAGCTCTATTCTAGCAGCATAAAGGGGCTTTAAAGTAATGAGAAACAAGCTCTTAATCTTCCAGTTTAGCAAGACGCGATTCTCCTCTGACATACACTTGGCTTTACACCAATATACCTTCGGCTACATCAGCAGTTACTCCTGATTCATGCCATAGGGAATGAGAGGACAACCTGGACCTCTTACTGCAGAATTCCCCCTTTTTATAGAAATTAGTGATGAGCCTGCATTTGTGAAGTTCAGATCCAGACCCTGATTCAATTTTGAATCCAACTGGGAACTAGAGTTCATGTCCATTTGGATTTGATGACCCCACTGTTCAGCCTATTTGCAAAATTCAGTTCTGCAACCAAAAGTGAACTCCCCTAATGTTCAGTGGCTTCGGATCCACTGTTTCACTTGAGTTTCTGTTGCACAGAAATCTAAAAAAGTCATTTCCTCTTCTGTTCCCCACAATAGCACTTGAGGCATTGACCTCGCAGCAGCAACATGGGAAGAGAAAGCTCTGAGCAGCTCTTCCATCCTCAAACACCTCCCAACAAAGTTGCAAAGTTCGTTCCCACACAGAAAAAGTAGCATGTAATGTTAGCACGTCATAGAATCATAGAATATCAGGGTTGGAAGGGACCTCAGGAGGTCATCTAGTCCAACCCCCTGCTCAAAGCAGGACCAATCCCCAATTTTTGCCCCAGATCCCTAAATGGTCCCTTCAAGGATTGAACTCACAACTTCAGGGATATTGCACAGTACAGA
The DNA here is from genome assembly GCF_965152235.1 of Eretmochelys imbricata. Taxonomy (NCBI): domain Eukaryota; kingdom Metazoa; phylum Chordata; order Testudines; family Cheloniidae; genus Eretmochelys; species Eretmochelys imbricata. The sequence goes on along the minus strand of NC_135590.1, from coordinate 14,694,922 downwards.
TGGATGTATCTATGTGATAGACCAGGAGAAAACAAATGGGTGTCATCTACATAGGATTCTTTCTTCCACGTATAAATATATATCCTGTTTTTCTTGCATTCACACCAGTTGAGACTTAGGGAATATGAGATCGATTCCTGTCTCTGTCACAGGCTTCTTGTGTGATTTGGGGCAAGCCACTTAGTTTCTTTGAGCCTCCGTTCCCCATTTCCAAAGTGGAGACAATAATCCTCCTTTTCTCCCACTCTTTGCCTGGTGTATTTAGATTGTGAGCTCTTCAGGGCAGGAATCGTCTCTGACTATATACAGCGTAGCAAAACAGGGTCCTGAGCTTGTTTGGAGTCTCCAGGTGCTATCATATTACAGATAAGAGTAATTTTTCTTCTGCTCAGTTAGACACACAGCTCTAGGCTTGATCGCTTCTCTGTTTGCTACTTTCAGGGTTGTTTCCTGTATGCACCCATTGCAAACACAAGTACAAACCACAGCTATTCCTGTCCGTCATCTTCCGCATCATTTTTCAGGCTACTTTCTCAAAATACTCTGAGAAGCTGTTTGAGCCAGATAGAATGTATGCAGTTATTTATCTTGTGGGGGATATGATCATACTTCCTGTGCCTGTCATAGGGTCCGTTATCTCATGATCAGCTCTGCAGAGAGATCTGTGAAGTCTGGCTGAGCTCACGGCCTATCTCATAGGCTTCTTCTTGACAACACTTCAGCACTCGCTGGTGCCTTGTGAACCTAGTAGTTTAAGTAGTATGTCCCTCCAGTGCTGCCTGGGGCACCAGGAGTATCGCAGAACATTGGAGCTTCTGGGGACACCACTGAGTCCTGCTCTGGGTAGAGATGGTCAGGAATTTTTCAACAAAATGTTTTTTCTATCTCATTCATCCAAACCGAAACATTTTGTGGGAAAGGGTCAATCTGGACAAAACTTTCCCCCATGAGGGATGGAATTTTCTAGTCAAAACCAGAGAGTGCCCCCACAAATTGCTAATTGCCTGGAGGCCTATGGGACTCACACGGAGTAGGGGTGACCTGGATTCATTTTCCTGCACTGCCTGATTTGAGCAGGGACTTGAATCCAGGGGTCCCACATCTCCAGTGAGTGCCTGAGCAAGAGTCAGTCTCTGTCTTGCTTTCTCAAGATCTCCTGTTGGAGCTGTTCCACAATATGCAGTGGGCCAGAGAGAGATTCGCTAGCTCAGTGGTTAAGGTGCTCCCTGGGTCTGTGAGAGAGCAGAGTGCAAGTTTCTCCCTCCGAATGCTGGACTTGACTCTGGCCTCCCACGTTCCAAGTGACTGCCCAACCCACAAAGCCATTCTGGGGTGGATCTCTTGCTCTGTTTCCCTGCCATTTTTGGAAAGGTCTCCGTTTTGCCCCAGTGCAGAATGGGAAAGTCTTCAAAATCTCAAGCAGTTTTTTCAGATGAACAGAGTGGCTGCAGGGAGATCCAATAACAAAGGAGCTGGGCGAGTAATAGCAAGATGGCTACAGAGAAACAGGAGGTAATTTATTAACTGGAATCCATAATATACAGTGTACGCTCATGGCATATAACGCAATGTACATGCATGGCTCAGAACATACAAGCGTGGCCCCCAATGTCCACATACGACATGCACCAGGGTTTGTACAGGTATGGGCTACAGGCTGAGTCCTATTTATGGAGCTCATGCTGCATATTCAAATTCTGCAGAATCTAAATTTCTATTTTAAGAAAGCCCAGCCCCCTCATCAAGTTACTCACCCTGATGAATGTGAAGGAAACCTTCCAAGGGTAAGCAATGTGGCACTTCCTTCCTGAGTCTGCAGGCAGCCTGAAGCAATGCCTCTGTGAGGTGTCAACTCAGCTGCTCCCTCATTGGTCCTATTGGGGTGTTATCTCTGAAAGCTAATGATGGCTCTTTAAATGTCACCCGAACTATGTCCTGGCTGACCTTTTGGCAACGGTGTGAGGAAAGGGCACGGCAGTGAAATCTGCATGGGCCAGGTGTCGCTACAGAGAAGGAAATGCAGAGAGAAGAAAGAAGGAGAAATACGACAGGACTGGGGGAGAGAAACAAAGGAAGGAAGAGAAACAAAAGGCAGGAAGAGCAGTGGGCTAAAAGGGGAGCCTATTTTTCCACCCAGTGGTGCTGAAAGTTTCAGTAAAGCACCAAACCAGTAAGAAATAATGGTGCTTTATTTATGCTTTATCAGCTGGAGCTCTGCTGTGGTCCTCATTTTATGATACTGCTAGCCCACAAGTAAAAATACTCTCTTCCCAGAGGGAGTCTGATATCCCAGACACCTGCTGTATGTAATGTCTGTACATTATCAATCTGTAGTGGGATGCAGCTCTGGACTGACTGCAGGACATTAACTCTCTGCTACACCAGGTGTAGTAAGGGGCTGGTAGCAAGGCTACATTTATTCCCATGTAGTTTAATCTGGAAATTCCTTCTGCAGTTTACGATGGCTATTATCAGGTTGAGCATCTCTTGGGATGTGGAGGACCCCAGTTCACGTCCCTGCCCTGACTGATTTGAAGCAAGGACTCAGACCTGCCTCTCCTACATCCCATTTGAGTGCCTCACCCACCAGGCTGTTTTAGGGGTTGTCTCACCTGTGTTTTTTCATGCCAGAATCCCAAAGGCCTCATTTTCGCTCCACATCAGAACAAAAACAAATTCCAAAGCCTCCATATTCTTGTTGTTCTCTGGCCAGCCCTACAGGCGGCAGCCATCACTCGGAGGGTACTGTCAAAGTTCTCAGCCCCCAGCAGCTCCCATAGTGATTAGGGTTACTACCTGGTCAGTATTTGACCGGCCTGGCCGGGTTTCTTCTTATAGATTTGCCAGTTGCGGAAAAATAATTTAATCTGCCGGGAGTTTTTTTACATGGGTCTAAAGATTTGCATTATTATCACAGTGTTGTTATCTAATGTTAAAAGTTTCTGTGTCTGCTGTTCTCACTAACGCAGTTTAAGCAATAACAGATCAAAACTGTTGAAAATACACAGCTGTCTGCCCAGCAACATGCACGCCGTGCACCCTCTGTGCGACAAGGTTTGAGTCACAGAACAGGGTGGAGAAGTGCTATGTTGTCAATCTTATCTATATGTGTTATCTCTCTAGATACTGTAAGTGGCTGTTGAAGGGGTGGGGGTTGAGGAGTTGCCTTGGGTGGGGGGTGTTGGATGGGGGTTTTTTGCACTTCAAAGGTGGTAACCCTAAATTGAGCTGAGCTCTTTGGAAAATCCACCCCCTTCTCTTTAGGCCTACATGAGCACCAAGCTCTTTTGAACATCAACAATCTTTGATGTTTGAAATAAATTCCTCACCACAGAGCCTACAAGGGGGTTGAGGAAGAAGCAGAGTGTTATGGTGAAAGCACAGGACCAGGGCTGACTGAGTTCTTTCCCTCGCTCTCCCACAAATTCTGTCTGTGACCTTGGGGAGGTCCCATTGGTCTGTGCCTCGGTTTCCCCTCAGTCTCTCACAGAGCAGTTTCAGCAAAAACAACGAGGAGTCCTTGTGGCACCTTAGAGACTAACAAATTTATTTGGGCGTAAGCTTTCACGGGCTAGAACCCACTTCATCTGATGCATGGAGTGGAAAATACAGGAGTAGGTATAAATACATGAAAAGATGGGAGTTGCCTTACCAAGTGTGAGGTCAGTCTAACGAGACAATTCAATTAACAGCAGGGTACCAAGGGAGGAAAAATAACTTTTGTAGTGGTAATGAGAGCAGTTTCAATCCATTAACGTTTGTATAGCACATGGAGACTCTGAGGCGGGTTGTGCAGTAGGAATTCCAAGCAGTAGTGATCTCTGGAAACTGGTTGATAAGAAATTGGCAGGCTGCCTGCATAACCATCTCCTCTGTTTTGCTCTTCTAGGTCATGAGCATACTGCTCTTGATTGAGTACTCGATGGAGGTGGCTACTGGGAAAGGCTACTGCAAAGTCCTGGACAAGGATTACTACATAATTGGTAGGTTCAGTAGATGGAAGAGAAGCCAGAGGAGAAACTGAAAGCGCTGCGTTTGAGAGGTGCATTCAATCCAAGGTTGTTTCTTCTCCAAATCTTCTTCAAACCAGTTGTCAGATGCTGCAGTTTAGAACTGAGGGGCGTGAGCTGAAAACTTCAGACCCAGATCCGACCTAAAACAGATACATAAATTAGGGAGTAAATAATAATAATCCTCTGTTTTTTTTGTATACGGGGAGAGAGCTTTCCAACCACAGATCTCAAAGCCCCTGGCTAATATTAATTGATTAAATCTCATAACAGCCCTGAAGTAGGTGAAATTTTTCTGAATTTCAAATTTTCAATGATGTTTTTCTGCAAAAATGCAATTTTTGATCAAAACAAGACCAATTTTTATCAGTTTTTTATTAGCTACAGAGCTGATTGAAATTTTTCAATGATCCAGATCTGTAATGTTAACATTTCGGGGGGGTGGGGGGGTGGGGGGCGGGAAATGAAATTTGAATAACTAGTAGAAAAGTCCCACAGTTTTGTTTTTATTTTTTTCAACCAGCGCTACCTGGCATGTCTATAGGCATTGTTGTACACATAAATGTATATGCTGCTTAGCAACATTTTTGAACCGCTGTCAAATATAAAATGTTCCCACAAGTAGTGATGTATAAAAATGATGATTTGTTTCCAAAAATTTTTTGAAAAAAAAAATCATTTAGTGACAATACATTTCACATTTTACCAACCCTGAATTAAATGGCCAGTTTTAGCAGCAGGGAAGATGTCAAATTATCATGAAGTTTCCATACAAAAATAAATTGTTATCCAAGCTAGACATTGCATTTCACAAACCTTGAGATTTCTGTTTAAAAACAGAATGATTTTGTGTGAAAACAGTACAATTTTTTAACAAAACAAAATTAAAAAGGCCAAATTTGGCATATATTCCCTCTACCCACTCGCCTCCCAAAGTTGCAGTATTTTGCAAATTTGCAATGAAATCCCGAACGCTTGCATTTGAAGGTGCATCACAAATATTTCACAGAGTTCTATTCATGAGATTGGTGGCATTTTTTTTTCTGGTCAGACTGGAAATACCACAAAGAGCAACTTTTATAGTTCCAGAAATTAGAAGTGAAAACAATGTGTTTAAACACTGCAAAATGCTCAGCTTGAATTCAAATACAGAAATGGAAGAAGATTTGGGAAATTCATTCCCTCCCCACAAAAAAAACTGGTTCTCTCACTCGTCCTCAATGCCTGTTGTTCTGTGTGTAAATTGCACCAGAGTGGAGTGTGTTAATAATACCCTAGAATGTTGTGAAACTCTTTACCATTTCCTGTGAGTCAATTTACACCCCTTCAGCTTTTGCTTTCCCATGAGAATTAACTAAAAGTGCACACATTTGTATTTAAACTTTTAATTTCATTATAGTTCTCAAAAGCTTTGCAGCAACAACTTGCACATTTCTACTGTGTGATATCATGCACTACAGAAATGTAAAACAAACAATAGTGGAAGAGAAGAGCTGAGCGACAATTTTAACCCACATGGGAGATTTTCAAAGGCGTTAGGTGTCCAGATCTCATTGACTTTCAATGGGAGTTGCATCTTTATTTGGTCTTTGTGCCGCATGGAAAGGCCAGACCTCTAACACGCCTTAATTCCATTTGTGGTAGGTTAATTTCCTTTGTTTTTGTTTTAATTTATATATAAAAATGTATGACTGCAGTAATAATGACTAGGAGTTGTCATCACAATCTTGATGGACTCATTCAGGGGAAGCAGCAGAGCTATTCAGGAAAACAGTGTGCGTGCAGCTTTTGTCATATGGACCAAAACCACCTGCACTGGAGGCAGAACACGCTTGAAGGACCGTTAGGTTTATTTCTCTTGCCAATCCTGTCCTGCCCTTGAACCCAGCTGTTCAGAAGCAGCACTCTGCAGTGTATCAACAGCCCAACAACCTAAATATCCATCTCCAGCAATCAGCAAATGTGACTATTAAAACCACAGTTTACGAGCCCTGCCTGCATTCCCCCCCCCCCCCCTCTGCTCCCGCAGCCAGTTTATTGGGCCATAAAATAGAAACAGGCCTCTTTGCATTCAATGGGAACATTAGGAGTCATTCAAAGTCCCTTCTAGCTGCATTCAGCACACTAGCTCTGATGTGGCCAGAAGTTAATCAAAACACACATTTGGCAAACAAAACCTATTTTTTTATTAGTCCCCTTGCTATGGTTGCAAAGGCCCAGTATAGGCTTCATCAGACCACCGTGGCGTACACTGTTGATTCCACATTTGCAATGAGAGAGGACTTTTATTTCATAACATACTTCTCCCTGCTCATGAAATTCCTGGGTATCTCTGGGAGACTCAGCTGGGGGAGCAAGCAGTGATGCATAGAAACAGACGCGTGCGCGAGAGAGACACCACGTTTATTCATTTGCTGGCATGTGTGTTTGTATAAATCATGGACTGGGGCAGTCTCATGAGATACACACACCAACTTGGGGAAGCTTTCACCAGCAGCAGTGAAATCCCCAAGCAAAGTGGACAGGCGGGGGGGAACTATCCTCTTCAGATATGCACAGAGGTCTTCAATGGCAGCTTAGACCATGGGTTTGGGGCTGGGAGAGAGCAGGAAGCATGTCTAGTGCGACTGTGACTGCACACCAGCCAAATCCCCCCATGTGAGTAAGAGGCAGGATCCAAAAGCCGAAACCCCTATAAAGGAAAAGGAGGACGTTGTTACTGTCGCACACCGTGGGCTGTTGTAGCACCTGTAGAAATGCTCCCTGCCCTGGGGAATGGAAAGGAGAATTCTGCAGAGTAGATAGGAACTCAGGTCTGGCACTGTGGATCCAGATTTGATCCTTCACGTGAGGGTGTTTGGGAGAAAAAAAGACATGATTCTATCAATTCAAGCCCCCTGCAATACAAACCACAGGTGCAGAGTGAGTCTAGGGAAGAACAGATATAGCAATGCCCAAGAATGAGTCTCAGTCCATAGAATCACAAAAGTTGGACATGGAAAGATCGTATTAGGCTTTTCCCTTATAGTCTATTCTCCAGTGCTTCATCCACCACAGAAGTAAATGTCCCACGCAATGGGTATTCTGCTACTTGTTTTGGGAGACAATTTGCCTAGCTTAACACCCCTTGCAAAATATTTATCTTCCACTGACAACATATCCTTATATAATTCCCTGGTTAACTGTGTCATGTCCCTGGCTAGCAGCTGCTCCGTATAGAAGGTAAGAGCCTACTACTGGTGGCACATGGCAGAGGTGCTTCTTTAGCTCATGGGATGGAGGCAACTGGATTTAGCAGTGAAGGTCCTGCGTTCAATTCCACCTGAGGAGAAGTCATTATGTTGAAGTAAAAGCTTTGACTTATGGGACCAAATCCTCCAGTCTTTAACTCAGTTAAAATTTCCATTGAGCACTGATTGACTAAGTAGTTCTGGCCCATGATTTGAAATGCTTCTGTGTTGCATTGGGATCTTAATATTATTATTTATTAGCGGACATCACCACCAGCTTCCTGTTGATCTTCATGCTGTTTATCGTCAGCTTCTACCTTCTTTATGGAGTGGTGAAGGTATGTCATTTTAAAATAACTTTCAGTCTTGTTTTTGTAGGGATGGAGGGGGGGAGATTATTTACAATTTCAAACCCATTGAACTGGTCACTCACAAATTTGCTCAAAGTCTGGCTGTGCCTACTAGGGCTAGGGGGAAATTTTCCATCAAAATTATTTTTAATGGAAAATTGGGTTTTCAATTAAATGATTTTTTCATGCCAAGAGTCTGCTTTCCACTGACAATTAAGATTTTTTGTTGAAATATTTCAGCCGAAACCTAAAATATTATTGATTTGGAAATGCTGCCGTGGTGCCGAATTGCAGTTGTTCCCCTATATGGGCTGGTCAGACTACATCTCCCATAATGCACCATAGTCAGCAACTCCCATGATGCAACCACCCCCCCTCTCCAATAAGAGAAAAGCATGGTGAATCATGGGAGATATAGTCTGACCAGGGTGCTTAGCCTAGAGAGGAGAACAGCAGCTTGAGGCCCCCGAACTACAATTCCCATGAGGCAAAGTGGCAGAATTTCCAAATTGAAATATTTCAGCTTTCAAATTGCCATAAAAAAATCTAAATTTTCCATGGCAAAAAAACAAAAAAACAAACCCTATTTTTTGAACAGCTCTCATGTCTATAAGGTAGATTTCTAACACACCTGTCACACTAATATCTAGAGTTAGGTGTGGAATTTCTTGCCGGGGGGTGTGTGTGTGTAATTTTTTCTAGCTGTAACAGCACAATAGCACTATAATAGCCCTTTCTAATCAATCCCACTTGAATAGAAATAATCAGTTGCCTGCTCTCTCTCTCACAGAATAGGGAACGCCTCTTGATTCCATTCCTGGCTTTGCAAATCATGGATTTTCTCCTCACCCTCTTCACAATCTTCAGTTCCTATATTCAAGTCCCTGAAATGCTGTCATTTGCATCCATTAGCCATGTGGTAAGTAAGAAGCATGAGCCCACTTTCAGGCTGCCGGGGTGCAGATATATAGCACTATACGTGAAACTAAACTTGATGGACTAGACAAAGGCCCCAGAGAAGCAGGAAGGCTAGTCCAGTAGTTAGGATTGTCAGCAGGGTCTTTGGAGACATGGGTTCAAGTCTCTGCTCCGCCACAGACTTCCTTTGTCACCTTGGGCAAGTCACTTAGTTTCTCTGCGCCTCAGCTCCCCATCTGTACCCTGGGGCTACTAGTACTTCCTTCCCTCACAGGATAACTGCATTAAAAAGATGATGAGCTGCTCCGAAGCTATTGTGATAGGGCTGTATAAATACCTAAGGCAGATAGGCTAGTGATCTACTCTGACATAGGACCCCTAGCAGGATACTTGGTGCGCTATATGAACAAGGGGTGAATGTCTGGCCCCACTGAACTCAATGGGTGTTTTGCCATTGATTTAAATGGAGCCAGGATTTCACCCCCAAAGTCCACTGCTAGTCTTACAACCCTGTGTAACTGGAATCTCTGCCCCACTGCAGGAATCATTCATTTAATATTCATCACATTTCCTATAACCTCACTTGCCTGATTCATCACACTCGATGTAATTTATTTACAGTAATAAAAGCAAAGTGACAGCAGGTTGAGGGTTGGCCAGGGGAACATTTGTGTCTAAGATGATGGACCGGAGAGAGGTCTGACAGTGGAACTAGAGAGTACTTTAAAGGGAAACTGTAGTGATGAATTCTCCTCTCATGCCATTGATAACTAAATACATATATTTCATCTCTGGTCAAAAGTCAAACTTCAGGCCTAAACAGTAAGCATCAAACATGATATTTAGGCATCAAAATCAGGAGCAATTTTCAGAGATGTTGAAAGCCAGCAGCTCCCATCAGCAGGAGCCCAGAAACTCTGAGAACTGGGTTTTTGCATGAAATTCAGCCCATTTATTGGGTACCTAAATATGGATTTTGCTGCCTCTCCTGCCTACATCCCCAACACCCCAAGTCTGAAAAATTTTGGCCTGCACTATACTTTCTAGACTGTTTTTCGGAAAACATTTATGGGTGACAGGCCTGATTCACCATTGCCCTTCCCCCTTGTGCCATCAGGTGCCCTAGTGCAAAACAGGGGTAAAACACCACATTTTACATCCACTTTGTACTGGGGTTAACAATCATGCAGGGGACCAGCTCCCCATTGGCAGTCAGGGTATGTCTCTATGGCAGTATGACTAACACATACCCAAGCTAGCTTTGATCTAGCTAGCTCCAATAAGAATATCACTGAAGCTGCGGCAGCGTGGGCTCACTGATCAAGTACGTATCCAGGGCCCCAGGCATAGGGGGTATTGTACAGCCCATGCTGACACGCATGCTGCCATGACTTCCCTGCTCTGTTACCCAAGCTATCTAGATGAAAGCTAGCATGGGTATGTCTACACATGCTGCAGTCACACCTCTGATTGCAGTGTAGACAGACCTTAAGGTCTGACATACTGATAGCAGTGTAGACATAACTTAATCTGGAGCACCTCAGCAGCATAAAGGCACCTTCAAGTGCCACTTAAACTTGAGTCCACTTGAAGGTCTATTTACACTGTCAGAGTGGCATAAAGGGGTTGTGGCATAAAAGAGAGTAAGGCCCAAGTGCAGGATAAAGGAGAATCAGGCCCTTTATAGCTAAGGAAACACCCACAAATATGGCTCTTTCGTTTAACCAAAAATAAAGCCTTGATCACTCTGGCATTTTTGTCTCTGTAGAAAGCACACACAAAGTTTCCCTTCCTGGCCGTGCAATTACTGGATTTCTGTCTGAATGTCTTAACGCTTTGTAGTTCCTACATGGAGGTCCCAGGCTACCTCAGCTTCCACTCAGCGAACCAAGAGGTAGGTAATAAATGAACGACAAGCATGAGCCTGGACAACAAGTGCCATGTTGTGCTTTAGCCTATCAGGGAAATCAGCAAAATGTTCATCCAGTTTTTTTCTGTTCTGAAAAATGTTTCTTTAATACTTGCTGTTAGAGCAGCACCCCCAGCTCTGCTCTGCTCAGTGCCAAAGGTCATCTGTAGGGAGGGATGAAAGTAACCTAAGGGACTTACCGGTATGCAGGGGGGCCGGGGTCCTGAGCAAGGTCAGGGGGTGGCTCAACCGGAAGGGGTGGGGCTAGGATGACCAGATGTCCCGATTTTGGGGTCTTTTTCTTATATAGGCTCCTATAACCCCACACCCTCGTCCCGATTTTTCACACTTTCTGTCTGGTCACCCTAGGTGGGGCCTCGGGCGGAAGGGGCGGGGCTTGGGACAGACTCACCGAGCCAGCCCTTCAGTGTGGCCTGGAGGCAATTTAAAGGGCTCCCGGCCACTGCCACCATCGCTTCCCCCGGGCTCCAGCAGCAATTTAAAGTGTCCGGGGTAGCAACAGCCAGGAGCCCTGGGCCCTTTAAATCACCGCCAGAGCCCCATGGTAGTGGTAGCAGCAGTGGGGAGTCCCGGGGCTCTGGCAGCGATTTAAATTGCCGGGCCCCGGGGAAGCTGCCCCCTGCCAGTACGGTCGGCTTTATACCAGCTTGGACCGTACCGGCTTACTTTCATCTCTGTCTGTAGGACTTTCTAATCAACATCACTGTGCCCTTCCCTGATAGTTTGCTTGTGCAGTCATCATTTCTTAAAAGCACAACTTGTTTTGCTGCGGCAAATTTTGTGGGTGCAAATTAAATCGGCAAAACTGGGAGGCTGGGAATCGGCCGCCCTGAGGACATACCTTCACTAAGGCTCTGATTCAGCAAAACACCTAAGCTAGGGTTACCAACTTTCTACTTGCACACAACTGAACACCCTTGCCCTGCCCCTATTCTGATGCCCCACCCCTGCCTCGCCCCTTCTCTGAGGCATGCCCCCTGCTCACTCCACTCCCCCCTCCCTCTGTCTCTCGCTTTCCCCACCCTGACTCACTCACTCATTTTCACCGGGCTGGCTCAGGGGTTGGTATGTGGGAGGCGGTGAGGGCTCTGGCTGGAGGTGCGGGATCCAGGGTGGGACCAGGGATGATGGATTTGGGATGCAGGAGGGGGCTCCAGGATGGGGCAGGGGGTTGGTGTGTGGGGGTGTGTGAGGGCTCCAGCTGGGGATGCAGACTCTGGTGTGGGGCTGGAGATGAGGGGTTTGGGGTGCAGGAGGGGGCTGAGGGCTGGAGGTGTGAGTTCCAGGGTGGGGCCAGAAATTAGGGGTTCAGGGTGCTTGAGGGGGCTCCAGGCTGCGGCAGGGGATTCAGGTGCAGGGTTGGGGGTTTGGTCTCTGCCTGAGGGTGCGGGCTCTGGTGTGGGACCAGGGATGAGGGATTTGGGATGCAGGAGGGGGCAACAGGCTAGGGCAGGAGGTCGGTGTGTGGGAGTGTGTGAGGGCTTCAGCTGGGAGTGCAGACTCTGGTGTGGGGCTGGAGATGAGGGGTTTGGGGTGTAGGAGGTCTGCTCCAGGCTGGGACCAAAGGGTTCAGGGTGCAGGAGGGGGCCCCGGGATGGGGAAGGGGAGAGGGGTGCGGAGGTGGGGAGGGCTCCAGCTAGGGGTGCAGGCTCTGGGGTGGGGCTGGGGATGAGGGGTTTGGGGTGCAGGAGGGTGATCCAGGCTGGGATCAAGGGGTTCGGAGGACGGGAGGGGGATTGGGGCTGGGGCAGCAGGTTGGGGCACAAGACGGGGTCGGGGTGCAGGCTCCGGATGGCACTTACCTCAAGCAGCTCCCAGAAGCAGCTGCATGTTCCCCTTCTGGCTCCTATATGGAAGTGCGGCTAGGTGGCTCTGTGCACTTCCCTGTCCGCAGGTGCCGCACCCGCAGCTCCCATTGGCCGTGGTTCCCAGCCAATGGGAGCTGTGGAGCCGGTGCTTGAGGTGGGGACAGCATGCAGAGCCCCCTGGCTACCCCTACATATAGGAGCCAGAGCGGGGACAGGCCGCTGCTTCTGGGAGCTGCAGGGAGCCACGGCAGGCAGGGAGCCTGCCTTAGCCTTGCTGCACCGCTGACCAAACTTTTAATGGTCTGGTCAGCAATACTGACCAGAGCCACCAGGGTCCCTTTTCAACCAGGCATTCCAGTAAAAACCAGACACCTGACAACTCTAACCTAAGCACATACCAAGTCCAAGCCTATTCAGCAAACCAATTAAACATGATTAACTTTAGCCACAAGCTTAAGTGCCATTAACTTCAATGGGTTGGGATCAGCTTTTAGATAACATATCAATGAATTAAAATTAAGTGAAAATATTCGGGCCAGTTGAAAATTTTCCATCAAAACTGTTTTCCTGTGGAAAATTGAGGTTTTCGTGAAACTAGATTTTTCATGAAAGGAGTCTGCTTTCTGCAGAAAATTTTTTGTTGAAAAATAGAGCATCTGAAAACTGAAATATTTTGGCAAAAAAAGAAATACTTCAGCCAAAACCGGAACTATTTCTGATGCACAGAGGGGACAGCGAGGTGCATGATGGGAGATGGAGTCTGATCATGGAGCCTGGTCTATTGCAGAGACTGGGAGCATGAGGCACATGAACTATAGCTCCCAGGAGGCACTGCAGCAGCATTTCAGAATCAAAATATTTGGTTTTGGCCAAAATATTTTATTTTTTGGTTAAAATATGTTGGGGATTGATTCCTCCCTGCCCCCACCGCCCAAAAACTTGAAATTTCCCATGGAAAATGTAGATAATTTTTTTGTTTTGTTTCATTTTTGTTGATATTTTCTGTTTGGGGCAGGAGGGGCATTCTGACCAGCTCGAGATCTGCCTTTGCTGATCAGAGCAAGGCATTTTGCCCATGGAGATGCCATTACACATTTCGCTGTCAGAGTGGGTGCAATTAAAGGTGGGGGCTGGATCCACCCAGGGTTAATCAAAGCCCCGATTCAGGCCAGGAAGCACTGGCAGACACCTGGTTATCAACAGGAAATGAAAAACTGTCCCTTATGGATTACTACTTTCCCACTTCAGCAGAACCAGAATGTTTGGTCCTTTAAATCATGAAAGCTTTCCCTGATAACAGGGAAAACAAGGAATGTGTCTCCAAGGAATCAGACCAAAACTGTCAACTGATTTCATCTGGCCCTTGATGTTGGAATAAAGACATATGACTATCATGGGCACTTCCCTTTCCTTTCAGAGCTTCCTGCCAAGCCAGGAGAAGTTGTCTTCCGAGGAGTATGCCAAAGTGATGATCACCTTCACCATCACGTTCATCGCTGTCCTCCTCCTAAAGGTAACCCACCATATGCTGGAGGGTAGGGATAGGATACAGAGGGACCTAGACAAATTAAAGGATTGGGCCAAAAGAAATCTGATGAGGTTCAACAAGGACAAGTGCAGAGTCCTGCACTTAGGACGGAAGAATCCCATTCACCGCTACAGACTAGGGACCAAGTGGCTAGGCAGCAGTTCTGTAGAAAAGGACCTAGGGGTTACAGTGGATGAGAAGCTGGATGTCAGTCAACAGTGTGCCCTTGTTGCCAGGAAGGTTAATGGCATTTTGGGCTGTATAAGTTGGATCATTGCCAGCAGATCGAGGGACGTGATCGTTCCCCTCTCTTCGACATTGGTGAGGCCTCATCTGGAGTACTGTGTCCAGTTTTGGGCCCCACACTACAAGAAGGATGTGAAAAAATTGGGAAGTGTCCAGCGGAGGGCAACAAAAATTATTAGGGGTCCAGAGCACATGACTTATGAGGAGAGGCTGAGGGAACTGGGATTATTTAGTCTGCAGAAGAGAAGAATGAGGGGGGATTTGATAGCTGCTTTTAACTACCTGAAAGGGGGTTCCAAAGAGGAGGGATCTGGGCTGTTCTCAGTGGTATCAGATGACAGAACAAGGAGTAATGGTCTCAAGTTGCAGAGGGGGAGGTTTAGGTTGGATATTAGGAAAAACTTTTTCACTCGGAGGGTGGTGAAGCACTGGAACGGGTTACCTAGGGAGGTGGTGGAATCTCCTTCCTTTGAGGTTTTTAAGGTCAGGCTTGACAAAGCCCTGGCTGGGAGATTTAGTTGGTGTTGGTCCTGCTTTGAGCAGGGGGTGGGACTAGATGACCTCCTGAGGTCCCTTCCAACCCTGATATTCTATGATTCTATATTGCCTGGTGTCCCAGGAAGGTCAAGCAAATGTTTGCTGCCTCATGAGACATGAGGAATTTGCTCCTCCTCTCCAGTCCTGCCATTAGAGGCACTTACTGAGCTCAACAGGAGCTGTGCACGTAAAGCAGAGCCTAGATACTGGAGACAAGTGTAGGAGAGAGGTCTGAGATTCAAATGATTCTGTTCCCTACCTCTGCAGACTGCAAACATGAAACAAAACCCCTCCAAAGCTCCATCTCTCCCCACTCTTTATAGATGACACCAGCACATCAACCTCCAGGAGATTCGTGAGTTGGGAACAAAAGATGAGGGCAGTTCGGCTGTTGTGTGCCAAAACAAAACACATCAGTACACAGTGGGTCAGATTCTTGGCTGGTTAAAATCGGTGTAGCTGCGCTGACATCAGTGGAGCTTACTCCAGTTCACACCAGCCGAGCTGGGGGTCTGGGGCTGCCCTAACATGTAATTAAAAGCCCACCCACTCCTAACCCCCCCGGCCTTTTAGAAAATCCTTTCGCAGTGGAGTTTTCTAGTCATCTGTTGATGGCTCAGCGAACAGGTTTTTAATTGACTAGTTTCAGACCATTTCAGAAAACCACAGACATCTCCAGCTATTCCAGCAGATGCTAACTGAATGAAAATGCTATTTTCAAGTGGAGATTTTTTTTTATTAAGATTCTTCCCAGGCAGCCAGACTAGTCAATATGAAGCACAATGTCTTATCTGATTGCACTTCTGACATGACTTCATCATATCTTTTAATATTAGCAGAGCAGGGAGTGGGGCCTGAGGGCTGTGTAGAAGTCTGACTAGCAGGACTGGCATAGCACTAGGGGCATTCCAGCAGAAGGCTTAGTGCCCCTGGCAAATAGAACTCAGCTTGAATTTACTACATGTTTAGCTAGATGGGTATGCAACATATCATGGATTTTCACCACAAAGCTTTCCTCCTCGTGTGCTGGAGACAATAGACAGAAGGATATGTGAATGTGACTCAACTCCTCTGAGATGGGGCAGTATAATGCCAGTGTGTGTGTGTGTTACACCAGTAAAATCCAGACTTCAATGGAGCTATGCCAGTCTGCACCAGGTGAAGATCTGGCCCATAGTGGCATGAATAACTCTTAAGTTGTGCATGGTTAGGGCTGGTGCCCAGTGAGTATCTGATTTCTTTGCTGGGGGATCTGATAGTAGCAACTGAATTCAACATGGCCACTTGCTCAACAAGTCATTGTGCTTGAGAGGAGTTGAAACACCCTGGGGTTGAACTTTAGCTGGTACAAATCAAGATTTACTTCAGTGGAGTCAATAGAGGTACTCTGGTGCTAGTGAGAGGAGACGTGGGCCCTACGAGGTGGGTAGTGTCACAAATAGATTTCTGCGATGTGTGCCATACGAAGGGGAATCCTGAAACTTTTGCCTGTTGTAATAGGGAGTCACTGCATGTAAGAGGTTGAGAATGGCTGGCATCATCATCACCATGTGGCATGTAGGGGCCCATTATGCTAGGTGCCGTACAAACAAAGAACCAAAAGATGGTTCCTGGCCCAAAGAGTTTACAATCGTAGACAAGAGACAACAGATGGGTACAGAGAGGGGACTACAAGGACCTAAGATATAAATATATTTTATCACATCCCTGTGAGGCATCTCACAGCTTGACTGATCTCACTGTTAGGAAGTTACATCTGCTTCTCAGATTAAATTTACCTTTGAGGGGGCTCTCACTCGCCATGGCAATGACAGGTGAATCTCTGCTACTCCTGACTGACAGCATAATGCCACTCTGCTCCCTGAAATTGACAAAGACATGTCACCTAGAGCTTCACAATCCGGGTGCTGTGATATTCCCTTCACTTTCCTCTGGTGCATATTGACACTGAGGGCTGGATGCAGAAGCAGCCGTGGCTATTCAAATAAGGGACAAGTTCCAAGCCAGAGAGTATTGATGGGGATCATGGTTACAAATGGAAATATTGTAGATCTAAAAAGGCCATTTGGTCCATTTAAGCTCATCAGTTTCAATTCACTGTTCCCCTCCAGGAAAGCATCTCAAGGCCCCCTGGGCCAACCCAGTATCTTTTTGCCTCAATTGCCTTGCCTATTGGCCCATTGCAAGCATTTATTGTCCTTCCATTCAAACATCGTGGTTCCTGTATATCTGGTGCCATCTGTTCGCCTTCTAACTTGACATTAATGCCCCATAGCTCTGTCCTCTACATAGCTCTGTCCTCTACTGGTGCCATCTGGTGCCATCTGTTCGCCTTCTAACTTGACATTAATGCCCCATAGCTCTGTCCTCTACTTTCCTTGGCTTTCTTCTTGTTGCCAACATACCTGAAGAAGCCCTTCTTGTTACTCTTGACATCTCTTGCTAGCTGCAGCTCCAGGTGCAATTTGGCCCTCCTGATTTCATTCCTACATGCCCGAGCAATATTTTTATACTCTTCCCTGGTCATATGTCCAACCTTCCACTTCTTGTAAGCTTCTTAAATGACCAGGGAAGAGTATAAAAATATTGCTCAGGCATGCAGGAGTGAAATCGGGAAGGCCAAATCACACTTGGAGTTGCAGCTAGCAGGAGATGTTAAGAATAACAAGAAGGGTTTCTTCAGGTATGTTAGCAACAAGAAGAAAGTCAAGGGAAGTGTGGGCCCCTTACTGAATGAGGGAGGCAACCTAGTGACAGAGGATGTGGAAAAAGCTAATGTACTCAATGCTTTTTTTGCCTCCATCTTCACGAACAAGGTCAGCTCCCAGACGGCTGCACTGGGTAGCACAGCATGGGGAGGAGGTGACCAGCCCTCTGTGGAGAAAGAAGTGGTTTGGGACTATTTAGAAAAGCTGGATGAGCACAAGTCCATGGGGCCGGATGCGCTGCATCCGAGGGTGCTAAAGGAGTTGGCGGATGTGATTGCAGAGCCATTGGCCATTATCTTTGAAAACTCATGGTGATCAGGGGAAGTCCCGGTCAACTGGAAAAAGGCTAATGTAGTGCCAATCTTTAAAAAAGGGAAGGAGGAGGATCTGGGGAACTACAGGCGAGTCAGCCTCACCTCAGTCCCTGGAAAAATCATGGAGCAGGTCCTCAAGGAATCAATTCTGAAGCACTTAGAGGAGAGGAAAGTGATCAGAAACAGTCAGCATGGATTCACCAAGGGCAAGTCATGCCTGACTAATCTAATTGCCTTCTATGATGAGATAACTGGCTCTGTGGATGAGGGGAAAGCAGTGGATGTGTTATTCCTTGACTTTATCAAAGCTTTTGACATGGTCTCCCACAGTATTCTTGCCAGCAAGTTAAAGAAACATGGGCTGGATGAATGGACTATAAGGTGGATAGAAAGCTGGCTAGATTGTTGGACTCAACGGGTAGTGATCAATGGCTCCATGTCCAGCTGGAAGCCAGTATCTAGCGGAGCGCCCCAAGGGTTGGTCCTCAGGCCGGTTTTGTTCAATATCGTCATTAATGATCTGAAGGATCGCATGGATTGCACCCTCAGCAAGTTTGCAGATGACACTAAACTGGGAGGAGAGGTAGATACGCTGGAGGTCAGGGATAGGATACAGAGGAACCTAGACAAATTAGAGGATTGGGCCAAAAGAAATCTGATGAGGTTCAACAAGGACAAGTGCAGAGTCCTGCACTTAGGACAGAAGAATCCCATGCACTGCTACAGACTAGGGACCGAATGGCTAGGCAGCAGTTCTGCAGAAAAGGACCTATTGTTTACAGTGTACGAGAAGCTGGATATGAGTCAACAGTTGCCAAGAAGGCCAATGGCATTTTGGGATGTAAATGTAGGGCCATTGCCAGCAGATCAAGGGACGTGATCATTCCCCTCTATTCGACGTTGGTGAGGCCTCATCTGGAGTACTGTGTCCAGTTTTGGGCCCCACACTACAAGAAGGATGTGGAAAAATTGGAAAGAGTCCAGCGGAGGGCAACAAAAATGATTAGGGGTCTGGAACACATGAGTTATGAGGAGAGGCTGAGGGACCTGGGATTGTTTAGTCTGCGGAAGAGAAGAATGAGGGAGGATTTGATAGCTGCTTTCAACTACCTGAAAGGGGGTTCCGAAGAGGATGGATCTAGACTTTTCTCAGTGGTAGCAGATAACAGACCGAGGAGTAATGGTCTCAAGTTGCAGTAGCGGAGGTTTAGGTTGGATATTAGGAACAACTTTTTCACTAGGAGGGTGGTGAAGCACTAGAATGGGTTACCTAGGGAGGTGGTGGAATCTCCTTCCTTTGAGGTTTTTAAGATCAGGCTTGACAAAGCCCTGGGTGGGATGATTTAGTTGAGGATTGGTCCTGCTTTGAGCAGGGGGTTGGACTAGATGACCTCCTGAGGTCCCTTCCAATCCTGATATTCTATGATTCAGCCTATTGCCAGATTGCCAACAGTGAGAATTACATGACATGCATTCACCGCAATTGCCGTGCTTCTGGCACGCCTTCCCCTCAATTCAGTCCAATGCTATCTGGGCATGGTGGTGTAGAGCCATGTCCCATTACGGCTGACAGCACCTTGGCTTCCCCAAATGGCTCCTGGTGCTTGCTCTGTATTATTTCTCCCTGCGGCTGGTGCTGTGCTGCTGGATGGGTTGAAGAGACTGGGTAACTACCGGGACTGTGAGCCTGGTGCTCGTTTCACTGCCTAGTGGAGCTACAAGTGGCAATGTAACTCTGACTAGGAACTGAGCCGCACAGCTATTGCTCTTTGGCATCCATGCTCTGAGCACCCGGGGGTCTGCAAATCAGAGCAGGGGTCTATAAACATGATGCAGACAGCTACACTTAGAATGCTGCCTGGGTTTTAAGATTAAATGCAGGTAACTCCCTGCAATTTTAGCAAGAGTCGGAGCTGAATGAAGTGCTGAAGTGACCATGTTTGGGCCTTCTAAACATTCTGGTAAGGTCATGAGCAATATTTGATATAGCCAGGGGGGGAGAAACCAAAGAGCTTGTGTCAGATCTCCTGTGGAATCCACCTGAAAAACCTCTGGTGTGTCTGGGTGAGAGAGCACATTTGCTTTGATTCTGTTGCTCTAGGGGCCTAGACTGTAGAGATTTCACAGGTTCAGGGCCTGCTCTTGTCAGTTGCTAGGCGCCGTTAGCACCCCAGCAAGGTGCAGACCTTAAAGGGCTACAGTTTGTCCTACTGCAGATTAAGTCAGTTGCCTGAAGGAAGAGTAAGGCCTATAATATTGGGCTGTACATACAGCTAGAGTGAAATCTTGCCCTGAGATACACGCACACCGCTCCTGCTGAAATCAGTGGGATCCTCACTCTCCAAGAGCACTCCTGGAAGGATGTTCAAGCTATTCTGACCTGTCTGGTAGGCTCCTTCCCCGCTTCTTTGGGGTGGTCAGCACACCTGGTGGTGCTAGAAGGGACTGCAATTGTTGCTGGTCCCTTTGTGGGGGGACATAAGGAGGGGGAAGCTCCCCCTACTTTCTCCCTGTTGTCCACCTACCCCATGGCCAAGCACCATCTGCCCCCTAAGCAGATGAGACTCCTTGCTTCTGGGCTGTGAGCATTATAGCTCCATATTTCCAGGATAGATGGAGCATGCCAGAAATGTTCTATGCACCAGCTGCCTGTGGCACTGAAAGAAGAAGGCAGCCAATATTTTACCTTTCCTGCCCAGGTTCATCTCCACAGTTTCACTCAGTTGGTACATCTACACAGACCATGCAATCATCTGGTCCAACAGACTTGAGCTCACACCATGGCACTAAATGTAGCCATGTAGATGATGCGGCTTGGGTTCTGAAGCCTGGGGAGAGGGATGGACTTCAGCCTGAGCTGGAGCTTAAAACGCTGTCTACATAGATATTTTCAGCACGGTAACGTGAGCTCAAGTCTGTCGACCCAGGCTGGGAGGCTCGATTCCGTCGGCTGTGTAGACATATAGAATGAGACCCTAGTGTGGAGGCTCTGAGTGACACTGAGGGCCAGACCTGTCTCTGAGCAACCCCCACAGGTCTATGCCCTGCAAGCCTTTTCCTTGCAAATAAATGTGTGCAGATACATGTGCTCATGCTTCTCTCTTCCTCAATGGCTAGAGTGACCAGATCCTGAATCTGCTGGGATTGTTCCGGTTTGCTGGGTCAGTCCTGTTCTCATGGCTGGGCAGTGAGGGGTTTGATCCAAATGTCATAGACCTGACCAGCCCCATCTCCTCACTCACAGCTCCCTACACTCTCCCATAGCTCCCATCTCCCTCCACCAGTCCATCAGCTAGTGATAAGTGCTCAGCCCTTTCCTTGCCTCCTGTGACTGTCACAAGGCCCCACTCCTGCCTAGCATGCCTCCTGGCACCCAGGTCGGGGAATGCCGCTCTCGCTGTGTCAAGTGGTCCCTTGCTGGTAACTTGGCCCTCCGGCCAGGTCACCCTTTCCAGGGTTATGGAGTCCAATTGTCTGAATGTCGTCTCCAGCTGGTGTTCAGCCCCAGCTCAGGCCTTTATGCCACTAAGCCAGGGGCTGGCAGAATAACCCGAGCCTGCCCCATACCGAGTTCCAGCCCAGGGACCCTATAACCAGCAATCCAGGTCCTCAGTCCTCATCTTTCCCTGAGCTCCTTCCTACCCTTTAGCCTTCTCTACATTTTCTTTCCAGCTTCTGGGTTTACCGTGGGAGCCTACCCTACTCCCATGGTGCCGTCACTCCCTCCTAGCCTTGTGTCAGACCCTTTACTCCAGGGCAGGATCCCAGTGCTTCCCCTCCCACTTGGCTTTCTCTGAGTGACCACCCTCCTCCCGAGGAGTAGCTGTAGGCTCCTGTCTTTGCAGTCCTCTTTCTGCTTTCAGTGTCCTGGCTTTATCTGTATCCCAACCCTTCCCCTGCTGGCCTTCACTCTCACAGGTGATGCCAGGTAACCTAACTGGCCTCTCATTAACCCTGTCAGGGCTGGGGGTGGGCCACACCCCATCACATCATCCAGTTCATCCTCCTCCCACCAAGCGCTCACAACCTCCTGAGTCCCACAACTCCTAGGACAAGCTCCCTGACCCCTAACCAAACTGCCCGACAGCTGACAGCACCCTCCAGTTGGACCCTCACCCACAATGCAAAGGAGCTTTAGGTTGGGATTTCATAAGGCACCTAAGGGAGTTAGGTGCCCAAGCGCCATTGAATTTGGATGGCAGATATGTGCCTAACTCCCTTTGGCCTGGCTGGAATGGCTTACTTTCCATCATCCTGCTGTTAGGCTGAAAGATGGTTTTAACTGGGTTTCTAACCACCAATAAAACTGCCCTCTGCCACCCTGCAATTACAAGAGGTAGTTGGCTGCAGGCCTGAATTTAAAGCGTCACACTTGGCATTTGGGCTCCATATTGGTTCGTCCTACTTTAACCCCCTTTCGAACTCCATTTTTAAGGACATAGCAGCAGGCCTCGAATTTTGCTTCCTTCTTTATTTGCAAACTGATATTTCCCTGAGTGATCTTAAGAACGGATGACCCAGAATTCAGAGCCTAACCTGGGCATACCTGACATTTTCAGACACAGTCAGATTTTTTAGGGGAAGAGTCCGCTGTCACTGAAACTGGCTGAAATTCAGGCAAACTCCATCATCACCTCTAGTGCAGATATCCCAGGTGGGGCTGATATCATGGATTGCAGGCTCTGTCCAATAGGCGAGGTTTGCAACGGAATCTAAGAGATTTAGGTGCTCAAGTCCCTCCGAATTTCAATGGAGTATCTCTCTCTCTCACCCTCTCTATTTCAGGGTATTATACTGCCACTCACTAGCATAGCACATTCCATGTAAAATCAATAGCAAAGTCCTTAGTGGAATTCATGGAGCATCTGGCACTTTTCCCTTTTTGGGGTGAAGACTCTGCTAAGGGTGGGATCTGTGGGGGCGGAGGGTGGCATTGGTTGATTTGTTTCAGGGTAATTGTTTTGGTTGGTTCGTTGGGTGGGTGTATTGGGTTGAAGGGGTGTCAATGGTGGGGTTTATGAGCAGCAGGCAGGGACAGGTGTTAGGGGGTGTCAAGGTTACTTCCCCACTCTGAACTCTAGGGTACAGATGTGGGGACCTGCATGAAAGACCCCCTAAGCTTATTCTTACCAGCTTAGGTTAAAACTTCCCCAAGGTACACACTCTTACTTTTTGTCCTTGGACCTTATGCTGCCACCACCAAGCGTGTTAAACAAAGAACAGGGAAAGAGCCCACTTAGAGACGTCTTCCCCCCAAAATATCCCCCCAAGCCCTACACCCACTTTCCTGGGGAAGGCTTGATAAAAATCCTCACCAATTTGCATAGGTGAACACAGACCCAAACCCTTGGATCTTAAGAACAATGAAAAAGCAATCAGGTTCTTAAAAGAAGAATTTTAATTAAAGAAAAAGTAAAAGAATCACCTCTGTAATCAAGATGGTGAATACCTTACAGGTAATCAGATTACTCCTTTTTACACAACTGTACCCGATTACACTCCCATCTTGGACAACTGGGCACAACCAGGGGCAGCCAAGTTAAGTTCCAATAGAAAGCCCTTACATTCCTTCAGTGATTTTGATTACATTACCCAATAGTCAAATAATTTTGATCAGATTATCTCTCCGCCTGCTGCCTGCAGCAATCCCTTATAGACCATTTCTGTGGGAAAAGGGCCCATTTTCCCTCTGAATAGCTGTAAAGTCTTCTGGGGACAGAAGCATAGTTGTGGTAGTAGCCACTCTACCTGACCCCCTTGGATAATTTAATTACCAAGCTTCCATCCAATGTGACTGCACAGAGTTGCACATACAGTTACATTTATATAACTGGGTTTTATCATTAAACAAAAACTTCCTTCTTATAACACCACAACTGTTACTCTTTTAACATCTTCACAACAGTTACCTTTTACCATTTCCACAACTCCCAAATGTTTACTTTCCTGCAAACCCTGTATTATCAATTCCTGCAAAAGGTATTTGTAACTTTTCACTCACTTCTTTAAATCACTTACTCCTACAGTTAGTTCTTTAAGGTAGTGCAATTTGTCTGTAACTTAGCCACCAAGTACAATTATTGCCACACAGATGCCTTAACCTGTGCTGTCTTTACCCTGAGACTGTTCAAAGAAGCAGTAAAACATTTGTCTCCATGTATGCCCATGGATCTTTTACTCCAAAAATTCCAGTGGAATACAGCAGACCTCTGTCATACTTTGTCCAAAATAAACAAAAACTTTTCACATAAGTATCCAAAATACCCTCCATTAAAACTTCAGAAAAACAAAAGTGTGGAAAGGCGAGGGGAGAGGAGGGGAAAGAGGTGGAAAGAAGCCAATTAAGCCTGTCAGGTCAGTTTAAAGTATAGGCTACCAGCAGCAAATTAAGTAAACCGAGAAAAAGAAGGAAAAGAAGAAAAGGATATAGTTAGCTCTGAGCCAAGAGTAGGCTCCATGGGTTGAAACAGTTGGGAATCCTCATCCCCAGGTTCTCATTCTGGCTCTGGGAGAAGAGTGGGGGTTGCTACCTGCTCCTGCAAACCCTGCCATTTTGCACTTTGAAACTTCTTTCTGTCCACTCCCCCAGGACCAAGTCCCAGCTCCAGTCTCTAAAGGTCGTCTGTTAACTCTGCTTTTGACTTTAAACCCTGTTGTGCCAAATCATCTTTAACCACGCCTAACTAATTTACAACCCTTTGACAGCCCTTGCTGAAGCAGCACCTAACTTGAAAGATTCCCGGCAGCTTCCCATAATGCTGCCCTTACTTCAAACCTCTCACAAGCACGCTGAAGTGCCTCCTTTCCCTGTAAGGCATTCAGTCCCCATGGGTAGGGACCTTCTTCCACTACCCATATACCAAAGGAGGGTAGGCTCCTCAGCCACCCCCCATCCCTCTGGGTCCCCTAACACTGCCTCCATTTCCTTTTTAATCTCATCCCAGGTTGACCCCTGCACCTGGTATGGGCCCTGGTTCTTCCTTATCCATTTATCAAAAAAATCCTTTACCCTGGCTTGCCAGAACCCGCAACTACCATCACGAGAGTTCGCTATACCCCCTCCAAGCAGCTGCGCGGACTGCTGGGGAGCGGGACTTACAGGCTGCCACTCACCTATCCAATGCGATGCATCCGAGTCACAGCACCAAGATGTTAGGGGGCTTATTCCTTCACCCACTTACTTCCCTGGTCCTTCTCACATGAACAGAGAGGAACAATACCTGAAGTCCAAAGGTGCAAACAATTCCGTGTTTATTGGGGTGAACTTCCAGCAAGCATGATTCCAGTTTCCTTCCTTAGTGTCCCCCTTCCCAGTTCTGACACCACAGAGCCTTACCTGTGTCCCTGTTCCCATTCCCCCCCTGTTGCCGGCACCCAGTGCTGAGAGGCTGAACAACAGCTTAAGTTGGTTCGGTACCCGGTGTGCTACACCCAATAATCACAACGGGGTGGAGAAGCAGAAAAGTTTATTTGAAGCTTCAAAAAGGTACAGGGAGATTTGAATGTCAAATCCTGTACACAGAGCAGGAAGTTACACAGGCTTTTATACATCCTTTTTCCCAGCATACTTATCCAATAGCAAGCTGCCCTAAGTATCCATATAGCCAGCCAATCCAGTTCCCGGCTAGTTCCCTGGTTCTCTGTATCATTTGTTAAACTATACATAAAGCTGCTTTATTCAGCATTGTTCTTCCATATCTCCCCTGTGTGGCCTTGCTTAGTTTCAGGCAGTCTGACTCCGCAGCATGTTGTTGCAGATTCTCAGCATAACTGCTGTGTGTGCCTCCAGGCGGGGGGGCCAAGGACACTTGGGCATAGTACGCAGAGCTGCTGCGAGTGCCTCCAGGCGGGAAGGGGGGGCCAAGGACACCTGGGCCTAGTGCGAGCGGGCTTCATCGACACTCGTGGTCTTCCATCCCCTCAAGTTACCTAGTGGCCATGCCTCAGTGTCCCCAACACCCCCCTTAGCTAAACATGATTCCAATTTCCCCACCCCCATTCCCTGTTCCCATCCCCCCCCCCTTACTTCCTGATTGACTGCAGACTATATAGTAAAACTTGAGTTCTGCTTAGCTATACCTTAACCAATCATTTTACTGAAATTTAACTAACCAATCCTAACATATTGTAACATGATTATTTAACCAATTATATCCCACCACCTTAATTAGTTTACACCCAGCAAAATTAATTATACAGCAGACAGAAACAATCACAGAACCAGACAGAGATTATACAGACAAACAATAGGGAAATGGGGACTACAGTGATAGAACAACCACAGAAATGAGGATTTCACATCCCAGCTATTGATAAGTGAGTTCTTGCCAGACAGGATGCTATCAAACTAAGTTTCCTTTTACATCTTCTAGGCATTTCCCTTTCTCTGGAGGCGATAGGCATTATCAGGACAGGATTGTATTCCTAACAGCCCAATAGCACCATATTTCAATGTGACTAGGTTGGAATGTGAGGATGTGACCGTTCGCTTCCCAGCTTATGGCTGCCTCTGCTGCTGAGCCAAAGGCCTTAGCCTAAGCACAGGGCCTCAGACTGTCACAGTAAGAGAAGGCTCTTACACCGGCAGACAGTGATTTTGATTCTTTCTTTTATACCTCTATAACTAGCTAAGTGATAAGAATACACCTAAATTCTTAGAGTATAGGCCTTTACAGACAGGCCTGAATATCTATAGCCTAACACCAGGGTTGTGAAGTGCCATTGTTACAGCACAAAGGCCTTTCCAAGAAGAGGGTTTTGCAGCATTTCCTAGAGATGCTCAGGCTCTGGATTCACCTGATCTCCTTTGGAAGTTTGTACCACAGCTGGATCCCCTTGACTGAGAATGTTTGGTCTCAGCTCCCACATGCTGTGGCCTCAGCTTTGTGATCTGCGTTGTCCCAGAAAAGTGCATTTATCTCAGTGGTTTATGATTTGGGCTAACTCCCTCAGGCTCCTTTGAAAATCCCATCCTTAGTCTTTTTCTGACACTCTGTTTGGGGTTTATTTCAAAGCACATTCCAAAGTGCATTTTAAAAAACACGCCAATAAAAATAAGAGATGCATGATTTTGCCTCACTGTACATAGTAAAGCAAAAGTTTATTTAATACGGTACGCTGTCTTGTGCCACAGTCTGTCAATTGATTCATTTTCCTAGAAAAACTCTATTTATTTCATCTTGTAAAACTCTCCAAGGCCAGAGGCTATTTTACCAGAAAAGTGGAACTAATGAAAGTATAATAAATGGAATGGGCAGAACTTCAGGTCCATTCCTGATGGAAAGTGTCCTTCGTGTTTCTCCTGGAGGGCTGAGAGGCAAAGGTTATGGCCCACAGTGCTTTTTCTGGGCGACTGCCCCACTCAGGAAAAAAAATCAAAGAAAAATACATTGACCTGCCTCCCAATTTTGGGTTCAGTTCTGCTGGCCAATCTTGTCCCTGATCCATCAAAGCCTGAAAGCGCTTGCTTGACTTTAACCATGTCACCTTGCAGAATCAAGACCGGTGTGGCAGGGGCACCAGAATAGGGGGTGCCAGAGGGCCATGGTCCCATCACTTTTCACCGGCTGTAAGGGCGAGCGATGGGGGGGGGGGTTTGGAACAGGAGTGGGGGGGCAGGGTCTTGGGGGGAAGAGGTGGGGTGGGGGCAGGGCCTGAGGGAAGGAGCAGTGCAAGGGTGGGCCTCCAGCACAAGGAGCAGTGCAAGGGCGGGATCTTGGGGCGAATGCGTGGTGCGAGGGTGGGGGCTTGGGGAGCAGGAATGATGCAGGGGCTCAGGGGAAGGGGCAGTGCAGGAGGTGGGGGCATGGTTCAGGCGTCGGTGCGCCTCCACACACACACTTTTAGGGAGCTTTTGGCACTCCTTGGGCCACTCAGAGGTGGGCATTCAACAGAGCAATGGACCCACGGTGAGACAGCTGCATCAGGGTTCCAGAGAGTGTGGTGGACAGTACTTCAGGGCCTCCAATTCACAGGAATAGCAGCAGTTCAGTGGCAGATCTAGGGCAGTACAGCAGTGACTGTTGTCAGGAATGAAAAGGCAGTAACGCAAGGACAGACCTCTTTTCCCCTTTGATTTTCAGGCCTGCATGTTCAAATGCGTCTTGAGATGCTACAAGTACATTAAAGGCAGCAAGAGAGAGGAGGTGAAAGTCATGCCAGAGTTTGCTGAGAAGGTGAGAAGTTCCGAACGCCAACTCCTGGTGTCCATCACTAAAAGGCAGGGTCTGGATGGAGATGGGGCATAGCAGCAGGCAGAATTGAAGCTTCCATTAACCACCATTAGAGCTCTGATTCACCCCCACGTTACTCCAGTTTTAATGTGGTGTAAAATAATTTAAGTCAGTGGAGTTACACTGGGATGCATGAAAAACTGGAATATTGTAGTGCTGAATCAAGGCTTCTCCATTATAGAAGATACTGCATGTGAACCAATGCAGAGCTGTCTTGCTGAATCTACGGGCAGCCTGAATCAGTTGTTCTAAGGCCTTGCCCTAGCAAAACATGTGCTGAACTTTGAGAATATAAGCAGTCTCGCTGCGGTTAGGACTGTGTGTTACCCAGTGCTGTTGATGATGCACGAGAGGGAAATAGACTCCTGCTTGTACTCATTAGGACTATGCACATGCTTAAACTCAAAGGTAAGTACTTTGCTGGATAGGCATCTAAGCGAGCTGTGATACTTCCCCATTCATTTCAATAGGGTGTTAATGCCAAAGTCTAACTGGAATATTTTCAAGTGTTTCACAGCTGACCATTTTAGCAGAAGCTGCTCTGGGATTCTGTGTGTAGCTGCTGAAAGGCCACTCCAAAAACATAAGGACATGCCATAAAAATAGATCGATAGTCAAGATGGTTGAAAAGCAGTAACCTCCCTACCCCCCACAAAAAAAAACCCTCCCTCAAAAAAAGTTGTGAAAAATTGAGTTGAAACATTTTTGTTGTTTTTGTGTCTCAAATTGGAAATTTCAACCAATTCTGATAACTGTCCAGCCAGGGGAGTGTGGAGTCCAGACACCGTGGCTCTGACTCTTGTGGCTGGACTACATAGAGG
Organism: Eretmochelys imbricata; assembly: GCF_965152235.1. Taxonomy (NCBI): domain Eukaryota; kingdom Metazoa; phylum Chordata; order Testudines; family Cheloniidae; genus Eretmochelys; species Eretmochelys imbricata. The sequence continues at coordinate 14,666,290 of NC_135590.1, read as the reverse complement.
CTTATGAATTTGCTACTGTTGTTGCACTAACAGAGCTGGGTCATCTAGCTCAGGCTGTAGCGCTTTCTGTCTTTTGGTTCAGAGGTTCTGGATTCAGCCCTTACCACATGCCTTCATTTTCCAGTCCTCTGTCCTTCATAAGCCTTGTCGCTCCCGCCCCACTCCTTTGCCCTGGGGAAAGAAACACACACTAGGTAGGTTTCAGAGTAGCAGCTGTTTTAGTCTGTATCTGCAAAAAGAACAGGAGTACTTGTGGCACCTTAGAGACTAACCAATTTATTTGAGCATAAGCTTTTGTGAGCTACATCATTCGGTGAATGCATCCGATGAAGTGAGCTGTAGCTCACAAAAGCTTATGCTCAAATAAATTGGTTAGTCTCTAAGGTGCCACAAGTACTCCTTTTTACACAGTAGGTAAAATCCAATCGAAACATTTTCCTGTTTCCAGAGCAAGTCTGGGACTCTAATGATTTCTTCCTCCCAGGTCATGCTGCCGTCATACGAGGAAGCCGTAGAACTGTCCTCCAAGGAGTCACCACCGCCCTACTCAGGAGTTTAAGCCCCAGCCACTGAGATGGGAAGACGTCTCTGCTGCTATGAATGCCTCTTAGCTCTTGTGCCTCAACTGGCAGATACTCAGCCTCACTGAATAATGCCTCTGTTACTGTGATAGCGTGCTTATATTGCACCAGACTCACTCTGGTTCAACGGACTTGGAGCTCATAAGAACCTCAGTTTCTGCTGTGAAAATAGAAGTGTCAGATCTGATTCTCCTCTAATGCTGGTTTCATCCCAGCACAGCTCGGTTTGCTTCCAAGGAGCTACTCCCGATTTACACCTCTCTAGCTGAGAAAAGAATTGGACCTGCAGAGTAGGAAATAGAACCAAAAAAAGCTTTTTGCTGAGAGAGCCCAATTCTGAAATTTAGCAGCTTTTAATGAAGTCCTATGGGAAAAGGATCAGCAAAAGGCAGGTGATTCTGAGTGAACCGCAGTGCAGTGCTCAGCCTGCCAGCCTATGCTACTGAGTTAGAGTGTGTGATCTGGCTGTTGGAAGCGCTGGGATCGTTACAATATTGCTCTGCCATTTTACACCTCCAAGTCTTTGTGGTTTTGCTTTTCTTGTGTGATTTGAAAAATGAGTTTAAATAAAAAGCTAATGGCTTCAATCCCTGGCTGTCTGGCTTCTGTAGAGTGCTATCCTTGCAATTGGAGGAACATAGCAAATGAGCAGCTTTCCTCTTAACAGCAACTCTATTAAAAATGCCATTGTGGGATTTTAGGTTTATTTTAACTCACTGACTCCAGATCAGATGGGCATCATTTGCAAGTAAAAAGGTTCTAACTGCTCGCCCTGCAAACTCCTAAACAATCTGAGAGTCTAGCCAGATTTTTTCCTTCTTGCACATCATTTCCGGGGATAAAGATCTGGCCAGCCAAAGTGTGCTTTCGATACACTTTAGCAATCAATTAAAGTTGCACAGGGGAAACTGATCGGAATGTATTACCCAGTGCTGTTGACAATGCATGAAAGGGAAATAGACTCCTGCTCGTACTCCCAGAGCAGTGTTAGCTCTGCAGAGCTAAGGGGAGTTAAAATCAGTTAAAATTTTATTTTTCCCCTTAAGTTAGCAAAATATAGAGAGAAGATTCCCCAAGTAATAAGATTCCATTTATAGCTAATCATGTTTGCAAGTAGGACCACAAGCAAGCAATAAAGGAATAAAGTAGCTAGACCTGGGTGAACTTTTTCAGACATTTAGTTTATTTCTCTGACAAATGCAGTCTTGGTCAACCCAACACTATGTGCAAATTTGACACAAATAGTTTTGGCCATTCCCGAATCAGTCAGAGGAGAAGGAAGAAGTGGTTGTGGTGCTGGTGACACTGTTTTCTTCCCCTCCCATCCCCCATACAGTCTTTAGTCTGGGGGTTAGGAAGACCCAGGCTGGAATCCCCAATCCAAACACAAAATGGATTTCTTCAATTCACCGGGCAGTCCAGATTGCTTTGACCTGCACCTTTTACCCACCCGGAACTGCCACCACACTGAAAAATCAATTATTTGCCCAGCTGTACGAGTGACACTCCAAATCATGCTCATCTCATCTGTGCATTTCCATGGAGAACATAGAATCAAAAAATTTCCAACTGGCTCTGCAGCTGTGTGACCGTGGACACGAGTCACTTCAACTTTGCTTCCCTTCCCAGCTTTTGTCTTTCTTATCTATTGAGATTTCAAGCTCTTTGGGGCAGGGACTGTCTCTTGCTATGTGTTTGTACAGCACCTAGCACGAGGGAGTCCTGATCTTCGTTGGGAGCTCTAGGCGATATTTTAATACTATTACTAATAACATCATCAAGACATCAGCTACAGACAATGGGGTTGCCCATATGTTGCTAAGGACCCATTTTGACCCACAGAACTCATCGCTGGTGAGGATGCATGAGATGGAACAAACCCAGCTTGACCCAAACATCCCAGGAGAACTTTGCAGGCTTGGCAGTCACAACAAAATCTTTTCACTTTTAAACTGATCACCTTTGATACATAAAACACTGAGAGACAATAAACATAGATCCCCATACTCTGGCTGTTTAGATTAGAACAGCTCTTTAAAAGTGGGATTTTCAAAGCACCTTAGGAGAGCAAATCTCATTGAATTTAAATGAAAAATCCCAAATTTATGAACCAAATTCAACCTGCTGCACACGTGTCTGAGAGCAGAATTTAGTCCTAGAAATCAGCAGAGAGGAGGTTCTGGCTCTCCTAGCAATCTGCAGGTGTATTGCTGCTTGTTCATGCCCTCCCCTATAAACTAGATGCCAGTGTGGCTGAAAGCGTTCCTTCAGCAGATATCTATTTGAACTGGCAGTGAATGAATGATTGGCATCAGGCATGTGCTGTCTTCTGTATCTGGGATTTGGCCTGGTCTCCTGGATAGAAAAGGCTCGTTAATGAATCAGTCTCCAACTACCAAAGACAAACAGGAAAGAGCTCAGAGGAAAGCAACAAACACAATATAATGCTTCAACATATCAGACTTAATATTCAGGGCAAGGTGAGAGAACAGAGCAGGTTCAGGCTAGCTGATAGAGCTTTATAACATTGGTTCTCAACCAGGGGTACATGTACCCTGGGGCATACACAGAGGTCTTCCAGGGGGTACATCAACTCATCTAGAGATTTGCCTAGTTTACAACAGGCTACATAAAAAGCCAGTACAAACTAAAATTTCATCCAGACAATGACTTGTTTATACTGCTCTATATACTATACCCTGAAATGTAAGTACAATATTTATAAAAACAATGAGGAGCCGGGGGCACCTAAAAGACTAACAGATTTATCTGGGCATAAGCTTTTGTGGGTAAAAAACCCACTGCTTCAGATGCACCATGCATCTGCATCTGAAGTGGGTTTTTTACCCACAAAAGCTTATGCCCAAATAAATCTGTTAGTCTTTTAGGTGCCACTGGACTCCTTGTTGTTTTTGTGGATACAGACTAACATGGCTACCCTCCTGATACTTGATACAATATTTATATTCCAATTGATTTATTTGATAATTATATAGTAAAATTGAGAAAGTCAGTGATTTTTCAGTTATAGTGTGCTTTGACACTTTTGTATTTTTATGTCTGATTTTATAAGCAAGTAATTTTTAAGTAAGATGAAACCTGTGGGTACTCAAGACAAATCAGACTCCTGAAAGGGGTGCTGTAGGCTGGACAGGTTGAGAGCCACTGCTCTATACAAATGTCGTGAAAGAGATTTATACCCATCATACCTAGGCTGGGAGATGGGTCTTTGTCCTGCTTGAGGAGGGGCTAGTCTGCAGAAAAGGCTACAGACAATATTTCAGCTGTGCATTGGGAGAGCAGGTGTTTAGCTCAAGCACTATTATTAGTGTGTATTATGTGTACTGCAGTAGCCACTAGCAGTCCCAGGACCTCACTGTGCTGTGCAAACACAGCCCAAAAATACAGTCCTTGCCCCAAAGAGCTTACATCAGTGCAAACAGTCTAGTACTTAAACCCCACGGATAACTCCAGTAGGTTTGGTTTGCACCATTATTGGCTGTAGACAGCAAAACTAAACTGTCTGCCCATCTATCAGAGGGTTAAAAAATTAACCAGGTCTGCTAGGGAGTACACTATATGATGGACCTTCTGGGCCTCAAGTTTCCCCATCTGTGCAAGGGGATAACAACACTTTGTTCCTTTGCTGAAGTGGCTGCAGGTTAATGCCACTGTTGACGTGGAGTAAAATATCCAGCAGAGCCTAAAGGCCAGAGTGTCGAAGCTATTTAGGCTCCTAATAATGCAGATCAGCACCTACTGTGATTGGCAAAAGCGTCTGAGTGGTGACGGAAAGGGGAGTTAGGCACCTAAGCTGCTTAAGGGCTTTTGACAATCCTACTAGACACCTATCTACATGAGCAGGTGCCTAAATCTCTTTGACAGTCTGGCCACAAGTGGCTTAGACACCTAAGTCACTTAAGGCCTTTTGACAATGTTACCCAGAGTGCTCAGTGCACCTCACCTGGAGACCATAACTACCGTAACAACATGACCAGTTGTCCGGCCATGCCACCAATGGAGGTTGTCACCTTTCCACGAAGCTTCTGGATGTCCCTTTCATTTCTTGCTGGGGAACGGCCTACTTGTTGGCTGTTACTGAATATAACATATAATTTATCCTGTAATAATCATCCTGCTATCGTCTACAGTATATGGGCTGCATCCTGAAGTCCATGCACACATTTTATTCTGGCCTTGCACAGGCATAAACTCCCATTGGCTGCAACTGGAGCTCTGACAAAGTAAAAGTGGAGTAAAGCTAGTAAGTTTTGGTCCTCTATGTTTTCACCAGTGCAATACTTATGACGAAGAATGGGCTTATGGTTAAGCCCCTGGCCTGGGCCAGAAGCTAGAAATTGGAGTACAATTCCCAGCGCTAGTATAGACTGAGGTGAAACTATCTCCCTATGCATCATTCCAATCTGTCCAATGAAGATAATAATACTTCTATGGCCAGTTTAGATTGTAAGTGCTTTAGGCCAGGAATTGTCTCCTACCATATGTTTGTACAGCACCAAGCCCAATGGCACCCTGGTCTGAGGTCGGGAATCTAGTGGTTAAAGTAAAACAAATAATAGAATTCCCCATCTAAATGTATGTTCCCCTCAATGCCAGCTAATCTTACCCCTTTTGCGATTAGCAGGTCCTCTTGCACTCACACCCTGTGGCTAAAGCCAGCAAGAAACATCAGGTTTCCCAGTTTAATCATTTGTTTTTCCTGCAATCTTAAAGACAAACCAACACAATAACAGCAAAGCTGGCAGCCACTCCCATGCCAGGAAGGTAAATAATCACCAAGAAGGTAAACAGTTCCCCGGTCTGGAGCCAACATCAGGGCAGCTGAGAAATAAAACACTATTCTGTAGCAGTCAGGACTCAAGGAGTCTTTGTGCAATGGACTGATACGGGGACAGGGATGGGACATGCTCGAAATCTGTTAATCTCTAAGGTGCCACAAGTACTCCTTTTTTTTTTGCTCAAAACACTGAGACTCAGTGAATACTTTGGGAAGGGGGCCCTGGTTGGGACTTCTGACTAGCTAAACGGAGGCTATTAGGAGTTGAAGATCTTACAGTCTAGCTAATAATATGTCAAGCTAATCTCTAAGGGCTAGAGTATAACTTGGCACATATGCTAAGAACCTTCCCCCTTGTGGACCCCATGCATGTGCAATCTTTGTGCCTTAACTGTGCAATGTGCCTTCCTAACATGCTGAGCCAGTGTGGGGCGAGTAGTCGTTCACTGCTAATATAGGCCACTGGGGAGGAGCTGTGACCCAGAGCGGTGTCTCTGAAGCACAGTGCCTCCCAGGACTACTCTGAGGGTGATGCAGCTTATACGCTGTCCCGGGCTCCGTGCTGCACCTAAAGGCGCAATCTAGCCCTAAAGCAACCACCCATCACTGTACCCCAGCACTGAGTACAGGGTTGGAAGATGCATCACAGCAGTCCAAGTGTGGAGCATCTTCACCACTGGATGTTTTTCTAAAAGATGTGCCCTGCTAGGAATTATTCTGGGGAAGGTCTCTGGCCTGTGCTATTCAGGGGGGGTCAGACCAGATGATCATGATAGTCCCTTCTGGCCTTGGAATCTATTAATCATCCTTCCATAGGAGCATATTCCCATGGATCCAAAATTTAAATGGTGCAATATCCTACCTTAAATTAAATCACCACTAATTGTGCTCCCGACTATTCTTTACTGAAAGAGGGTTCAGAGTTCCCAAACCTCTTGGCTTAATTATCTGCCACAATAAAGCTGTTAAAATCTGTTGGCTATATCACACACAGAGATGGATTTTGTTGCATAGCCTAAGAGGATTCAGATGTTCCAACACAGACCAGAGCACCTGACTTTATAAATGGACCTGATGTTTGGTGGGTTTTAGGAAGCCAGACGGTGGCTCTGCTTTGAATAGTAATTTATATCCAGAACTGAAAATAGTCCCTCAGAAGAGCCATGAAATCTGATAAAATGCATAGATTTCTTGTGCATTTCCAGTCAGGGCAGAGGCTGGGTGCTAGACAGGAAATGATTTTGGTTTTGGTGAAATGTTAGATGAATTGGCCAACACAAACTAAATGTGAGCTGCCGTGAGGCTGTTAATGAGTCAAACTATGATGCCCTCAGTGCTGTATTTGAGTCTGATCAAAGAGTCTTTTTAATGTGCTACTGTTGTTCTGTTGTTAACTACTGATCTATTTCTGAACTGAATGTCTTCAACAGGCAGTGAGAATGCAGCTCACAGAGAAAAGCACATAGCTCTTAACCTGGTACCTTCACACATTTTGCTTCTGAAAGAAAAGAAGAATGCACCGCAGTTCTTCAGTGCAGAGAGTGGTTTAGCTGATGGGGCACGGAGAGTCTTTTGTTAAACAAAGGAAAATCAATCAATTTTATAAGCAGGAGGATCTCATGGCTAAGGCACTAGATTGGAGCTCAGGAGATCTAAGTTCAGTGCCTGACTCTCCCATAGTCTCTTTGTATGACTTAAAAAGAACAGGAGTACTTGTGGCACCTTAGAGACTAAGCAATTTATTTGAGCATGAGCTTTCGTGAGCTACAGCTCACTTCATCGGATGCATACTGTGGAAAGTGTAGAAGATCTTTTTATATACACGCAAAGCATGAAAAAATACCTCCTCCCATCCCACTCTCCTGCTGGTAATAGCATTACCAGCAGGAGAGTGGGATGGGAGGTCTCCTGCTGGTAATAGCATTACCAGCAGAAGAGTGGGATGGGAGGAGGTATTTTTTCATGCTTTGCGTGTATATAAAAAGATCTTCTACACTTTCCACAGTATGCATCCGATGAAGTGAGCTGTAGCTCACGAAAGCTTATGCTCAAATAAATTGGTTTGTCTCTAAGGTGCCACAAGTACTCCTTTTCTTTTTGCGAATACAGACTAACACAGCTGTTACTCTGAAACCTTTGTATGACTTGCAGCAAATCATGTAATCACCCTGAGTCTCAGTTCTCCACCTGGAAAATGGGGATTTTTGTAAAGAGATGGCTCAGTTCCAGAAAAGCAACACTTTGCTCACAGGACTGCAGGCTGGGAACCTGCTGCTTTATCAAAACGGAGTGTGTGTGTCAGGAGGAACTCCCACTTCCAAAACAGGAAAGAAGAAAGGTGTGGAGCTTGGCTCCATACCATAGGACTGTCTGCACAATAACCTCTTTGGAGCAGGGACTTTCCCTTATATAAAGAAAGAGAGAGGAGAGAGATGAAGCCTGGGTAAAATGAAGTATCATTATCCCTCCTGAGCCAACAGGAGATGCTGATGACTGGGGTGCATGAGAAACCTCTCCCCTCTCATAGAGTTCAGCGCCAAAATCCAGGCTGCAGGCAAGCACCTATCTTTGCATGAGAGCTGCAAATGGGAACCCCACTCTTAGAGTCAGGTGGCTTAGGCACCTAAGTCTTGCCAAATAGAGGGAGGCACCTGCCCATCTGCACACACAGTGATGAGGAAGCAGCTGAGGTAACTTTTAGCCCTGGGGTCAGGGCAATCACCTGGGGTGAGGAGGACCCCCCCCCCAGTTCTAGCCCCTTGTCTGTTTGAGAGGGTGGTAGGATTTGAAGAAATCTCTACTACCTCTCAGGTGAGCGTGCTAACCCCTGAGCTATGAGAGATTCTGACCCAGCTCTCCCACCGTCTCTTGGATTGAAGCTGTTACAGTTTAATTGAATGCTAATTAGGCCAGAGAAAAAGTGAGACACTCTATGGCCCTGTGGCACTCTCTTGAGAAGTGGCAGATCTCCACTGAAATCCTTTCTTCCCCCTCAGAAAGAGGGGTGACTTGCATACATGCTGGAGCAAGGAGTGCTGGGGGTGCTGCCTCACCCCCTGGCTTGAAGTGGATTCCATTATAAACGGGGTTTACAGTTTGGTTCAATGGCTCTCAGCACCCCCACTAAAAAAACTGTTCCAGTACCCCCGGACTGACTTGAACTGGGGGGGGTCTTTCATAGCTTGCATGGGTACCCCAACTGCTGGGCTAAAGGTTGTAAGGCAAGCTACTGCATCCTCCCCTGCTGCTCAGTTTTGTGTGGAGTTAGGCATCCTATGAGCACGCTTCCTGGATCAGGCCCGACACATGAGACGGGGCTCCTCTGCCCATCTTCCCCTGATTGCTGGATCACTCTGGGGCTGGGGTGAGAGACAGACCTCCAGGTGCCTAGAGGGAGGCACCAGTGCACATGCCCCTGAGCAGAAACAGGGAAATTTTACCCTGAAAATTGAGGCACCAGGTGAGTTGAGATACCTACATGGTTTAACATGGTTTAACATGCTGAGTGGGAGTTTTGTGGATCACAGAGGTGTCTAAAACTGGGACTTGGGCATCAAAGCATCTTTGGGAACCCAGCCCTGAGTGTGGCAAGACCATGAGCGACTCAGGGAGGTGCTGTGGACCCTCAGTTCCCAACAAGGGGCTCAGCACCTTACAGGATCAGGCTCCTAGACCTTCATCCTGTTCATCTTAAGCTACCCCCGCAGGCATGGAGGGTCCAAACAACAGTGGAAGTCTGTCGTTCATCTGTAACAGATGGAGAGGCGAGGAGAAAACACGGGTTTGTAAATGCCATGGACCACTGGCCTGCCAGGGTTTGAGGGATAGGATGCATGGCCAGTGGATTGAGAACTGCCTCACAATAGAACTGACATAACCATGGCAATAATAATAATAATAAATAACACAGGAAATCAAGCATTTTTTAAAATCCCAAGCAATATCGTCTGCTCTGTGATAAGGGCTGAGTTGTCATAAATCCATCTGTTCACCTGGCCTTCGAAGAAGGCTGATGGTGGGTTTCCCAGATGATGAAAGGGTGGTTTTTCTGGCTTCTGATTCCTGCTGATATAATGAGTTAATGCTGCTGGGGTTTTAGTGTGTTATTAATGATGTGTCAGGGCACTTACAGCCTCTATTATTAGTTACACCAAAATCAATACAAATAAGGGTTCTACCTTCACCCTGCAGCTAGCCCCAGTAGTTAGGGTGTCCATATTTCCCTATGCTGAATACGGGACACCGAGTAAAATTACTCGTATTCAAGTGAGTCCAATGGCAATCAATCAGAACTATGCAGTACAAACATTCAAATTAACATCAGGTTGACTGAGCCCCTCTTAAAAAGAAAGACTGTGTAGTTGGATTATTTTAATTTACCTTCTTATCTTTAAGGCTTTAGGGTTCACACAGGGAGGAGTGACACACACACACTCCTTCCCACCCACCCCCACCGGGAGAGGTGACACACACACACTCCCTTACACCTCTCTCTCAAAGGAGGAGTGTGTGACCGACTGAGCTGACCCTCCCTGCCCGGCGCTCTCTTCCCTCTATGCCTGGCTGGGCCCCCAGGATGGATCCACCTCTCCTGGTACCTGGCATCTCGTCTTTCCAAGGCAACACATAGCTTGTCGGGGACAAAGGATCACATGCCCTCCCTCCCATATTTCTGCCAGGGTTCACACCAGAAAGTGGCCAGCAACCTCCTTTCAGCACTGTGGGAGGGAAGGGACAGGAGTGGCTTCCAGTCTCAGGGGAGGAGGGGTGGGGAAAGGGTGACCTAGCTCCTGTCTTTGCAGAGCTGATCTCTGCACCCCCCCCTCCTCTTGCCCCTCCCCGCCACCCCCACCCCCTGCTGGAAGCGGCTTGTCTCTTCCTGCCCGCACAGTGTCGAAAGGCAACTAACACCTCCAAGTTGCTGCTGGCTGCCAACATTACCCAGCCTCCTCCGGCTACAGTATGGGCAGGAAGGGGTTAAGCCCTATGGATCTATTGTGCACCAGGGCCCAGGGAATCTGACTGCAGGGGCTTCAGCAAACCTGGCCAGAGAGGTGTCTCAGCAGGGAGGGGCAGGTGCTTACAGGAAGGAGCAGCCCCACGCTTCCTGGCGGCAGGACCCAGGGTAAGTGGGAGGGGCAGGTGAAGAGGGTGCTAAGCCCCTGCCCCGGGGGCTGCTGTGGAGCCTGTAGGTTCGGGGCATGAACAGGCTGCAGATCAGTTCCCCACCACCGCTCCACTCTTAGTTGAGGGGCAGAGAGGCTTCCCTGTGCCAGCACTGTGCGGGGGCTTTGGCACACGCAGGGCTTGGCGCCTCCTGGCCAGCGCCCCAGGCTGGAGGATCTTGGGCTTTCCTGGGGTGCCAACCCAGCCAGAGGCAGTGGGGGAAGGAAGGAACTGCCGGGCAGGCTGTTGGGGAGTTGAGTGCTCTGACCAGGGGCTGGTTCTCCGCACAATGCTGGGAGCAGGACATGCTCCACTGGGGTGGGGTGATATGGAGGAGCAGCAGGGTTGGGGCTGGGGGTGAAGGGGCAAGACAGGAAGAGGACTGCAAGAGGGGGAGCACATAAAGTGCCGATGGGTGGGCAGCAGAGGCGACCTGTAACCAGCCGCCACCTGGTACCTGCCCACACTCACCAAACTCGCAGCGCGCAGCCAGTGCTGGCCAGAAATAGGATGGGAGTGGGGTCCTGTTGGCCAACAGCTGGCATGTAGCAGGGGCTGCGCTGGTGGACCAGGAGGGGGAGCAGCCGGCCCAATGTGCTGCATCTTTGCCCCGCCTCCAGCCTTACACACCCACCCCCACCGTTGGTCACTGGACCCCCAACTCACAGCTGGCGAGGGGTCGGCTGGCAAGCAGGGATCCAGTCAGCAGCAGGACCCACCAATACTAATGGGGGAGAGATAGAAAATATGGGACAATTTGCGCATTTTAAAGAAAAAATCGGGACATCTGCAGGAGAGCTTAAATACGGGACTGTCCCTTTAAAAACGGGATGTCTGGTCACCCTACCAATGTTACAGTGGCTGCCTGCAGAGTTGAGATACATTGATCCATGAAGTTAGAACTGCCGCAGCCTGCTCTATGTCCGTTAATGCTAGAAATTGACAACTGCAATATTGCATCAAGCAAACCCCTTTTTATGTAGCCATCTATGGTATTTCTATGGTCCCCATTGCCAGAATGTGTCTGGACACAAATGTTGCAACCATTTCTGTGAGCATAAGTTGCTCCATAATGCTTCTTCTGTGCTTTTGTGACCCTGAGCCCATTTAGTATTGCGTCTTCCTTCCAGAACATCATTCTTCTTATGATGTTTGCTCCCGTTCGCCTGGATTTAGCTGGTATGGTGTCTCACGCACCTTGCAGAAGAAGAAGGGCTGCTCGAATAGGGAGTATCAATTTTAAAAAGAAAGTTCTTTCGTTGTTGTTGTATTAAAAATAAATCTAGAAAAATCCGAAGTGTGAGACTGTAACTCAGCCTTCTACATTTCTTTTCATAACCTTACTAAAAGATTACATGAAAATTCAAATTCCCTATGAAGAGTAGGAGGACTTGTGGGACCTTAGAGACTAATAAATTTATTTGAGCATAAGCTTTCGTTAGCTACAGCTCACTTCATCGGATGCATTCAGTGAAAAATACAGTGGGGAGATTTTATATACACAGAGAACATGAAACAATGAGTGTTACCATACACACTGTAACAAGAGTGATCAGGTAAGGTGAGCTATTACCAGCAGGAGAGCGGGAGGTGGGGGGGAACCTTTTGTAGTGATAATCAAGGTGGGCCATTTTCAGCAGTTGACAAGAACATCTGAGGAACAGTGTGGGGGGGGGGGTGGAAATCAACATGGGGAAATAGTTTTATTTTGTGTAATGACCCCTCCACTCCCAGTCTCTATTCAAGCCTAAGTTAATTGTATCCAGTTTGCAAATTAATTCCAATTCAGCAGTCTCTCTTTGGAGTCTGTTTTTGAAGGTTTTTTGTTGAAGAATTGCCACTTTTAGGTCTGTAATAGAGTGACCAAAGAGACTGAAATGTTCTCCAACTGGTTTTTGAATGTTATAATTCTTGAAGTCTGATTTGTGTCCATTTATTCTTTTATGTAGAGACTGTCCAGTTTAGCCAATGTACGTGGCAGAGGGGCATTGCTGGCACATGATGGCATATATCACATTGGTAGATGTGCAAGTGAATGAGCCTCTGATAGTGTGGCTGATGTTATTAGGCCCTATGATGGTGTCCCCTGAATAGATATGTGGACACAGTTGGCAACGGGTGGTGTTACAGCCAAGATCTACAGCCAAGCTCTGCGATACAACCGCATTTGCTCCAACCCCTCAGACAGAGAGAAACACCTACAAGATCTCTATCAAGCATTCTTACAACTACAATACCCAACTGCTGAAGTGAAGAAACAGATTGACAGAGCCAGAAGAGTACCCAGAAGTTACCTACTACAGGACAGGCCCAATAAAGAAAATAACAGAATGCCACTAGCCATCACCTTCAGTCCCCAACTAAAACCTCTCCAACACATCATCAAGGATCTACAACCTATCCTGAAGGACGACCCATTACTCTCACAGATCTTGGGAGACAGGCCAGTCCTTGCTTACAGACAGCCCCCCAACCTGAAGCAAATACTTACCAGCAACCACACACCACACAACAGAACCACTAACCCAGGAACCTATCCTTGCAAGAAAGCCCGTTGCCAACTGTGTCCACATTCACATATCTTAGTCTCTAAGGTGCCACAAGTACTCCTTTTCTTTTTGCGGATACAGACTAACACGGCTGCTATCTGAAACCTATGAAGAGTGTATCACATATACTAAGAGTATCAGCTAATAAACACAGTGGGCCAAATTCACTCTGGTATAATTGCTCTGGATCTATATTGGGGATACATTTGGATGGCTGTGTCACCTAATATATTGTGACAATATGATCATGACTTTGTGTCCCAGTACGGTATTGTATCTAACAGCGAATTAATCATGCTCACAGCTACATGGGGAAAAGTCATGCCTTTTCATTTCTCATTATGCAAAGCACACAGAATCAGGATTATGTTCCACATTAAATGCTCCCCACAAAAGTCGAGGAGAGGGAATACATGATCATTCTGGGTAACAGCATGGAACGGTTAACATGACAATGACTCGACTGCTTCAAGCATTGCAAGGTGAGTTCCAAAGGAAGGATAGGTGGAGTGGAGACACCGGAGTAGGACTCGGACTCAGGACATCTCAGGTCAATTCTTGGCTCTGCCACAGACTTGCTTGGTCAATCCACTTAATCTCTCTGGCTCAATTCCCATTTGTGAAGTGAAGAAAATAATCTTCCCTCCGACCCTGTGTCTTTAGACCCTTTGTATTTAGATTGTAAATTCTTTGTGGCAAAGACTGTTGGTCTCTGTGGCTACGTCGGCACCACAAGCTAGGGGTGTGATTCCCTTGCTCACGTACACATGGTCACAGTAGCTCTCATGGAGCTAGCATGAGTACAAATGGCAGCACAAACATGGTAGCAGCAGCGTACTCATGGCTGAGTCGTGCTGAGGACATATTCACTGGTTTCAGGCGGGTTTGTACTCATCCCCACACAGCCAGGCCTCCACTACCATGCCTGTGGCTACACTGCTATTTATACCCACAAGTATGTATACACAAGCAGGGGACTCACACCCCTAGCTAGCAGTGTAGACATAACCTGTGTGCATTCAGCTCCTACTACCAGAAGCCCTGATCTCAGCTGGGATATTAAATAACATTCATGGCCCAAATGACCAATAAAAGCAACAATTTTACCAGCTACGAATTCAGGCAGGTTTCTTTAATGTGCAAAGGGTTAACTTCTCTTTAAAAAACCTGATCTGAAAAAAGAAACGTGATTAAGTGGAGGAGGGATATTTTAAGCGCTACATTGCATGTTGGATCTGTCACTGGAAGACGCGTTTACTGAAAGCATGAGATACTGGTGGTTTCTGTTCCCATGAGCTTGTGTGAATATTTATGCACCTGTTTTGACCTGTTTCTGCTCAGACCTGTCCTCCAGCCCAACTGATCAGATGGTGGAGTGGATGAGGGAACCCCATACATAATATGGGCTGCTCCGAATTTATTGAATAAAGAGCCATGGTGTGGACCTATGGTTGGGAGTCAGGCCAAATATCTGTCCATGTTAAAAAGTCACAGTTATGGAAACAACCCTGATAAAAGAGTCTGTCTCAATTAACCAGCCTCTCTGTCTCACTTAGCCTCTCAGAATCACTGAGTCAACAACAAATGAATTTGAACGGCGGTATGAAGGGGTGTGGGAGATCATCGCCTGAAACAAGAGATCCTAACAGCTAAAACTAAAACTAAAATTGGCTTCTGGAATGTGAGAACCATGTGGGACACTGAGTAAAGTAGTTAGAGAAATTACTTGGTTCAATATTAATATTCTCGGGCGAGGAAATGAGCTGGACTGGTTGTGGACTCCATTCAGATGGGATCACAGTACCCTGTTCAGGAAGGCAAGATGGTCTCACAGAGGGAACTGGAGTACTCCTCGACAAAAAGGCAACTCAAGAGCTACAAGAATGGGAACCCATGCTAAAGTAAGTGTCGTCAGATGTTCAGCTGCAAGTGTGTGTTCTCCCCGTGTGCTGTCCCACCTCTGCACAGACAGCCGAAACAGCAGACCTCGAGTGAACCGCCCAATGACTACAAGATCCGTTAAAGGTATGAAGGCAGCCAGCCAAGTTTATTGTCAACGAAGCAAGATCCTAACTCCCCGGATCAATGTCTACAGTTACGCTAGCACATGGATGCCTATGACAATGGACGCAACTCAGTGAATGGCGGGATTTTCCATTCCACCTACACACCTTCCAATGAACATGCTGAACAAGTAAAAGATGTTCTACAGCAAGTTGCAAGATGTATTAAACCAGGCCTATGCTTGTGATATCATTCTGGTTATGGGTGAGTTGAATTGCCAAGTTGGTAACAATAACCTCGGATATGAGCATTGTTTGGGTAAACGTGGAATTGAGGGGTACACAGACAACAGTGAAAGAATCATAGAATCATAGAATAGAATCATAGAATATCAGGGTTGGAAGGGACCTCAGGAGGTCATCTAGTCCAACCCCCTGCTCAAAGCAGGACCAATCCCCAATTAAAGATTTACTAAGCTGTATAGTATGTATAACCTGTGCACTGGAGGAGACACTTTTCCCTCAACACGGGAAACACAAACTAACATGGAAGTCAGATGATACTGAGAAACAACTGGGTCACATTGCCATCAGCAGATGATGGTGATCACTGCTGGATACATGATCGCTTACAAGGGCTGATGTAGGAAGTGATTGTCATTGGAACAGTTAGAATAAAGCTCAAAAGGCAAACTAATAAGAAAAGAGAACTGGAATTTGATGTGACAAAACCGTCTAACCCAGGAATCGGAAGGGACTTTAAAATCCAGCTCTCAAATGGATTCCAAGAGCAGTGGGTAATGAATGATGACATAGAGGAACAATGGGCTCACTTTAGCAATGTCTGCTGAGAAACTGCCGCATCTTCACTAGAACCAACAGGATCAAGGAAACAAGAGCAGATATAGCCACACACATGGAAATTGATTGAAGAAAGAAAAGCCTTAAAAAGGAGGCAAACACAGGTGAGACAAGAAGAGCGATGCATTCTGCTACAGGAGTATGCAGAGGAAGAAAAAAAGATAAAGAAGTTGTGTTGGAAAAATAACAGCTCCTGGCTTGACAAAAAACATGAGAGAAGCCAAAGAAGTGAGGAGTGACTCGAAGAAGCTGTTCCAGGGTATGTAAGAATTTGTCATCACAGTTCCAGAGTCAAGGTGACATCATAAAAGCTAAAGATGAAAGACTGTTAACAATGGAATCAGAACAAAAGGAGAGAGGGCCTGAACATTTTAATGACATACACAACCAACCAGAGCCAACAGTTCCAGTCGATGGATGTGAAGAAGAAGGTGAAGAAGGACATATCTCACTGATCGGCATTTCAGAAGCAGAAATAGAGGAAGCAGTTAAGCAGTTAAAAATGGCAAAGTGCCAGGTCAAGATAAGATCACTGCTGAAAGGCTTAATGCCAGGGAAGAAGTGGTAGTACGTGAAATATGCAAACTTTGTAATATAGTCTGGGAGAAAGAATGCTGCCCAGAGGAGTGGAAGAAAGATATGATCTGTAAATTACCAAAGTAAGGAAACCAGCTCGTGTGTGATAACATCAAGGCGTAATGTCACTGCTCCATACCCAGACAAGTGTTCTGCAGTTTACTACTGAAACTGGTTCTAGATGAAAAACTACATACCGAGCAAGCAGCCTGTAGTTTGAAAAGACTGTGTATAGATCACCTCTTTACCCTGAGATGAATGACTGAGAAAGAGCTTGCTTACCAGAGAAGATTTGTCTTGAACTTTATAGATTTTAACAAAACTTTCGACTGCATTTACAGAGAGGCTCTATGGAAGATCTTGTGACAACAAGGCCTTCCTAAAACCACAGTGTCACTAGCTAAGATGCTGTATGAACGTTCAAAATGCTGTGTAATGACAGAAAGTGGAGAGACTGACAGATCTGATATTATCACTGAAGTGCAACAAGGGTGCATTTTATCACCTCTTCTTTTCTGAATTGTGATAGATTATATGATGCAAAAAGCAACACCAAAGGAAGATAAAGGAATTAGAAGAAAATATCAAGTTATCGACTGTGCAGATGACATTGTTCTGTTGGACACAGATGATCAAGCTATGAAAAAGACCATTAGCAATGTCAAACATAGGGCGCAAACTAGAGTTAAGAATCAACCAGAAGAAAATGAAGGTCATGACTGTTGAAAGAGGAGTCAGCAATGAAGGTGCCAGTGAGGAATATGGCATGGCTAAAGAGTTTGTGTATCATGGAAGCACAATTAGTGCCAATGACCAACTCAAAAAGAAGGTGGAAGCAAGAATTGGGAGGCAAGTGGAATCTTCTTGAGACTGGCAAATATCTGGAAAACTAGGACATGCGTACAAGAACCAAGATAAAGTTAAACAATACCATTGTGATACTCACATTGTTATATGCTTCTGAGTCTCGCCAAATACTAGTAGCCCACTGAAGGAAACAATAGATTTCATAGGAGATGCTTGCAAAGAAAACTTTGTGTCTGCTGGTGGGATAAAGTACCAAGCGCTGATGTGTTACAAAGGACTGGTCAGCAGACTGTAGAGACAAAGATTTGATAAAGAAGGCTGGTGTGTTTGGACATGTTGTACAGATGTCAAAAAACTGTCTTTCTAGACAAGCCCTGGATGGGATACCAGCTGGTGGAAAACAGAAGAGAGGAAGACAACAGATGACATATAAGAAAACCACTGAGACGCATGCTGCTGTCCTGGAAACAGACTCTAATGGAGCAAGAAATGTGGCATATTAGACAGATGGAGGTGGATCTGGACTGCCACATGTGTCATAAGGAATGAGAGCATATACTTAATTAATTAATTAAAATAATAATAATACCCCAATGCAGGTTAAAGGGCATAAATACAATGGGGCATTCTCCTGCACTTAGTTTGGAGGCGAGCTACCGTGACTGTGGCATCCTATTAACTCTTATGAATCATGTCAACTCCTTTGTCCTCATATAGCTCCTGTCTTCCAAGCTTCTTGGGAGCTAAGGAGGCAGCATCCTTAACACAACCTACCCAGCAACAGCAGAGCCTCTCTGTGGCAGTACCACATGCAGACCATCCCCTCCATTGGTGGGGGGAGGTGACCTATGGATCTGTATAGTCATGGATCCACCCCCAGAAGCCAGCCTCATTCCTCCCCAGACCCGGTCTGGGCAGTCGTGCTCCATAGTGCAGAGAGAATATGACTATCCAGCACAGCTGTCCTAAATCCTGCCTTCTCTGTGCAATGGACCTGTACCGAGTTCACAAAATCCAAGGTCGTCTGTGCACCTACCTCTTAAGATAGATAGGCAAGTGTTACCATTGCCAATTCACAGATGGGGAAATTGAGGCCCAAAGAGAGGCAGTGACCTCCCAAGGTCATACAGTAGGTCAGTGGCAGTGCCAGGAATAGAACCAAGGTGTCCTGTTGATTCCTAATCCCCTAGAGGGGATGTGGCTAAACTGAGAATATACGGCAATTTTGGTAATTAGAATTGATCCCTTTGAAATGAACGTGACCTATAAAATACATAAATAGTTGTTAGCTGTAAAAAGCATTTCCCATTTCTAGCATCAGAGCTAAGTAATATTTACCAGCTATTTAAAGCATAAAGGATAAACATTCACTCGCTGTTTTGGTCGTAAAAGTTATTCAAAAGGTCTATATTTAAGGCCATACATTTCTCCCCAGCTTCCCGCCTTTCCCATTGTTTGTTTAAGCCTTACAGATCCCACCCTGCCAAAAACAGTATTAATTTCCTGAGGAAAGTGGTTTGACAATAAACATTCTCCCTGATAAAAAACCAGACTAAAAGTGGCTGCTCCACTCCCTTTAAACCAGCAGTGAAACAGAATCATTGTGGGGAGAAAACATTGGAATTTGATTTTGGGTAAATGGAAGCATCAGACACAAAATTTCCCCGTGTATTTTTGAGGCTGAGTCAAGCTCAGTAACACTGAAATGGGAACATCAAAGGAAGCCTTTTTTTAAATTTAACAGTTAAAAGAGTGCGAAGGTGTTTTGCTAAAACAGTCACGTTTTTCTGGTGGCTTGAGGGGAAGTAAGTTATGTTTACCAGAGGAACCATATTTATTTTGACTAACATAAAAATCAACAGTAAACTACTCAGTGTTTTGCTGGCTTTCCCAACCGGAGCCTTCTCCTTTACTCCACGACTTAGGTGGCCAATTAACATGACTTTAGCCACATCTCCGGATTCCTTCTAGAAAATATTTATGTTAGAGGACTCAGAACACAGGCAACCATGTGTAAAATCTAGCTCTGAGGGGACAGTTCCCTAAACATTGGGGAAGTTTGGATTAAAAAACCTACAGCTTAAGCCAGCGCTTCTCAACTTTTTCAGCTTGATGGTGACCCCTTATTTGAAGTAAAAAAAAATTCATGGTGCTTTTACATTTACTGCAAAAGAAAAATAACATAAATGATAACAGTGCTAAGCCTACATCATGTATTTGTGTGTGCATTTCAAAAAGGTGACCGAGAAGTCTTAATCTTGAAGAGTCAGGGTCTGTGGAGAATGGGAAAGCAAGATTTTCTTTGCTTAAAACTGGATGGAAATCAGAAATGTCCATTTTATGGAAAATTCCAGTTTTTTGAAAACAGATATTTGGTCTGAACCAGAATGAAAAGCTAAATTTTATTAATTTCCTGCTAAATAGAAATTGAAAAATAAATTGATTCAAGACCATCAAAACATTGGGTCTTTCAGCGATGTCAAAATGATTCACGTCAATGATGTCAAATCATCTCATTGCAGTAATGTCTAAATGTTTCATTTCAATAAGGTAAAAATGTTTTGTTTTGACTTTATCATCTTCAAATCAGCAGGGCCTGGTGCTATTGACACGGTCTCCCACAGTATTCTTGTCAGCAAGTTAAAGAAGTATTGGCTGGATGAATGCACTATAAGGTGGGTAGAAAGTTGGCTAGATTGTCGGGCTCAACGGGTAGTGATCAATGGCTCCATGTCTAGTTGGCAGCCGGTGTCAAGTGGAGTGCCCCAGGGGTCGGTCCTGGGGC
This sequence comes from Eretmochelys imbricata, assembly GCF_965152235.1. Taxonomy (NCBI): domain Eukaryota; kingdom Metazoa; phylum Chordata; order Testudines; family Cheloniidae; genus Eretmochelys; species Eretmochelys imbricata. The sequence continues at coordinate 14,646,164 of NC_135590.1, read as the reverse complement.
CGATTTTGTTCAATATCTTCATAAATGATCTGGAGGATGGTGTGGATTGCACTCTCAGAAAATTTGCGGATGATACTAAACTAGGAGGAGTGGTAGATATGCTGGAGAGCAGGGATAGGATACAGAGGGACCTAGACAAATTGGAGGATTGGGCCAAAAGAAATCTGATGAGGTTCAATAAGGATAAGTGCAGGGTCCTGCACTTAGGACGGAAGAACCCAATGCACCGCTACAGACTAGGGACCGAATGGCTAGGCAGCAGTTCTGCGGAAAAGGACCTAGGGGTGACAGTGGACGAGAAGCTGGATATGAGTCAACAGTGTGCCCTTGTTGCCAAGAAGGCCAATGGCATTTTGGCATGTATAAGTAGGGGCATAGCCAGTAGATCGAGGGACGTGATCGTTCCCCTCTATTCGACATTGGTGAGGCCTCATCTGGAGTACTGTGTCCAGTTTTGGGCCCCACACTACAAGAAGGATGTGGAGAAACTGGAGAGAGTCCAGCGAAGGGCAACAAAAATGATTAGGGGTCTGGAACACATGACTTATGAGGAGAGGCTGAGGGAACTGGGATTGTTTAGTCTGCAGAAGAGAAGAATGAGGGGGGATTTGATAGCTGCTTTCAACTACCTGAGAGGTGGTTCCAGAGAGGATGGTTCTAGACTATTCTCAGTGTAGAAGAGGACAGGACCAGGAGTAATGGTCTCAAGTTGCAGTGGGGAAGGTTTAAGTTGGATATTAGGAAAAACTTTTTCACTAGGAGGGTGGTGAAACACTGGAATACGTTACCTAGGGTGGTGGTAGAATCTCCTTCCTTAAAAGTTTTTAAGGTCAGGCTTGACAAAGCCCTGGCTGGGATGATTTAATTGGGGATTGGTCCTGCTTTGAGCAGGGGGTTGGACTAGATGACCTCCTGAGGTCCCTTCCAACCCTGATATTCTATGATTCTATGAGTCTATTCACCTGAGGGTACAGAAGGAATTCGCTGAAGAAATTTCAGAGCCACTGGCAATAATATTGGCAAACTCATTGATGACAGGACAGGTCCTGGAAGACTGGAGAAGGGCTAACGTAGTGCCCATCCCTAAAATGGATAAAAAGGAGGAGCCAGGGAACTATAAACAGGTCAGGCGGACTTTGATATCTGGGAAGCTACTAGATCAATGTATAACATATTTCATTTGCAAATACGTGAAGGATGAATGGGTGATCACTAGCAACCAGCATGGATTTACCAAGAACAAATCATGCCAAACCAGCTTGATTTCCTTCTTTGGTTTGGCGGATGGGGGAATGCTGTGGACTTAATATATCTGGACTTCAGCAATGCTTTTGACACAGTCTCACATAACATTCTGATAAGTAAACTGGAGAAATGCGGGCTCAGCAGAACTGCCATCAATGGATACACAATTGGTTAAACAACTGCAAATGAAGAGTAACTATTAATAGAATGATGTCAGATTGGAGGGAGGTCTCAAGGGGGGTTCCACAGGGATCTGTTCTGGGTCTGGTGTCATTTAACATCTTTATTAGTGACCTGGATGTAGGTCTAGAGAGCATACTGATCAAGTTTGCAAATGACACAAAGCTGTGCGGGAGTGGGGATTGCCAACACTTTGGAGTATAGAGCTAAAATTCAGATGGATCTTGATAAATTGGAAAACTGGGCTATAGACAACAAAATGAAATTCAGCAAAGACAAATGTAAGGTGCTACACTTAGGGAAGAAAATCCAAATGCACAAATACAGAAGCGGGGGGGAAACTGGCTTGGCAGCAGCACTGCTGAGAAGGATCTGGGAGCTGTGGATTACAACCTCAACATGAGTCAGCAATGCGATGCTGCTGCTGCAAAAAAGCAAAGGCATTGCGTGAAAGTCAGAGGAAGTGATAGTACCACTCGGCGCTGGTTAGGCCTCAGCTGGAGGACTGTGTCCAGTTTTGGTCACCAATGTATAGAAAGGATATAGAGAAACTGGAAAGGATCTAGAGGTGAGGGACAAAGATGATCAAAGAGGTGGAATGCAAGTCAGATATGAGCAAAGGCTGAAGGAACTGGGTATGTTTAATTTGGAATAAAGGAGATTAAAAGGGGACAAGATAGCAGTCTTCAAATACTTGAAAGGCTTTCATAAAAAAGATGGAGAAAAGTTGTCCTCTCTTGCCACAGAGGGCAGGACAAGAGGCAGTTGGTTCAAACTACAGCCTGGCAGATTTAGATGACTGGAGAAACTGGATTCATTGGCACGTCTCAAGGGAACTTGATGACTGAAGGAAACAGGAGCAAATCAGAAACAGAACTGTGTAAATGAACTAATAATGATCATACTTACAAAACTCTTGTGCAGCTTTTTCCATCCACAAATCTCCATGTGCTTTACAAAGGAAGGGGAAGTATTGTTATTCCCATGGCACAGATGGAGAAACTGAGGCAATGAATGACTGAATAAAATCCAGGTTTCTCGACCGCCCCCCCCCCCCGCCCGCAGCTAATGCCCTATGCTTTGAGCCACGCTGCCCCTGTGAAGTTCATTCTAATTCAGTCTCCCATTCACTTGTGAGAAGAAATCATGACAATGATTATGCAGAGGGTGGGATTGCTAGCTATGGACATGCCTGGGTTCCACAGCCTTACTAGGAACTTTTCATGATTATTATTATTTTTATTACCACAGCACCTAGGAGTCTTAGCCATGGACCAGGACCACACTGCACTAGGCGCTGTTTAAGCACAGAACAAAAAGACAGTCCCTGCCCAAGAGAGCTGACCATCTAAGTATAGGGGAAGAAACAACAGATGGAAACAGGCAGTGAAGTAGAAGGCAACAATGAGAGTCTGCATGATAAGCTGTTGTCTCAGCACACCACAGGCCTAACTGTTGACAAGATTTTTGCAGGCATCGCAGCATCGGAGAGTTTTAGGGAGGGATTGGAAGGTGGAGAATGAGGTGGCTTTGTGGATGTTTATGGGGAGCTCCCCCCACAAGCGTGAGGGACAGCAGGGGAGAAAGCACGAATATGCTTGTTGCAAAATTTAACAAGTGGACAATGGAGGCTGACGTCACAGGTAAATTGTGTGGTGTGACCAGGATTTCCCATGGGTCAGCTGCAACGTTAGTGTCTTTAGGCAAATACAGCTTGAGATCTCTTTGGAACAGAGATATTGGCCCCTCTGTAGAAAACTTTATGCAGGAGATGTAAAGGGGCCATGTCACCATGTGCCCAGCTCATTGCTTCTGCTTTTGTCCCTTCTCCAAGGAGCCCAGGGTAGAGGTTAGAAACATGTATCAAAGTTGCTGATCCCCTCTTGCCTGGTTGCTTGAGGAACTTGACACTGAATTTTGCTCCTGAACTGAACTCTTGAGTAAGATCTACAGGGACCCCTAAGACTGAGACACTGGGCAATGTATTTCTCTTTGCCATTTCCCACAACCTTCACACTCTGCTTTCTTTGGTAAAGAGGGGTTAACACATATGAACTTTGCCATTACCTCTAAACAGTTGACTTCAAAGAGGGCAGGGTTGGTCCTGATGTAGTACCTTGATTCAAAGCTCCTTGGACATAGAAGGAATGAGCCGGATCTAGTATTTGAAACAAGTGCTTCTTCAGTAAAGAGGAGTGTGTATGTGTATGTGTATGTGAGGGAGAGAGAGAACAATCTTCTATGCTTCTGGAAACATGAAACCTACAATAGCTGCCCTACAGAATGGGGCCAGCTTAATCCTTTAATGGTTTATCTATTTGTGTTGTGAGTGGCCTTGGGAAGAGCCCTAAATGCATATTTTCCTCTGGAAAAATTGGATCCAGTGTTTTAGTTTTCTGAGGCCCGGGGAAAAATTATGGTTCATATTTTAAAAATAAACATTTCTTTTAAAGATCTATAAATGCAGACGTATGGTATCCAAAATGCCTCTGCCCTTACCCTGTTTTCAAAGCTTTAATGTTGTGTGTGTGCCCCAACCTCCGTAGTGAAAAATATCACCTGAAATGTATTTATCTTTCTTTGCTAATTAGCAGAAAAATGACACAGAGAAACCTTATATTTTCTTCGGCAAGAACGGCCATAGAGACTTCATTTATGGAGGGATCTGAATGATCCCCATTCATGGCCAGCAATACCGTCTGCACCAATAGTTCTTTGTGTGCCAAGCAGAGTGAAAGGAAAAAAAGCCATATTTTACATATATATATATATATATATATATAAATGGGGGTGGAAGCAAAAAACACATGTATTTTAATTCCATTTTGTTCCCTGATACTATCTGTAGTTATGTGGGGGTGGGGGTATATGTGTGCGTCTGCAAGTGTGTGTATATGTGTTTGTGTGTATGTGTGTGAATGTATATATGAGTGTATAAATGCATTTGTGTGGATGTATATTTGTGTATGTGTGCCTATGTAGATATTATAATAATACCTAGCTCTTATATATAGCTTTGTGTGTGCACGCATATGTATATGTGTGTGTGTTTTCCCATGGTAATCTGCAGCCAAATTCTCCCAATCTTGCTCACCTTAAATAGCAATTCCTCTGTGAGTCAGCCTCATTTATCTCAGTGGAGCTACCTGTGAAATAAGATGCCACTCACCATGAGCAAGAGCAGTAGATTTGGGGCCCCAGGGTATGGCTACACTGAAAATAAAAAGCCCACAGCAGCAAGTCTCGGAGCATGGGCCAACTGACTTGGGCTCACGGGGATCGTGCTATGTGGCTAAAAATAGCAGTGCAGATGTTCAGGCTGGGGCTAAAACCTGCCGAGATGGGAGGATCTCAGAGCCCAGGCTTCCTCCTGCAAAATTTTGTTGGTGAGTTTATCCATTTCTCATCAAGATGTTGATGGCTTTGAAATGTTCTGGCCAGCTCTTCTAAGGCCAGCTTGTGCTTTCCTTACTCACGACTCACTTGAGTAGCACCTTGTTCTGTGTGATGGCCCATTGATTTCATGGGGGGGGGGCACTTGTGGAGTAAAGTGCTACTCAGCATAATAATGGCGGAATTGGCCTCCTCTGGATCTGAAGGTGGTTTGCTGAGGCTCGGGGATCATACAGTGTCAGTGAAATGAATGAATGCTTAAGGTGGTGAATGGATGGCTGGATAGATGAGACTGGCAGATCACTTGCAGCCTAAAGGCATTTATCAACTAACATGCAAGCATTGTTATGTTACTTTGTGATGAATGCATCTACTTACTATTAATGTATTAACATAGCCCGCTAAATCTGCATAGTGCTTTATGGATACTGAAGACATCTGATTCCTATTCACTCAGCGCATCATGGGTTTTATTTGTCTGTTTAGATTGTCAGCTGCTTGTGGCAGTCACTGTATCTTCTTCTAGGTTTGGGCAGAACCTGCTAAAAACAATAAATCATACAGTATTCTAATCTATCGATTTATTTAGTTTTACTAATCTATCTATCTATCCTTTGCTGTTGATATCTCCTGGTTTACTTCTCTCGCTCTCTATTTTCAGTATCCTAAAGAGTACAATTTTTATAATGGATGTAACAATTTACCCCTGAAGTTAACTCATTCTGTTTCACATTACTTTGACTGTGTCTCACTGAGCTATGATTCCAGTCCTTTCATTCCTCTCTGCTCCCTCACTCCTACTTTAGCAGATTGATATTTTTGCCTGCAGATTAGTAAAAAGAAGTGGGGGGGAGGGGCCCACCACAAGGCAGATGTTTCCTAAACCCTGAGGTCTGCATTTCATGTGCCGAGCTGGATATCTAAGGGTTTGTGTGACCTGGTTCTTGCCCCGCTCTCCCACCCCCTCCAGTCTCAGGAAGGATGCTAGCCCCATACACCGCAGACCATTGGCTTAGTGCAGCAAACACCGGGCTAGGCAGATTAAAGCCCGCGAATGACAGGTTAACCCCTTTCCCCAACCTGCTTTCACTGGCCCCACTGTCAAGGTCTCAGATTCTCCACATTCCGGGCAGTTGCGGGTCCCCTTTATTACTTCCCATCCCTAGCCGAGCAATGAACCCCTTGTGGAAAGCCCCAGGGGCTGGGCAAAGCCAGGAGACCCTTCGTGTCATTCAAAGTTTTCTTCTTCTTTTCCTCCCTCCCCACCTCCAACCTTGCCCTCCCCCCAGGTATTTCACAAGTGTCAGAGGCTGGCCTGCTGCCCCTCTGAGGAGTGGCATGTTAATACCTCTGCCCAAGACTCTTGCCTGCCACTCTGCCTCCAGCTTCTGAGCAATCATGGACAGGATTTTCTCTGGCTTCTTGCTCTCTGCGTTTCTTCTCTTCCAGGATTACGGCATTTACGGGGCTCCCCCTCAGCCCAGAGGTAAGTGAAGAGGTCAGTTTGTTTGTGGTACCTTCTCACCACCCGAAGCCATTCCACTCGGGCGGATGTGAACACAGGGGGGATAAAGGGAGAAAAACGACACCAAACAGATTGCAGGACTGTGCAAAGAATCTTTTGCAAATAGTTGACCAAGGCAGCAAAATCCTGATGTCTGTGCTGCATTCTCCTGTTTGCTTCGTTACTTTGCAATAATAGCCGCGTGCATGGCACAGACACAGTTAACAGAAAGCTGCTTCAGTGTGTCTTCAGCATAGTATGAGGTCCAGTTCCTTTTAGCTGGAGGAGGCACTGCCATTAAAGGAGATGTCTTGTGCCCTTTTTATCTCCTGAATAGAACTCGCTTCTTCTCTCAAAGCGTTCCTCAAAGAGCTGGTTTTGTTTGGGAAATTCAAGGAGCAAATTGGCCTGGATTGATCAGACATTCCTAGCTCTGGTTCACCTTTCCGAGTAAAGTGGAATGGATTGGTTTTGAGGTTGGTCCTTATTAAGGTTTTAATGTAGTCCTTTTTCAAGCAAACTTCCAGTGAATTCCCTTCAGTTTGTTGAAGTCAATGGTAGATTTTGCCTGAATTGGGATGACAGGATTTGCCTTAGAGGCAAGCTGTTCAAGAGATACCCTGTGAGCATCCTTAAAGAAGGATGGTTAATTTTAATGTCTGCAAATCCTCATTTCCCAGCTACAAAATACTTGACAATGGTAGGCAGCCAGTGTGCTGAGTTCACTGCCTATCATGCTGAACAATACTGTCACATTGTTTCCTTGTACTCCAGTCTGTCTGTCTACACCTTTTGTCTCTGGCCTTTGGGGCAGGGGCTGTCGGCGTCTTCGGTGTTTTTAAAGCACCTAGAACAGTGAGGTTCTGGTCATGTTGGGGGCTCTTAGACACTGTGGTATTACAAATAATATATAATAAATGAACAGGTGTTGAATTCAAAAGGAAAAGCTAATAGTGAAAAAGATTTGTACAAATGGTAAAGAAATCAGTCCATTAACTGATCCAGTAGGGACTGGATGAAGTTACAGACAACAATTAATGTTCAGCCAACCTATGGCTGCAGGAGGTGGTCAAGACAAATATTGGGGCTGGATTTGTAAAAGGGTTGAGTGATTTTAGGACATTTAAAAACATTTATACCTGTGCAGATCACAAAATGATCAGGGTAATGTGACTACATGCTGCAGAGCATAAGGTAGCCACGCAGAGAAAGGAAATGTTTTTGCAGACTGTCCAACTGATCAGCTTTGTGAAGAGATGGTATCTCTACACCTGAACCATCCAGTACTAGATATTACCAGAGTCAGGAAATGACAGATGGATCATTCATCCAATCCACTATATTTCTAGTATGATTGAATGCTGCTTGCAATATAAATATGTTTTAATTCTGCGTTACCAACAGTTTTCTGTTTCTTCTAATTAAACCAGCACCATGGTGCTTCCGCAAACTCTGTTTCATTGCCATAAGGGCTTGACTATTATAAAAGTTATTACAGAATAAGGTAGACAATGGATTTAAAGTGGAGTATCTACTCTGGAATAAGTCCACATGTGGCCATTCTTATTCCAAAATAAAAATGTTGTTTTTGGTTTAATTTAATCCACTTTCAAAATCAATTAAGCTATTTTGGAAAAAGGCACTTATGCCAGAATGAAAGTGTCTATATGTGGAGTTATTCAAGACTAATTGTTTTGGAATAGCTCTTCCTGAATAGCTCCATGTGTTGACAAGCCCTAAGACTAGGGAGCCTTCTGGGGCTGGACACAATTAGCTAGACTTGCTTTTGATTTTTCAATACTCTCTCTTTATTTCCCCATAAATACATTTTAATTTCATAAGAAGAGATACAAAAAAAAGTTATTTGGGACAAAAATACAAAAGCGCTTTGTGAAAAAGTTGATTCCAAAATCTTTTATTGGCTCAGTCAGTCCTTATCCCACACTTCAATGCTTTGGTACAACACTTCTTTCTTGGCAGCAGTTAACAATTATAAAAAAAATACAAATGGTGGTTAGGGCACTGGAGTGGGAATCAGGAGACTTATTGTCCATTCCTTGATCCACTAAGGACAGACTGCATGACCTTGGGCAAAGCTCATGGCCTCAGTTTCCCTACCTATAAAATGGGTATAATGACACTTCATAAAGTTCTTTTTTGGTCTAAGAATTAAAGCACTATGTAAGCTTGATTATAAACAGACGTTTTCTACTTCCTGCAATGAAATATGACAGTGAAGTGAAACCAACCCCCCGGCAGTAAATGGTTACTTTTCAGTGGAAACCAGTGTGTCCTACTGACTAACTCCTCCTTGCATCCCTCCTGCACATTGCGTTGTTTAGAGATACATTATTCTGAAGCCAGTGACACATTCAGCACTAGAGTCTTTCAGGAAACCCACCTGATGATCTCTCCTCATGGACGTATAGCAGGATATTTGTTTTCATCTGTCTAATAGCGTGAAAGCTCAGTTACATTTCACACTGATGACCAACTCCAATATCTATGTCTTAATTTTTGCTGGTCAAAAAGCTTGTCTGACAGAACTTTTCCCCTGTATCGCAGAACCTGTATCCTCCTCCTGTGTGAAAATGAAATATTAACAGAGAATATGAGAACAGAACCTCACAGAGGCAGGCTAAATGGGGCAATTTGGGAAAATGTTCATAAAAATATCAACCCTTTTTATTTATTTATTTTTTTTGGTCACAGTTTGAAATTTTGATGAAAAATGTCATCAAAATGGTCAATTTTGAGAAATTCCATCCAGCTGCAGGACAGAGCATCTTGACCACCAATAGTTTTCTCCATCATGTTTATTATTGATCTTACCAAGGGAACATGGAAGTTACATGGGGAATATGTCATCTTACGTCAATCTATTTTACATTTTCACACCGATTCTCTTGTCTAGTGCAGCCTTATTCTTTACAGTATGATCACCAGTGCTTTGTGATGTGATGCCAAGAGGAAAAGTTCATAAATTCATAGATACTAAGGTCAGAAGGGACCATTATGATCATCTAGTCTGACCTCCTGCACAACGCAGGCCACAGAATCTCACCTACCCACTCCTGCAAAAAACCTCTCACCTATGTCTGAGCTATTGAAGTCCTCAAATCATGGTTTAAAGACTTCAAGGAGCAGAGAATCCTCCAGCAAGTGACCCGTGGCCCATGCTACAGAGGAAGGCGAAAAACCTCCAGGGCCTCTTCCAATCTGCCCTGGAGGAAAATTCCTTCCCGACCCCAAATATGGCGATCAGCTAAACCCTGAGCATATGGGCAAGATTCACCAGCCAGATACCCAGGAAAGAATTTTCTGTAGTAACTCAGATCCCACCCCATCTAACATCCCATCACAGGCCATTGGGCGCCTATTTACCATGAATATATAAAGATCAATTAATTACAAAAATCATGTTATCCCATCATACCATCTCCTCCATAAACTTATCGAGTTTAATCTTAAAGCCAGATAGATCTTTTGCCCCCACTGCTTCCCTTGGAAGGCTATTCCAAAACTTCACTCCTCTGATGGTTAGAAACCTTCGTCTAATTTCAAGTCTAAACTTCCTGGTGGCCAGTTTATATCCATTTGTTCTTGTGTCCACATTGGTACTGAGCTTAAATAATTCCTCTCCCTCTCCGGTATTTATCCCTCTGATATATTTATAGAGAGCAATCATATCTCCCCTCAGCCTTCTTTTAGTTAGGCTAAACAAGCCAAGCTCCTTGAGTCTCCTTTCATAAGACAAGTTTTCCATTGTGATTTAATGCAGCGGCTCTCAACCTTTCCAGATTACTGTACCCTTTTCACGAGTCTGATTTGTCTTGCGTACCCCCAAGTTACACCTGACTAAAAACTACTTACTTACACAATCAGACATAAACATACAAACGTGTCGCAGCACACTGTTATTGAAAAATTGCTGACTTTCTCATTTTTACCATGTAATTATAAAATAAATCAACTGGACTATAAACATTGTACTTACATTTCAGTATACAGTATATAGAGCAGTAGAACCAAATCATTGGCTGTATGAAATTTTAGTTTGTACTGACTTTGATAGGGCTTTTTCTGTAGCCTGTTGTAAAACTAGGCAAATCTCTAGATGAGTTGATCTACCCCTTGGAAGACCTCTGTATACCCCCAGGGATACATGTACCCCTAGTTGAGAACCACTGCTTTAAGGGTTAAACCAGGGGGTTATATGAGTCAGGAATCCTGGGTTCTATTTTCACCTCTACTGACCCCCTGGAGCTTTGAGGTAGTTATTTAATGGCTAGGTGTGCCTCTGTTTATCTGTCTGTGAAGTGGCAATAACAATACCTATTGCACAGACTTGTTGTGGGAATTTATGTATTAATTTTTGCAAAGCGTTTGAAGGGCATCTGATCAAGGTGCTTCAGACAGTTGGTTTGCCCCTCTGCTGTTTTACTCCAGTGTGACTGCACTGAGTTTCATCAGCATAACAGCATAAACCTGGAGTGGTGAATCCAGCCCTACAAATGCCAAATATTATCTCATCACCTCTGTGCATTATAAGTACACATATTTGTACACGGTGTTATGTTTTTAACCAATACAAATACTTTTCTAAAAAGTATAAACTTTATAAACTTTGATTAATTAGTTCCCACTTTGCCCCTATGAGATAAGTAAGTATTTATCATCATCCCATTGGTTTTACAAATGACACCCAGTTCTCTGCCATAACCCAGTAGAACCCTATCTCCCCACAAGAACCAGGAAGTCTTGAGTCCCCAGCATCCTGCTCTGATCCCTGAACCTCACTAGTTTTTCTGTAGCCTTATTTCTTCATCTTTCTCTTCCCACTTTTCTCGTGCAGGTGCTCTGTGTAGGACGAGACCCTCCGACCTGGTGTTCATCATAGACAGCTCCCGGAGCGTGCGCCCCCATGAATTTGAGCAGGTCAAAGTATTCTTGTCCCAGGTCATCGAGTCCCTAGATGTGGGCCCCAATGCCACTCGGGTGGGGGTGATCAATTATGCCAGCACAGTCAAGAATGAGTTCTCCCTCAAGACCCACTGGACCAAAGCCAGCCTGCTGCAAGCAGTCCGCAAGATCAAGCCTCTCTCCACGGGCACCATGACGGGCTTGGCAATCCAGTTTGCCATCAATAGGGCGTTCAGCGACTCAGAAGGGGCCCGTGTGAGGTCTCCTGAGATTAATAAGGTAAGTGAATTATCTGCTGAGCTGCTGCATTGGGAGAAGTCAGTGTTGCTCTCCCTGATGGTACCACTCCTCCCACCCATTCCCCTTCCTTCTGTCTAATCAGAAACTGGAAACATTGAAGAAAATGGCCAAAGTCCCCCACAAGATATTAGGGATGGGGAAAAAGTGATTGTTATCTCTGTGGCAATGGCCGTCTTTACTAATATCCCATCCAAGGAAAATACACTAAAGGACCTTTAATTTTGCAGTGGCAAGGAGGTTGGTTTTCTAAGACAGATAGAGCAATCGGGGACTCAATTCTCATAGAAAGTCAGCGGGATCTTCGCCTCGGATCCTCAAAGGTATGCAGGTGCCTAATTCCCATTTATTTCAATGGGAGTTAGGTGCCTAATTCACTTTGACGATCTGGGCCTTGGTGCCTCACTTTTCTTTGTGCCTTTGCAAACCCCCACCTCGAACTCACAAGGTAGAAAATGTCAGAATTAAGGTTGCCCTGGAAACCTTAATTCCCCCATACCTCCAGCCCACTCCTTGTCTGTCTTGACTATTGAGATGGCGAGACCACCTCTTTCTATATGCATGTAGTGAGTGTGGGGCAGCGAGATCATGGTCTAGGTTGGTATTTAACATAGGAATGGCCACATTGGGTCAGACCAAAGGTCCCTTTAGCCCAGTATCCTGTCTTCTGACAGTGGCCAATGCCAGATGCCCCAGAGGAAATGAACAGAACAGGGAATCATCAAGTGATCCATCCATCCCCAGTTGCCCAGAGGCTAGGGACACCATCCCTGCCCATCCTGGCTAATAGCCATTGATGGACCTAGCCTCCATGAACTTACCTAGTTTTTTTTTGAAGCTCTACCATATAACAACAACAGCATCTGCTTTCCCCTGACTCGTCATCTCTGAAATTGGCTACACCTGCCTCAGCTCAATGACAGCCGGGGGGGAAACTCTCCCTTCTGTGCATGCAGAAAGCTTGTTTCATTAACAGCTTGCATTTTAACTAAACATTAGTCATGACGCAGCCTGGGCCTGCATGCCTAAAGCTGGCTCCCCAGGCTCTCTGCTAGCAAGACAGGAGCAGAAAAATAAGCAAGGACTTAAAATGGGCAACCAGAGCTTCTGTGCCAACCAATCAGGAAACCAGCTGTTTGAAGAAGGCTTTTTTCCCCAACTCTAAAATTTCTGGAATGTCAGTTTCTTTCCTTTCCCCTCTGCTGCCAGCAGAGGAATGGGGAAGCCAGTAATGTGGAGTTGTGTGCAAAACAGAGAGGGTAAAGAAGCCAAAGGCAGCAAAAACAAACAACCAAAAAAGCCAACAACCAACAAAGCCTAAATGCAAGAAATACACTCTGGTAAAAATGTGACCACACCTGAAAAAAAAAACAAAAAAACCCCGACACTAGCATTTTAAAGGCTGTGGTAGCCAGAAATTAACTAGACACTACTGAAAAATGGTGCCAATGGATGGGGATCAGATCTCTTCATGGACCTACTTCTATGCCCCCTGTCACTCTAGCATCAGCGCACCTAACAAATACAATTGGATTTACCTCACGTGAGTCTTTTATCCCCAAGTTCACAGAGGGGAAACTGAGGCTCAGATATTGAAGGCGGGATTTTCAAAAGCACTCAGTATTTTGGTCTAAGTCTTACTGACTTAGTGGGAGCACATATGGGCCAAAACTGAGCACTTTTGAAAATCTAACTTTCCCAAGGTCACACAGTAAATCTGTGGCTGAGAACCTATATCTTCTGAAGCTCAGCCCGGTGCCATAATCACAAAAACATCCTTCCTGTAGAAGTGAGAGCGGGGACCTGGAAGCCAGGATTCCTGGCTTCTGTTTTCACTTTTGCCATTGACTGAGTGTGTGACTTTGGGTAAGGCACTTAGGGTTGAAGTGTGGGCAGATGTAAAATGGTGTAAAGTGTAATAACCTTTTCTCCCACACAGGGCTATTGCGAAACCTAATTTTAATGATGCTTCATGCCTAATGTAATGACACTCAACTCACCAATGGATATAAGGCAGTGCATAATAGCTTGGTATTATTATTACTATTAGTAGTAGTAGTAATAATTAATGTTTGTAAAGTGCTTTGAGATTCTTGGATGATCCTGGTTATGATTCTGGCCAAGTTAGTACAAATAGAATAAGAATGGACTCAACTTTAATCTTTTTTTGGAGATTCAAAGTTGTTCATTCTGTCACACAGGTATATTTTGTCTTTCCCTGCTTTCAGGTGTTACTCATGGAAACAGAAATGGTAAAATTACCCAAGAGAGGCAGCATGGGGTGATGTATTTATCCCTGTTAGAAACAGGACAGCTATCTAACATATTGTGTTTATACCGTTCCGCTCACTGAAGCATGGTATCTAGGTGAAAAGAAAAGGAATACTTGTGGCACCTTAGCTGACCCAATGGTATTTGCAGCCCAAGTCCCAAATGGCTTCAAACTCATCCTGGGCTCATTCAGATCCAAACTGTCCTTCGGGCCTTTTGGAGTTTGTTCACCACTGGGTTAAAAGAGGAGATTTTAGAGTCTTCCTTCCTTGTCCCCAGGGCCAGATTAAAATGAAATAAGGCACAGATCCACCAGCAGTCTGGAGATGCACAAAACCCATCGCTTTCATCTCCCACCTCATCATCTCTGCTTTCCTTCCATGTACGGAATTTTCTACCCTGTGAGCTTTTAGAAGCCCGTCACTTCTCGAGTCCTCATCCCTGTGGACACTTTTGACAAAAATGATTTTTTTTCCCGATTGGCCAACATTTTTCACATTTTCATCCAAACAATCGAAACCCCAAAATTCTTCAGTTTAAAAATGTAAAATTTGATTTTCAGTGATCGAAAATGGCCCTGTTTTGTCTAAGAAAATCCATGTAAAATGCTCAATCCACACTCCATGCCTGCGGATGGGGCATGCGGGCCCTTATCACTGAATGCAGTGCTGTGCACACACATTGTCTGACTTGCCACTACATGTCTAGCATTGCCAGCTTCCAGGCCAACAGGGGTTATAAAGAAATTCCTGCATCGCAGAGAGCAGCTCCTTACAGCACCACCGCTCCTTCATCCCACACTTGAAGGCTCCTTCCGAATGCAGATCCTAGGGCATCAAAATTCCTGCTTTAATCTGCTAGGGAACTCTCCTCCCCTCCCCCAGAGCTTTATTCCCTGAAGCCAAACACCATGAATGCATTGGCAGTGGTCCTGTGGAACTGCGAATAGCTTCAGGAAACTTTTTCCCTCCTCTTTGAACCTGACTCCAGCTCACCCCCTAAAGAGCAGTTCCATGCTCGCATAAGAAACTTTATCCCCAGCAAGACCTTTCCAGGGAGAGACAGTAGAAGCAGCAGCGGGAGCAGGGGACAATGAAGGAAGGATATTAATGTTTCTAGAAAAGCCCTCCTGTCAGTTAGCTAGTAGCCCAGCGCAGCTTGGAGTTGGCAAACTAGATTGAAAACTCAATCAAATAGTGACAAAGACAGGGCCTCCTTACAGCTGGGTCTCCCAAGCTCTCTAGCAAACATAGTTGTTTCTTCACTGAGAGATGGCTGGGCATGTTCCAAAATCTTAGGTAACTTTCTGCTCAGTGTAATATGATTTTACTTTATTATGTGCTAAAGAACAGTGCACTCTATTGTCTGATACTGGCCTTTGGGAAGAGAATGCCAGGCAGATACTCACATTCCTGCAAGCCTGTCTACAATGGATAATTCACAGTGTAACAATAAAAAAAAAAATGAAAATCCAGCAATCACATACTACAGTATTTTTGTCTAGTCTTAGGAAGAGCCATTGCAAAAACCTAAAGCAGAGCAGAAAACAATGGACTAGATTCCTTCCTGGTGTAACTCAATGGGAGATGCTTTGTGACCCTTTATACCAGGGCTGGATTTGGTCCAATTTTTGTGATAAGGAAAAAAGTTAGCGACTACCTATTTGTTAAAAAGAAAAGGCAGACTTGTGGCACCTTAGAGACTAACAATGTATTTGAGCATAAGCTTTCATGAGCTACAAGTACTCCTTTTCTTTTTGCGGATACAGACTAACACGGCTGCTACTCTGATATCTATTTATTGGCTCTATCACAAATGATTTCCCTCCTTTTTTCTGAGATGCCATTCTGTAATAATGATGATGCAGGACTAAAATGGGGTCAAATATTTTTATCTAAATATGTTTTTTAAAAGAGAAATGGTTTTGCTGTCCAAAGAAACATTTTTATGGAAAATTTTCATTTTAGTCAAAATGTGCCTCTTTAAAATGTGCCTCTTTAGTCTTTAATGTGCCCACTAAAAGAGTAAGCAAATTTTTAACTGAAAAATTTTACATTTTTGGAAAATAAATGAATTTGTGTTTTTTACAAAATAATAAATTTTCATTTGGTTGAAAGTTTTCAGTCTGGTCATCTTAAAGAGAGAATGTAAACCAAACATTTTTAAAATATTTTTTTGTCTTCTGGGAGAAAAAGAAAAATCAAATATTTGGATTTCAAAGCTCCCACACAAAATTTCAGTTTTTGGATTTGGTTATTCATTGAAAAAGAAATGAACAAAAACGTTTGGGAAATATCTTTAGAAAAACCAACAGCTAAAGAACATCACACAAAACATTAGCATTTCTTTCTCTGCTGTATGGAGGACCAAGTCTCACTCAGTGAATCCACATCACAAGTGCCCTGATTCAACGCCAAAACCTCTACAAAACCCCACTGAACTGAACAATCCAGCTTGACTTGTCTTGCTTCTTACATCTCTATTGATAACCAGGAAGCTGCAGCTGGAACCGAATGTGCAGGGTGAGGTAGAACAGAACCCAGCTCCCAGAGCTTCCCAGAGCTGTATCAACTCCTGATGGACTACCAGAAGTAACACTTGCTTTTGCAAATGAGATCAGCAGTTGTGACTGACAGGATGGAGAGCAGATTCATCTCTGGTTTCACTCTGCTGAAGTTAAAGGTGCTACGCCAGGATCAATTTGGTCCATGACATGCAAGAAGGTCCTGTTTTACAGTCGCTTTTCCAACCCTAATCAAAGTTCAGTTGAAGGATCTGAGTGTGTGTCGTATAAGCGTGTACACACGCACACACACATAATATGGACTGATATATAGGAGCCAGTGACTCATATTTTCTTCCGCAGGTCTTGTCTTTGAAACAGAAACCGGGACTTAGATTTGTGCTACTGCTGCATCATTGCAGGTGGGCAGAAACCTCAGCTGCCCTGCAATTCACGTGTGTGTGTCCTCTGCAAGTAAACCATTCAAGGCAATGTCACTCCAACCCATCTCTTCCCCAGTACTGTCTTTCTCCAGACAATGTAGGACAGTACTAGCCAAAAGGAATTATTCCCACAGACAGATTTCAGTGGTGCTGACTAAGCTGAACCCACTTTCAGTTTTCAAGTGCTACTGAATTAATTTAATCTCTGCTATTTTCTGAGGCCAGGTTCTGAGTTAGAGGGTGATAGAGGGAGCTTGGCAATCTGCCACAAGGAATAGGATGACAAAGGAACACAGTGGGATTTCATAGAATCATAGAAATGTTGGGTTGGAAGGGACCTTGGGAGGTCATCAAGTCCAGCACCCTGCGCTGAGGCAGGACCAAGTAAACCTAGGCCAGCCCCGACAGGTGTTTGTCCAACCTGGTCTTAAAAACCTCCAGTGACGGGGATTCCACAATTGGTAGCCTATTCCAGAGCTTAACTCCCCTTCTAGTTAGAAAGTTTTTCCTAACAGCTAACCTAAATCTCTCTGGCTGCAGATTAAGCCCATTACTTCTTGTCCTGCCTTCAGTGGCTCACAGTTCAATTGCTTGTAACAGCCTTTAACGTATTTGAAGACTTATCAGGTCCCTTCTCAGTTTTATTTCTAAAGACTAATCATGTCCAGTTTTTTAAATCTTTTCTCATAGGTCAGGTTGTCTAAAACATTGATGGTTTTTGTTGCTCTCTTCTGGACTCTCTCCAACTTACCACCATCTTGACTAAAGGACGGCACCCAGAATTAGACACAGTACTCCAGCTGAGGCCACACCAGTGCTGAGAAGAGAGGAACAATTACTCCTGTGTCTTCCATATGACATTCCTGTTAAGACACCCCAGAGTGACATTTGCCTTTTTTGCAACTGCATCACATTATTGACTCACATTGAATTTGTGCTCCACTAACGCTCCCAGATCCTTTTCAGCGGTGCTACCACCTTGCCAATCATTCCCCATTTTGTAGTTGCATTTGATTTTTCCTTCCTAAGTCTGGCTGTTCTTACCACGAATACCATGGAGAAAATGAATAAGGAAATATTTACTCCTTCACATAACACAAGAACCATGGGTCACCCAATAAGTGAAGTACTTTGCACTTGTCTTGGTTGAATTTCATCTTGTGGATTTCAGACCAATTATCTAATTTGTCAAGATCGTTTTGAAATCTAATCTGGACTTTGTATTTCTCTGGCACCTTCCATCTAGGGATCCCTGCGCTCTTTGCAAATATTTATAAATTCAGCCTCACAGCCAAAGTCAACCCTAGCACAACTCCACCAACCTCCACAGAGTTACCCCAGTGATTATTATGGACCATTTTCCTCATTTAAAAGATGAAGGGAGCTGAAAAACAGAATAAGTAAGGCCAACTCGTTCAAACTAGGCTGCCTAAAATTAGGCACCTAAAGTCATATTTAGGGACCTTGGAAAGTGACTGGATTTTCATTCCTCATGTTTCCAGAGCTAACTGAGAATCTCAGCCACTGGGAGCTGCGGGCAGCCGTGCCTGTGGACGGTCAATGTAAACAAACTGTCTCGCGGCCCACCAGCAGATTACCCCGATGGGCTGCATGTGGCCCGCGGGATGCAGGTTGCCCACCACTGATCTAGACCATCCCTGGCATGTGTCTGTCTAACCAGTTCTTAAAAACCTCTAATGATGAAGATTCCACAACCCCTCTGGGTAATTTGTTTCAGTGCTTAACCACCCTGACAGTTAGGAAGTTTTTCCTAATTTCTATCCTATATCTCCCTTGCTGCAATTTAAGCACATTAGTTCTGGTCCTGTCCTCAGTGGATAACAAGGACAATTTATCACCTTCCTCTTTATAACAACCTTCTATGTACTTGAAGACTTATGTCCACCCTCGCTCTTCTCCAGACTAAACAACCCCCCCTTTTCTTTCAATCTTCCCTCATAGGTCATGTTTTCTATACCTTATATCGTTTTTTGCTCTCTTCTGGATTTCCTCCAATTTGTCCACATCTTTGCTGAAGTATGGTGCCCAGACACAGTACTCCATTTGAGGCCCCATCAATGCTGGGTAGAGTGGAAGAATTACTTCTTGTGTCTCGCTTACAACACTCCTGGTAATACATCCCAGAATGATGTTCGCTTTTTTTGCAACAGTGTTATATTGTGGACTCATATTTAGTTTCTGATCTACTATAACAGTACTCCTTCCTAGGCAGTCATTTCCCATTTTGTATTTGTGCAACTGATTGTTCCTTCCTAACTGGAGTACTTTGCATTTGTCTTTATTGAATTTCATCCTATTTATTTCAGACCATTTCTCCAGTTTGTTAAGATAATTTTGAATTCTAATTGTGATGGATTGGATCACAGACTTTGGGACTGCCACCCGATGTGCGGAAACTACCTCTGAGCCTGTTTTCCCTGCCAGCTTGGGACTTCAGTGCCCTGCCTGGTTGTGCCAGACATGCTAGCCTGCTACAAACACAGACCCAGGTCTGAACTACATCCCCCCAAAGCTGCAAGCTTAACTGAAAACAGCTTAAGAAGTGTTCTTGCCTCCAACACTCAGATACCCAACTCTCAATGGGGTCCAAACGCCAAATAAACCTCATAAATTGTTCGCCCTCTATAACACTGATAGAGAGATATGCACAGCTGTTTGTCTCCCCCCCTCCCCCCCAGTATTAATACATACTCTGGATTCATTAATAAGTAAAAAGTGATTTTATTAAATACAAAAGGTAGGATTAAGTGGTTCCAAGTAATAACAGACAGAACAAAGTAAATTACCAGAAAAAATAAAATAAAACACGCAAATCTAAGTCTAATACAGTAAGAAAGTGATTACAGATGAAATCTCACCCTCAGAGATATTCCAATAAGCTTCTTTTACAGACTAGTCTCCTTCTAGTCTGCATCCAGCAGTCACTCCCACCCCACTAGTTACTGTCACAGAATCACAGAATAGAATCACAGGGTTGGAAGGGACCTCAGGAGGTCATCTAGTCCAAGCCCCTGCTCAAAGCAGGACCAATCCCCAATTTTTGACCCAGATCCCTAAATGGCTCCCTCAAGGCTTGAACTCACAACCCTGGGTTTAGCAGGCCAATGCTCAAACCACTGAGCTATCCCTCCCCACTTTGTTCCCATTTCTTTCAGGCATCTCCTTGGGGTGGAGAGACTATCTCTTGAGCCAGCAGAAGACAAAATGGAGGGGGTTTCCCAAGGACTTATATAGTTTCTCTCTTGTGGGTGGAAATCCCTCTCCCCCCGCGTAGAATCCAGCTACAAAATGGAGTTTTGGAGTCACATGGGAAAGTCACATGTCCATGCATGACTCAGTTTTCTACAGGATGTTCCCAGGAAAGCTCAGATGTGGACTGGCGTCTATCAAGGTTCATTGTTAACCAAGTACTCCCAATTACTTGAATAACACCTTCACACAATGGTGACCAAATCTACCTTAGGTGCTTTCTACACCAAACACTTTAAATACAAGCATAGAGCCAATGCTCAAACTTCAGATATAAAAATGATACACACATACAAATAGGATGAATACATGTAGAAGAACATAACCTTTGCAAAGATGTTACATGGCATATCTAGCATTAAACATATTCCAGTTATGTCATATTTACACTCATAAGCCTATTTCCATAAAGCATTATGGGGTGCAACGTCACACTAATTGTGTCCTCCAAAGCGCTTGCAACCCCTCCCAGCTTAGTATTGTCCGGAAACTTTATAAGTGTACTCTCTATGCCATTAGCTAAAACATTTATGAAGCTACTGAATAAAACCAGACTCAGGACAGATCCCTGTGGGACCCCACCTGATATGCCCTTCCAGCTTGACTGTGAACCATTGGTAATTGCTCTCTGAGTACATAGTTTTTCAACCAGCTGTGCACCCCTTTTATAGCAGGTTTGTCTAGCCTATGTTTCGCTAGATTGCTTATGAGAAAGTCATGTGAGACAGTATCAAAAATCTTCCTAAAGTCAAGATATATCCCCACCCACAAGGATAGTTATCCTGTCAAAGAAGGATATGAGTTTGACATGATTTGTTCTTGACAAACCCCTGTTGATTGTTATTTATCACTATTCTATTCTAGGGGCTTACAAATTGATTTTTTGATTATTTGCTCCATTATCTTTCCAGGTACTGAAGTTAAGCTGATTGGTCTGTAATTCCCTGGGTTGTTCTTATTCCCCTTTTTATAGATTCACACTATATTTGCCCTTTTCCAGTCCTCTGGGATCTCTCCCATCCACCATGAGATCTCAAAAGATAATTGCTAATGGGTAAGAGATCTTTTCAACCAGTTCCGTAAGTATTCTACGATGCATTTTGTCAGACCCTGAGACTTGGAGACATCCAGCTTGTCTAAGTAATACTTAATTTTTTCTTTCTCTATTTTAGCCTCAGATCCTACCCCATTTATACAGATGTTTACTATGTTAGTCTTTCGATCAGTGATAACATTTCTGGTGCAGAGCAGGGTGATGGGTTTTCCTTTCACCTTTCCCAGTTTTTCCTTATTTTTTTAAAATTGATTGCTGATTAATAAATTGCATTTGCTTTGAGCTGTATGTAGTGATCAGTGGGTCAGGGAAGCATCCAGTGCAGAGAGAGCACCCAGGAGTGGGGACACCCTAGCCCCTGCCCTAAGTGACCACGACAAGGTTGGGGGTCAAGCCCCCCAGGAATCCTGGGCCCAGCCTTGTTGAGGTTATGAGGAGTCTGCCACACAGGAGAGTGGAAGGGGAGCCCTCGAGGTAAGGCAGGCCTCTGGGTAAAGGAATTGGAAGCGAAAACTCAAATCCTTTCACAAGCCCGTTTCATTGGGTTAGTGTATAAAAGACGGAAGAGTCCCCCACAATAGCGGGACCATTCCCCCACTTAGATATATTTGAGTTTCAGATCGTTAAAGGTCTCATGGTTAATCCAGGATGGGGGTACGGGGAGTTGAATCTCTATGGACCATTTGGTCTTCGGCTTCTTTGTTGACAGTGCCAGCAAGAGTGCCAGTTAGTACCAAATTGTGGTGGTGGTTTTTGAGACTTGCGTTCATCAAATGCACCTTATGCAGGCCACAAAACAGCTGTCGGACGGTGTCAAAGCCCTTGTCTAGCTCTGCCTTCTCAATACACACTAGGATGCTATGCTTGAATCCCATGTGCAGGATCCCAAGTGTTTTTAAGCTTTCTTGAGTCTGAGCAGAGTTTAGGAACATTTTTGGGGGGCAGATCCTCTGGGGAGCACCCTATTCTGAGAGCTGAGACCCCCACCATCTAGCTACCTAGTGCTGGCTCCTCCAGACTCCCCAGTAGCCTCTGCTCACCCTTTCCCCGAGCTCCAACCTCACGGGCACTCTGATTACACTTGACCTCTCCGGGGGCACATGATAATTGAAGCACATAACACACAGACTTTGCAAATGGGTTCCCAAACCAGTCACTCTCTACTGCAGACAGCACAAAAAATATACAGATCCAGACAAAACAATAAAACACCAGTATGACCTTTCCTCTCCACTCTGGAGCATTCTTCAGGATTTGGGTCAGTGTCCTTTCTGGATTCCAAATCCTCTCTCCTGGACCTCTCTTCTCATGGCTTCTCCACTGAAGCATGTTGTCTGCTCTCTCTCTCCGGTCCAGCCAGCTTCCTTTGACCTTGGCTGGTTCCTTGGTCAAAAAATATCCCCTTTCCCTCCAAAATCCTGTGCCTTTGTTTTACTGATGTTTAATTGCACTGGGTGCCTGTGAGAGGATAAACTGAAGTATCTGACTGGCCTTTTCTATACCATTATTATTATATATACTTCCACCTTATCCTCTCTTCCTCTACTTCTTTTCAGATTAAATAAATAGCTACAGGCTTTTTATTTCCTTCTCATATGAAACACACCCATCACTCAATCCGACTTTGCCCCACAGACCTCTCTCCATTTTTCTCTATCTTCTTCAGCCCTTCTCTAATTCAGCTGTCTATTTTAAGATGAGGAGACCAAGGCTGGGTTGAGGTTAGGATGTACCATTGATTTATATAATGCCATTATAATATTTTCCATATCCTTCTCTGTTCCTTTGTTTAATATAGCCTGACATTGATATGCTGCTTTGACTATTGTGCACAGTGAACAGACAGCTTTCTTGTCAGGATCTTTATCCCACTAATCCATTCCAAGTAGTTTAACATAATTCCTTCCAATGTGCATTATTGCCCTGCTCTGGTCTGTGCTGCCATCCATATCACCCCAGTTCTTCTGAGCTCTTCACAATTCCCCTTCATTTTTACTAGCCTAAAAAATGTCACCCCATCAGCAAATCAGGCTAACACACAGTTCATCCCATTGAGCTACAGCAATTTACATCAACTCAGGACCCACCCCATAAAGTCAATTCTTAGTCCTCATTCCTGAGCACACCGCTAGGTAGAGAACTGGCCATTTTCCCCTTGCTTTATCTTCCTATCTCTCAGCCAGATCTTTATTCACTGCAGGTCTTTCCATTTCTTTTTCATTCTCCACGGTTATGGAGTTTCCTAGTGTGTCATGGGAGGGACTTTATAGACAGACATTTTGCAGTTTTTACTTCCTTTTTTAAATGCTTTGTTCTTGTTATCATCATCTTTCAAGACTGAAGTTCTTGTTTTCCCATCTTGTGAGCCAAATTCCATCCTGGCTACACCCACTGTATTCAGTGGGGCTGACCGGTTAGAATTCTAAACAATGCAGGTGTAAGTGGGGGAACAGTCCCGCTCTTGTGGGGAACTGTCCTGGCTTCTGCACTACCCCGGTGAAGTGGGCTAGTGAAAGGATCTGAGTCCTCGCTCCCACTTCCTTTACCCAATGGCCTCCCTGCCCTTGAGGACTCCCCTTCCACTCTCCTGTCTGGCAGAGTCCTCGCAACCCCAACAAGGCTGGGCCCAGGATTCCTGGGTGGGGGTCAACCCCCAACCCTGCTGTGGTCACCTAGGACAGGGGCTAGGGTGTCCCCACTCCGGGGTACTCTCTCTGCACTGGGCACTTCTCTGACCCACTGACCATTACATACAAGTTAAAGCAAATGCAAGTTATTTAATCAACAATTAATTTTAAAAAGAATAAGGAAAAATGGGAAAGGTGAAAGGAAACACATCAACCCACTCTGTGG
This sequence comes from Eretmochelys imbricata, assembly GCF_965152235.1. Taxonomy (NCBI): domain Eukaryota; kingdom Metazoa; phylum Chordata; order Testudines; family Cheloniidae; genus Eretmochelys; species Eretmochelys imbricata. Next base: position 14,622,228 of record NC_135590.1, on the reverse strand, counting down.
CAGGGAACATCACAAACAGCGTCTCTGGAGTGTCCGGGCAGTTCACAGTCTGTTCCTTGTAAGTCCCAGGCCCCTTCTCAGGCCCTGGCTTTGCTGCAGGGATGCTGTGGGTTGGACACTTGCTCTGGTGGTGGCCACAGGCTCTCAGGCTCTAAGAGGTAGGACCCTTCTGCCCAGTGCCGCCCCCGCCCTGTACGGGTTATGATCCAAGCCTGGCCTGCAGAGCCTCTTGGCTGAGGCGTCTCCCTGTGCTGGGCCCGCTGCCCAGGGTCCCCCGCGGTCTCCCCAGCTGCTCACCGCACCCAGCTCCAGACGGCTCCAGCCCCAGCTCCACTCGGTCTCTGCACTGCTGCTGCTGCTCTGCCTCCAGCTCCCTGGGCTGCTTCTCTGGCCCCTCTGGCTCTGGTTGCTGCAGCTCTGCTCCCAGGACAGGTCTGATCTGCCGGCTGCTTCTGTGACTCTGCTCCCAGCACTGACCTGCTTCCTGGGCTGCTTTTCTGGCCCCTCTGGCTCTGGTTGCTGCAGTTCTGCTCCCAGGACAGGGTCTGCTCTCCCTGGGGCACTTTTCTGGTCCCTCGGGATCTGGCCCAGCTCTGCTCCCTGGCTTAGCTCGGCCCCACTCTGTCTGACCCAGGCAAATCCAGCTCACAGGGAGAACGGGACCTCCCTGGCCTCCTGACTCCCTGATTAGCCTGCCCGCCCTGTCATTCAGGCTCACCTGGAGCATTGGCCTCTCCCCATTTGTCCTGGAGGTTGTCAGTCTCAGGGTCCTGATTTCTCATAGACCCTTCCCCTTTTAGTACTGGGAGCTAGCCAATCAAAACACCCCCACTGAATGTTAGTAAGGGGGCAGCAGTCCCCTTACACAGGTGCTGGGCTAATTCTGCTTCTGTTAAAGTCAATAGAAAAAACTGCTATTGACTACAGCAGGAGCAGAGCAAGGTCAAAACCTCATGCTTTTGAAAATCCACACCAGTGTTTCCAGATGTCTAGAACATGTGCTAGGAGGACCCCAAGAGCATTGGCCCAGCTGTGCTCCCAGAGGGAAGAGGCATAAAAGGACCACGGTAAATATATTTGTTTTACATCTCTCCTGTAGCCCAAAGCAAAGGTCTGGCTACTCCACCACCAAAGGCTGCAGGGACTGTGGCCTATTACTGTCTTCCTTTAGGAACAGCAAGAATTGGATCATCATAAGGAAAGTGATCAGGAACAGCCAGCATGGATTCACCAAGGGAAGGTCATGCCTGACTAATCTAATCGCCTTTTATCATGAGATTACTGGTTCTGTGGATGAAGGGAAAGCAGTGGATGTATTGTTTCTTGACTTTAGCAAAGCTTTTGACACGGTCTCCCACAGTATTCTTGTCAGCAAGTTAAGGAAGTATGGGCTGGATGAATGCACTATAGGGTGGGTAGAAAGCTGGCTAGATTGTCGGGCTCAACGGGTAGTGATCAATGGCTCCATGTCTAGTTGGCAGCCGGCATCAAGTGGAGTGCCCCAGGGGTCGGTCCTGGGGCCGGTTTTGTTCAATATCTTCATAAATGATCTGGAGGATGGTGTGGATTGCACTCTCAGCAAATTTGCGGACGATACTAAACTGGGAGGAGTGGTAGATACGCTGGAGGGGAGGGATAGGATACAGAAGGACCTAGACAAATTGGAGGATTGGGCCAAAAGAAATCTGATGAGGTTCAATAAGGATAAGTGCAGGGTCCTGCACTTAGGACGGAAGAATCCAATGCACCGCTACAGACTAGGGACCGAATGGCTAGGCAGCAGTTCTGCGGAAAAGGACCTAGGGGTGACAGTGGACGAGAAGCTGGATATGAGTCAGCAGTGTGCCCTTGTTGCCAAGAAGGCCAATGGCATTTTGGGATGTATACATAGGGGCATAGCGAGCAGATCGAGGGACGTGATCGTCCCCCTCTATTCGACATTGGTGAGGCCTCATCTGGAGTACTGTGTCCAGTTTTGGGCCCCACACTACAAGAAGGATGTGGATAAATTGGAGAGAGTCCAGCGAAGGGCAACAAAAATGATTAGGGGTCTAGAACACATGACTTATGAGGAGAGGCTGAGGGAGCTGGGATTGTTTAGCCTGCAGAAGAGAAGAATGAGGGGGGATTTGATAGCTGCTTTCAACTACCTGAAAGGGGGTTCCAAAGAGGATGGCTCTAGACTGTTCTCAATGGTAGCAGATGACAGAACGAGGAGTAATGGTCTCAAGTTGCAGTGGGGGAGGTTTAGATTGGATATTAGGAAAAACTTTTTCACTAAGAGGGTGGTGAAACACTGGAATGCGTTGCCTAGGGAGGTGGTGGAATCTCCTTCCTTGGAAGTTTTTAAGGTCAGGCTTGACAAAGCCCTGGCTGGGATGATTTAACTGGGAATTGGTCCTGCTTCGAGCAGGGGGTTGGACTAGATGACCTTCAGGGGTCCCTTCCAACCCTGATATTCTATGTTTCTATGATTCTATGATATTGCAAAGAACATTACAAAAGTGAGGAGGGTATTCACATATTCATTCGCCTGACAAGGTGTGGGGACTGCATTCATTGCTACAGTGAGAACCCTTGAAAACATCCAGTTATGCCTTCAGTATTTAGATATGCCTGCCTCAGAATCCACAGGATTGCCTCCACGTCCCTATACTGATGTGAGGAATACCTTGGAATTGCTGCAAATACGGATTTATCCTAGTTCGCTAAGGGCTAGATCATGTCACTAGAGCACAGGCCTTGGTAAGGGGCAGTGGCCTGCTGCCCACCCCTGGAGCAGTGCAGGGAGGAGTCTGGAGTTGGGACAATCAGAGACTTGTAGAGAAAGTGAACCATAATGGTGGAAATTTTTGAACCTCAAAAAATGTAAGGTTCAGTTCAGAGTCAGTTGGGGGCTAGGGTGGCGATTCAGCTCAGCTATTTTATCAAACCAGTTTATCCATCCCTCATACTTCTCTGATTATGACCCTCTGCACTTGTCATAGGCTCCCCCTACTACAGACCCTCTTCTCAGCCCACTCAGCAAGGCTGCTATGTCACTATTAGCACAGCATCACCTAGTGGCCCTGGTGTGTCTTTGGCTCTTTACCCAAGAAAAACACTACAAAGAAACCACACAGGCTCTGTTTCATGTACCGCATGCTGGGCAACAACATGAGCGACTCCCTGCTTGTAAAACAAAACTGGCTCTTTATTAAGAGCTAATGACAGAGATGCTGCAACTCCAGCCAGTGTCCCAGCCATGTGCACACAGAATGACTTCCTGGTGCTTCCTCCAAATGCTTCCTCCTTGCAACCTGTGCTCCTCCCTCCAAGTTCATGCAGGTTGCTAGACTCAGGTGGATCCCAAATATACACAAACATGAGGGCCTAGTTACATATGAATTGCTGCTCTTGTTGGTTTCTGACCATTTTTCTACCACATCGAATACAGTGAGCACAGCTAGAGAACTCAGAAAATATATTTAAAGGGTTATTATCCTATTTCTATAAACTAGAGGCCCCAACTGAGGCCAGGGCTCCATTACACCAGGCACTGGAGATACACAGAGTGAGAGGATACACCTGCACTTGGAGCGGGAGGTGTGATTCTCAGCTTGTGTGGACATACGCATGCTGGCTCCTATGGAGTTAGTCCACTAAAAATAGCAGTGCAGCTGGGGCATGGGCTAGCTGTACTGAGTACAAATCCACTGGACCTCCACCGCTCACTGCTGCTTGTACTATCCCACCGATACTGTTTTTTAGCATGCTGGCTCCATAAGAGCTAGCATGGGTATGTCTACATGAGCTGGGGCTCACCCCCCTAGCTCCAGATGTAGATATAGCCACAGACAGTTCCAGCATGCCAGAGAAATGCTGGGGTGGGGGAAAGGAGAAAGAGACACACTGATTGGCCCAAAATCACAGAGCAGGTCACTGGCAAAACTGGGACAAGAACACAGGTGTCCTGATGTCCAGCCTGAGTTCGAGCCACAACGCCCTGCTGCATCCCCAGCATGCAACGCTAAACACAGGCTCAAGCAGTAAAGCTCAGGAACTGATGTGAATTTTGGGTCCTCAGCTGCTCAGAGCTTGAGTCCTAATTTCCATTGAATCCAGGCTTCTGGTTGGATATCAGACATCCCCAGGGATCAGATTTGTGGTTTTGGTTCAGGCCCATATCCGATCTGTGCAGGTTGTCAATGGGCTTAAAGAATCACAGAATCATAGAATATCAGGGTTGGAAGGGACCTCAGGAGGTCATCTAATCCAACCCCCTGCTCAAAGCAGGACCAATCCCCAACTAAATCATCTCAGCCAGGGCTTTCTCAAGCCTCACTTTAAAAACTTCTAAGGAAGGAGATTCCACCACCTCCCTAGGTAACGCATTCCAGTGTTTCACCACCCTCCTAGTGAAAAAGTTTTTCCTAATATCCAACCTAAACCTCCCCCACTGCAACTTGAGACGTTACTCAGTAATGGAAGTGGAATTACTGATTACACAGACAATCCAGGAAGTTTTTGGAAAATGTAGGGGACAATTTCCTGGTGCAAGTGCTGGAGGAACCAACTAGGGGCAGAGCTCTTCTTGACCTGCTGCTCACAAACTGGGAAGAATTAGTAGGGGAAGCAAAAGTGGATGGGAACCTGGGAGGCAGTGACCATGAGATGGTCGAGTTCAGGATCCTGACACAAGGAAGAAAGGAAAGCAGCAGAATACGGACCCTGGACTTCAGAAAAGCAGACTTTGACTTCCTCAGGGAACTGATGGGCAAGATCCCCTGGGAGAATAACATGAGGGGGAAAGTTGTCCAGGAGAGCTGGTTGCATTTTAAAGAATCCTTATTGAGGTTACAGGGACAAACCATCCCGATGTGTAGAAAGAATAGTAAATATGGCAGACGACCAGCTTGGCTTCACAGTGAAATCCTTGCTGATCTTAAACACAAAAAAGAAGCTTACAAGAAGTGGAAGATTGGCCAAATGACCAGGGATGAGTATAAAAATATTGCTCGGGCATGCAGGAGTGAAATCAGGAAGGCCAAATCACACCTGGAGTTGCAGCTAGCAAGAGATGTTAAGAGTAACAAGAAGGGTTTCTTCAGGTATGTTACCAACAAGAAGAAAGTCAAGGAAAGTGTGGGCCCCTTACTGAATGAGGGAGGCAACCTAGTGACAGAGGATGTGGAAAAAGCTAATGTACTCAATGCTTTTTTTGCCTCTGTTTTCAAGAACAAGGTTAGCTCCCAGCCTGCTGCACTGGGCAGCACAGCATGGGGAGGAGGTGACCAGCCCCCTGTGGAGAAAGAAGTGGTTCAGGACTATTTAGAAAAGCTGGACGAGCACAAGTCCATGGGGCCAGATGCGTTCCATCCGAGAGTGCTAAAGGAGTTGGCGGATGTGATTGCAGAGCCATTGGCCATTATCTTTGAAAACTCATGGCGATCCGGGGAAGTCCCGGACCGCTGGAAAAAGGCTAATGTAGTGGCCATCTTTAAAAAAGGGAAGAAGGAGGATCCTGGGAACTACAGGCCAGTCAGCCTCACCTCAGTCCCTGGAAAAATCATGGAGCAGGTCCTCAAGGAATCAATTCTGAAGCACTTAGAGGAGAGGAAAGTGATCAGGAACGGTCAGCATGGATTCACCAAGGGCAAGTCATGCCTGACTAATCTAATTGCCTTTTATGATGAGATAACTGGCTCTATGGATGAAGGGAAAGCAGTGGACGTGTTGTTCCTTGACTTTAGCAAAGCTTTTGACACTGTCTCCCACAGTATTCTTGCCAGCAAGTTAAAGAAGTATTGGCTGGATGAATGGACTCTAAGGTGGGTAGAAAGCTGGCTAGATTGTCGGGCTCAACGGGTAGTGATCGATGGCTCCATGTCTAGTTGGCAGCCAGTATCAAGTGGAGTGCTCCAGGGGTCGGTCCTCTGGCCGGTTTTGTTAAATATCTTCATAAATGATCTGAAGGATGGTGTGGATTGCACCCTCAGCAAGTTTGCAGATGACACTAAACTGGGAGGAGTGGTAGATACACTGGAGGGTAGGGATAGGATACAGAGGGCCCTAAACAAATTGGAGGATTGGGCCAAAAGAAATCTGATGAGGTTCAACAAGGACAAGTGCAGAGTCCTGCACTTAGGACGGAAGAATCCAATGCACCGCTACAGACTAGGGACCAAATGGCTAGGCAGCAGTTCTGCAGAAAAGGACCTATTGTTTACAGTGGACAAGAAGCTGGATATGAGTCAACAGTGTGCCCTTGTTGCCAAGAAGGCCAATGGCATTTTAGGCTGTATAAGTAGGGGCATTGCCAGCAGATTGAGGGATGTGATCGTTCCCCTCTATTCGACACTGGTGAGGCCTCATCTGCAGTACTGTGTCCAGTTTTGGGCCCCACACTACAAGAAGGATGTGGAAAATTTGAAAGAATCCAGCGGAGGGCAACAAAAATGATTAGGGGACTGGAATACATGTGTTATGAGGAGAGGCTGAGGGAACTGGGGATGTTTAGTCTACGGAAGAGAAGAATGAGGTGGGATTTGATAGCGGCTTTCAACTACCTGAAAGGGGGTTCCAAAGAGGATGGCTCTAGACTGTTCTCAGTGGTAGCACATGACAGAAGAAGGAGTAATGGTCTCAAGTTGCAGTGGGGGAGATTTAGGTTGGATATTAGGAAAAACTTTTTCACTAGGAGGGTGGTGAAACACTGGAATGCGTTACCTAGAGAGGTGGTGGAATCTCCTTCCTTAGAAGTTTTTAAGGTCAGGCTTGACAAAGCCCTGGCTGGGATGATTTAATTGGGGATCGGTCCTGCTTTGAGCAGGGGGTTGGACTAGATGACCTCCTGAGGTCCCTTCCAACCCTGATATTCTATGATTCTATGATTAGCCTGGGAGCTTCACTTCACTTATCTGCCTCAGACAAAGAAAATGCAAGGAATGCATCCAACTGCTAGTGATAGATGTTGTTAGAGAGACACTTAACCACTGACAGAACCCTGTTCATTGGGTACTGTCCCTCACTAAAACTAATTGATAATGCATCATGTTGATAAGCTGTAATCAGTAGCAGCGCATCTCAGAGCCACAGCGCATGAAAGCAAAGCTGTTTATGCTGCCATTTGCTCAGTGGCATTTTTCACAGAGAGTTGCTGAATCAATGGCTCTCTCTTCTGGCAGAAAGAATGGATTGCATGGGTAGTTTCTGCAGAAACAGAAGGTAGGGGAGCACTGCTTGACTTTGGCTGATATTTCTATTGAAGCTGCAAGTCAGTAAAGGAAGAAAGAACGTTACATCTCAGTGGAATGTTATTTCTCTCCTGATAGAGACTAATCTTACAGCGTGCAGTGATGATTTTCACAGATTAATCGTTTTCACACCCACATTTCCAGAATCTGGCCAGAAGCAGAAGAGCTGAACCACGAGAAACTGTGCTTGCAATATTTCTGTCACCATTGGAAATAGCAAACGCCAGAGATCTTGTGCTCTTGTTAGGTTTCAAATAGAGCTGTCCGAAAGACAACAATATCATTTAGCAGCAATGTGGTGGAGCTCCTTAGGTGTAGCTGTGCCAATGCAGCATTGTAAGTGTAGACCTGCCCTTAGAATGATCTGGGATGATAAACTCTACTCTGAATAAGGCAGAGCAGGGACTTGAAGGTCTTCTACATCCTTGCTTACTGCTATAACCACCAGGTTGTTGAGCGTGAGACATTCTGTCTCTGATGAAAAAAGCACTATCTATGTCATTGCAAAGAGGAGTGAGGAAATAATGTGCTTTTAGCGAAATTTCATTTCAACCAAAATGTTCCAATCAGCTGTAGTTTTAACTCCAATTTTTACAGCTCCCAAAAGGTTAAGGTCATTCCACTAAGCGCATGAATTTATGGGCACTTATCAGAATAGAAGGCTCACATCTTTTGAGGTTTGCTCATCTTTGATATAAACCAAGGGCCAGATCCTGGCATCAGATGAGATTGCCCCCCACAGCAATGGAGGGCAGCCTTAAAGCTACCCTAACTAAGCAACTGGTGAGTTCTCTATCCAAGTTCTCTCTGATTAGCCCTGACTAAATAATAGATTGTTCGGTTCAATGGCCGAACTGAAGATATGGATAAACATTGGTTTGTTTTGAACTGAAACTGCGGGATTTTTGTTTTTGCTTTCCAAAAAGAAAAACTGAAAACATTTAATATGGGTCAAAAGGAAACATTTTTCAAAATGACATGTCACCTCAAACATTTTTGACATTTTTCATTCTGAAAATGTCATTTGAAATCAACAAAACTGTCATTTAAAAATTATAGTTTCAAAATGGCTCTTTTCATTTTTTAAAAATGAACCATTTCTGACATTTTTGTTTTCATTTTAGTTTAGATTAATAGATTCATAGATACTAAGGTCAGAAGGGACCATTATGATCATCTAGTCCGACCTCCTGCACAACGCAGGCCACAGAATCTCACCCACCCACTCCTGCGACAAACCTCTCACCTATGTCTGAGCTATTGAAGTCCTCAAATTGTGGTTTAAAGACTTCCAGGAGCAGAGAATCCTCCAGCAAGTGACCCGTGCCCCATGCTACAGAGGAAGGCGAAAAACCTTCAGGGCCTCTTCCAATCTGTCCTGGAGGAAAATTCCTTCCCGACCCCAAATATGGCGATCAGCTAAACCCTGAGCATATGGGCAAGATTCACCAGCCAGATACCCAGGAAAGAATTTTCTGTAGTAACTCAGATCCCACCCCATCTAACATCCCATCAGGCCTATTTACCATGAATATTTAAAGATCAATTAATTACCAAAATCATAATTATCCCATCATACCATTTTGTCTGAAACGATTTGCTAGATTTTACCCAAATTCATGAATAGTTTTGATACCCCCAAAAATGCATTTCTTGGTGAATTTACTGTTTGCCAAAAACATTCCCCCTGCTCTACTTGTGATTTCTATTGTGTAAATGTGAAGGTGAATAATACACAAGCGATGGAGTATGGTAGTAAATGCTGATTCTCAGCTTAAACTTAATGACCTGTGTGTTGATGGGTCACTGAAAATTCTACTGCTGCGGTTCAATTAGCTATTTCTTGAATTTTTCTTCTCACATTTCTTTATCTTCTCTATTACCAAGGGCATTTGCCTGTGAAACAGATTTGATTTGGTTTAGCAGTTCACTCAGCTTCATTGAAGCCAATGATAATTTTGCCATTGACTTAAATGTGCCTGTATCTTACCCCTGCTGTTTATAGCGGGGACCTAGGAGTCAAAAATGTTGACTCTGTCACTAACCTTAAGCAAGCCATTTCTTCTCTCTATGCCTCAGTTTTCCCATCTGTAAAATGGAGATAAAGCTTAATCATCTAATGTTTGCCAAGTGCTTTGATATCCTCAGATGGAGTTAAAGGCACTGTTATCGGCCCAATTCCCTCCTCCAGCCTTACTTAGTCAGAACTCCCATTGACTTCAGCAGGAGTTTCGGGTGAGCAATAACTGTTGAGTTTGATCCAGTGTTAATGCTGTGTGTTAAGAAGGCTGTCTTTACTCCGTTTTCCTTAAATCTGGTATCATCCAGCCAACCCCTATTTAAGATGTTTAAGATAATGTCAATTTAACCCCTGCAGCCCAGAAATGAACAAACCATGGTGGCAGACAAAATGGCCATGCTGATTTTCTGGTGTGTTGTGGGGAAAGGAAATAATGGTTCCACTTTTTGTACGGGGCTTTAACTCCACGGATATGAAGAAGTTAGTTATTGAGCCAGATTCCTCCCTAAGCAAACACTATGCTCACATCCATGTTGTAGAAAAACTACCGTGCTGGATTGCAGGGGGACAGTCCATCATCTCTTCTCTTTGCTTCCCTTCCTCTTCTCCTTAGGTGGCAATCATTGTGACAGACGGACGCCCCCAGGATGGTGTGAAGGATGTATCAGCAAGGGCAAGAGCCCTTGGCATTGAGCTGTTTGCCATCGGCGTGGGCCGAGTGGACATGAACACTCTTCGGCAAATGGCCAGCGAGCCGCTGGATGAGCACGTGGACTATGTAGAGAGCTACAGCGTCATTGAGAAACTGGCCACGAAATTTCAAGAGGCCTTCTGTGGTAAGTCCTAAAGGAGCAACAAAAGGATCTGAGGTAGGGGGCATACCTTCCTTGTTGAACAGACAGGAACAAAGGAACATAGCAATTACCAGACTGAATCCGAACAGAAGTCCATGTAGCCCAGTGTTGTGTCCAACTGTGGCCATTATTAACGGTTTCAGAGGAAGGTGGAGGACATTCTTGAGGGGACAATGGAATAATCACCCCATAAGGGAAATCTCCTTCTAACCCCCAGCTATGAGTTTTAGGAATCAGGAAGCTTCATATCCCTTACATTATTAAATAGTATCTAATATAATGGTGGGTGTTCTATTTCCTCTGTAATAATTTTAAAAAAATCCTTCGGAGGTCTTGGTTTCAATAGTGTCTATTGGCAGTTAGCTCCACAGGTTCGTTACGTGTTTTTTCAATAAAAGTATTCTGAGCTCTCTAGCTCCTAGCTGGCTGAAAAAAATGAAAAGGGAAACATTGACCTTTCCCTCCTTTCTTTCCCCCCAAATTAGAAAAATTCCAAATTTGAAAAATCTCTGCCAATCAGGCAGTAGAACCACTCCAAAAAAGGGGGGGAGGCTGAAATGTCACAATGTCGTGAAAACGTATCCTCCTTTTTTTTTTGTTTTTCAAATTTCAACTGTTGGAGAAATTTCAAAAATCTGTAATCTCAGGGTGAAATCTTCAGTTGCTTCAGAAACTTCCATTGACTTGACTTGGGCCAGGATTTCACCCTCAAGGTTTTATCTGGATGTCCATTCCCTTAGTATCTGAACACCTGGTTTTCAATACTGTATGTGCAACTGCATCTGATTAAAAGACACCTGGCTCACGTTAGATTCAACATTGATACCGCCGCACACAGCCTGGGCACCATGCTGCTCTTAGTTACCCTCACACATTTTCAGCAGAAAGATTGAATCATGACCTGTTACACATCAGTCGCAGAGCATCTCATAGTTCTGTCTCTATCCCTGTGTATCTCCTTCAGCTCTTTATTGTGTCACACCTTTCCCAAACTGTGGCCCACATCCGTTAGCAGGAAGGGTGTGTGAAATCCCTGGGCCTGTTCAGTTGACACGGGAAATGAGTATTTTTGCAGCTGCATTCTACAGTTTTGTTTGAAATAGCAATGCCCTCTCATGAGGTTCAGTGTTGTGTTTGGTGATCACTCCGGACCAAATCCTTGAAGGCTCCTAACTTCCAGTGAAATCAATGGGATTTAGGAGCCTAAATACCTTTGAGGGTCTGGGCCTCAATGCTTGCCAGAGATCTCCTTTATTTTGTGTCCAGATGCAACACCTGTGAATGACAACAAGAGCTTCACAGCACCTTCCCCAGATTCTCGGCCTGGGAAGCTCAGCCCTTAAAGGCACAGTCCCCAGCTATCACAAGTGTTACTTGTAGGTGTGAATAGGAGTTTGCAGGAGATTCATACTCTCATAATATGTATTACAGTAGCTCGAAGAGGCACCATCCAAACACAAGAAGATAGTCCCTGGCCCAAAGAGCTTACAATCTAACTACACAAACAAAGTCTAGGAACAGACATAGGAACCAACTTACCCAAAGTCAAATGCCATCTGACTTGTTATGGAGACCATGACTGCCTCAGTTTCCCTGACTATAAAATGGAGCTAATGTGCCGCTGAGCCAGCAGAAGCTAGTACATAGAACAAAAAGAAAAGGAGTACTTGTGGCACCTTAGAGACTAACCAATTTATTTGAGCATGAGCTTTCGTGAGCTACAGCTCACTTCATCGGATGAAGTGAGCTGTAGCTCACGAAAGCTCATGCTCAAATAAATTGGTTAGTCTCTAAGGTGCCACAAGTACTCCTTTTCTTTTTGCGAATACAGACTAACACGGCTGTTACTCTGAAACCTGTACATAGAACAGGGGCTGGGTGGCAAAAGACCTGAGTTCTGTTCCCAGGACTTCACCTCACTGCTTTATTTTCCCCAGTGATGAAATGATGATGATACTTATCTCCCTTTGTGAAGGTCTTAGAGATCCACAAGGAGGAGGATTCACCTTGGTGCACCAGGACAGCTCAAGGTCTAGGCAACTTAAGGCCTATTTTGAGCACTCAAGTGGGACTTAAATGGTGCATAGTTCCTGTCTGTATCCTCTGCCCAGGGGTGAATTTGCTCTTTTCTACACTGCAGATGTGCTAACACACTCATTATGGTAGGGTTGCTTATAAATGCTAGGGGTTAACATTTCTTTGTTTAGAACAATCAGAAGGCTTGAGCATTCTTGTATTTGTACTCCTCCTCCTCCCCTTCTGTCTCTCCCCCCACCCCATATATATGGACCAGATGGAAAGTCTCCCATTGACTTTAATGGACTTTGAATCAGGCCCTGTGGTTGTGGTAGAGCCAGGTAAATACTGACATACACTATTTCCTACAAATACTTGCCTGGTTTGTAAATGAATTGGTTCCCCCAGATTTGTTACACCTTTGTGTTTGCTTTCGATCAACACTGATGCACTCGGGCCTGATTTTCAGAGCTGAGTACTGGATGTGCCTACTGACTTCAATTCCAGTTTGGTTTGCTCAGGCCCAGGTCAAGTTCTACCGGCACTTGTGTTCGCAGACAGAAAATTTAAAGCTGAATGTGCAAGTATTACTGTAAAATGAACTTTAAGTTTGCTTGTGCACCAATCTAAGCAGAGAACAGCAATGATCTCATGTGATTTATTGGACTAAGCACAACTAACCCATACTGCTGGAAGAGTGAATGTTGGCTATTCACAGTTATTCATGGTCAATTCAAAGAATAACAAAAATTACAAAATTTTCATTAAACAATGTTGAATAGTGAAGTAAATTGTGGTCTACTGCTGTGGGTGTTGGAGAAAGAGTTGTCCAGTAGATAGGGTATTGCACTCGAACTGTGGAGACCTTGGCTCTATTCCTGGCTCTGCCACTAAGTTGCATGACATAAGAACATAAGAATGGCCATACTGGATCCGATCAAAGGTCCATCTAGCTCAGTATCCTGTCTTCTGACAGTGGCCAATGCCAGGTGCCCCAGAGAGACCCTGAGCAAGTCACTGTCTCTGTGTGCCTCAGTTTCCCCATCTGAAAAATCAAGATAATAACTCTTATTTCCCTTGGTGCTTTAAGATCTGCAGCATAAAAGAACATTAAAACAGCCATACTGGGTAAGACCAATGATGCATCTAGCCCAGTATCCTGTCTTCCGACAGTGGCCAGTGCCAGATGCTTCAGGAGGAATGAACAGAACAGGCAATCATCCTGCTATGAGCAATGTGTTATTAAATGAGGACTTATTATTGGCTCAACTTGAGTTTATAGAAGGGGAGAACATTAAAGCACATGCTGTGCAGGCAGATAGAGGAACACAAGTCTCGTGCCGTCTTTGGTCAAAGCAGCCTTGACACTTTCCCCTTCTGGGTCAATGTGTTTTTATTCTGTATCTTTCCTTACAGATCTGTCAGACCTCTGTGCCTCTGGAGACCATGACTGTCAGCAGATATGTGTCAGCACACCCGGGTCATACACCTGTGCTTGCAAAGAGGGCTTCACATTGAACAACGATGGGAAAACCTGCAGCGGTAAATACCATTGTGCACTCCGATATGAATGCAGCAGTGCGGTGATATGTCAGGGGGTTGTTAAGATAAAAGCAGGGTAAAAGAATAGTACCTTCATCTCAATCCCACAGGTTGTTCACCACTGAGAATTTAACAAAGTAGCTCTCCCCTAGGAAGGATCCTTACAGACTCAGGGCCTAACCGAAAGCTCACTGACGTCAATAGGGATCTTTCCATTGACTCAAACGTGCTTTGGATTAGGCTCTTGGACTGATTTACACTCTTAGCAGAAATAGTTCCTGGAAGGCACCCCGCATCGTCCAAGCAGGGGCAGATTAATCATGGGCCCCATAGATCTGTGGGACTGAACCCCAGCACGCAGAGCCCCGAGGCCCAAATGAAGCCATAGACCCATGTGGGACCATCTCCCTGCTCGAAGAGTGGGGCGCTGGGAGGGGCAGGAGGTGGATGCTTTGGTAAGGGTTCGGTTGCCTCTTGCCTACACCCTTCCTCAGTGTAAGACCAGAGTAACTGTGATAGCGTTGCCTCTTGCCTCTGAAGTTAGTCAGCAGCCACGCTATGCACTGAGTGTGAGGCGTGATCGAAGGCAACAAAGGGGATTTACCATCACTCGCTGTGTCAGGGTCCAGTGACTTCATGGCTCTGAGATTTCTGGCAGAGCAAAACCTTCTAGTGTGTGCTCCATTCAATGCTCCCTTTTAATCCTCATACGGTCACTGCCAGTTTGAAGAAGAGACACACTGAGTAATGTGAAATAAGAAGTTTGTTAGTGGCAGAGCCGAAACCCACCCTTGGGAACATTCACGCCATTCTCATTGGCTAACCTTTTCTGGACACACCCATGAGGAGACATAATGTGACTCCAGGAACTATCACTCCTCTGGACTCCTGTGTTCTAATCACTGCCTCACCAAGGATGCATTTTGGGAGTTGGGATTTGGGAGGGTCCCATGACACCAATTCACAGAATAGACCAATGCCTGTTGTTAAAATTCCCCAGTGCACACAGATTAAATGCTCCTACCTCATCTATTCCCCCATGGCCAATACATCCCCCCTCATGGAAAGCCTGGGAGGACAAATAGACTGCAATGGGTTTTGAGGTTCAGCCAATCACATTCTCTAGCCTACCGCAGAGGCTCAAACAATTATTATGTTCACTGTGCATGGAGATCCCAAGACGAAAGGCACTGTATACCTGCCAGTGAAAAGCTTTATTATTATTGTTATTATTATTAATTATTAGAGTTGGTTTGAATATTTTTGTCAAACTTTTTTTAAGGAAAAATTAATTTTGTCCAAAATGAACAAAAAATCTTTTTGATCAATTTTTGTTGTTAAAAATAGGAGTACTTGTGGCACCTTAGAGACTAACAAATTTATTAGAGCATAAGCTTTTGTGAGCTAAAGCCCACTTCATCAGATGCATAGAATGGAACATATAGTAAGATATATATATACACATACCGATAAGTTGGAAGTTACCATACAAACTGTGAGAGGCTAATTAGTTAAGATGAGTTATTACCAGCAGGAGAAAAAAAAATTTTGTAGTGATGATAATTAGAGCTTATGCTCTAATGAATTTGTTAGTCTCTAAGGTGTCACAAGTTCTCCTGTTCTTTTTGAAGATACAGACTAACACGGCTGCTACTCTGAAACCTGTTGTTAAAAACGGAAACCAAAAAACCCAAAATTTTTCTGTACAAGTTTTTGGATTCCAGTAAAATAATTTGGATTTTGAGTTTTGAAAACTGAAATTTTTTTCAACTAAAACCCAAACTTTTAACTGAAAACAGTTTTCAAAAACTGAACAAACAATAGTTTTTGGTTTTTAAATTAAAAATTTTCATGGGAAATTTTGAAATAATATTGAACAGTTGTGTCTAAAATAATTGTCCTTTTTCAAACAGCTATTATTAATTATTATTATATGATTACCAAGGAATGCTTCTACACAGCCAGATACCACATGGTCACCAAAAGCTTTGATGGCATCATAAAATCACTGGCACTGGCATAAACTGAATATCTAGCCAGACCAACTTAAGGACCTAGGTCGAGATTTATCTGAGCGGTGCTATATCTGCAAGGAAGCTATGTGCTTTTGAGATTTACTATGATTATGAGTATGGCTTTATTATTAATAAAGCCATACTGGTTTTTGTTTTCTCTCTCTCTGGTTAATTGGGAGCTGAACTTCTCACCTGTTCCCTTTGCCCTGTTCTGTTGTTTCTCCCTAGCCTGCAGTGGTGGATCTGCCACTGACCTTGTGTTCCTGATTGATGGCTCCAAGAGCGTGCGGCCGGAGAACTTTGAGCTTGTGAAGAAGTTCATCAACCAGATTGTGGATTCATTGGATGTCTCCGATCAAAATGCTCGCGTGGGCCTGGTCCAGTACTCCAGCTCTGTCAGGCAGGAGTTCCCGCTGGGACGGTACAACAACAAGAAGGACATCAAGGCAGCAGTGAAAAGGATGTCCTACATGGAGAAAGGAACCATGACAGGCCTAGCGCTGAGGCATCTCACTGAAAAGTCCTTTGATCCCTCCAGTGGAGCAAGACCTGGCGTACCCAAGGTGGGCATTGTCTTCACGGATGGACGGTCACAAGATTACATCAGCGATGCTGCCAAGAAAGCCAAGGATTCAGGTAGGCCTCCAGAATTCAGTGGCATTGGTTTTCCTTTGGGTCAAGTATTGGTCTATGTATGATGCTGATTGGCAGTCCCAGAAACCGATGTTCTCCATTCACCATAGAACATGGGCATCAGTAGGGCAAAACTTCGGCCTACATTGTCTCAACCCCTGTCCACGTGCTTCAGTGCTGACTTAGAAGGCCCCTAATGTGGGAAAGGGGGATTTTCAGAGGGGCTTTGACTTTCAATGGGAGCTGGGTAGCTAACTCCCATAGTCCCTTTAGAAGGCCCATCCTCTGTCTCTATTCTGTGTCAGTCATTGGCCTCTTTCTGAGTCTACCAGCAAAGGAACCAGTTAGCACCTGTATGACAGAAGTTCTGTTCTTTTGAGCCTTTTTAAACGGTGAATTCTTCCCTCTCTGGCTATCAGTACTCAGTCCTAGTGCAAAGTTTAAACTAAGCTCTGCAGGCTACACCCTTCCTCAGTGTAAGACCAGAGTAACTGTGATAACTTCAGGGGACATACTGGGGGCTTATATTGGTGTGACTGAGAGCAGGGTGTGGCTCGGTGCATTTGTTCTGGAAGGAATTTGCTTCAGAAATTACTGATCCCCATTTCACTGGGAGAATGGAAGTTCTGTTGCTCAACCTTTACTCCAGGGACACCACATCATAGAATCATAGAATATCAGGGTTGGAAGAGTCCTCAGGAGGTCATCTAGTCCAACCCCCTGCTCAAAGCAGGACCAATCCCCAACTAAATCATCCCAGCCAGGGCTTTGTCAAGCCTGATCTTAAAAACGTCAAAGGAAAGAGATTCCACCACATTCCTACGTAACGCATTCCAGTGCTTCACCACCCTCCTAGTGAAAAAGTTTTTCCTAATATCCAACCTAAACCTCCCCCACTGCAACTTGAGACTATTACTCCTTGTTCTGTCACCTGCTACCACTGAGAACAGTCTAGATCCATCCTCTTTGGAACCCCCTTTCAGGTAGTTGAAAGCAGCTGTCAAATCCCCACTCATTCTTCTCTTCCACAGACTAAACAATCCCAGTTACCTCAGCCTCTCCTCATAAGTCATGTGTTCTAGTCCCCTAATAATTGTTGTTGCCCTCCGCTGGACACTTTCCAATTTTTTCACATCCTTCTTGTAGTGTGGGGCCCAAAACTGGACACAGTACTCCAGATGAGACCTCACCAATGTCAAACAGAGGGGAATGATCACATCCCTCGATCTGCTGGCAATGCCCCTACTTATACATCCCAAAGTGCGATTGGCCTTCTTGGCAACAAGGGCACACTGTTGACTCATGTCTAGCTTCTCGTCCACTGTAACCTCTAGGTCCTTCTCTGCAGAACTGCTGCCTAGCCACTCGGTCCCCAGCCTGTAGCGGTGCATGGGATTCTTCCATCCTAAGTGCAGGACTCTGCACTTGTCCTTGTTGAACCTCATCAGATTTCTTTTGGCCCAATCCTCCAATTTGTCTAGGGCCGTCTGTATCCTATCCCTACCCTCCAGCGTATCTACCTCTCCTCCCAGTTTAGTGTCATCTGCAAACTTGCTGAGGGTGCAATCCGCGCCATCCTCCAGATCATTAATGAAGATATTGAACAAAACCTCCCCAGGACCGATCCTTGGGGCACTCCACTTGATACCAGCTGCCAACTAGACATGGAGCCATTGATCACTACTCGTTTGGCCCGACAATCTAGCCAGCTTTCTATCCACTTTATAGTCCATTCATCCAGCCCATACTTCTTTAACTAGACATGAGAGCAATCCTCTGCAGTGCTGGGCTTTGACTTCTGTGTTTGTTAGGTTGGTTGGGTTTCTTGTTGTCTCACATGACAATCGCACTTCCTCACATGTTCAGTTCCCACCCAGTGATGGATCTGGGGGGACAATAGGCTGACTGTGCAGTTCTGCTTAGTGCTCTAAACCACCTTTCATTCCTGGGGATGCACAAAGGCCAAACTGGCTCATGGCACAAATTGGAGCAGCCACAGGACAGCTCTAACTTATGACAGCTAGCATGCTCCCATAGGGTCATTCCACCCACCTAGGATGGGGAGAGCATCACGATCCAGGTCTGCACTATCTTGCCCTCAGCATTGTTCTTCACTGTACCCCAACACTCCCTGTATGCCAGAGTGGTGAAAGGAGGTGGTGTTAAAATGCATCCACTGCCTTTATATCTGCTGAAGATTCCCTCTGGCTGGGGAGAATTCTCAGCAGCCTATTTCATGCTGAGTTAGGGCCCCTTCACGCCATGCACAACACAATTCTGGGGGCAACTGAGCATCTGACCTTATATTTATCATAAAAGTCACTGTCAGCATCAGCTGCCTTCATGGTGGGGAAAAATAAGTTCATGGAGGATAAGACCATCAATGGCTATTAGCCAAGATGATCAGGGAATACAACCCCATGCTCCAGGTGTCCCTAACCCTCCAACTGCCAAAAGCTGGGACTGGGTGACAGTGGATCGGTCACTCAAAGTTGCTCTGTTCTGTCCATTCCCTCTAAAGCATCTGGCACTGGCCTCTGTCAAATATAGTATAGCCAATGGCCATTGAAAGGAAGTATAGTATAGCCAATGGCCATTGAAAGGAAACCCACAGAGAACGTATTTGATGACAGCAGCACTGAGAACTAGACAATTTTTTAAAAAGTATCAGGGGGATAAATAAACCAGCCTCACAGATTAAGTAGCAGCAAGGTCCAACTGTCTAATTACGAACCAATGGGTAAAATTCACACCTGCACAAGGAACAAGCACCACTTTAATTCCACTTAAGCCCTCAAATTAGGCCTTAAATGGCACTTAAGGGATGCATGGGCCTTATGTTGGCCCTTCACACAAGGGTGAATTCTGTCGAAGTATGAACCATGCCAGCATTCATTGGGGACCATACACTAAGAACCCATTAGGCACATGTAAGCGGTATGGGGACTGAGCAGGAGACACATTTCTGCTGCCAGCTTCCAGTGGGTTAAAAAAATTAGAAAAGAAAAAGATACTTTAAAGACCTTGAAACATAAATATCTTGTGAGCCACCCTCTTTTGCTGAAAAACTCAGCAAACTCTTTTGCCCAAGTTCCTTGTATCCTGTTTTTTACTGAGTTAAATGGACATGGCCCTTGGGGATATGCTCATGAGTTGCTAAATGCTTCACCTCTTTTAATCTTTGGTCTTGACCATTGGACCTGACTGAGGGCTGGTGCCTAATAATGAAGATCAAACATGAGAGCAAGGATAATTGACATTTGAGAAGCATGTTGACAGGACATGTGGGATACTGTATACAGAGTATGCATATATTGTGTACAGAGTCCACAGTATGCATCCGATGAAGTGAGCTGTAGCTCACGAAAGCTCATGCTCAAATAAATTGGTTAGTCTCTAAGGTGCCACAAGTACTCCTTTTCTTTTTGCGAATACAGACTAACACGGCTGTTTTTCTGAAACCTGTATACAGAGTGTGTTTGGCTGATATATAAAAATCTTGATGTAACTCACTAACACAATTTATCTTACATAATAGTAACGGGGCCTTGAATTCTGTTTTATTATCTTTGGTTGTTGTTTTTGTTTTGTTTTTTCTATTACCAATTGTTCAGTGATCATGTTTCTTACAGGGGAAAAAATAACAGCAGCTTGTTATTACACTCTGAAAATGTTCCAGGAGCTGGAATTTAGAAGCCACATTGAAAATTCAAGTATTGTGCTTGTTTTGATCCAAAGGAACTAAGGCAACGCCATTGGGAAAAAGTTAGCGATGCTTGAATCTAAATAGGGTCAGAGATCACACAAGCATCCTGTAGTTCAGGGATAAATCTTGGCTCTATTGAAGTCAATGGCAAAACTCCCATTAATGTCAATGGGGCCATGATTTTGCCCAAGATGTGGCTTCAGACAGTTTACATGAGACCCTGCAGACCACCCAAGTACCTGCACAATTGCTCTCTCCTCACAACAGGGTTACAAACAAAACAAAAATAACACACTTGTTAGTGCCTCAAACTTAATTCTAACAGGTTATGTCTTTGCCTAAAACCGTTTCTTACTTACATCAAGCTACTAGCATCTCCAACATTCCAGCAAAAGGGAGGCAACTTTCATAAAAGGGGGCTGGCCCCTTTGTCCCTTCAGTGATAGATAACTAGGGGGTTCACTTCCCTTCTTTTTATAATCCAGTAAACCTTTGAAATGCATTCTTCTGAAGATAAAGTTCTTCTCCCCCGCTGTTTGTCTCTTCCTCTTGATTTCCCAACCCCCTGTTGATTCATATGTAAATGTAACTTCCATTGTCTCTGGCATCACCTTGCTCAATTTACACTGGAGACCCAGGCACACGGGCAAAACAACCTTCCTTTGTCTCGAACAAACAATCAAGTCTGCTCCCCAAACATATTTTAGAAACATATTTCCAGAATGCACGCATACCTCTTTACACACTAACTGTACACACATTGTGCAATAATATTAATGACCAGAGGATCACCAGCTTTCATAAAAGACCTTACTCAATGCTCTTTTATAGTGCAATAAATATTGAATACAGTCAGTTGATTCAATTTTTTATTCTTTGGTATTCAGACCCTCCTGTCCTCCCCCTTGGATGTCTGGACCCTGATTCTCACAGTTGCCTGGGACAAACATTTCAGTCATTTTGGGGTGATAACAGTTTTAAAGGGTTCTTGATTTCTTTCCTTATCTTTTCACCCAACCCATATATATAATCTCACTTTAGAACTTTTGCCACTGGATATTAAATACATCTGCCTTGGGAGATGAAAGGCAAGTGTACTTACCCAACTAGCTTTGCCCTATGAACAGCCTAGAGGTGGGTCCAAAATAAAATTCAGATCTAGCTTCAGCCTTTCCCAGAGTTCAGCGAGGGACCTGATCCACAGTTTTGGCATGGCCCCACTGTATTGAGAAGCTTGGATACAAATCCAGAGCTGTGTTTTCCCAAATTTACAGGGATTTTGGTTTGAGTTTGTTCCTGTAATACATAAACATATAAATTCTTCCTTGGTGTTCTGAGATTACTCAATATGTGCTCTTGTAGGTCAGGTGGCCTATTCTCAGGATGCACACTCTGCATTAAATGGCCATAACCACACCCATTCCACAAGACCCTACAGCCAAGGGATTTGAAAGCACAGTGACTCCATGTGCAAATGATGTGAGTGTTCTCGAGTGTCCATCTTTGAGCATTTGGTCCATGGCCCTGTACAGTGGGGGCATCCTAGTTTGTACGCAACACATCACATGATAAATGCAAAAAAAGACTTACAAGCTGGCTGGGTTCTTTTGCTGTTCCAATGAGATGGTAGCAGTAGGACTGACACTCCACATTACTTGCAGGCTTTGAGATGTTTGCTGTGGGAGTGAGCAATGCTGTTGAAGATGAATTAAGGGAAATTGCCTCAGAGCCAGTGGCAGCACACTACTTCTATACTGCTGATTTCAGTACCATCAACAAGATTGCGAAGGAATTGCCGACGAAAATCTGTGTCGGTGAGTGGGGGCGAGGGCAGGAGAATGTTTACATGTGGAAAACACTGACTCCTGAAGCAAGGAGCAAAAATACACCTAGAGATTTCCACTCACAGGTGTTGGGTTGTCGTTGTTTTTTTTTGTTTCTGTGTAGGTGTGTGGTTTTGTTGGGTTCTCTCTCTCTTTTTTTTTTTTTTTTTTTTTTGGTCGAAATTCTTTGATTGAAAAAGTGTTAGTCTGCCCAAATTATAACATTTTGCACTTCTGCCGTAGTGTTTTTCAGCCAAAGGTCTCAGCATGCTTCTAAACCAGTACTTCATTAAAACATCAAGCCTTCCTGAACTGCATCACTCAGCAATTCCTCTAGGGGACTCCATCACTGGCCAATTAAACTGGCCCTCTCACCCCTTTTGCAACCAGAGGGGCACAAAAAGACTGGACGACAGCCAAGTATCTGACTCAGATCTGTTAATTGGCTGAGAGAAGCAAGGTGCCACATTCAACTTGACGACCTTTCTGTTTGTCTGTAACACAGTCACTTTTGAACACTGCATCTGATCAATTCCAAAATTTCAGGAAATGGTGTAGTCATGAATAAGCAGAACCCTGCTGAAAATCAGAAAAGCCATATCTGGGTAATCAGAATTTTAAAAAGTATTAGGTAAATCATTGATGAAATACAAAAATTTGGATAACACACAGAGCTTGGCCTACATAAGCAATGAAGTGTGCAACCCTCTAGTTAGTTTAAAGTTAAACACAGCAATAACCATTCAGAGAATCTGGCTGAATGATGTATTGATTTCCTCCAGACTTCTGGCTGGAGAAAAAGCTTTCGCTTTATTTTACTTGCCACCATGGTTTAGGATTTGATATATTCCTTTCTTGCTCTGTCTGATGGCTGATTCATCATCACCTTTGTTCTCTTATCCACAGAGGAGGACCCATGTGAATGTAAAGCCATTGTGAAGTTCCAGACAAAAGTAGAAGACCTCATAAAGTCATTGACACGAAAACATATCCTTTAGAAGCAGCTCATTTTCACAATGTTCCATTTTCTAGAGAGAGCAGATTAGCCAGACCTTCCAGCCAGGGAGACAGATTAGTGCAATGGTCAAGAAACTGGAGTAGGAGTCAGGAGACTTGCCTTCAGTGTTGAGATTCATGGCATGCACACAGAGAAGTTAGATAAAAACATTAAATACTCTTGCCGAAAGGCTACAACATAAAACTGCTTTATTACTTAGAATTCAGCACAAGAGCACACAAGAACGGCAAAACAGAGAGAGACAAAGCAGGCTGCTCCCTATAAACAGTGTTGCAAAATTCAACCCACCTTGCTCTAGGTCTCTGCAGACTGACTCTGATCTCATGCTTTCCTGCAGAGCCCCCTAGACCACAAACTGCGCCAAGAAACTCTTTACAAATTAAAGGGCCAGCCTACAATTCCAACACTGTTTTCAGAAACACCACATTCTATATCTAGATTCTGTGCAGACATTAACAAAGAAAGCAGTCCCTGCCATAGAGAGCTCACCTTCTCCAAGACAGGCAGGACACAACAGGAGGACAAGACAGACAACTAGATTGGCACTTGCCAAACCAATGCCAGCCAATAATGATGTACAAGCACCACAGCAGAGATAGGCTTTAAGGAAGGATTTGAAAGAGGTGATGGGGGCAGATTTAGGGAGATTGATGGGGAAGTTTTCTCATTCATGAGTGACACGTTTTGTTGCATATGCCTCACATCAGCCCGAGAACAGGAGCAGGAGGCAGTGGAGTGGGAGTTAGCCTGGAAGGCTAGACAGTCAAAGGGAGTTTTGAGGAGGGACTTGAAGCAGGACTGAGGACTCCTGCCATGTCAGAGAAGGGAGGCTCTCTAAGAGCGGGTAAGCAAAGAAGCACACAAGAATAGTGGAAAGAGACAGAAGAAAGCAAGAGGCAGGGAGTGGGCAGAATAGAGTGGCCCTGCTGCAAGGTACGTGCTAAATACAAATCTACCAGCACTTCATCACAAGGAGACACTGCTTTAAGTTTCCACGGTATGTATCTGATGAAGTGAGCTGTAGCTCACGAAAGCTCATGCTCGAATAAATTGGTTAGTCTCTAAGGTGCCACAAGTACTCCTTTTCTTTTTGCTTTAAGTATGCAATTGATGCCTGTTCCTACTGAGTCAATGGCAAAATTCAAGTTCACTTCAGTGAGAACAGGAGCGTTGTACTGCTTCATAGGGAGACCTTCAATTTAGCAGACAAGGGCAGAACGAGAGCCAGTGGCTGGATGTAGAAGTTGGAGAAATTCCAGCTGGAAATAAGTTACAACTTTTTAACAGTAAGGGTAATTGATAAATTACTGGGAGAACTCACTGAGGGATAAGGTAGATTCGCCACCACTTGGTGTCTGTCCACTGAGCTTGGATGTCTTTCTAAGTCAGATGCTATAGGTCAGCCCCAAGTTACCAGACCCCACAGTGTCACTTACGGAGTAAATTCCCTCCTCTGTAGGTATCATTGGGTAAAATTCTAGGCTTGATGTTATGCAGGAGGTCAGACTATATCAATGTTTCTCAATCACTGGCTCATAACCCCAAGAGGGGACACAAAAAGCAATCACAGGGTTGCAAGGCATTGAAAATGTTATGAGAATCTAAAATAAAGAAAATCTCACTCTGAGCTTCCCGCACAAACTTATCCTTCAAGGTCATCATCTCAAAACACACACACAGATCATTGTTATGTTTTTTATTATTGCTTTTTATAGTAAACGTAAGGCAGTTGTAAAAATGTTTGACTTCAAATACAGGGTCAGCAACCTGAAAAGGTGGCGATACCATGGACTAGATTATCATAATTGGCCAGATCCTCAGCAGACATACATTGGGGTATCGCCATTGACTTTGAGTTAATCTAGTTGAGGATCTGGCATGGGAATCACTGAAATGCACTGCCATTTTTTCCTTAACTCTTGCTCACTGGAAGCTGTGACAAAAAGGATTGCAGCCCTGGAAAACAAGATCATCTAAACACCCAGAGCACTATTATATTTCTCCTTCCTAACGTAACAGAATTGTTCCAGAAGACCTTCATGCATACACAGGAGCAACTCAGTCACAGCACTACATCCAGCTTTCTAAATAAAAAAAAAAAAAAAAAAAAAAAGGAAAAAAAAGTCTAGTCTAGCTGAATTCTTTTAAAAAGGAAACATTATAATGTTAGAGCAGACATCATATTAAAGGGCAAAGCATTGTGAATCACTGGGTGCCAAAATGTGTGAATGTCCCTTGCATCCTATAGTATACATATATAAAAACCCAGAAATATATTTTTTAATCTAAAGCTTAATATATAAGGGAGGAGGGATAGCTGGGGGGAGGGATAGCTCAGTGGTTTGAGCATTGGCCTGCTAAACCCAGGGTTGTGAGTTCAATCCTTGAGGGGGCCATTTAGGGATCTGGGGCAAAAATTGAGGATTGGTCCTGCTTTGAGCAGGGGGTTAGACAAGATGATCTCCTGAGGTCCCTTCCAACTCTGATATTCTATATATATATATATATATATATTGTTACTAAGTACTTGATTATGAGTTCTGTGAATCCTTGCTGTGTTCTTTGGCATCTTTTGTTTCTGTGCATACTGAAATGTTATTTAAGAATCAAATTGGATTAAAAGCAACTTGGATCCTGAGCATGAAACCCTACCCCACAGACGACCAATGTATTATTATAAGCACAAAGCATTTATCAGTAAGTAGGTGAAACTAAGCAGTGATTGCCGAGTGTGGCATTGGAGATGTGCTAGGATGGGACACTCCTGCAGCCAGGTTCGACCCACAGCTACTGTACAGTAGACAAAAGTAAGCTCAGTTCTCCTAGTCAATTAATACCCCTGCAATGTTTTGGCTAGCCAGCACCTGTCCCATGTTTGGCCTTCCATGGTGAAGTTCTGAACTGCACAATGAACCCACCCATAGACGGTTTTATGTCACCGTAGGTAGTGCTACCAGCACCAATCCCATGGGATATGCCGTTACCCGGCTGCTGGGCTCTGTGGTTCCTTCTATCAACGTTCTCAAAAATGCAGTTATGGTGCCCTCTCTGCCTGCAGGGCACCAGCTCCCTCTTCAGCAGTCCCATGTCTGGAGGCAGCTCTGCTTTTCATATTTTGATCATCTCATTTCAATGTGCCAGACATTTAGACCCATTTCCCTTCCCGGCTGGTGGTGAGCCAGGGTATACAAACAACCATCATGGTCCAGAGGTGTCTGACGTTGCATGCCACACCGAGTTGTAGTCGCCGTGGCAGATGATGTTAAGCAGGGAGTATCCGGTCTCAGCGACGCATGCCACGTTACACATCCCTCCAAATGTGAGCATGAGTGGTTGGGTTTGGGAATTATTTTTTTTCCTATCAGAATATTTATACTTGAGAGTATGTAAAAAACTTTTCAGAATAACACAAGCCTGTTCAGAAATGTCACCACAGACAATGTTTTTGGATGGAGGAAAAAATTAAAAGTTGGCTCAAATATTTGAAAGGCTGGTTGTTTTGTGTTACTGGTTGTAATTATTTGGTTATTTATACTATTATGTATTTGTTCAGTGCCCAAAATGTGCAGTTAAATCATATAGACAGATTCACCTCTCAGATTTCTTCGACTTCTTGGACTTTGGTGTCAATCCAGCACCAATGGGCATCAGTGGAAAGACTCCCAGGAAAGGCTCCAGTGTGAGAAAGTCTATAGATTAAGTCAAGTTCCTGTCCTGAGGAGCTTGCAACCTAAAGGGCTAATTCTGCTCTCAGATATACGGGTGTAAATCTGACGTAACTCCACTGATTTCATACTTTAGCATTATACTCATGTAACCCAGCCATAATAATCCTGTAAACCCCCTAATCACATGAGTAATCCCTATCCATTGCTTTCAATGGGGCTACTTGCTTGGGTAGTATTCTATATAGTACTACAGACTGTCTTAAAGAAGAGTCATTTATTGTAGAAAACAGCTACAATTGCAGGCAATCAAACAGGCTTTCACAGTATTTGAGTCCCAGCTTTGTGTCTTTTGTTTACCATGGACTTTACCCAGCTTGGGTCTCCATACAGCAAAGAGTGACATCTAGTAGTTAAAAATGATCCTGCAACTAAATATATCAGCAGAGGTAGAGACTACTTAGGGAAGTAGGGGCATTCACTATGTTAGATGTCCAATCATCACCAACCTTCTTGGTGAAAACCAAAACAAAGAAGTCATTAAGCACCTCTGCCATTTCCACATTTTCTGTTATTGTTTTTCCCCCTTCATTGAGTAACGAGCCTACCCTGTCCTTGGTATTCCTCTTGCTTTTAATGTATTTATAGAAAGTTTTCTTGTTACCCTTTATGCCTCTAGCTAGTTTGATCTCTTTTTGTGCCTTGGCCTTTCTAATTTTGTCCCTACATACTTGTGTTATTTGTTTATATTTATCCTTTGTAATTTGACCTAGTTTCCACTTTTTGTAGGACTCTTTTTTGATTTTTAGATCATTGAAGATACCCTGGTTAAACCAGGGTGGTCTCTTGCCAGACTTCCTGTTTTTCCTACGCAGTGGGATAGTTTGCTCTTGTGCCCTTAATAATGTCTCTTGAAAAACTGCCAACTGTCTTCAATTGTTTCCCCCTTAGTCTTTCTTCCCAAGGGATCTTACCTATCAACTGAGTTGGGAAAAGTCTGCCTTCTTGAAATCGATTGTCTTTATTTTGCTGTTCTCCCTCCTACCGTTGCTTAGAATCATGAACTCTACCATTTCATGATCGCTTTCACCCAAACTGCCTTCCACTTTGAAATTCTCAACCTGTTCCTCCTTATTTGTCAAAATCAAATCTAGAACAGCCTCTCCACTAGTAGCTTTCTCCATCTTCTGAAATAAAAACTTGTCTCCAATATATTCCAAGAACTTCTTGGATAATCTGTTCCCTGCTGTGTTATTTTCCCAACAGATGTCTGAATAGCTGAAGTCCCCCATCACCACCAAGCCCTGGGCTTTGGATGATTTTGTTAGTTGTTTAAAAAAAGCCTCATCCACCTCTTCTTCCTGGTTAGCTGGTCTGTAGTAGACCCCGACCATGACATCACCCTTGGTTTTTACCCCTTTTATCCTTACCCAGAGACTTTCAACCGGTCTGTCTCCTATTTCCATCTCAACCTCAGTCCAAGTGTATACATTTTTAATATATAAGGCAACACCTCCTCCCTTTTTTCCCCTGCCTGTCCTTCCTGAGCAAGTTGTAGCCTTCTATACCAGTAATAAGTGATCATAGAATCAGAATCATAGAATATCAGGGTTGGAAGGGACCCCTGAAGGTCATCTAGTCCAACCCCCTGCTCGAAGCAGGACCAATTCCCAGTTAAATCATCCCAGCCAGGGCTTTGTCAAGCCTGACCTTAAAAACTTCTAAGGAAGGAGATTCTACCACCTCCCTAGGTAACGCATTCCAGTGTTTCACCACCCTCTTAGTGAAAAAGTTTTTCCTAATATCCAATCTAAACCTCCCCCACTGCAACTTGAGACCATTACTCCTCGTTCTGTCATCTGCTACCATTGAGAACAGTCTAGAGCCATCCTCTTTGGAACCCCCTTTCAGGTAGTTGAAAGCAGCTATCAAATCCCCCCTCATTCTTCTCTTCTGCAGGCTAAACAATCCCAGCTCCCTCAGCCTCTCCTCATAAGTCATGTGTTCTAGACCCCTAATCATTTTTGTTGCCCTTCGCTGGACTCTCTCCAATTTATCCACATCCTTCTTGTAGTGTGGGGCCCAAAACTGGACACAGTACTCCAGATGAGGCCTCACCAATGTCGAATAGAGGGGAACGATCACGTCCCTCGATCTGCTCGCTATGCCCCTACTTATACATCCCAAAATGCCATTGGCCTTCTTGGCAACAAGGGCACACTGCTGACTCATATCCAGCTTCTCGTCCACTGTCACCCCTAGGTCCTTTTCCGCAGAACTGCTGCCTAGCCATTCGGTCCCTAGTCTGTAGCGGTGCATTGGATTCTTCCATCCTAAGTGCAGGACCCTGCACTTATCCTTATTGAACCTCATCAGATTTCTTTTGGCCCAATCCTCCAATTTGTCTAGGTCCTTCTGTATCCTATCCCTCCCCTCCAGCGTATCTACCACTCCTCCCAGTTTAGTATCATCCGCAAATTTGCTGAGAGTGCAATCCACACCATCCTCCAGATCATTTATGAAGATATTGAACAAAACCGGCCCCAGGACCGACCCCTGGGGCACTCCACTTGATACCGGCTGCCAACTAGACATGGAGCCATTGATCACTACCCGTTGAGCCCGACAATCTAGCCAGCTTTCTACCCACCTTATAGTGCAGTCATCCAGCCCATACTTCCTTAACTTGCTGACAAGAATACTGTGGGAGACCGTGTCAAAAGCTTTGCTAAAGTCAAGAAACAATACATCCACTGCTTTTCCCTTCATCCACAGAACCAGTTGTATTAGTTGTCATACAGAACCAGTTGTCATAGTTGTATTTATTTACTAGCATTTCGAGTTCTTCCTGCTTATTTCCCATACTTCTCGCATTAGTATACAGACATCTAAGATACTGATTCCCCCTCCCCCATCCAGTTCTGTCTTGTGTCTCTCTTGTCCCTGCTATAACAGCTCCTGCTCTCCCCAAATTCTGACCCTTCTCCCAGGTCTCCATGTTTTTGACTAACCTGTGGGCTTTGTTCACCTTTCCCCTTCCAACTTAGTTTAAAGCCCTCCTCACTAGGTTAGCCAGCCTGTATCCAAATATTCTCTTCCCCTTCCTCTATAGGTGGACCCTCATCTCTTTCCATTGTCAAGGAAGCCGAAGCCCTCCTGGAGACACCATCTTTGCAGCCAGGCATTCACCTCCAGGATGTACCTGTCTCTGCCTGGACCCCTACCCTTGACCAGAGGATCAAACAGAACACCACCTGTGCTCCCAACTCCTGCACCCTCACTCCCAGAGCCCTGTAGTCACTTCTGGTCTGTTAAGGGTCATACCTCGCAGTATCATTAGTGCCCACATGGATGAGTAGCACGGGGTAGTAAGAGGGCCAGATGATCCTCGACAATCCCTCCATAACATCTCAGATACGGGCCCCTGGCAGGCAGCATACCTCCCAGGATGCCATGTCAGGGCAACAGATGGGTGCCTCCGTCCCACTCAGAAGAGAGTCACCAACCACCACTACCCTACATTTCCTTCTGAAAGTGGTGGCTGCGATCCTCCCAGCCTTGGAGGTACATGGCTTCTCCTCCTCCTCTGGGGGTGATTCCTCATTGCTCGTTGCCAGGGCAGCATATCGGTTTTCCATCACCATGGTGGATGGGTTGGAAGTAGGGGTGGAGCACTGCCTGCTGCCAGAAGTAAGCAGTAAACAGTGTCCTCCCTGTGACAGAGCCATATCCTCCTCCCCCAGTGTGTGACAGCAATCCTCTGCAGCTGGATAGATTCCTCAGCCTTGGATGTCTCCATATGAATACTCTCGAGGAATTCCTCGTGGGCACGGATGCTCCTCAGCCCAGTCACCTCCTCCTATAGCTCTCCCACCTGCTTCCTGAGAGATTCCACCAGCAGGCACCTTTCACATTGGATGGTCCCGCAGCCTGGCTTTCTGTGAGTTGGAAATGCAGGCCACAGTCTCAGCAAATCTGTACCAGGATCTGGGTAGAGACATCCATGGTCAGGTTCTCTGTCTGGATACAGGAGCAGGTGGAGGAGACAGGAGCAGCATTGGCACTAGCGATGAGGCCCTTCCTAACCATAGCAATTATATTACGTCTCCTTCCCACAAACTTCCTCTCAAACTCCCCTGTTTGGGGTCCCTGTTCGCTAGCTCCCCTTGGTTGCTTAGCCTCTGGCTTTTAAGGCCTTCTCTCCTAGGTCAACCCTACCCCCTCATTAATCACACAGGGTGAGGGTGATCAGAAGGCTGATTGAGGCTGATCAAAGATGATCAAGGATGATCCAGGGAACAAAGGCTCAAACAGTCCCCAGACACACAATCCCAACTGACCCTGTAACTGAAATAACCTGAAAGAAAAAGAAAAACACAAAAAGCCAAACAAACTCATTCACCCCAAGATTGGTACTCGCACCTTGTTCATTCAGCAGTGGTATCTCCTTCTCGCCCTCTCAAACTCCCCTGTTTGCTAGCTCCCCTTGGTCACTTGGCCTCTGGATTGCAAGGGAAATTTTGCAGGTAAAAACACTTGCAATGCATATTTATGTGGTTCTAGTTTGGAGGCCTGAGTTGAAATTTACCCCAAAAGATGTCAAAGATGCAGGAAATATTTGATAGTGCTCATCAAGATGGCCATTGTCTTCACTGGGTGTTG
Source organism: Eretmochelys imbricata (assembly GCF_965152235.1). NCBI lineage: Eukaryota > Metazoa > Chordata > Testudines > Cheloniidae > Eretmochelys > Eretmochelys imbricata. The sequence goes on along the minus strand of NC_135590.1, from coordinate 14,591,039 downwards.
GATTGGACCCTAAGAGTTCACTTATTCCCCATGGCACAATATGCATAGTGATGAATCAGAGTTTTACTGGCAGTCACAAAGCTATCTGGAGAGATGCTAGTTAGTTTCCTGGCTAGATAAAAATGCCAAGCGAGAACGGGGCTTTTAGAGATTGAGAGCAAGCAGATTGCATAAACACTGGGAGGGGACAAAGGAAAAAAAGAAATGGAAGGAAAATCTAGAAATCACACAACTATGAATGTTCTGAGCCCAGAGAATGCAAGGGGAGTCTGACAGGGAGGTGTGACAAGAAGTGGGGATATGTTCTCAGCTATAAGAACGAGGAGGACTTGTGGAACCTTAGAGACTAACAAATTTAGTTGAGCATAAGCTTTCATGAGCTAAAACCCACTTCATTGGATGCATGCAGTGGAAAATACGTTAGGAAGATATATATATATATATACACAGAGAACATGAAACCATGGGTGTTGCCATACCAACTATAATGGGAGTAATCAGTTAAGGTGAGCTATTATCAGCGGGAGGAAAAAAAAACCCTTTTGTAGTGATAATCAGGATGGCCCATTTCCAACAGTTGACAAGAAGGTGTGAGTAACAATAGGGGGAAAAATAAGCATGGGGAAATAATTTTTAGTTTGTGTAATGACGCATCCACTCCCAGTCTTTATTCAAGCCTAATTTAATGGTGTCCAGTTTGCAAATTAATTCCAGTTCTGCAGTTTCTCATTGGAGTCTGTTTCTGAAGTTTTTTGTTGTAGTATTGGCACTTTTAGGTCTGTAATCGAGGGACCAGGGAGATGGAAGTGTTCTCCGACTGGTTTTTGAACATTATAATTCTTGACGTCTGATTTGTGTCCATTTATTCTTTTACGTAGAGACTGTCCAGTTTGGCCAGTGTACATGGCTGAGGGGCATTGCAATGGACACAAATCAGACGTCAAGAATTGTAACATTCAAAAACCAGTCGGAGAACACTTCCATCTCCCTGGTCACTCGATTACAGACCAAAAAGTGCCAATACTGCAGAACTGGACACAGGATTCCAGCAGCAGTCGCACCAGTGCCAAATACAGAGGAAAAATAAGCTCTCGACTACTACTGGAGATTCCCCTGTTTATGCATCCCAGGATCACATTAGTTCTTTTAGCCACAGCATCACACTAGGAACACACATCCAGCTGATTCGTCCACCACGACCCCCACATCTTTTTCACAGTCGCTGCTTCCCAAGACAGAGTCCCCCAGCCTGTAAGTCTGGCCTGAGGTCTGAGGTCCTAGATGAATATATTTACATTTCTCTGTATCCAAAGGACTGAAGCTGTGACAGACCGGGCGGGGGGGGGGGGGAGGAGGCTCACCCCACCCCCTTTCAGACACCTAGCAATCCAGAGGGACTATGATACAGTGTCTGTACCAACTGCATGTCCAGCCACATTGACCGGGCCAGAATCTGCCCCATGATCCATGATCAGTGAGATGCAACTCCTCAGCTAGTATGCACAGTCAGTGCAATTCTTTGTTTTATAGTTTTGTGAACATAGGGCCAGATCTCACTTCCACCGAATTCCTGAATATGTGGGCAAGTCTATCCAGGGTGCAAACACCTCCCTTGTTCATCTCGTTCTCCCCAAGAGGGATTATTGCTGGTTTTATAATCTTTGCTCAAATTTTAATGGAATAAAATGACCCCCGATAAAGCGTTTCCCCTAATGGTCCTAAATTTTAACAAAGTTTGGTCCTGAGTTCCAAATTTCCTTCCACACCTTACATGGTATCTCTCTCCCCACACCTATCTCTGGTTTAATCATAAAATTACCTTTTCCCTTATGCCTGCTGGTATCAGGACCTATTAAATATATATTTGAAGTTAATCTTTTATTTCCCAAAATAGCCCTGGCTATCATTCCATACTATGTGGTAACTCGAGTAATTACTTTCTTCCTGTTAGCTGATGTAACTAATTTATAGATACGCTGATGAAAACAGAAGTGTCAAGTGATTAAATTGAAGTTTGACCTCTGGAAAGTTCAGAAAGTCATTTCCCTTGTGCGGCTGGTTTATTAATTTTATGCCTGCCTAAACGCTCTAGCAACTGAATCTGTGAGTTTCCAAAGGGCGCCGGCACTCTTTCAACATGTGTAAGTCCCTAGCGCACATTCACTTTTTTGTATTTCCAGACTGCAGTGCTTGACATGTGCAAATTCCCCACCTACCCTTCTGTGTGCACATATTGTGCACGCTTGAATAATGTGTCACACGTCCCTCTAGCAGCCTGTGTGTATGGAGTGTAAGAGCCAGCTATTTATATTATGGTAGCATGCAAAGACCCCAGTGGGGACCACAGCCTCATTGTGCTAGGTGCTGTACAAATGCAAAGTACAAGACAATTTCTGCCCAAAATAAATAAAGGGTATGAGGGGAAGTGACTTTCCCAAAATCACGCAGCAAAACAGTAGCAGAACTAGGAATAGACCCTCTCCTCTTTTGCTTTCTAGTGCAAATACTAAGCACGGTCACTCTTACCAGCTAACATAAGGCTGCTGGAGCTACCTGCAAAGGTGCTGGAACTAGGGGTGTTCCCACACCCCTGCCTTGAAGGGGTTTCCATGATACACTGGGTTCGCAGTTTGGTTCAATGGCTCTCAGCACCCCACTATACAATTTCTTCCAGCAGCTCTGCCTACCTGTCTTCTTCGGAAACCTGCCTGGTTTCCTGCCAGCTTACCCGCCCAGCTACTTGGCAGCCTGCCTGGCATGCCGATAGAGAGCCTGGAGCCTGGAAGCCCTGGGAATCCAATCTCAAGAGCTTCCAGATCCAGCTTCACATCTTCTTTGCATCCTAGGGTTTCTAGGGTCCCTGGCTCAGGGGCAGCCCAGCAGGCAGACTGTCCCGCAGCTGGGGCTCCGTTCCCTTTTACAAAGAATTTCAGAATTTTTGGTTTCATTCCATTTAAGAATAACTAAAGCCTTTGTGGAAATGTGATTACCTTTCTCTGTCCAGCTGTATTATCTCTGCCTCTGGTCTAATATACAGAATAAACTGTAATAGAGCCACAGAAAACTGTAACATCAGAACTGCTAAAAACATACACAAGTTCCCAGCATTAGCACTGATTTAAAAAAAAATCCAAATGATAAAGCCATTCTAAATGTATTGCCAGAGCTCTGACCCTTAGAAAATTCATCATTAAAATAATTGCATATGGCAACAGAGGGAAATGCAGAATAACTTTCATTATCATTTTCAGGCTGTTGAATTATCTTTCCAGATAACCAATCGGATATAAAATGACAAATGGTCATTTGCACAACATAAATTTATCAGCACCTTAAAAGGTGAATTACTGCTGAGGATGGGGACAGGTGAAAGACGCAGCTTCTTATAAAGGGACAGTAAAGTAATGGCAGTTCTGGGACAAGGCTTGGATCATGCCATGCATTTGAGAAAAATAATAATATTGCTGCCAATAGCTCGCCGTTCGTTAGCAGCAATTAGAAAGTGCTCGTGTCGCAAAGTGCTAGTGACAGGTGTTACCGAGCCAGAAGCCTTTGCTTTTAATTTTAGGTGGTTTGATTTGATTGCTGACGGCCTTGTGTTGTCAATATAAAAGTCTTGCCTGGGAAAAGCACCTTCAGGTGAGGCACCTTCTTGGTGTTGGTAACACGAGTGAGATCTTTCACTTCACCTTCTGGGGACAGGGGACGTTTCTGCCTGTCTATCAGCCCGTGTTGCAGGTGGAAATGCGAAGGGATCAGTTAAGACCAAAGTGATTTTTTTTTCTAGACATGTAGTTCCAGTGTTGCCAACTCCCATGAGTTTATCACCAGTCTCTAGATATCTGATGTTTTATTTCAAGGCCCAGCTGCAAGCATGAAGGACCTTGGCCATTTGATTTACTGTAGAGCAGATCAGGCAGGTTGGCGTAGGAACTTTGGGCAGCTTTTCAGAAGTGACGAGTTATGTTAGATGCCTGTTTTTCAGGGCCCAACTTGAGACACTACCGGGGATGGTTGCCCAGCGTGGGCCTCATGTTGCACCGACAGGATGTCAGAAGTCATGCACCCAACAGCTGAGACACCCCCAAATCCAGTGCTGCCTTTGAAACCCTTGGCCTTTGCTTTACATCCCCTTAATGAAGGGATGCATCCGTCTGAACAGGTGGCAGGTTAAAATCATGCTAGAACAGTACGAACGACTTTATGGGGTCACTCTTCTGAACATCACGCAGGGTAAATTCCCCAGTCTAGCCACTCACGCAAGACGAATTAAACTTTCCCAATTATCAGAGGCTGGTTAAGCTAATGGATGGCTTAAAAAAAGGCAGGGGAATATCTGCTGCTTGTGAAAGATTAACATCCCTGGCCATCAAACTCCCCTATTTATCCACAGTGTGGGCAACCTTCCCCCTCACACAGCCACCCACCAGTGGGCCGTTCTGTGCTGTGTTTCTGGTATGTGCTGGCCCTAAAGCCAGCACTTTAAGGATTCACTAGTGTAGAGAGCATCCCATGCCATTCCTCTCCCTGCTGCCAGGGTAGAGGACATGGCTGGGCTTTCCCTGTGTTCCACTGCTCCCCACCCACTGCAGCATCCCAGTGTCTCCAGCCTCAAATGGCAAACAATCATGAATCCAGTCCCCACATCCCCCAAATTGGTTTAGATATCATGGTTTTTTCTAAAGCAATAAATGTGTGGGTTCTTTTTCGTTGCCCTCTGGCTTTTGAGTCTTTAGAACACACCCTCTTTATGGTTTCAAGCTTTTCTCTGTAACTATATCATACGAGGAGTCTCACCAGGAGTCGGGAGTCAGACCAGGTCCAATAACAGCAGGTCAGAGTCTGAGACAGGCCAGAGGACAAACCAAGAGTCAGGTGGCAGGAGGCAGGCAGAGGCAGGTTACCAGATCAGCAGCAGGCAGTAAGAGCAGGTATCACAGGAGAAGCAGTCAAAAGCAGGGAGAATCCAGTTGCATGGACATCATCCTGTTCCTGCAAGTGGGTTAAATAGAGGCTGGGATCCAAGAGGTCTCCTGGGGCTCCACCAATCAAATCCCAGGACTGGAGTCCTCTGTTAGAGTCCAGCTGCTATTCTACCAGCTGTTAGCAGGCTACTAGGTGGCAGGTTGGGCCTCTCTTGCACTTCAGAGCCCTGTGGACCAGCATTTGAGACGCACGGTCTGAGAAATCATGAGGACTATAAACTTGCTTCTTTTTTAAATGAACACTGAGATTCTTCTATGCCAGATCATCATTCGAGAAGCTGGGACTTTAAGGAAGATTCAAAAACCTGTGAGACTTGCTATAAAATCAAAGGAGTTGACAACACTAAAAACCCTTTGGGTTGTTTGCAGCTGGCACAACTGATAGCAGCTAGTAATAAATGTGATCAACGCACAACTTGGCAGGGTTTGCATCAATGCCCCAGCAGTGGGAGTCTCTACAGATGTGTAGAGCCCTGCCCAGATACAAAATTTGTATCCGCCTCCAATCCACAATCCACAAAAATGGTCGGTGGATATGAAGCAGACATCCGCAGATTTGCAGGGCTCTGCAAATGTGCTCTACACCACTTACAAAACCTGTGGCCATGGGCTGATGGCATTGCACCACCGGCTACAAGGCGGAGCAGTTCAACAGAGTGTCAAGTGACACTGTCTAGTAGACTAAGCCTGGTTCTTATAGTATGGGACTTCTAATACCATCTCTGACAGTGATTCTGTATATAGACTTGGGCATCTTAGCATTCTACCTTAGTTCCTTCTTCTTTATAATGGCGGTGGGGTCAGGTGGGGTTGTTTGTTGGGGTAGGGTTTTCTGATCATTAAGTAGATTAGGTTAGGGATGTTAGGATATAGATATTCAGGCCTGTCTGTAAAGGCCTATACTCTAAGAATTTAGGTGCATTCTTATCACTTAGCTACTTATAGAGGTATAAAAGAAAGAATCAAAATCACTGTCTGCCGGTGTAAGAGCCTTCTCTTACTGTGACAGTCTGAGGCCCTGTGCTTAGGCTAAGGCCTTTGGCTAAGCAGCAGAGGCAGCCATAAGCTGGGAAGCGAACGGTCACATCCTCACATTCCAACCTAGTCACATTGAAATATGGTGCTATTGGGCTGTTAGGAATACAATCCTGTCCTGATAATGCCCATCGCCTCCGGAGAAAGGGAAGTGCCTAGAAGATGTAAAAGGAAACTTAGTTTGATAGCATCCTGTCTCGCAAGAACTCACTTATCAATAGCTGGGATGTGAAATCCTCATTTCTGTGGTTGTTCTATCATTGTAGTCCCCATTTCCCTATTGTTTGTCTGTATAATCTCTGTCTGGTTCTGTGATTGTTTCTGTCTGCTGTATAATTAATTTTGCTGGGTGTAAACTAATTAAGGTAGTGGGATATAATTGGTTAAATAATCATGTTACAATATGTTAGGATTGGTTAGCAGTAAACTTCAGTAAAATGATTGGTTAAGGCATAGCTAAGCAGAACTCAAGTTTTACTATATAGTCTGCAGTCAATCAGGAAGTGGGTGTGTGTGGCTGGGTGGGGGGGAAATGGGAACAGGGAATGGGGGTGGGGAAATTGGAATCATGTTTAGCCAAGGGCAGGAATGGGAACAGGGACACAGGTAAGGCTCTGTGGTGTCAGAGCTGGGAAGGAGGACACTAAGGAAGGAAACTGGAATCATGCTTGCTGGAAGTTCACCCCAATAAACATGGGATTGTTTGCACCTTTGGACTTTGGGTATTGTTGCTCTCTTAAACAATAGGAATAGGGTCCAGGGAAGTAAGTGGGTGAAGGAATAAGCCCCCTAACAAGGGGTTTACTACAGGAGTGGGTGGGTGAGATTCTGTAGCTTGTGTTGTGCAGGAGGTCAGACTAGAAGATCATAACAGTCCCTTCTGACCTTAAAGTCTATGGGAATCTATGAGATAATGTTGCACAGGGTTATATATTGAACCAACGTACACCCAAACCCCACCAACGGCTGGGGAGTCCAGTGGCCTTCAGAGTCTTATTTTATCTGGATAATTGTCCATTGCAAAACTCTTTAAAAAAACTGGGCAATCAGCACAAGCAGCTGGATTGTAATTCTCCAGTAGGAGGAACCTGAGTAACCCCTCCCCCATACTACTATTCATACATGCAAGCACCTCCCACATATCATGAGTCAGCTCCTCAGCTGCTGTAAATCAGCATTGCTACATTGATTTTCATTTGTGCCAGCTGAGGACCTGGCCCATAACAAGACCATTATGTTTGGGATGTGTCCTGAAAAATCATGTCATAGACCTGCCCACTAACACCTCTGCATGACCCTGGACAGAGATAATCTTTGATGAGTGGATATGGGGGATGAGAACTTGCTGGCATCATTGTGGAGGAGCATGTGGGATGGGGATGGTGGAGAAAATTAGTTCCATAGGCCAGTCTGGAAATTCCAAGGCCATCTTGGAAGCCTTGCAATGCCTGATGTTTTCTGAGACCAAACTCTGCCAAAGCATCACTCGCTCCATAAATTGGATTCACAGCTGGAGCATCTGGGGGAGGTTTTCCATAGGGCACAGCACCTTTATTTCCAAGGTAAACATGTCATTAAATGAGGGGAAATGCAAAACAAGGCTTGCCTACGAGGTTCCCATTTTTCCACCATTGGAGATCCATTAACGAAGTCTAATTACAACGACAAAACCCATACTGGCGACTAATTCACTCTGGAGACACGAGAGCCCTTTTGTTGTTTTGGACCAGAGGAAAAGGGAAGGGAGGGAAAACACTGATAATTAGTTTAGTTGTTTATCTACAAAATCAAAACCAAAGTATTAGGCCATGAGTACACTGCAATCGATGCAGTGGTGTCCATTTAGCGGGTCTGGTGGAGACACACCAAGTCCATGGAAAAGCACTCTTCCATCAATGTCTGTACATAACAGAAGTAGCGTAACTTAGGTCAATTTACAGCATTGTAGACCGGCTGTTAGTTACGGAAGCAATTGTGTTCCTGCTAATATGTTCAAGCTGTTCTGCTGGACTTCTGCGGTAAGTGCTAACACTGCACTCAACCTGCAGCAGATTTATACTTGCCAATTGTTTAGAGACTGCCTCTGCAGCTCTTACTTCCAGCAGGAATTGACTTTATGAGTCAGGCCCAGTGAAACCAATGGGATCACTCTCGGAGTGAGATCCTGCTCAATATGAGTAACGGTGAACATAAAAGCACACAAGCTTTTTAAAGTGTGGGCTGGGGAAAAGCAAAGCTGATGGGCAAGCCTCAGAAGCATCAACAGTATTTGGACTTTATCTAAACAATCTGAAGCTCACAGCTTTGCAGGACGGGACTGGAACTCTCTGGAGAACCTTCTTTGGGTTTTTTGGTGAGATTTCGGGTAAATGGTTTCCTGGTCTGTTGCACAATGAGCAGCCTGATGATTTCAGTCTGGAATGAGTTTCATCTTAGCTGACAGGAAAACCAGCAGCAAGAAAGAACAAAAATAAAGTCTCCATAAGAGATGACTGTGTATAATAGGTACAAGCTCTATGATACTACGGTGATACGCATGAGATAGACAGACAGACAGACGTGAAAGGTACAGTTTCCTGTGCTCTTTGGTGCTGCCTTCAGCATGTTGCTAATAAAATAACAAAGTTTTTTTATTTCCCAACAAACAAACCAACAAACACTTTTTCCTGTGAGAAGGGTATTGGGGACATCTAGGCAGAGCTGGTAGTGACAATGCGCATTCCTCAGCCACCCCCACCTGAGCAGTTGATGGGATAAAAGGCATGGTTTGGTTGTATCTATGCAGCCTGCCTGTTAGATGCCCATCTGACAATGAGCTGCTTCAAAGTGGGAGACCTGGCAGATGGCATCCTCGGAAATACTAGGCCGTGGGCTGAACGAACAGGATCCCTGCCCCAGATCTGTGGGCCCTAGGAGCTGGGCTGCTGAGGAGCCAGGTGGGTGAGTGGCAGGAAATCAGAAAGGTAGGTTTCCCTTGCGCGGGGCGGGATGGGGGGATCTGTGTGTGGGGCAGGGGCACTAGCACCGCAGCAATGGAAATATTGTGGGGCTCCATCCCTACATAAATGCACACATGCTGGGTGCAGAAGGGGTGTGGAGGTGAGAGCAGGACCCCAAGGGGGCTAGTGGGGCCACCGCAGGACCCAGGACTGGGCCTGGGAGCAGGGAGCAGGACGTGAACTTGGACAGGTTGGGAGCACATAGGAACCCCAAGGACCTTCCTTCCCAGCCTGGAGCCAGATGCCCCCCCTCCCTAGCTGAGTCTCAGTACCTCCCCTTGCACCCCCTCCTATGCCTCCATCCCCCAATCCCCCCTTCGCAGGGAGCTTCCAGCCCCTCTGTTCTTCAGATCCCTGCCCGGTTTCCAGAGGAGCTTCATCAAAATCAGACCATCTCTGTGGAACATTTTGACTTCAATGAATCAGCAAATTCCAACAAAAAACCTGTTCCATCCCCATTTATTTTGACCAGCCCTGGTATTGGCCTCCTTTGTAAAGAACCATTATTGAGGGAAAGCTATCAAAGAGCTCGGCCTTATTAGCACATCCCCCCTGGCTGGCCAGCTCCTCATCATTTGGGTACCTAGCAGCTCCTAGGGGCTGAATCTCAGTCCGGCCCTTGCCTGGCAGAGGACTCCTCCCCACTCCCATCCCTGGTGGTCCTGGACAAGGGCCAGCCATCATGGGGCTTTCCATGTTGAGCGCACTCTGGAGCTCTGCAACCTGGGCCCTGCTGGTCTCTGTGGCATGGCCTTTGTGATCCATGGAGCAAACCGGCAGGGGGCTAAGGCTGAGCTGGCTCATCTCAGCTGGAAGCAACTCTTCTGCTGTGCTGCCCTCTGAAGAATAATACACTGGAGGAGAGAGATACAGCAAATGTGAGAGAGAGAGAGAGAGAGAGAGAGAGAGAGAGAGAGAGTGCACGTCAAAGCACGGTTCCCAGGCAGTGTCAGCAGCCCTTTAAAAAACGACTCTTCTAATTCTTGTTTTGACAGTACCTTCTTCTTTGCAGCTGCATCCGATTACCTGGGTCTGGCGCAGTGTGCAGCCATGGACGCTAGATGTCCCCATTTGCATGCGAATGAGAGGTGAGGCTACCTCTGCTGGAGATGGCAGCAAGCCCGGATTCCCCCAACTTGCTCCAGCATTTGCCTTGACACTGACAGTAATTAACAAGAACACTGTTTAGCCTTCTATCATTTGCATGGGATCAGTAATGTTTGATTTGTTTAACCTTTGCATCAAAAAAACAACAGCAAAACCTCCTCAGTGTGTGCAATGCTTTTTCTTGTAGCCACCAAACAAGAAATCCACAGCGGCCATGGATAATATGAAGCTACAGGAGGGTCAGGCCAAGGCCATGAGTATAAATGTTTACTTCTTGTTTCCAATTTGACGTGCCCTATTCAGTCTCTCAGAACATCTCTGGGCCTTTGAAAACCGGCCCCTTCTCTTTTAACTCTTTGAGAGCTAAGCATTTATGTTGGCAGCTCTCTGGGAGCATACGAAGCTTGCTCTTTACAGCTCTGCACTTGTGTGTGACTACAAAATAATAACAATAATACTGGAATTGAACTTTTCATGCTCAGAGCATTATTTAATCCTTGGATTAATTAGGAATTTCTTATTTACCTTTGCAGGAATCCCCTGACGTAGGGAAACTGATAGGGAAATGGTCAGATAGGGAAACTGAGGCAAGGAAGTTAAGTGATTTCCCTAAGGCCACAGAAGGAGGCGATGTCAGAGCCAGGAACAGAACTGAGCAGTCAGTAGCATGGCCACTGCAGTTCTGATCATTATGCTATTCTTTTATCTGGCTGTCATCCTTGTGAAATTTTGCCTAAAGGGTCTTGCAAGAGGATTAATGGTATTACAGTGTTCTCTGTACTCCCCTTGACATGGTGATGACATCAATTACTTGCTTAAACATCCTTGTCACGGGCCATCAGCAGGAAGTAGACACGGGGTTTTCAGTACCAAAGAACAGGCCTTCACCACTCGAACTAAAGGAGCAATGCTATTAACAAACAGTAGTTGGAGACTCTTATCTGCTTGGTTGGTGGAGAACCTGGATTTGTGCTGGAAATGGCCCAACTTGATTATCATACACATTGTAAGGAGAGTGATCACTTTAGATAAGCTATTACCAGCAGGAGAATGGGGTGGGGGGAGGTATTTTTTCATGCTTTGTGTGTATAAAAAGATCTTCTACACTTTCCACAGTATGCATCCGATGAAGTGAGCTGTAGCTCACGAAAGCTTATGCTCAAATAAATTGGTTAGTCTCTAAGGTGCCACAAGTACTCCTTTTCTTTTTGTCATAAGAACATAAGACCAGCCATACTGGTCCATCTAGCCCAGTCTCCTATCTTCCGTGACCAATACCAGGTGCCCCAGAGGGAATGAACAGAACAGGGAATCATCCAATGATCCATCCCCTGTTGCCCATTTTCAGCTTCTGGCAAACAGAGGCTAGGGACACCAACCCTGCCCATCCTGGCTCATAGCCATTGATGGACCTAGCCTCCAGAAACTTATCTAGTTCTTTTTTGAACCCTGTTATAGTCTTGGCCTTCACAACGTCCTCTGGCTAAGAGTTCCACAGGTTGACTGTGCGCTGTGTGAAGAAATATTTCCTTTTGTTTGTTTTAAACCTGTTGCCTATTCATTTCATTTGGTGGCCCCTAGTTCTTGTGTTATGAGAAGGAGTAAACAGCACTTCCTGATTCACTTTCTCCACGCCAGTCATGATTTTATAGACCTTGATCATATCCCCCCTTAGTCGTCTCTTTTCCAAGCTGAAAAGTCCCAGTCTTATTAATCTCTCCTCATACGGCAGCCGTTTTGTACCCCAGTCTTTTTTGTTGCCCTTTTCTGAACCTTTTCCAATTCCAATTTATCTTTTTTGAGATGGGGCAACCACATCTGCACGCAGTATTCAAGCTGTGGGCGTACCATGGATTTACATAGAGGCAATATGATATTTTCTGCCTTATTATCTATCCCTTTCCTAATGATTCCCAACATTCTGTTCGCTTTTTCGATGGCCGCTGCACATTGAGTGGATGTTTTCAGAAAACTCTCCACAATGACTCCAAGGTTTCTTTCTTGAGTGGTAACAGCTACTTTCGACCCCATCATTGTATATGTATAGTTGGGGTTATCTCAACCTTTCAGTATTTCCTAGTCATCTAAGATGTTTTTCCCCCTAGAGGCGGTCATCTGAGCCCACATCCAGAGGTGACACACCAGGGGGACATGCCCTCCTCATTTACTGCTTGGCTTGTACTGAGCATGCTCAGTAACACTGCTGAAGTCAGCTGGCCACTATCAGAGGCCTGGGTCTTCTCTACTCAGACCCTGAGATAATAAGCTTTTTGGACTTTGACCTCAGAGTCTATTTGTTTAAGTAATTATACCACTTTTGAGCCTCTAAATCTCAAAATGCTTTACAAAGGAGAGCAAGTAACATCGTCTCCATTCTCAGAGATAGTAACTTGTCCACAAAGCAAATTAGTGGCAAAGGTGGAAACAGTCCCAACATCTCCTGATTCCCAGCTGGGTGCCCTATCCTCTGGACAAAACTGCTTTAAAGATGCTGACTTTATGTCCAGAGTTTATTCAGCCTCAGTTCAGTTGTTCCCTCTTAAACATCCTCAATTTACCACGATAACGTCAACCCTTAGTGACTTTTTTTCACCTTGTCTCCCATGAGGGATGGAGAGGAATTGACTGTGCTGTGCAACTGCGAGACAGGAGAATGTTGATTCTCACTAATGTATCCAGGTACCGCAAGCCATTATTATTTGCTATCACAGGAAAATGGCCTGTGGCCATCAGCAAAAAGATGCTCTAATAGCAGCGCACTATCTCATGACAGTGACTCTGTTAACACAAGCTAACCCTGCCTATGTGCTTAGATACTGAAAGAAAGGGGCTAGCACAGAGAAGGGCTGGTAATAGATTGAGTGTTTCTATCCAGGTAGAGAAATGGGAAGTGGAATTTATTTCCAAGAATTTGGTCCTGGAAATAGATTTACAAATGCATTTTGAGTCTGGGAACAGCAGACAGCATGATGCAGTTAGGTTCATTTGGAATTCCAATCATATAAGCAGGGAGACTGTGGAGGATTTAGCTTGCCAATCAACATCTTATTTATTTCCTTTGAAGGGGATATCTTTATTCTATGGTTGTCTCTGCTTCTGCCATCTATGGAGATTTCAAAACCAAGCATCTTGTGTTATTGTATTATTGCTTTTGTCCAGAGCAGCACAATACCAATGAAAATATTGATACTAAGGAGAGAGCATTTGGGCTTGCAGAACCGGTGTGAAGCTTTTCGCCTCTAGGTCATAAATCTGAATCGAGCCCAGGTGGGAGAGGACATCATCATCATTATGGCATCTAGAGGGCCCAGCCGAGATCAGGGCTCCATTGTGGTTGGGGCCGTATGGACACATGGGAAATAATCCCTGCCCCAGAGAGCTTACAATTGAAACAGAAAAAGGGCAGAAAGGGAAAAAAAACATAAAGTGACTTACAAAGGGCCAAGGAGAAAAGAATTACCGATTCCCAGTGCCTGTATCCTAACCAGTAGGACATATTTCCCAGCCATGCTTGGTTTATGTGTGAGGTGGTCTTTCTGTAATGAGTTCCCATGCTGACCAAAAGTTCGAGGCTCACACAGGGTCAGGAAGGGCCAGTTGGTTGAACTTTTTACAGGGAGCATGGCCAGATCCTCAGCTGACTCTTTTTTTTTTTTTTTTTGGTGCATGCAGAAAATTCCCCCCCCCCCCCCGATAAAATCGATAAAAAATTATCAAATCTGATTTTTTTTTCAAGGAAAATTTCAACTCTGACCCAAAAAAAGGTACATTTTCTGGCAAGAAATTTCAAAGCAAAGTTTTGGCTTCCAATCAAATGTTTCATTTTGGATTTTGGAAATTGAAATATTTCTGTTTTCTGTTTGCAGTTTTGGGATTTAACCTCCCCTTTTTATTCACTGAAAACAAGGGAATAAAGATTTTAAAAGTGTGAGAAAGTGAGAAAACATTACTTTCCACATGTTTTCTTTTACTGTTTTCCAAAAGGAAAAATGATGTTTTCCCCCCACTTTCTCCCACTATTTTACAACCCTCCTCTTTTTTCCAAGAGGAAAAAGCAGAAATGAAATTACATCAAGTAGCAAAATCTACTTATTTAACAAAGAGGCAGTTAAAGGGTGACTTGATTACAGTCTGTAAGTACCTACATGGGGAACAAATATTAGATAATGGGCTCTTCAGTCTAGCAGAGAAAGGTCCAGCACAATTCAATGGCTGGAAGTGGAAGCTAGATACATTCAGACAGGAAATAAGGAGTAAAATTATGACCCTGAGAGTAATTAACTATTAGAACAATTTACCAAGCTGTGTGGTGGATTCTCCATTGCTGTCAAATTTTACATCAATATGGGATGTTTTTCTAAAAGATCTGCTCTGGGGATTGTTTTGGGGAAGGTCTCTGACCTGTGTTATGCAGTGGGTCAGACTAGATGATCACAATGGTCCCTTTTGGCCTTGGAATCTAGGAATGACATTTTAAGTTAAAACAGTAAAATCCCATTTAAAGGTGATTTTTTTGACCCAAAACAAACAAACAAACAAACAAACAAAAAATTGGTTTATTTCATTTCAAAGTTCCAGCAGAAAATCAAAAGTTTTCATCCAAAACATTTCTAACAGGAATTTTTCTCTGTGAGAAATAACTTGTTTTTTCTGCCCTGCTCTAATCTGGGCAGAGCTCCAGGCAATTTGATGGAACCACACCACTTTACTCCCTCTGGGGATCTGGACCCTTCCAGGTAGGATCCTTAAATCCTGGCTTCATGTATGCCTGATTCTTTTACTTTTGTCAGTATGGGCTGGGGGCTCCAGTTCAGTTCCTAATGGACTGGTGTTCACAGTATAAGAGCTACCATTATAAATCCATACTAATTTAGGGCCATGATCTTGTGAAGTCCTGAACTCCCTCAATTCATATTAATTTCAGTAGGAGTTGAGGGTGTTCAGCACCCCACGGAACTGGGCCCTTAATCAGTTATGGCATCCACAACAGAAAGCAGAAAAGTCCATAAAATCATATGACTTGAAGGGACCTTGAGAGGTCATCTAGTCCAGTCCCCTGCACTTATAGTAGGACTACGTATTAAAAACTGCCAACTCTCTTGAATTGTTTTTCCGCTTAGACTAACTTTTCATGGGATCTTGCCTACCAACTTGCTGAGTTTGCTAAAGTCTGCCTTCTTGAAATCCATTATCTTTTTGTGCTGTTTTCCCTCCTACCAGTCCTTAGAATCATAGAATCATAGAATATCAGGGTTGGAAGGGACCTCAGGAGGTCATCTAGTCCAACCCCCTGCTCAAAGCAGGACCAATCCCCAATTAAATCATCCCAGCCAGGGCTTTGTCAAGCCTGAACTTAAAAACTTCGAAGGAAGGAGATTCCACCACCTCCCTAAGTAACGCATTCCAGTATTCCACCACGCTCCCAGTGAAAAAGTTTTTCCTAATATCCAACCTAAACCTCCCCCACTGCAATTTGAGACCATTACTCCTTGTTCTGTCATCTGCTACCACTGAGAACAGTCTAGATCCATCCTCTTTGGAACCCCCTTTCAGGTTGTTGAAAGCAGCTATCAAATCCCCCCCTCATTCTTCTCTTCCGCAGACTAAACAATCCCAGCTCCCTCAGCCTCTCCTCATAAGTCATGTGTTCCAGTCCCCTAATCATTTTTGTTGCCCTCCGCTGGACTCTTTCCAATTTTTCCACATCCTTCTTGTAGTGTGGGGCCCAAAACTGGACACAGTACTCCAGATGAGGCTTCACCAATGTCGAATAGAGGGGAACAATCACGTCCCTCGATCTGCTGGCAATGCCCCTACTTATACATCCCAAAATGCCATTGGCCTTCTTGGCAACAAGGGCACACTGGTGGGTTTTCATGAGCAGATCTCAAAGCACATTATAAAGGGGCTCAGTATCATTATCCCTGTGTTACCAGTGGGGAAACTGAGGCACAGAGAGGGGGCGTGACTTTCCCAAGGTCACCCAGCAGGCCGGTGGCAGGGCCAGGAATGGAATCCTGAGTCTCTAGTAGCAGTATGGAAACCCCAGCTGGGATCAGGGCCTCATTTTTTGAGTGAGACAGTTCCTTCCCCCAACCACCTTACAGTCTAACTGGACAAAACAGAGAAAAGGTGAGAGGGCCACACAGCAGATCAGTGGCAGAGCTGAGGGCTGAATGTTGATCTCTTCTAAGACCCACTGCCTTGTCCGGATGCTCTGTGTTTTGAAGCTTGCCATGATTAGAACAGCATTCAGAAGGCAAGTGGGGAACAGCTGTCAGTGAATTCATACTGTTCACACAACAGGTGAAATTTATCCCAAGTCAGCCCAAGGCACATCCCACTTAAACCCTTTGGATTTAACCGGGCTGTAGCTAGTGGATAGCTTTAAGGTGGACAAGCGTTTCACAGTCTTTTCCTGGTCCCTCTGAACAGGGTGGTAAGTTCCACCCATAGCAGGGGGGGAGGTGGGAAGAAGTAAAATAATAAGCAAAGTGACTGCACCATTGTGTATGTCCCCCCCTCAGTTTAACTTTTTTGTTGTTGTATGTAATTCAGGAGACATGCAAGAAAAATACCAATTCTTGTTGGGGGGGAGGATGGATGGGGAGAGTAATATTAATAATAATTAATGCTGGGGAAATGGCGAGATGGGAAGCACATCAGCTGAGAAGACTTTCTAATAGCTTTGTGTCTATTGGGGCTTAAAGGCGCATTTCTTCCCATCGGAATTCTGGTGGCGAAAGCAATCCCGTTAATAGGCAGCTTCACATCTGTTATAACAACCCACAACACGGATCTCTTGAAAGAAATGCGAAGCCTGGCTTAAAAATGCAAGTAATGGGCTGGGGAGAAATATTGCTTCTGTTACGAATTAAATCCCTCCCCCACTCCTGCCTTGTTTTTTATGGAGAACTTTGCCTTGCAAGTTCTTTGCTGGCTGATTGTGAAGCCTCTTGATATAGTAGCCTCAGGTACCATGACAAGTACTGTGGCCACCAGCGCTTTGCAGTAATGAGGGGCATTACTTAGCTGCCTAGTGGGATGATCCATCACAGAAGGTTGCAAAATGACTGTGAACCAGGGGTGGGGGGGTTGTATAGAAAGATGTTTCTTTGTAAAGACCCTGGTGGGTTTTCAGGACCTTTGGCTATGGATCACTCAGTCCCCAGATGAACCGAGAGGAAAGGCATCTAGCACTTGAGGATATTGTTCAGATCCTTACACAGTGCCTTTTTTATTTGTGCACCAGGGAAGCACAGTCTAGTGCTTAGAGCAGGCAAATGGGAGCTAGGCTTGAGTGAGGAAAGTGGCCTGCTGGTTACAACAAGAGGGGCTAGGAGTCCCCAGAGAGTCTATCATCTTAATAGACAGGACTGAGGAAAGGTAGGAGGAAGAAAGCATTCTTAAGCCCAGTTGCAGAGAACCAAGGAACAGGAAGATTCAGTGACTGGCCCAAGGTCCCACAGGGAATCTGTGGCAGAGTTAGTAATTGAACCCATCTCTCCATAGACCCAGGCTAATACCTTAACCACAGAACCATTCCTTAGTGAATGTGAGAATGTGATTATGTCTCCCTCTAGTGGCTTCCCCGAGGAGTTATAGCTAAGGCTGCGAGTTTGTCACAAAGGTCACAGAGGTCACGGATTCTGTGACCATCTGTGACTTCTGCAGTGGCCGGTGTGCCTGTCTCAGGAGCAGCTCAAGCAGCCCCTGTGCCAGTTGCACCAGCTGCTGCTGGGGCAGTCTCGGGCCACTGTGTCCCCCCCCATCAGAGTTAGGGTGCGGGAGGGGGCATGGGGTTGGGGGACGGGACGGGGTGAAGCAGGTTCTGGGTGGCACTTACCTGGGGGACTCCCCAGAAGTGGCGACATCCCCCTCACTCAGCTCCTAGGTGGAGGCGTGGCCAGGCAGCTCTGCATGCTGCCTCCGCCCAGAGCACTTGCTTCACAGCTCCCATTGTCCGGGAACTGCAGCCAATGGGAGCTGTGGGAGCGGTGCCCTGGGTGGAACGCTTCAATGGATAACCAAACCTAGACAGTACCTTCCATAACGCTTCATGATTGATGGAATCAAAGGCATTAGTTAGGTCAATAAATGCCATAAACAATGACTCGGGTTGTTCTCTACACCTCCCTTGGATCTGTCGTGAAACAAAAATCATGGTGGTGGTGCCCCAAAATGGTCTTGAAACCACATTGGGATTCCAGAAGGATGTGTTCGGCAACAGGGAGGAGACGGTTCAATAGGAGGCAAGCAAGGATCTTCCCAGCAATGGAGAGGAGGCCAAGGCCTTGGTAATTCTCGCACATTGACTTCACCTGCCCCTGAAATGCAGCAACCTCTCACATGACTCAGCTGCGGAGAGATAGCTTGGTATGACTTTGGCCCCTGGATCAGCATGCGTGTGGGACTCCAATTAGCATCAGTGGAAGCAGTATACCTGCCTTAAGGGAAAAATACATCTCCTTGGAAAAGGACCTACCACCATGTGGAAGATTACACATTTGAGGTCACTGATAAATCTCAGAGTCAGGATGAGCTCTACCCTGACATCTGATGGTGAATTGTGGCAAGTTGTGGAAAAGAACTTCTGGGGCTGATCCTGTTTACATAGGCTCACCCACCCCGCCTAGCATGAGCCTAGAGCAGCTCAAATGGTCACTTTGGCTGCTGTGGGATCCCCAATTTCTCTATTACTGGGGCAGGAAGAATAAAGTGTTGTTACCCTGATTATGTGAATCAAGGACAGTGGAACTGTTTTATGATGGAGGGACTCACCATCAACTAAGTAGCACTCGCTAGACAAGGGACATGGGTTCCAAATTCCAGTGAATTGAGAGAGGCTGGGGATAGGTATTTGTACCAATTGGTGTGGGACTGTTTTGAGGGCCTGAAACATCAGTGGCTCTTTCTCCACTGTGGAATATCAAAGCTATTTTTGATTCTATTAGGAGTCTAGTTACAGGCTGCTAGATAAATTTGCTTTGGGCCAATGGTGTACCAGCACTGAGTCTCACCTACTACAAGCTGAAATCACTAAAGAGCTAAAATTACTGAGTGCTGTGTTAAGTGGGGGGAGGCTGAAGATATATTGTGGAGTGGTTGGTGGAGCAGAGCAGTTTGCGGGATGGCTAGTGGAGTGGAGTGGCTCGCGGTGAAAGCTGTAGCAGAGCTCCATGGAGAGGTGGGGCAGTTGGCCTCGGACCATGTAAGGTGCCCCTTAACAACTCCCCCCTTTCCACCCAGGCAGGGAGGTAAAACTCTGCAGATAAACTTTTGAACTCTGGGGCTGCACTGCCCAGGGATATAGACTTTTGGGTTGTTGGACTTTTGGGACTTTGGGTGATTTTTGGGTTGCTGGACTCAAGAACCAAAGGGAAAGGACATGGCCCAATTTGCTGGGGTGGGTCTTTGCTCATGGTTTGGTTTATGAACCCTAGTTGTGGTGTTTTCCCAATTTAATGCTGATGTTGTTTACCTCATGTTATTAAAGATTTTCTGCTACACCGAGACTCTGTGCTTGTGAGAGGGGAAGTATTGCCTCTTTGACGCACCCAGGAGTGTGTGTAAGATTTTCCCAGGTCACTGGGTGGGGGCTCAAGCCGGTTTTGCATTGCATTGTTGAGAGGGAACCCCTATGTACTGAACCCAGCCCTTGCTGTTATCAACTCGGCCTGGCAGAAGGGCTACATCATTAAGGAGAAATGATACTTATACTGCTGCCAGCCAAACTCCTGCATCCTAGCTACCACACTAGCTTAGAAAAGCCTCATCCTGCCTGTGTCTCAGATGCACAGATGGCTTTGTGCCAAGGGGATATTGAATTGATTCAAAACAAATTTGAGGCTGTTAACAGGTATTAGAGTCCTTCAGGAAGGTCACTGGTTACATGGCACAAGTTGCTCCTTTTTAATCCACCTTTCCGTTTCATTTTACAATTGTGCTGAGAAACATGGACTGGTCTGATTCCTGGTTTAAAAAGAAAATAAACCAAAATTGTGGGGAGAGATCTCAGTGTTAAATATGATGGACTTTGCCTCCATTCCCAAGAATCTTTGTGTGTATGTGTCTAAGAACTCCTCTGGATGGGTCATCATCTCTAGGGATTGAACCCTGCATCTAAAAAGCACACTCCTCTGTTGAGTGATATGAAAGACCAGGCTCAGTAGTTCAGAGGCCACAACACACTCATAAATCTCTACATGTGGAATGGATACTAGAGGGCATCAATGATCCACACTAAGTTAGCATGGGTTACGTATACTAACTGGAATGGATACAGGAGAAAGGGCCTGAGGGGCAGGTAGGTATGGACGGATGCTTGTGGGGGTTGTTATAGGGGAGATGTATATATGAATGTATTTTCATCAGTGATATAGGAGACAAGGGTACGTGTCTGTGTGTTTAGCGGGTATTGAGCTGCCCAAGGTACTTGTATGAATGTAACCCATCAAAATAGCATTTGAGTGCCTTCAAAATAGTGCCATCAAAATATCATTTGAGTGCCTTGCAACCTTTAATGCATTTAGCCTCCTAGCACCCCGAGAGGCAGGGCAGTGCTATCATCCCTATTATACTGATGGCACAGAGAGGCTAAGTGACTTGATCAAGGTCACACAGGAAGTCTCTGGCAAACCAGGGAATTGAACCTTGGTTCCCATGTCCCAGGCTAGCACCCTAAGCACGAGATCATGCTTCTTCCAATGGCATGTGTGCAGGGAGGACACGTGAGGAACTGTGTTGGAGGATAGTACAGAGGAAGCATCTACCAGTAGGTAGAGGGATGTTACTGTGATAAATGTGTGTGAAGGTGGTATTAGGATAGCATAGGGAGAGGCGCAAGTGTGGAGGAAAGCCTGGGGTACATGCATATGTATTGGTAATTGTGAGGACGTGTTCTGGGCCAGAGTCTCTGTTGCCCTACCCTTTGCTAAGTCATTTAGATCAGTGCAGAGTGGTAATGATTTAGCTATACTTACACTGGTATAAATGACAACACAGGGTGCAGGGAAGAGGAGATTCAGGCCCTCAGTACCCATAACAATGTCATACGTTTTATTCTATTGTCAGAAAAATCCCATGCACTATGTGATCTAAGCAGGAAGATGCTAGTGCAGTGAACCATCGGGGTAGTCCATTATTTTTTGTCAAAGTCCAAATTTGTTGGTCAAGATCTAGACTCCAGAGAAATATTTTTTCCACACTGCAACAACAATAAAGATAGTAATAAGTAAATAAAAAGATTTAGGAATCTGTTCAAAAGTGTCTGGCATCCGGATTTGGCCCACGGTCCACCTATTGACGGCCTCTGGACCACACAGTCATCAGCAAGAAGTCCGGGAACCTCAGCACCAAACCCATTAATCTCTATTTCTTGAGCTAAAGGAGAATGCCTTTAATTGAGAGTGAGTAGCTGGCTGTTGTAGTTGCTAGGGGTAGCCACTGGAGGGAGACATGTCCCCACTCACTATGCTGGTGTCACTTCATGAAAATGAGTCTGTAATATCTGCCAGACACGAATGCATTAATATCAACCTCATGTGAAAGCCAATCATTGACCTGGCTGGCTCGCAAGCAGGCCCAAGTGCCCTCACATCTGCCAGTCTTTGCCTGCAAACAGATAGAAGGATGCTTCCTTGAAAATGGAAGTTGTTCTTAGGTGCCTCTACATTTTTAAAAGCAGTCTTTGATGTTTCTAGGAAGCTAACTGAGCTTGTTATGTCTTCCTGCCTCAAAAACAACCTCTTTTCCATACCATCCTCATCACCCCATTATTTACTGATACCTCCTTGAATCAGAGAGTTCCATGTGAAGTGAGGTCCCCCACTCAATCGCCAAACACCCCTTCCCGGTGTCTGCCTTTCTTTCCTCGGTATCCTTTCAATACAGAAAGGATTGTTTGTTAGGTCTCCCTTTGATCTCTTTGGTTGTCTGTTTTCCATCTGTCTTGCTTGTTTGCCAGCTGAATAACTCCTTTTTTCTGAGAGGTTTCAGAGTAACAGCCGTGTTAGTCTGTATTCGCAAAAAGAAAAGGAGTACTTGTGGCACCTTAGAGACTAACCAATTTATTTGAGCATGAGCTTTCGTGAGCTACAGCTCACTTCATCGGATGCATACGGTATGCATCCGATGAAGTGAGCTGTAGCTCACGAAAGCTCATGCTCAAATAAATTGGTTAGTCTCTAAAGTGCCACAAGTACTCCTTTTCTTTTTTCTGAGAGAGGCTAAAGACCTCTCTTGGTAGGTTATCTTAGAAATAGAGCTTGTTTGAAGCATACCATGGCATTTCAAGCCTTGCTACTTGTGTAAGATACATTCCTTTCTTACCCCCAACCACGGCTAGGTTTTTTGCTTTGGATTCTAGTAAAAAAGAACAACATAACCAACACAAAGTAGCTCTTTGGCATTTATCTGTCGGTGAAAGAATTGATCAACTAATAAGGAAACCTGCCAGAGAAAAGCAACAACAAAAACCCCACAGTTGTTGAGTGGATTTCTTTCTTCCTTGCCACCTGTGGCCATTTTTAAGAAACAGAAGTACCCCTTTTCCCCCCTTTTGTTAGGGTTGAAAACGAGTACAAATTTCAACTGAAAAAAATGAGACTCAAACACAAAAAGTGGCTGATTCTGACAAGAACCGCTATTAACCTGCTCATTCGTCTCCAAAAGAAACATGAGCACCGAGTCAGAGGGAAATTGCTTTAATCTCGCTATGGATTAATAATATTCTATTTCATTTGCTGTGAGATAGCTGCATACAGAGCTTCCCTCCCCCTTCCCTATTCATAACGTATCCCCAGCCAATTAACTTTTGCTGCTGCAGCAGTAATAAACTATTATATTATTGATGTCAAAAAGAGTGTATGGTACCCTCCATCTTTTTGACAGTGTTGTGAAAAGCCAAGCTTAATATTACAGCAGAGGATGGCATTGTCTCAGTTGTTCTCATCCCGAGCTGGGAGCTAATACCCAGGGGAATCACATTTATAAATATCTCCCCCATTTATTAACTAGCCTCCACACCCCTGCACTGCCTTTTCGAAAATATGCTAAAATGATCCAAACCTGTTGGAGCCCTTGATGTTAATGGAGTCAGTGCCTTAGGCAATGGAGTTACTATGGATTTATCCCGGTGTCATTGAATCTGATTCTGTTGCCAGGTTGCTTAGTCACTAAGGACCTGATTTCCAAAGGTATTTAGGCACCTCATGTCAATGGGAGGTAGGCACCTAAATACCTTTGAGGATCTGGCCCCGAGAGACAGCTTGGGCCTGCCTCCCATTAAGTGGTACCTTACTACACCATCACTCCCTCTGCTGTCCCTGGAACTATTAACAGAGCCTGAGGCTTATTTACACTAAGGCCACTTCACACGGCTCTGGTAGTGCAAAGGGGCCTTAGGGTGAGCGTAAAGATTTATCCTACCATAAGGGCCCTCTGTACTTAGGACCCAGCCCTTCATACTCTCACTTGTGTGACTCCTATGGTTAGGAGGTTTCAGGATTGACTCCTGATGGCTCGATTCTCCATTCATGGGAAATTTTACTTAAAATCTAAACTATCCATGTAAACAAAATGAAAGTGCAAAGGACAGCTCTGGGCTTTTCGTCATGGTAACCACATAGTAGATAATTAAGTAACCATAGTAACGGCTACAGTGCCTGGCATACCAACTGCTCTCTCTCAAATACCATGTAAGCCATTAAACATACAGCAGAGCATCCTGAGATACATTGTATGAAAGACAGGTGATGCTCTCCATCCTCAATCCGGGGTTAATTTTCTACAATATCATATTTATTTCTGTTCCTCTGGGTGCACGGTGGATGCTGGCCCAAAGCCCTGGCTCCGTGCCTGGGCAAACCTTGTGACTTGGGCCCTCCAGCTAGGAACACAGCGTTTGGACTTGGGGGCTGCTCTCGGTAGTGGGGGCCTGATTCTCGGTTCCTCCATTCCTGTGCCTATGGCAGGAAATGGGCACGGGGCGACCTGTACGCCCTGTTTGGGCTATTCACATTATGGAGTTCTTTGGGGACTTGCCCAGGCCTTGGTGAAAGTTACAGCTAGCTCAGGGCTATGCTAATTTGCACTCTGCTTCCCGTGGCCACCTAGAGACTACCCAGAGCTCAGTGAACCCTGGCCACACCCCCTTCCTCCCACAGGGCAGTATAAGGGGGGCAATCACGCTGCCTTCCTGTAACGATGCTGGTTCTGGTGGGACCCAACTGAGAGTGCCAATTTAGGACAAATTAGAATCATAGAATGACAGAATCATAGAATATCAGGATTGGAAGGGACCTCAGGAGGTCATCTAGTCCAACCCCCTGCTCAAAGCAGGACCAATTCCCAACTAAATCATCCCAGCCAGGGCTTTGTCAAGCCTGACCTTATAGAATCATAGAATCATAGAATATCAGGGTTGGAAGGGACCCCTGAAGGTCATCTAGTCCAACCCCCTGCTCGAAGCAGGACCAATTCCCAGTTAAATCATCCCAGCCAGGGCTTTGTCAAGCCTGACCTTAAAAATATCTAAGGAAGGAGATTCCACCACCTCCCTAGGTAACGCATTCCAGTGCTTCACCACCCTCCTAGTGAAAGACTTTTTCCTAATATCCAACCTAAACCTCCCCCACTGCAACTTGAGACCATTACTCCTCGTTCTGTCATATACTACCACTGAGAACAGTCTAGATCCATCTTCTTTGGAACCCCCTTTCAGGTAGTTGAAAGCAGCTATCAAATCCCCCCCCATTCTTCTCTTCCGCAGACTAAACAATCCCAGTTCCCTCAGCCTCTCCTCATAAGTCATGTGTTCCAGTCTCCTAATAATTTTTGTTGCCCTCCGCTGGATGCTTTCCAATTTTTTCACATCCTTCTTGTAGTGTGGGGCCCAAAACTGGACACAGATGAGGCCTCACCAATGTCGAATAGAGGGGAATGATCACGTCCCTCGATCTGCTGGCAATGCCCCTATTTATACAGCCCAAAATGCCATTGGCCTTCTTGGCAACAACGGCACACTGTTGACTCAAATTGCTTCAAGCGGGGCAGTTTCAGCCCAAGGCTGGGGTTTTTCCACCTCTAAGGCAAAGCAAAGCAGCCAAACAGAGCAGATTTTGATTTTACCCCACTGGCTAACCACAAGTCACACAAGCAATTCCCTTAGACACTCCAGTTTCCCAGTATCACCACCAGTGCCCCTCGTTATGGGGACAAATGGTTATGAAAACCAATACCCCAGTAAAAGAAAAAAGGTTCTCTCGATCCCAAAGGACCAAGCCCCAGACCCAGGTCAATATACAAGTTAGATCTTACCCACAAATCACGCTGTTGCCAATCCTTTAGAATCTAAAGGTTTATTTATAAAAGGAAAAAGATATAAATGAAAGCTAGAATTGGTTAAATGGAATCAATTACATACAGCAATGGCAAAGTTCTTTGTTCAGGCTTGTAGCAGTGATAGGATAAACTGCGGGTTCAAATCAAGTCTCTGGAGTGCATCCAGAGCTGGGATGGTCATCAGTCCTTTGTGTAGAGCTTCCGTTTGTAGCAAAGTCCCTCCAGAGGTAGGAAGCAGGATTGAAGACAAGATGGAGGAGCTGCAGCAGCTTTTTATAGTCTCTTGCCATGTGGTCTTTCTTTCTTTGTTCCAAAGACAAGCTGCCCATCCCAGGGCCTGGAAACACCTCAGAGTTCTGTCCATAGGCATGTCCCTGCCTGCCTTGCTGAGTCACAAGGTGTGTCTGCCTTCTCTCAATGGGTCAGTTGTATAGCTGATGGTCCTTAATGGGCCATCCAGCAGGCTAGGCAGAGCTGACACCAACTTGTCTGGGGTGTCCCCCAGAAGCATAGCACAGGTTTGAACTACAGACAGTATAGTGCCAATATTCATAACTTCAACTACAAAAATGATACACACATATAGACAGCATAATCATAACCAGCAAACCATAGCCTTGTCTGGGACACCTTATTTGACCCCCCTTTATACAAGTTTTGGTGCCACTACAGGACTTTGGTTGCAGCCATGTTCTATATGGTCCCAGTTCTAGTGAATAACATCACACCTCCTCTGCCAGGCGCTTTGAGATCTCCCGAGGAAAAGCACCAGAGGAAGGCTAGGTATTGTTATTAAGGCTGGGGGCTCAGTCCCTATGTGACCCCTTCTGGCAAAAGCTCTGATGCTTCTTACAAGGGCAAGGCAAGAGTCCAATGATTTCCCCTTCTCTTACCGAGCAGATGGAGCTGAACCGTCGCGGAGTGAAGAAAATGGAAATTAGAGCAGGTTGCTCGATGACAATCGGCTCTGTGATGCTAAATCAAACAGGGTCCTTCTTTGAGAGGCAAGCATGGGACCTCCCCTAAGCCCCACAGCCAGCCCTCCTCCACATATAAGGAGAATGTATCCAATGCACCACTCCTGGGGTGTCTTTCTTGCCTGCCCTTTGGGCGTGGTTTGCCTACCAGCGGGTGCTAGCAGAAAGCAAATCCTACTTTAAGGAAAGTGCCAGGACTGTGACAGGTTTCTGCGCTGGGGTGACAGACGGAGAGGGCTACTTGTGCTCACATCTCATGCCAGGGCATCCACAGAGTAGCCCTGTAAGGGGCTGTGGAGGGCACAGCCCATGGTGGCCAAAATATGGTTTCCAAAAGGAGAATGTAGGGGCCAATGAACGAGATAATCTAATGGCCCTCAGAGGAAGGACAAAACATATGGACCTCTGTCCAGGGCTGCTTTCAGTCACTAGCACACCCTCACAGTTGAGCAGGTGTTATGGCAAGTCTGCATCAGTTTCTCCTTTGTTCAGCCAATCACTATTTAGTCCCCTGTCTGGCAGCTCCTTGCTGTAACTCCAGCCTGATCATCAACAGTCTGTCCCCACTCAGGGCACTACAGAGTTTGGTGATTAGGAGGCTGGTAATCCTATGGAAGGGTTGACAGTCTCCATCCTCTTGGGGTTCAGACCCCTTGGCTCCACAGGCTCCACCAGCCCCACCTCTGGGGGTATTAGGGGAACCCAAGCCCACCTGTTGCTCTGGGCTGCAACTCAGGAACCCTGCATGAAGCAGTCAGAATTGGTTTCCTACCACACCTCTTCTGTAGGCTGTTCCCCAGACTCTGCTCCATGATCCTCTTCCTCTGGAAGACCAGCTACCTGGGCAGCTTCCCACCAGTCCATTGCTAAAGGCCCCCTGCTCTTAGGGGTCATCAGCCTCCCTGGCAGCCACCCCTCCCTTATGACCAGCAGCTGTTCGATCCCCCAGCTGCCGCATGGCGACCAATCAGCCCCAGCTGGGAGGACTGAGCTGCTTTAGTCTAATCCAAGTTACTGAGCCCAGTGCAGGAGGTAACTGAGTGAAATTCAATGGCCTGTCATGCACCGGAGAGCAGACTAGAGGACCTCACTGCCCTGGTTCTGGCCTTAAACTCCATGAAGCTATGAAATAGGAGAAGGCAGCTTGGAGGGTGATACGTGGCTTTTAGAAGAAGGGCTCTGTGGTACACTGGAGGAGGGCAGCACGTGTTCCTGTGCCCGCCCTTTGGCTTTTTCCTATTCAAAGGGCATCTTCCTCGGAAACTCTCTGCCCCAAAGCCATTGTGCACCCGGGGAAGGTCAGGCCTGGCAACCAACTCTCAGCTTATCTTGTTCCCAGGGAAACAGGTTCAGATCTTCAGAGAAAGCAGCTTCCACTTGCTGTATCAGGAGACCCTCACCATCCCGAAAAATACCCGCTTGTTACAAGGATAACAAACAGAGCTGGGGGGAACAAATACGCCTTCCGCAAAACCGTTGGTGTCTGTGCCAAAGCTTGGTCACGGCAGTGGCAATACAAACAAAGAAGGAATCATTGGAAGCACTCTCAGATCTTCCCTGGGCACGCCAAGCTAGCAGACCAAGTGTGACGGGTTGGATCCCTGGGGAAGTCACTTGATGTGCTGAGATACCACTGAATCCACCTGTTCTGCCAGGCTGGACCCCTTTTACCTGTCTTGCTGACTCAGGCTCTTAAAACCTCCTCTAACACACACAGGCAGGGCCACACCCAGCTGCAGATCAGCTCTGGGAAGGCTCAACTTAAGGGACTCGCTCCAGCACTTCCTTGGCGTACAGACCCAAAGATATATTATATTCGCCTCTTCCCTCAACGTGGAAGAGGGTATACACAATTCCTCTTCCTCCCCCCACCCCCCATTAGAAATCACATAAACTGAGTTGTATTATAAACCACAAATAAATTTATTAACTATAACAGGTATATTTTAAGTAGTTAAGGAGGTAGCAGACAGAACAAGGCAGATTACTAAGAAAATAAAACAGATCACACAAACTAAGCTTAATACGCTAAAGAAACTGGTTACTTTTGAGTTCTCACCCTAAATGTGGTTCTAATAATCTTCTTCGCAAGCCAGACGCCCTTCCAGCCTGGACCCAGTTCTTTCCCCCAGTTAGGTCTTAGTTGTTTCCAGCAGTCATCTTTGGTGGGGTAGCAGGGGAGAACTGATGACCTGGATTACCTCACTCCCCACCCTTAAATAGGATTTGCATAAGGTGGGAGGCCTTTGTTTCCTAGTTTGACACCCCCTCACTCAGTTTCTTGTGGAAACATACAGAATTCAAGATGGTTTCCAGTATCAGGTGACATGGTCACATGCCTCTGTAGGGCCCCTGGAGCCGTTCTTCACAGGCTGACCCACAGATTCACAGGAAGACTAAGCTCTTTTACAGTCCATTGTCCTTGTTGATGGGCCATCCGCCCTGTCTGGCTTTTCCATTGTTGTACCTGAAGTGTTAGCAGTGGGTGTCACCCAAAGAAGCATAGTTGAAATACAGATATATTGTCAATATTCCTATTTTCAGATACAGAAATTATACATATTGTGACAAAGTTCCTCCTCCACCTTGGTGGGTCTTGCTCTTATTGGTGGATTTGCTCACCTTGGAGCTTGACGGCAGCCCTCAGTTTGGCCGTTTTCATGAACCCACAGTCCAGGTCAACTCCTCCTGTGTCTGACCAGGAGTTGGGAAGTTTGGGGGGAACCCGGGCCCTCCCTCTACTCTGGGTTCCAGCCCAGGGCCCTGTGGAATGCAGCTGTCTAGAGTGCCTCCTGGAACAGGTGTGTAACAGCAACAACTCCCTGGGCTACTTCCCCATGGCCTCCTCCCAACACCTTTTTTATCCTCACCATAGGACCTTCCTCCTGGGGTCTGATAATGCTTGTACTCCTCAGTCCTCCAACAGTCCGCATTCTCACTCTCAGCTCCTAGCGCCTCTTGCTCCCAGCTCCTTACATGCGTACCACAAACTGAAGTGAGCTCCTTTTTAAACCCAGGTGCCCTGATTAGCCTGCCTTAATTGATTCTAGCAGCTTCTTGATTGGCTGCAGGTGTTCTAATCAGCCTGTCTGTCTTAATTGTCTCCAGAAGGTTCCTGATTGTTCTGGAACCATCCCTGTTACCTTACCCAGGGAAAAGGGACCTACTTAACCTGGGGATAATATTTCTGCCTTCTGTTACTTTCCCCTGTAGCCATCTGGCCCGACCCTGTCACAATACATACAAATGGGATAATCACATTCAGTAAATCATAACCTTTCCAATGATATCTCACATGAGCCATCTTGCATAACGTATATCTCAGTTATGTCATATTCATATCATAAGCATCTTTTCACAAAGAATATGGAATGACACGTCACACCAAGATCCAACAAGATCCAGTGGCTGGAAGGTATCAATTTTTAACTAGCGAGGGTAATTAACCATTGGAATAGTATACCAGGACTTGTGGGGATTCTCCATCACTGGCAGATTGGATGTTTTTCTGAAAGATAGGCTCTAGTTCAAGCAGGAGTTAATTCAGGGAAGTCCTATGGCCTGTGCCATACAGAAGCTCAGACTAGATGATCACAGTGGTCCTTTCTGGTCTTATAACCATGATGCCATGTACATTGGTCAAACTGGACAGTCTCTATGTAAAAGAATAAATGGACACAAATCAGATGTCAAGAATTATAACATTCAAAAACCAGTTAGAGAACACGTCAATCTCTCTGGTCACTCGATTACAGACCTAAAAGTCGCAATATTGCAACAAAAAGACTTCAAAAACAGACTCCAACGAGCGACTGCTGAATTGGACTTAATTTGCAAACTAGATACATTTAACTTAGGCTTGAATAGAGACTGGGATTGGATGGGTCATTACACAAGGTAAAACTATTTCCCCATGTTTATTTTCCCCCCACTCCCCACCCCACACTGTTCCTCAGATGGTCTTGTTAACTGCTGGAAATGGCCCACCTTGATTATCACTACAAAAGGTTTTCTTTCCCCCCCACTGCCTGCTCTCCTGCTGCTATTAGCTTATCTTAAGTGATAACTCCCCTTACAGTGTGTATGATAACACCCATTGTTTCATGTTTTCTGTGTATATAAATCTCCTCACTGTATTTTCCACTGAATGCATCCGATGAAGTGAGCTGTAGCTCACAAAAGCTTATGCTCAAATAAGTTGGTTAGTCTCTAAGGTGCCACAAGTCCTCCTTTTCTTTTTGCAAATACACACTAACACGGCTGCTACTCTGAAAGCTATGAACTTAGGCATTTTTCAGGCAACAGGGGAGATAAGCGATGCCTCTCTGGCATTGACAGACCGATGGGGGTTTACTCTTTGAAGAAAGGAAAGCTGTAATTTCCTATGATGGATGGCAACTACTTATTAGCCGATCTCTCCAGTCCTAATTTTTCTGTTTTATGTGCAGTCTGTGCAGAAGTAAAGGCACTTTGCTGGGGGCGAAGGGGAAATTATATTTCAACATGCCAGAAGGAAGAAAATTGGGAAGAAAAAGGACATCAGAAAAATGCCATCAGTGGGGGGAATGAAAAGTGATGTAATGAGATGCTGGGAGGTAAGGAGGGGAGCTTGGCTGCCAGTGGGTGCTAAGTACCCGCTAATTTTTTTCAGTGGGTGCTCCAGCCTAGAGCACCCACGGAGTTGGCACCTATGCCTGTTATACTCTGAATTCACTCCTATCCCTGTTTTTTTAAGATGCTCCTGCCCCATATTTTCCAGAAAAATATAGACCAGTCAGCCTAACTTCAATATCTGATTAAACAATCAGTTTGTAAGCAGCTAGAGAATAATAGGGTTATACCTCATAGCCAACGTGGATTTGTCAAGACCAGATCATGCCAAACTAACCCAATTCCCTTCTTTGACAGGGTTATTGACCTAGTGAAGGTGGGGAAGCAGTAGATGAGATATATCTTGATTTTAATATGACTTTTGATGCAGTCCCATATGTCAGTCTCATAAGCAAACTAGAGAAATGTGGTCTAGATTAAATTATTATAAGGTGGGTACAAAACTGGTCAAGGAGTGGTTCTCAATGGTTCGCTGTAAAACTAGGAGGGCCTGCAGGGATCAGTCCTGGGTCTGATACTACTCAGTGTTTTCATTAGTGACTTGGATGATGGAGTGGAGAATATGCTTATAAAATTTATGGATCACACCAAACTGAGAAGGGTTGCAAGCACTTTGGAGAGCAGGATTAGAATTCAAAAGGATATTGACAAATTGAATAACTGATCTGAAATCAACAAGATGAAATTTAATAGAGACAAGTGCAAAGTATTACACTTAGGAAGGAAAAAAACAAATGCACAACTACGAAAATGGGGAATAACTAGCTAGGCAGTAGTATGCTGAAAAGGATCTAGGTGTTATAGTGGATCACAAAATGAATATAAGTCAACAATGCTTGCAGTTGCAAAAAAAGGCTAATATTCTGGGGTGTATTAATGGGAGTGTCACATGTGAGATAATTGTCCTGCTCTGCTCAGCACTGGCAAGGCCTCAGCTGGGGTACTGTGTCCAGTTTTGGGCCTCCATACTTTAAGAAAAATGTGGACAAATTGGGGAGAATCCAGAGGACAGCAACCAAAATGATAAAAGGTTTAGAAAACCTGACATTTGAGGAGAGGCTACAAACACTAGGCATGTTTAGGCTTGAGAAAAGAAGCCAGGGTGGGGGTGGGCTGTTGTATTAATTTAGATGGTGTATAAGGGCTCAAAGATGTTGTTAGAACCCAGTCACTGTCCAACATTAAACATGTTCAACCTTTTATTAAAGATTGGAAAAAAAGAAGGAAAAACAGTTAAAGCATTTGAAATGTAAAGTATTAAATAAGCCTTCCATTTTAACAACTTCCCTTGTTCCCTTTCCCCTCTAGCTAGAGAGAGTTTTTAGAAGGAAAAACTCCCTTATCTGACAGTCTCTTAGATGGTATCAAAGATGGCAATAACTGTTCTTTTTGGGGAAAAGAGAAGAAATTAGTTGAGAAGGGCTAGAGCTGGCTGTTATTGTTAAAGCCCGACCCTGGAAGACAAAACAAGATGAACACACACAAGAGGGAAGAGAAAAGAAGAGCAAAGATAGAAAATGCAGTTTCTGGAGTTGACGGCTGGAAAAATTCAGGCACAGAACCCGGTCTGATCAGCCACACCGAGACCTGGCAAACTAAGCCTGTTTAGGGCATTGTTTTTAGCTGCCTCTGTCTGGTCACAGGCTCACAGCAGTGTTGCAAAATATATCGTGTTGGCCAGTTAAGTCAGACACTTATGGGACAGAAGGAAAAAGGAGACGGTTAGGATACAGAAGAAATAAGGTGGGGAAGGAGACCACACAAGGGGATGGAGGTGCTGACAAAGTCTCACATTCCAGGTGACGTCTGGGATTCATCTGGAGCTGGTGATGCCATCAGGGTCCCTCTCCCTGGCCCCGTCTGGTCAGGACATCTCAGGATTAGGACAAAGAAGGGCCGGGGGTCCAGGAGATGGTGGAGGGGGCAACCATGATGGTGAAGAGCCACAGTAGACAATTTTCTTACCAAAGTCTCTTCCTTTAAGGACCCACAAAGGTAGTGGTGGGTGGAACAGCCGATCCCCTCATTATTTTGTCCACCAATTAGGCCTAGTTTCTGACACCCCAATTTTGGTTCACTGATTGCCAGTTCCACACTTCCTGTTTACTGGGCATGATCTTAACACAGCCCTTGAGTTATGTCAGGAGCCTTTTTGTTTGGACTAATTCAGTCTATCTCCTTTACATACCTTTTCCCATCAACATTTGTTATTATAGGTTATTGTGGTGTGTTATGAACTTATCTTCACAATTAGGGTAAATCTGAATCATGTGAGACTTTGTCAGCACCTCCATCCCCTTGTGTGGTCTCCTTCCCCACCTTATTTCTTCTCTATCCTAACCGTCTCCTTTTTCCTTTTTCTTGTCAGCAAGTTAAGGAAGTATGGGCTGGATGAATGCACTATAAGGTGCGTAGAAAGCTGGCTAGATTGTCGGGCTCAACGGGTAGTGATCAATGGCTCCATGTCTAGTTGGCAGCCGGTGTCAAGTGGAGTGCCCCAGGGGTCGGTCCTGGGGCTGGTTTTGTTCAATATCTTCATAAATGATCTGGAGGATGGTGTAGATTGCACTCTCAGCAAATTTGCGGATGATACTAAACTGGGAGGAGTGGTAGATACGCTGGAGGGGAGGGATAGGATACAGAAGGACCTAGACAAATTGGAGGATTGGGCCAAAAGAAATCTGATGAGGTTCAATAAGGATAAGTGCAGGGTCCTGCACTTAGGACGGAAGAATCCAATGCACCGCTACAGACTAGGGGCCGAATGGCTAGGCAGCAGTTCTGCGGAAAAGGACCTAGGGGTGACAGTGGATGAGAAGCTGGATATGAGTCAGCAGTGTGCCCTTGTTGCCAAGAAGGCCAATGGCATTTTGGGATGTATAAGTAGGGGCATAGCGAGCAGATCGAGGGACGTGATCGTTCCCCTCTATTCGACATTGATGAGGCCTCATCTGGAGTACTGTGTCCAGTTTTGGGCCCCACACTACAAGAAGGATGTGGATAAATTGGAGAGAGTCCAGCGAAGGGCAACAAAAATGATTAGGGGTCTAGAACACATGACTTATGAGGAGAGGCTGAGGGAGCTGGGATTGTTTAGTCTGCAGAAGAGAAGAATGAGGGGGGATTTGATAGCTGCTTTCAACTACCTGAAAGGGGGTTCCAAAGAGGATGGCTCTAGACTGTTCTCAATGGTAGCAGATGACAGAACGAGGAGTAATGGTCTCAAGTTGCAGTGGGGGAGGTTTAGATTGGATATTAGGAAAAACTTTTTCACTATGAGGGTGGTGAAACACTGGAATGCGTTACCAAGGGAGGTGTTAGAATCTCCTTCCTTAGAGGTTTTTAAGGATAGGCTTGACAAAGCCCTGGCTGGGATGATTTAACTGGGAATTGGTCCTGCTTCGAGCAGGGGGTTGGACTAGATGACCTTCTGGGGTCCCTTCCAACCCTGATATTCTATGATTCTATGAAGGCCTAGTTATCACAACAAGTCTTCAGATATGTTAAGGGCTGTTATAAAGAGGACAGTGGTTAATTGTTCTCCATCTGCACTGAAGGCAGGACAAGAAGTAATCAGCTTAATCTGCAGCAAGGGAGATTAGGAAAAACTTTCTAACCAGCTCTGGGATGGATAACCCAGGAAGATTGTGGAATCCCTGTCATTGGAGGTTTTAAAGACCAGGTTGGACAAACCCATGTGAGGGATGGTCTAGGTTTACTTGGCCTTGACTCAGTGCAGGGGGCTAGACCAGATGACCTCTTGAGATCCCTTCCAGCCCATTTCAATGATTCTAAAATCAGCTGACACCAGTTTCTTTTCTGGCTTCTCTCCTCCTCTGAGTGTGTGGGGAGCACTGTTGTCTTTGCAGCAGGAGTCTCTTCTGCTGTCAGCCACGACCTTTCACCAGTCCTCTAAATTCTCCTCTGAAAATGGCATACATGGCCCCTTCTCCTCTCTTTTGTTTGTCGGACAAGTCAAAATACTGTAGCAATCCTTCAATAGCCAATTAGTGCACTGAGTTGGATGGGTCTCAGGCTAGCTCGTAATGCACAAACATCCAAACCATAAAGCCAAACTTCAATCCATGTGAATTGATGTTATTGTTAGCCCTCTCTGTGGGGAGGACAGGTTTGAATGGGCGTTGGCTACAGAACTGAGCTTTCTTCCCTACAGCTGGGCTCTTTCAGTCAGTTTGGGGGATGACTGCCAGAGCGGGGCAGGGATGCTTGCCCAGTCATTGTCTGTGCTGTGCTGCGAGGGACCCGTGTCATCTCCCAACCTGTCAATTTGACCCTTTGCATGAGAATAAAATACATGTAACAAGCAAAAGAAAGGGATTAAATGGAAGGGCCAGATCTGCAGTTGGTGTAAATCAGTGTTACTCCATTGACTTCAATGACTCCATCCACATCCATGGAACTATTCGGATTTCCACCAGCTGAGGACTGAACCCCAACTGTGCCGTCTGCTCTAGTAGCCAGCTGCTAGGTGGCGCTGTGTACACAGTAAGTGGCAGCAGAACTCAGAGTATGGCTACACTGCAAGACAAGGCTGGGCTCTGACTCAGGTTTGAGCCAACCCCCCCATTCTGTCCATGCAAAAATCAGTCTCACTCAGGCCAGCAAGAACTCAGGGACTGGTCCGAGAACCCTGCTGGGGGCAGTGGGTCAGAACCTGAGACACACTGCAACTTGGGTCCACGCCCTGTTACTTTGCAGTGTGGATGCAGCTCAAGCCGGAGACCCAAGTTAGAAGGTCTGCAGAGTGCAGTATGGACTCATTAACCCGGCTGTGGGACCTGACTCCAGCAATTGTAAGCCCAGAAGTACAAAGCAGTGTGGACACTCAAGAGTGGGCACCAACTCAAGAGTGGGCTCAAGAGTGGGCACCAATGCCACAAGCCCGGGTCCCACAGATTCAGGTTTACAGTGAAGTGTAGACATACCTTGAGCTGCACAAGTGCAGGCTTCATCCGAGGCAGCACATGAAGAGTGACCACATTGGGCTGGATCAGGATAGATTGCAAACTGTTTGGGTCAGGGACAGTGTTTTTACAGCACCTGGCACAGTGGGGTCCTGGTTCGTGTCCTGGTCTCCTAGGTGCTATTATAAACATAGAGAAATTCAGTCAGTTCCTACAGAAAGTGTTTGGTTAGAGTCCTATACTGTAACAACATCGTTGCTTTCATAGATTTTAAGGCTAAAAAGGACGTTGATGATTATCTAATCTGATCTCCTGCACAGGTCATCTGCGGGTTTTGAACCCAGCATTTCTAGATCTAAAAACATGCTGTACAACTACTTGAACTAAAGGTGTGGCAGTAGTAGGGCCCTACTAAATTCGTGATCATGAAAAATGTTCCCCAGACCATGACCTCTGGTCTCCCCTGTGAAATCTTATCTTTTTTTTAACTTTTACCCTAGCATTTTTCAAACTGGGGGCCTGATCCAAACGGGGTTCGCAAGCCTATTGTAAGGGTGTCACACTATTGCCACCCTTACTTTTGCGCTACCTTCAGAGTTGGGAGGCTGGAGAGCAGCAGCTGCTGGATAGTGCCCATCTCTGAAGGCAGCACCGCTGCCAGCAGCAGCGCAGATGTAAGGGTGGCATGGTATGAACACATTTGCGAAATTTGCTATTCATGCTGTGACCAACCTGCGAAAAATGTGTGATTTCACCATGATTTCAATAGACCCTTAGGCGGTCACAGACGTATATATGTCTACACACTCTCTAGCCACTAGAGGGAGACAGAACCACATTGTTAGGAGGGCTACATAGGTGTGATTGGCTCTAGGTGCATTCTTACCCTCCATCGCCCGAGTTGAGCTCACGATGGCGCAGCACTAGAGAGAAGCTATGGGAACTTTTAGAATTCTGTTGGGAGCTTTTGAATAGAAGGTTATAATATAAATATATGTCCTGTCAGTGCTTCATTGAAACAATTAATGATAGACTGATAGCATTCAACACCATAACTGTCAGCCATTCATTAAACCCTTGATTAAAGCCTGTCATTGACAACTCTTATATTTTAATTGAAACCTGTTCCTTTGAAGCAGGGCCTACAATGCAGTTTTATGTGCAGCCTGGCAGTTGACTCATACAATAACAAGCCTAGACCTACCAGTGAGTTCTCCAGACAGCAAGAGAGAGACCTTTGACCTGCTAGTTGCATAGTTCTTCTCTGTGCCTTCCTACCTTCGAGAGCGTGTTAATTAAAAATAAAAGGACTCCTGTCTGCTGAGGTTCCTTTGTTAATTAGTACATCCTGTTAGCAGTAAAATTATGGAATGCAAACAAGGTTTTATGTGTCTTCTCATTTCCTTTCCCTGCATTCATCATGGAGCTG
Source organism: Eretmochelys imbricata (assembly GCF_965152235.1). Lineage (NCBI taxonomy): Eukaryota > Metazoa > Chordata > Testudines > Cheloniidae > Eretmochelys > Eretmochelys imbricata. The sequence goes on along the minus strand of NC_135590.1, from coordinate 14,553,629 downwards.
GGGAGATAAAGGAGGACAAATGATTTGTGAAGGCTTTAGCGGATTAGAGACCAAATTTCCATTGTCCCATCCTTGCAAGCTTGTTTGTCACAAACATCTGGGTGAGTGAAGTTTTGTCCACGTAAATGATCCTGGAAAATGAATCGTGCATGCATTTAAAATCCCATTGACTTAATGATTTCACAAGTTAGCACATGCTTTGGTGAATAGGGATGGACTCCAGCATGTGCCTATTATGGCCAGTCACACAGCAGTGGTAATCAATACATGGCAACTGCAGCTCAAGACAATTATTTTAATTTTTTTGTATTGAGGCAGTACCTAGGTGCCCCAGTCATGAACTAGGACCTCATTGTGCCAGGTGCCGTACATACAGAGCAAAAACCAAAAAGATACCTCCCCAGAAGACCTTACAATCCACGTGTAAAACAAGAGCTGACAGATGGGGGAGCACAAGGAAACAATGAGACAGTACTGGTCAGCTTGATGGGCAGTGGTCAGGTTTTGTGTAGGCCTCACATCAAAGGAGAGTGTGGAGAAGGAATTGGAAGGAGGACGATGAGATAGCATTGTGGATGTTTATGGCGTGCTCCTCCCATGCATGAGAAGGCAGCACAGGAAAACACATAAAGGAGCTTATTTGGAAAAAGAACTCCTTTGGCTACAATTCTGGGGCTGAAATATCTGAAAATGAACCTATCTGTATAAATTAAAAGTCTTCATCAAGTATATTGTTCATTAAGAACAGTTCACCCCCATTCAAAGGGAGCTGCGGGTGCTCAACCCCTCTGAAAACCAGACCACTTATTTGAGGTGCTTCATGATGGATGTAGGTCCCAGATCCTCAAATATATTTAGGTGCCTAAATCACACTGATTTCAGAGGGTGTTAGGCACTTAAATACCTTTGAGGATTTGGGCCTTGGTACCTAATTTTTGTTTGTATCAAAATGTGTGCCAAGATTTTCAGAAGTTACTGGTGATTTTAGTTGCCTTCATTTTTGGGTACCCAACCTGAGCCCACTTACTGATGTTCAGCACTTTCTGAAAATCAAGGTCCTTTGAGGCCATCATGGCACCCCGAATCACTAGTCAGTTTTGAAAATCTTCAACTTGACGTGTACAGCTGGCTTGCACCAGTGATATTTACAAGAGATCAACATGGCTATGGTTTGGAATGATGGAGTATGTGACTATCTGAATTCCTCAGAGATGTGCCAGGCCCTTATACACTGCTCAGGTGTAGAGTCTATAAAAACCCTATTGAAAGACTTCTTTTTATCATTCCCCTGATTTGCATAGTGTTGTCTTAATGCAGGCTAAATGTAATTACTCTTTGTTGCTGTTTTTCCTGCATTAGTAAACATGAATGCCACAAGCCCTTGTTCAAAAAACCGCCTGTATAAATATTGTTAAAAATAAATGCAAAACATTAATTCTCCGTGGTTCATGCCACTGTTTATTTAATGCTCTAAAATCTAATTACCACTAATTTTATACTACAGCTTCTTCAGTTTCCACTGCCGCAGTGCTATAAACTAAAAGAATTAATTGCTAATTACCATACCTTTTTTGAGATTTTCTTTATCAAAGATTACAACAGATGAGAGAGAGAGAGAAATAAAACACTCAATATTTCTGTCAGATATCAAGCCAATTTTTTTCCAGAAAGAAAGAAAGAAAGAAAGAAAGAAAGAAAGAAAGAAAGAAAGAAAGAAAGAACCACAAACCTTTTATCTCCCCTGGGGAGGAGATGTGCAAGCTACAGTGTGTGAATCCAATAAAAGCTCTGGTATTATTATTAGTTTTTCTTGCACTCAGTGTCTGAACACATTGTACCCTCTGCTTTCTCACTGTATCTGCAACCTAATAAGTTTGTAAAACGGGAAAAGTGCTGGCTGGAGCTTCTCTGCGGTGTGGTTTCCACTTGCAAATCTAACACTATGAAATGCTTCTTCATGCATTTCATGCATAAGACAGTGCAGCTACAGAAGACTGATATTCCTACACTTTAAAATTATGACAATGCTTTCCATTTGGCAGAATATATATATTTAATAGCCAAGAGCTAACTGGTGGCATTTAGCCATAAACCTCTGTGGATTGCTGTGCAGAACTGTACCACTGCAGTGAGCACATTAGATGACATTCTGCCTCACTGAGGCAGACACCCCAATCTATGGGACTTCAATGGCCCCTCATTACTGTACTATTTGAGCGCCTCACAATCTTTTGGGTATTTACCCTCACAATCCCTCTATGAGGCAGGGCAGTGCTAATATTCCCATTGCTCAGATGGGGAACTGAGGCCCAGGGAGACTAAGGGACTTGCTCACAGTCAAACAAGGTATCTGTGACAGGTCTAGAATTGAATGTGGACCCCCCCAGACCCCCAGATGGCTCTCTAACTTCTGGACAGTCCTTCTTCCTCAAGGGACCCTTTTCCAATTAGTGCTTCCTGAAGTCACTAGAATATCAGTCTTTAAATGGCCCTCCTACGCGAGTCCCACAACATTGTGTAGTGGCTAGATTACCAAAGAAGGTGTCAGGAAAGCTAGGTTCTAATCTAGGCTCTGGTGCTAGCCAGCTCCGTGACCTATGTCAAATCATTCTGTTTCCCCTCCCCTTTTTTGTTTACCTTCTCTACTTAGACCATGGTGGGATGATTCCATCTCGAAGTAATGTAACACTATTGCCAAGTCATCCAGAGCCGTACCCACACTCCATTAGCTTCATCACAGTGTGCTCGCGTAACGCAGAGCAGCGCCAAAAGCCTACCAAACCCAAAACCCTTTCAGACATTCAATTTGCCATGGATCTGTGGGATAGACCAAAGTGCAACAGTCTCTTCATGAGGGAGAAGAAGTCTTGACTTAAAGGGGCTGGGAAGGGGGAGATGGGCAAGGAGATAAGCACGGGGCATTTTGTATATTAGGAACTGGCGCATGAGGATGGGGCAGGCTGCTGAGGATTTAGACAACAGCTACTTTTGATGCCCTTTTGATGGCCAAACTGGACAGTCTCTACGTAAAAGAATAAATGGACACAAATCAGACGTCAAGAACTATAACATTCAAAAACCAGTCGGAGAACACTTCAATCTCTTTGGTCACTCGATTACAGACCTAAAAGAAACTATTCTTCAACAAAAAACTTCAAAAACAGACTCCAACGAGAGACTGCTGAATTGGAATTAATTTGCAAACTGGATACAATTAATTTAGGCTTGAATAAAGACAGGGAGTGGATGTGTCATTACACAAAGTAAAACTATTTCCCCTTGTTTATTTCCCCTCCTACTGTTCTTGTAAAGTGCTGGAAATGGCCCACCTTGATTATCACTACAAGAGGTTTCCCCACACACACACCCTGCTCTCCTGCTGGTAATAGCTCACCTTTCCTGATCACTCTTGTTACAGTCTGTATGGTAACACACATTGTTTCATGTTCTCTGTGTATATAACATCTCCCCACTATATTTTCCACTGTATGCATCCGATGAAGTGAGCTGTAGCTCACAAAAGCTAATCCTCTAATAAATTGGTTAGTCTCTAAGGTGCCACAAGCACTCCTTTTCTTTTTACGGATACAGACTAACATGGCTGCTACTCTGAAACTTGATGCCCTCTGATTCTCATTGACACTAAGTCCCCTTTACACTGCTCTGGAAGGCTATCGGGTTCTTAAAGTGGGTGGCAATCACAGTGTCATTGGAGCAGTGTACATTGGAAGCTCTTTGGGGCAGAGACCATGTTTTTGTTCTGTGTTTGTACAGCACCTAGCATCATGGGGTTTTGGTCCATGACTGGGGCTCCTAGGTACTACTGCAATTATTAATTATGATAACAATAACCACCCATGGCCTAGAAATACTTGTCTGTCATCTAGTGTGGCCTAATCTACCAACACCATCCAATATGAAGAATACAGGCAAATTAATGATTGTTGCAAATAGCGTAAAAAGGGGCCCCAGAAGGGCTTAGCTGGATTGCTGGCTCCTCACCAGGCCGGGTGCATTTTGTGAAGGCAGGCAACCCCAGGTCAATATCACACCACCGCCCAAACAAGCCACGACTACTGGAGATCATTGCTGACAAAAGAGTGAAAAGTCCAGGGAGATCAAATGCATCTGATCAAATGCATCAAATGCAGGAATTCTGTGGAAGATTTAACAAAATTCCTGACTTGCCCAACCGCATGGAGCCGGTTCCCAGTCAGGATGTACAGGGGACTCAGGGGGGAAAATTCTAGATAGTAGTTTCCCCATTTTATGCTTAAAGATCTTGTATGTTGTGAAGGTTATTTATTTTTTAAAACAATGCCCGTGATCTAATCCTGAGGGTAAATAATAAACAAAATGGGCCTGGGTGTAAATGAGAATCAGGTCCTAGGAGTGCCATTTTTGTGTGGATTAACCATACCTTACAAGGTTTTCTTTCATCCATCACTATTGCAAGTAGAGAAATAAATAGATTCATAACAAGTGCACCATTGCTGTCCAGTAGCATGTCCCATCTTAGTTGCCCAATGTGCTGTACAAACATGAATAAAGCTTAACAGCCCCCTCTCTGAGGGAGATCAGCTGGCATAGCTCTATTTCACAGATGGGGAAACTGAGGCACCAAGCAAGGCAGTGGCCCACATAAGGCCATTCAATGGCAGGGCCAGATGGAATCTTTTTTGTTTTGCTTGGTGCCTGTTTGCATCTCCACATTTCCCTTTGCATTTATGAGCCCCCAAAAGCCAAATCAAACTACAGTTGAAGCCATCGAGTTTAATGAGGTTTCCACCCAACAAAATAAATCAGCTTAGATCTAAGCGTCTTGGCCAACCAAGCAAAGGACTGTATTTGTAGTCCCCCTCCGTGTGGTGCTCCGTCCGTCTCTTGCGCTGGCTGGGCCACAGATAGAGGGTGGTGAGCTACAGTCCTGATCTTTCTGCTTAGGCAGTAGTGGCACATGGGTTTAGATCCAAAGCCCCAGGGTCAAATCCTGCTGCTGACGGCATTACACATTATAACCTCACAATCCAACCAGAGCAAGGAACAGCATGTAGCTACCCTGCCGAGGAATGGCACACAAGCTGGTTACAATCTAGCTCCTTGTTTCAGTGGCTGAATAAACGCCTCCAGCTGGCATAGACGGTTACTTTCCTTTCTGTTTTGCCAGCTAGCCCAGCTCCTATCCTCCATGCTGGAGGGGGATAAGGGAGCTCCTTATACCTCCTTACTCTCCTGCAGGCGCACAATAGGGCTCACGACCCAGCCTAATTTCACTGGGGTGGGGAAGGATTTGAACCACACCTGTGAGTGGCAGAGCCAGGGCTGGCAGCCAAAAATCTTTACATCCCCTATCCCCCACTCCTGTGTACTAATCACTGGCCCTCGTCTCTTCACTTTAATCCAGCCTCCTGTCTCCCTCGTAAGTTTCCCTTGCAGAGATGTTCACAGCAAGCCTGACCCCAGCCAGCGGCAGCTTTGCTGATAGCAGCAAAGGCCATTTCAGTGCGAGCCTGACTTTGTCCTATGGAAACCAGGACGTTGTCAATCAGCAGCATGCTGACTTATTAAAGCAGCTCTTCACCCCGGCTTAAACCTCAGATAGGCAGATAAGGGGCACAGCCGCCTGCCGAATCCATGCAAAATATAAGATGGCTTAGCGTTATTGACAGGCTCCCTGGTCATGGGTAAGGATCTCCCCTTCCCCTCCATGAACTCTCTGTTAGCTCCACCGAGCAATGGCTCCAATGAAGCCCTGTCATTAATCTTCCTCCTAATAAGAGTGCCTCACCCTTTGGCACCTCAGAGCCCGGGCGGTGCTTCTGCCATTCAGGCTTGCTGGCATATTTATACTGTGGTGCTTTGCTCTCCAGCTAATTGGAAATGTTGGGGAACTTTTAATTTGTAACAATGAAGCGAAACTCTTTGGCCCTCTGCATTTGCATAAATTAGGTGGCTCCTGAGCAGAGCTTTCCTGGAAAATGTTCAGGCTGGCTTTCTCACGTTAAATATTCATAAAGCCAGGGACAAAAATACAGTAGCTGGATGGTGAGACAGGAAGCTGAAGAGCAAAGCAGTGTTGATGGTTTATGATAACAACACCTAGCTCTGACATCACCCTTTTTTATCAGTAACTCTTGAGGTACTTTACAAAGGAGGTTAGTATCATTATCCCTAACTTACAGTGGGGAAACTGAGCAATGAAGTGACTTGTCAAAAGTTACCAAGTGACAGAGCCAGGAACAGAACCCAGCTGTCCTGAGTCCCAGTCTAGTGCGCTGTTCATTAGGCCCTCTTCCTTCTCCTACAATATAAGTTCACCATGATCAGCTATTTCCCTTTTACTGGTGCTGTGCCCCCATCCCTCAATCATTACTCTGACTGCCCCAAGTGCTGGCTGAGAGATAGGGAAACAGTCTCATCTGCGATGGCTTATATTGCCCAGATGTGCAACAGTGTTTAAATGCTTCCCTACAACCTCTGTCAAGGTTCCTTCCCAACTCTGAACTCTAGGGTATAGATGTGGGGATCTGCATGAAAGACCCCCTAAGCTTATTCTTACCAGCTTAGGTTAAAAACTTCCCCAAGGTACAAACTTTTACCTTTTGTCCTTGAACCCTATGCTGCCACCACCAAGCGTGTTAAACAAAGACCAGGGAAAGAGACCACTTGGAGACGACTTCCCCCCAAAATATCCCCCCAAGCCCTACACACCGCCTTTCCTGGGGAGGCTTGAGAATAATATCCTAACCAATTTGTTACAAAATCATTAAAGACCCAAACCCCTGGATCTTGGAACAATGGAAAAATCAGTCAGGTTCGTTGGGAGTGTTTTGTTTCAGGTGAGCCTGGCTGTTTAAAAAAGCTGGTGCTCCGCGAACCAGCTGAGCGGCGGGGAACCAGCTGAGCAGCTGGGGACAGCAGAGCAGCAAACAGCAGGAGTTTGCCTGGGAGTTCGCCTGGGGTGAGCCCACTGAGGCTTACACCCTAACGACTTCTCTGAGTAATTACTGCATCTCCTGAGGAAGCTGGTAGTAGGATGGTAATATGGATGGGGAGTGTTCAGCTGTTGTGACCTGAACTGGATGTGCCATGTTTGTCTTTCTTCCACAGGACAGAAGCGACTTTGTGTGTACAAAGTGCAAGCTGGTCTCCATATTGGAAGAGAAGGTTCAAGGTCTGGAGCAACAGGTATCGACCCTGCGTTGCATAAGAGAAACTGAAGATTTCCTGGACAGAAGTCAGGATATGCTTCTACAGGCACAAGTTTCTGAAGATTCAGAGCAGGCTGCGCAGCGGGGACAGGAGGACGGTGAAGAAATTTGGCAACATGTGACCTCCAGAAGAAGAAGGGGAAACCTTCAACGCAGATACAGGTAAGTAACCGTTTCCATGTTCTCTCCACAGGTACCATTGCGGGGAGTGGCCCAGATGAGACATCTGGGGGAAGGGAGCAGAAGGAGACTCCACCAGTTGAAAGGCATGAGATGCACTGTCCTAAGGTTGGAGGTTCCACGACCACACTCCCAAGAGAAGGAGGCGGGTGGTGGTGCTCAGGGACTCTCTCTTCAGGGGGACTGAGTCATCTGTCTGCCACCCTGACCGGGAAAACAGAGAAGTCTGCTGCTTGCCAGGGGCTAAGATTCGCGATGTGACGGAGAGTCTGCCGAGACTCATCAAGCCCTCGGACCACTACCCCTTCCTGCTTTTCCACGTGGGCACTAATGATACTGCCAAGAATGACCTTGAGCAGATCACTACAGACTACATGGCTCTGGGAAGGAGGATAAAGGAGAATGAGGCGCAAGTGGTGTTCTCGTCCATCCTCCCCGTGGAAGGAAAAGGCCAGGATAGGGATCGTCGAATCGTGGAAGTCAATGAATGACTACGCAGGTGGTGTCGGAGAGAAGGCTTTGGATTCTTCGACCATGGAATGGTGTTCCAAGAAAGAGGCGTGCGAGGCAGAGATGGGCTCCACTTAACGAAGAGAGGGAAGAACATCTTTGCGAGCAGGCTGGCTAACATAGTGAGGAGGGCTTTAAACTAGGTTCACTGGGGGAAGGAGACCAAAGCCCTGAGGTAAGTGGGGAAGCGGGATACTGGGAGGAAGCACGAGCAGGAGCGTGTGAGAGGGGAGGGCTCCTGCCTCATACTGAGAACGAGGGGCGATCAGTGGGTTATCTCAAGTGCCTATATACAAATGCACAAAGCCTGGGAAACAAGCAGGGAGAACTGGAGGTCCTGGCAAAGTCAGGGAATTATGATGTGATTGGAATAACAGAGACTTGGTGGGATAACTCGCATGACTGGAGTACTGTCATGGATGGGTATAAACTGTTCAGGAAGGACAGGGAGGCCAGAAAAGGAGGGGGAGTTGCACTGTATGTAAGGGAGCAGTATGACTGCTCAGAGCTCAAGTTATGAAACTGCAGAAAAACCTGAGAGTCTCTGGATTAAGTCTAGAAGCGTGAGCAACAAGGGTGATGTCGTGGTGGGAGTCTGCTATAGACCACCAGCCCAGAGGGATGAGGTGGACGAGGCTTTCTTCCGGCAACTCGCAGAAGCTACTAGATCGCACGCCCAGGTTCTCATGGGCGACTTCAATCATCCTGATATCTGCTGGGACAGCAATACAGCGGTGCATAGACAATCCAGGAAGTTTTTGGAAAGTGTAGGGGACAATTTCCTGGTGCAAGTGCTGGAGGAACCAACTAGGGGCGGAGCTCTTCTTGACCTGCTGCTCACAAACCGGGAAGAATTAGTAGGGGAAGCAAAAGTGGATGGGAACCTGGGAGGCAGTGACCATGAAATGGTCGAGTTCAGGATCCTGACACAAGGAAGAAAGGAAAGCAGCAGAATACGGACCTTGGACTTCAGAAAAGCAGACTTTGGCTCCCTCAGGGAACTGATGGGCAAGATCCCCTGGGAGAATAACATGAGGTGGAAAGCAGTCCAGGAGAGCTGGCTGTATTTTTAAGAATCCTTATTGAGGTTACAGGGACAAACCATCCCAATGTGTAGAAAGAATAGTAAATATGGCAGGCGACCAGCTTGGCTTAACAGTGAAATCCTTGCTGATCTTAAACACAAAAAAGAGGCTTACAAGAAGTGGAAGATTGGACAAATGACCAGGGATGAGTATATAAATATTGCTCAGGCATGTAGGAATGAAATCAGGAGGGCTAAATCACACCTGGAGTTGCAGCTAGCAAGAGATGTTAAGAGTAACAAGAAGGGTTTCTTCAGGTATGTTGGCAATAAGAAGAAAGCCAAGGAAAGTGTGGGCCCCTTACTGAATGAGGGAGGCAACCCAGTGACAGAGGATGTGGAAAAAGCTAATGTACTCAATACTTTTTTTGCCTCTGTCTTCACGAACAAGGTCAGCTCCCAGACTACTGCACTGGGCAGCACAGCATGGGGAGGAAGTGACCAACCCTCTGTGAAGGAAGACGTGGTTCGGGACTATTTAGAAAAAGTGGACGTGCACAAGTCCATGGGGCTGGATGCGTTGCATCCGAGAGTGCTAAAGGAATTGGTGGATGTGATTGCAGAGGCATTGGCCATTATCTTTGAAAACTCATGGCTATTGGGGGAAGTCCCGGATGACTGGAAAAAGGCTAATGTAGTGCCAATCTTTAAAAAAGGGAAGAAGGAGGATCCTGGGAACTACAGGCCAGTCAGCCTCACCTCAGTCCCTGGAAAAATCATGGAGCAGGTCCTCAAGGAATCAATTCTGAAGCACTTAGAGGAGAGGAAAGTGATCAGGAACAGTCAGCATGGATTCACCAAGGGAAAGTCATGCCTGACTAATCTAATTGCCTTCTATGATGAGATAACTGGTTCTGTGGATGAAGGGAAAGCGATGGACGTGTTATTCCTCGACTTTAGCAAAGCTTTTGACACAGTCTCCCACAGTATTCTTGTCAGCAAGTTAAAGAAGTATGGGCTGGATGGATGCACTACAAGGTGGGTAGAAAGTTGGTTAGATTGTCGGGCTCAATGGGTAGTGATCAATGGCTCCATGTCTAGTTGGCAGCTGGTATGTAGCGGAGTGCCCCCAGGGTCGGTCCTGGGGCCGGTTTTGTTCAATATCTTCATTAATGATCTGGGACCAGCAGATCGAGGGACGTGATCGTTCCCCTCTATTTGACATTGGTGAGGCCTCATCTGAAGTACTGGGTCCAGTTTTGGGCCCCACACTACAAGAAGGATGTGGAGAAATTGGAGAGAGTCCAGCGAAGGGCAACAAAAATGATTAGGGGTCTGGAACACATGACTTATGAGGAGAGGCTGAGGGAACTGGGATTGTTTAGTCTACGGAAGAGAAGAATGAGGGGGGATTTGATAGCTGCTTTTAACTACCTGAAAGGTGGATCCAAAGAGGAAGGATCTAGACTATTCTCAGTGATAGCAGATGACAGGACAAGGAGTAATGGTCTCAAGTTGCAGTGGGGGAGATTTAGGTTGGATATTAGGAAAAACGTTTTCACTAGGAGGGTGGTGAAACACTGGAATGTGTTACCTAGGGAGGTGGTGGAATCCCCTTCCTTACAAGTTTTTAAGGTCAGGCTTGACAAAGCCCTGGCTGGGGTGATTTAGTTGGGATTGGTCCTGCTCTGGGGAGGGGGTTGGACTAGATGGCTTCCAGAGGTTCCTTCCAACTCTGTTATTCTATGATTCTTTGATTTTATTAAAAAAAAGAAAGGTAAAAATCATCTCTGTAAAATCAGGATGGAAACTACTTTCCAGGGTATTCATATTCAAAACACAGAGGATCCCCCTCTGGACAAAACCTTAAAGTTACAGAAAACAGGAATAAACCTCCCTCTTAACACAGGGAAAATTCACATAAAACAAAAGAAACTAATCTGCCTTGCCTGGCTAACCTATACTGGTTACAATATTGGAGACTTGGATTAGGATGGGTTGGAGAAGATGGATTTCTGTCTGGCCTCTCTGAGTCCCAAGAGAGAACAACCCCGTAAACAAAGAGCACAACAAAAGCCTTTCCCCGCCCCCAATATTTGAAAGTATCTTGTTCCCTTATTGGTCACTTTGGGTCAGGTGCCAGCCAGGTTAGCTGAGCTTCTTAACCCTTTACAGGTAAGAGGATGTTGCCTCTGGCCAGAAGGGATTTAATAGCACTGTATACAGAAAGGTGGTTACCCTTCCCTTTATATTTATGACAACCTCCTTGCCTGCCGTCCTCAGAAATTGCAAGGCCTTGGTGTTGCCTCAGTGATTCACATGGGAAATGAAAACAGTTTCAGAATGTTGGTCATATCCGTGGCACATAGGACCTGCCTTCGATTGTGCTTATCTCAGTGAGAGTCTGGAGTCATGGCACTGAAAACAGCAGGTTAAAGTGAGTGGAAAGGAGAGCAAAATCAGGCACACTAACCTAGGTTTCAGCTTCAGGCCATTTCTCTGGAATAGGTTTATTTTTCTGTATAAAGGCTGCATTTCAGTTGTGGTTGCTTGTTTGCAAAGCTTCACACAGCCCTAATGAGATGCTGCCTGAAGCAGTCACAGAGTGAATGTCTCAGTCCTAGAATCTAGCGGGAAAGAAGTGATCGAGGAAGGAAAATGAGTGTTTATTCAGCAATAGCAACTGGCCCATTTAGTTACCGTTAAGCAAGAGAGGGGGGAGTTTGAAAAATTAGAACATAAGATCGGCCACACTGGGTCAGACCAAAGGTCCACCTACCCCAGTATTCTGTCTTCCGACACCGGCCAATGCCAGGTGCTTCAGAGGGAATGAACAGAAGAGGTAATCATCAAGTGATCCATCCCCTGTGGCCCATTCCCAGCTTCTGGCAAAAAGAGGCTCGGGACACCATCCCTGGCCATCCTGGCTAATAGATGTAAAATTCAGCACTCCAGGTTTATCTCTGGTTTGATCTAAGCATCTGTCCACACATATGACCCATTATACGCTTCCACAAAATATTTTAATTGCGGACAGAGTGGTGGTTATTTTTTAATCTTTTCTGCACCGCCAGTCAAAGTATACTGAGGGTCAATGCCTCCCTAGTCATTAGCATAATTTACATGCAACATTTTTCGATATTATCATATGAATCAAGTATGAACCTGCATTATTCCCTTAATTCAATATTTATCTCCAGTGCCATTAACTATGGTATTTGATCTAACGGGCTTACATACATGAATATTGAATTCTGCTGCAGTCAAACAGCTGAAATTAGAATGTAAAACCAGAACATGATCACTGCTAATCTAATACACAAACACAGTAAACACAAATTCTGCTGCATTACACTAAGAGTGGGGCTGGCATTTCAATCCAGTTAGCACAGATGGAGCATTTTGTAATTTGTATGTGGGGACATATTCCATGAAGAACACTGGAACCCTGATAAGATTACAGCTGTCAACTGCTGTATATTGCTTTCTGCTGCTGCTTTGGAAAAATCCAAATGCGATGTGTCTTGGGGGAGCAATCGTAGTTTGGTTCAGTCCTAGTGCCTTGCCATTTTCAGCATTGATGGCATGTTTGGGTACCGAGATAAGGATTTGGGGCTAGATTGTGTCACTAGGACACAGTCAATAGTAAGGGGCAGGGTACCATAGACCCTCCTACAGGACAGACTTTGTACTCAGACCTTTGTAGCTAGATGCTTGATTTTGTGCCTTTGGTGTCATCATAGGTGCTCAGAATCCAGTGACGGGGTCATCTAGATACCTAGTCAGATAGACCAAAACCAGCTAGCTTGGACAAAGAACCCTCTTCCCTCCCAAAACTCAGGATTCATAGATTTTAAGGCCAGAAGGGACCTTTAGAGCATCTAGTCTGACCTCCTGTATAACACAGACCACAGAATGTCAGACAGTTAACCCTGTACTGAGCCCAATAACTTGTGTTTGGCTAAAGCATCTCTTTCAGAAAGGCACCCAATCTTCATCTGAAGACACCAAGAGATGGAGAATCTACCACTTCCCTGGGTAGTTTGTTCCAAGGGCTAAACACCCATTGTTAAAAAATCATGCCTTTATGTCTAATTTCATTTGTCTGGCTTTCACTTCCAGTCATAGGTTCTTGTGATGCTATTCTCCACGATGTTAAAAAGTCTTTTAGAAACTGGTATTTCCCACCCCCACCCTATAAAGATACTTATACACTGAAATCAACTCACTGAATCTTTTGAGCCTTCCACCACTTTCAGAATCTGTACTGAACCTGATTTGAGGTTCTGAAATGTTTGGATAATTTTTACTTTCCATTTTCACTAAATCTTCACCAACCTGATCTCCGTCTGGGAGCAGAAATGGAAGCTGTAGAAACTTGGCATGAGAAGTTCTCCTTGCACTATTTTCATCTGCGACTGGACATAAAAAGTCTCTGTTATACTAGTCCAGGTTCTTCATCTGTATGTTCCAGCTGCTTTGTGTTGCTTTGGCAACTCAGAGCAGCTGTCTGGATGCTATGGAATGCCTGTGTGGCCCATGAGGCTGAAGTATATTGATGAGGCTGGTCCACTGAGTGAAATTCTTTCCTATTTCACATTTGGGGACAATGTATACCTTCAAACCAGCGGCACAGCTATGGGTACCCGTATGGCCCCACAGTATGCCAACATTTTTATGGTTTCAGAGTAACAGCCGTGTTAGTCTGTCTTTGCAATAAGAAAAGGAGTACTTGTGGCAACTTAGAGACTAACCAATTTATTTGAGCATAAGCTTTCGTGAGCTACAGCTCACTTCACCGGATGCATTCAGTGGAAAATACAGTGAGGAGATTTATATACACACAACATGAAAAAATGGATGTTTATCATGCACACTGTAAGGAGAGTGATCACTTAAGATGAGGAGTACTTGTGGCACCTTAGAGACTAACCAATTTATTTGAGCATGAGCTTTCGTGAGCTACAGCTCACTTCATCGGATGCATACCGTGGAAACTGCAGTAGACATTATATAGACATGGTCTCTGTGTGTATATAATGTCTACTGCAGTTTCCACGGTATGCATCCGATGAAGTGAGCTGTAGCTCACGAAAGCTCATGCTCAAATAAATTGGTTAGTCTCTAAGGTGCCACAAGTACTCCTCATCTTAAGTGATCACTCTCCTTACAGTGTGCATGATAAACATCCATTTTTTCATGTTGTGTGTATATAAATCTCCTCACTGTATTTTCCACTGAATGCATCCGATGAAGTGAGCTGTAGCTCACAAAAGCTTATGCTCAAATAAATTGGTTAGTCTCTAAGGTGCCACAAGTACTCCTTTTCTTTTAACATTTTTATGGCTGACTTAGAACAACGCTTCCTCAGCTCTCGTCCCCTAATGCCCCTACTCTACTTGCGCTACATTGATGACATCTTCATCATCTGGATCCATGGAAAAGAAGCCCTTGAGGAATTCCACCATGATTTCAACAATTTCCATCCCAACATCAACCTCAGCCTGGACCAGTCCACACAAGAGAGCCACTTCCTGGACACTACAGTGCTAATAAGCGATGGTCACATAAACACCACCCTACACCGGAAACCTACTGACCGCTATTCCTACCTACATGTCTCTAGCTTTCATCCAGAGCACACCGCACAATCCATTGTCTACAGCCAAGCTCTACGATACAACCGCATTTGCTCCAACCCCTCAGACAGAGACAAACACCTACAAGATCTCTATCAAAAATTCTTACAACTACAGTACCCACCTGCTGAAGTGAAGAAACAGATTGACAGAGACAGAAGAATACCCAGAACTCACCTACTACAGGACAGGCCCAACAAAGAAAATAATAGAATGCCACTAGCCATCACCTTCAGCCCCCAACTAAAACCTCTCCAGGGTATCATCAAGGATCTACAACCTATCCTGAAGGACGACCCATCACTCTCACAGATCTTGGGAGACAGGCCAGTCCTTGCCTACAGACAGCCCCCCAATCTGAAGCAAATACTCACCAGCAACCACACACCACACAACAAAAACACTAACCCAGGAACCTATCCTTGCAACAAAGCCCGTTGCCAATTGTGTCCACATATCTATTCATGTAGATACCTAGTCAGGGCCTAATCACATCAGCCACAATATCAGAGGCTCGTTCACCTGCACATCTACCAATGTGATATATGCCATCATGTGCCAGCAATGCCCCTCTGCCATGTACATTGGCCAAACTGGACAGTCTCTACGTAAAAGAATAAATGGACACAAATCAGAGTCAAGAATTATAACATTCAAAAACGAATCGGAGAACACTTCCATCTCCCTGGTCCCTCAATTACAGACCTAAAAGTGGCAATACTTCAACAAAAAAACTTCAAAAACAGACTCCAACGAGAGACTGCTGAATTGGAATTAATTTGCAAACTGGATACAATTAACTTAGGCTTGAATAGAGACTGGGAGTGGATGTGTCATTACACAAAGTAAAACTATTTCCCCATGTTTATCCCCCACCACCCACTGTTCCTCAGACGTTCTTGTAAACTGCTGAAAATGGCCCACCTTGATTATCACTACAAAAAGCTTTCCCCCCGCCCCTGCTGGTAATAGCTCACCTTAAGTGATCACTCTCTTTACAGTGTGTATGGTAACACCCATTGTTTCATGTTCTCTGTGTATATAAATCTCCCCACTCTATTTTCCACTGAATGCATCTGATGAAGTGAGCTGTAGCTCACGAAATCTTATGCTCAAACAAATTTGTTAGTCTCTAAGGTGCCACAAGTACACCTTTTCTTTTCTGATAGACTTCCAGTTGAAGACTCAGGTAGTTTGCATATGGGTTAAGTATCTTAGATAACCATGCTAAACCCACAGATTAAATACTCAGTATAAAGCTCAGCTCATAACCTATTGACAGAGGTTTGCTAGTCACTGCTCTCTGGAATCTATAAATCTCATACAATTCCAATCAGGACAAAAAGTAAATTATCCCCAGATAATCTATCCTGGGTTTCATCCTGATCCTATTTCATGCTGAAACAGGATCTGGGGCTTTAATTAGTGTTTTGTGGTTACAATGCAGGTCAATACAGCTTATAGATACAAACCTCACTATTAGAGCTGAGTGAATAACTGATTTTACAGTTCAGCGCCAAGAAAACGCTCATTTCAGGACACAAAATACCAGAAATGTTTTGTTTTTTCTTGCCAACATGAAAAACCTAAAAAAGAAAAAAAATAGGGTTAAATAAAATATTTAATGATTTTTTCCCTTTTAATTTTATTTCTGAATGCTTTTTATACCCTCCCCCTCTTTTTTTAAAAAAAAAGAAAAGAAAATCTAGCTTGGATGAAACTATTCACCAAATACAAGCTGAATTTGTAAATATACTATTGGCATATATACTATTTGTCAACATTTTCACCCAGCTGTGCTCACGATCATGTCTCAGTGATCGAAGGAGGTCTCATTTACCAAGGAGACGGGAATACCGAGGAGATGAGACATTACCACAGAATAGCTCACCAAGTAACACCTTTAAGTAGGTCAGTTTTGGGACCTAAAACTCCCCTCCCCTTTTAGTATGCAAAATTAGCACTGAATTGCCCATCTATAATGGGTGGAGAGCGTTAATTACACGGGTGATAAGAAGCTGGGGGAATAGGAGGGCAACATCAGGCTTGCCCTTTCTGTACTTGCCAGACCCATCATGAACAGTTTTCTCTTGTTCCAGTAGCTGCTCAAGCATGTAATGATTAGAATTTTTCAAGGACTTAAAGCTTAGTAATACCAAGAGAGCCCCCTGCTCTGAGGTGATATTTCAGAAAACTGTATTTCTCCTGTTGCGGGGGAGGGAGGAAGGCACTGTCTTACTCTGGCAGAATGCATAAAGAATTCACACATCCCACATGCTTCTCCTAGCATCATTTCAGCAGGCGAAGATATTAGTGATGAAAGCACTTCGGATGAGTGCAACAGGCCAGTGTTGAGAAGAGATAGCTGCTACCTTTTCCAGCAGGGCCACGTTGAAAGAAAATCAAGGTCAGGGCTCAGGGACTTTGTCTAGGGTGGAGGGAATCAGTGACACACTGTGTCAACTTGCTGTGATGGGTCTTACTTAGATATTGATGATATCGGGGTCCTTCATGAAAGACAAACATGAGATGAGGTTTTTTCAGGTTTTCCTGCTGGGATACAGTTAGGCTGGAAAATTTCCCAGATGGTTATTACCAGAGTTACACCATACTCATCCTCTCAGTTGCTATGGCCTCAATTCAGCAAGGTGTTTACGTCATATGCCAAACAGTAACCAAATGAGCATGAAGTCGCATGCTTAAAGTCAGGGGCCTGGTGACGTACTAGAGCTGGCGGGAAGAACAATGACGAAATATTGTTTTGTCGGAATTTGCTGAGGCAACAAAATTGAAATGTTTTGCAGACGTGGTTCAACTTCACTGAAGCTCCAATGGAACGCAGATAGGTTTTGAAACCTGCTATCAGAGACTGGAATGTGGGCAGTCGTGCCCAGTGGTTGGACCTGGAGTCATGCCTAATGGTTAGAGCAGGTGACAGTAGCCAGGAATAAAAGCCTGGGGTCAGAGCCAAGTTAGAGGACAGATGCTAGAGCCAAGGGTCAGATGTCAGGAATTTGAGCCGAGGATCAGAGCTGAGTTACCTGGAATGAGGCAAGATGGGACAAAGCTGGGTCCAAGGGACGGGAGAGGCTGGGTCCTGGTGCAAGTGCTAGAGGAACCAACTAGGGGCAGAGCTCTTCTTGACCTGCTGCTCACAAACCAGGAAGGATTAGTAGGGGAAGCTAAAGTGGATGGGAACCTGGGAGGCAGTGACCATGAGATGATCGAGTTCAGGATCCTGACACAGGGAAGAAAGGAAAGCAGCAGAATATGGACCCTGGACTTCAGAAAAGCAGACTTTGACTCCTTCAGGGAACTTGAACCTTGCTGATCTTGAACACAAAAAAGAAGCTTACAAGAAGTGGAAGATTGGACAAATAACCAGGGAAGAGTATAAAAATATTGCTCAGGCATGCAGGAGTGAAATCAGGAAGGCCAAATCACACTTAGAGTTGCAGCTAGCAAGAGATGTTAAGAGTAACAAGAAGGGTTTCTTCAGGTATGTTACCAACAAGAAGAAAGTCAAGGAAAGTGTGGGCCCCTTACTGAATGAGGCAGGCAACCTAGTGACAGAGGATGTGGAAAAAGCTAATGTACTCAATGCTTTTTTTGCCTCTGTTTTCACAAACAAGGTCAGCTCTCAGACTACTGCACTGGGCAGCACAGCATGGGGAGGAGGTGACCAGCTCCCTGTGGAGAAAGAAGTGGTTCGGGACTATTTAGAAAAGCTGGACGTGCACAAGTCCATGGGGCCGGATGTGCTGCATCCGAGAGTGCTAAAGGAGTTGGCGGATGTGATTGCAGAGCCATTGGCCATTATCTTTCAAAACTCATGGCGATCAGGAGAAGTCCCGGACGACTGGAAAAAGGCTAACATAGTGGCCATCTTTAAAAAAGGGAAGAAGGAGGATCCTGGGAACTACAGGCCAGTCAGCCTCACCTCAGTCCCTGGAAAAATCATGGAGCAGGTCCTCAAGGAATCAATTCTGAAGCACTTAGAGGAGAGGAAAGTGATCAGGAACAGTCAGCATGGATTCACCAAGGGCAAGTCATGCCTGACTAATCTAATTGCCTTCTATGACGAGATAACTGGCTCTGTGGACGAGGGGAAAGCGATGGATGTGTTGTTCCTTGACTTTAGCAAAGCTTTTGACATGGTCTCCCACAGTATTCTTGCCAGCAAGTTAAAGACGTATGGGCTGGATGAATGGACTATAAGGTGGATAGAAAGTTGGCTAGATTGTCGGGCTCAATGGGTAGTGATCAATGGCTCCATGTCTAGTTGGCAGCCGGTATCAAGTGGAGTGCCCCAAGGGTCGGTCCTCTGGCCGGTTTTGTTCAATATCTTCATAAATGATCTGGAGGATGGTGTGGATTGCACTCTCAGCAAATTTGCGGATGATACTAAACTGGGAGGAGTGGTAGATACGCTGGAGGGGAGGGATAGGATACAGAAGGACCTAGACAAATTAGAGGATTGGGCCAAAAGAAATCTGATGAGATTCAACAAGGACAAGTGTAGAGTCCTGCACTTAGGACGGAAGAATCCAATGCACCGCTACAGACTAGGGACCGAATGGCTGGGCAGCAGTTCTGCAGAGAAGGACCTAGGGGTGACAGTGGACGAGAAGCTGGATATGAGTCAACAGTGTGCCCTTGTTGCCAAGAAGGCCAATGGCATTTTGGGATATATATGTAGGGGCATTGCCAGCAGATTGAGGGAAGTGATCGTTCCCCTCTATTTGACATTGGTGAGGCCTCATCTGGAGTACTGGGTCCAGTTTTGGGCCCCACACTACAAGAAGGATGTGGAAAAATTGGAAAGAGTCCAGCAGAGGACAACAAAAAT
This sequence comes from Eretmochelys imbricata, assembly GCF_965152235.1. Classification (NCBI taxonomy): domain Eukaryota; kingdom Metazoa; phylum Chordata; order Testudines; family Cheloniidae; genus Eretmochelys; species Eretmochelys imbricata. Next base: position 14,534,216 of record NC_135590.1, on the reverse strand, counting down.
GATTAGGGGATTGGAACACATGACTTGTGAGGAGAGGCTGAGGGAACTGGGATTGTTTAGTCTGCGGAAGAGAAGAATGAGGGGGGAATTGATAGCTGCTTTCAACTACCTGAAAGGGGGTTCCAAAGAGGATGGATCTAGACTGTTCTCAGTGGTAGCAGATGACAGAATAAGGAGTAATGGTCTCAAGTTGCTGTGGGGGAGGTTTAGGTTGGATATTAGGAAAAAGTCTTTCACTAGGAGAGTGGTGAAACACTGGAATGCGTTACCTAGGGAGGTGGTGGAATCTCCTTCCTTAGATATTTTTAAGGTCAGGCTTGACAAAGCCCTGGCTGGGATATTTTAGTTGGGGATTGGTCCTGCTTTGAACAGGGGGTTGGACTAGATGACCTCCTGAAGTCCCTTCCAACCCCGATATTCTATGATGATTCTATGGGTCCAAGACTGGAACAAGGCAGGGGCAAGGCTAGGAACAAGCAGGCCCAGGAGCTATCGCAGCTGTGGATAAATGCTTTGAGCCGCCACCAAGCTGTAGCTGCTGCTGGGCTCCAGAGCTCGTCTGCTGACTCTTCCCATCAGTTAGGCGATGTAGCCAGGTAGGCAGCCCACTCCAGGCCAGCTGTGCTTCTTAGGTCACCCTGAGATTGGCTCTGCCGCAGGTCTGTTTTCCTGACAGCTCACCCACCCTGTTCCTCAGGAGCTCACCTGGCAGACTGCTGAGGGGCTGAAACTTACAGGGTCTGCAACTCCAGGGCACCACCAGGTGGACTGCCTCCAAGTCAGGCCCCAATGGGATTCCAGGGTCCACAGTTCCCACCGGAGGCAGACTGCCCTGGAGCCAGGGCTTCAGTCCCTTCTACGGAGCATATCAACATTTGGGGGTTTTCTTCCTAATCAGAATGAAACCAAATTTGGAAATATCGAAATCCTTTGTGGAATGGAATCATCTTTCTCCGCAAAGCTCTGTTAAGTATCTTACCTTCCTTTCTAGGGCTTGGGGAGGGACCATGCAACAGCTTTTGTTTGAATAGCTTTCTAAAGAAAAATATTCTAAGAAAATGTTCTGCTTCTCCCCTGTCTGAATTGTCCTCTCCCGGGTCACCTGCCACCAGGTTTCCAGTCCATAAGGGATAAAGATATATTCTTAGGAACAAACTATCTGTTTTACTGAATGCTGCAGCGACTATCAGCAAACCTGCCCATGGGACTCAACACAGTTTTACTGATTACTCTAGTACTTGCAGGCCAGGCCTGATCAAGATGTTGTGCCAGATGCTGTATACACACACAGCAAAGGGTGGTCTCTCCCCTGAAGAACTTATGGTCTAAATAAGCATAGGAAGTGTTATGAACTATCCCTTATCAAAGAGAGCAATGGGGAACAGAGACTGCAAAAAGTCTGTGGCAGAGGAGGGAACTGAATGCTGCTCTCTGCAAGCTCAGACCAGTGCCTTAACCACACGACTGTCATTCCTAATACTTGTATTGTTAATGGGAATGGACAGACAGCACAAGATGTCACACAAGATAAAGAGATAAGAGATATGTTGGGAGGGAACTTCCTGTATCGTCACTGTCTTGAAGCATTTGTAAGTTTGAAGAGCGAGAGCTGCTTCACCTAGAAGTACACTTGACTTCAGAGTAGCTTCTGGTTCCACATTCTATCATTCAAAACTAATAATGTTCAGTCATTTCTATAGTAAAAGACCTGCTGCACTCTGGAAACGCCTCTCTGCTAGCTCCCACCTGACTGGTTTTCCATGCTACTTCTTTACAAGACACAATGCAAGAACAAGGGCCACTCTTCCCCAGTGAGATAACTATCCACTACAGTGCACAACAGACTATATACAAAGACTGTGTATGCATGTGTGTGTGTGTATAATATTACAAAATATAGAGTTAATGTACCATGATGGGTGTGTGAACAAGCACCCCAAAATCAGGAGTCAATTACTATTACCTGGCAAATAGCAAATGCCAGTGGGACGATTCATAGATTATAAAGTTAGAAGGGATATTTTGATCATCTAGTCTGACCTCCTGGATAACACAGGCCAAAGAACTTCCCTGAATTAATTCCTGTTTGAACTAGAGCAGAACTTTTAGCAACACAGCCAATTGTTACTAATTATTATCAGCATCACTTACAGACCCTGTGCAGGCACTGTGCAAACCAAGATGAAGCTGCAGCTCCTGCCCCAAAGAGTTCATAATCTAAGGAGGCAAATAAGATTCAAAAGTGAAATGAGAGAGATACAATTAAACAAAATTCATTTTTAGACATGTATATCTTTTGACGATTATAAATACATAGTTAAGTGTATAGTATAGGTCAGGTTACTATTAATTGACTGATATAGTTAATTATTTCCTTTTCTGCCATTCAGCCAGATCTGGGGCCTGATCCAAAGCCCATCAGCGTTAATGGAAAAACTCTCCCATTGCCATGAGTGAGCTGTGGTGAGCAGCATCTCTGAAAATCAGCAGGAACCTCTCTTTACCACCCACATCTGAAAACTTTGATTTTCTGTGTTTCATTTTCACCAGCTGTGCAATGAAGTTGATACAACTTGGCTACTGTCTACTGATAGTTTTGCTGAAAATACTTGAGGAGATGTTTAGGGGTTCAGGGAAAACATATGATCTTTTTTTTCTGGAAAAGCCAATTTTCTCCTGTAAATATATTTCAGTTTGGTTTTTCTCATTGCTCATTTACAAGTGCTGAAACTCTATGTGAGTTGAGGATGTTGGTTGCACAATCAGTCACATAGTCCCTGATCTGAGATTTCCCTTATGCTCGGCTGCAGAAAATGTGACACTGATTAATTTAACTCTTTGAACAGACAAAAGTGCATTTATCTGATGGAAAGCATGTCAGGTTCCTTTGCGGGGTTCTTTTCCGTTGGAACTGTGAGGCTGTTTCTCTCACACACTCATACAGAGAATTCTGTCATTCCAGACCCCTTCCAGCTCAAGGTCTCATGTTGCAACCAGCTCTCCGACCCTGGAGAGCATATGACCACCACTTTAACCTTGTCTGTACTGGATATTTGCCCTGATTTCAGCAACTAGTGACCAGAAATCAATGTAACTCCATGTCTTTTTTTTGTCAACACTAGAGATTTGCAATTATGCTGATTGCTGGCTACCAAAGGCAGAAGTCAGGGCTCTTCTCCAGTATAGTTCAGGCCTTCTCAGTGACTCAGACCACTTCTGAGTGACAGCAAAAACATTCTGTCCATAGCTAGCACTCTACCACTAGCTTATTCCCTGGAGTAACTGAGTGAATAGGCTATCTATGGTCCTCCAAGCCACACCAAATCTAACATCTGTGACACTAACCCATGGGCCCCAGCCCAGCCCTCTTGGATCCATGCTGTGTATAGATGTATACTTTATTTCTTTAAGATACTGTTTCATTCAGGGCTAAATCCTGCCCTTCAGTCTCCCTCCCATATCACCTTGTATCTGGGGTGGGGTGGGTGGGGAGGGGTGGGAAATCCATGCACAAGTGAGCCTGAGAGTCCAAAGGGGCACACAACTTGGGGAGATCCTTCCACCCAGGTGCTATTGATGCTATTGTAATTCACTGCCACCAGTTTGTAATCTATTCCTCCTGGGATTAAGTTTTTCTAATGGTGCACAAGTATCCTGTATTATTGCCAGCCAGTGACCACAAGGGAGGCTGCTACATATTTGAATTTGAACCTTTGGGAAGACTTGAAAGTCAAGACCAATGAACGTTCCACGGATGCTCATCAAGAGATTCTACTTTTGTCAGGCCCAGATTTACCAATGTTCACTTAGTGCACATGCACAGAGCCCCGCCATCTCAGGGATGGGGGGCGACCACTGGATTTGGGTGGGTGGAGTGGTGACCTGGCATGTGGGGTTGCAGCTACAGTCCGGTTTGGCTCAGCTTGCCTCTCCGTCATGACGGGGGAGCTGGGCCAAATTTGAATGAAGGTTGCCACACACCCCAATTTCCACAGTGCACAGCGCCCCAAAATTCTTTAATTCAGCAATGAGCTCATACCAAGCCTAGTGCAGGTTTCATGAACCCTCTAAACTGATACTCGCAGTTTCAAAAATTCCAGCTGGAGGGCAAGATTTTGATATGAGTTCCGCAGCTGTAAATCTGAAGTCACAGCGCCCATGATGCCTTGCAGAAGAGAGGGCCTCTGCTCCCAGGGGTGAGATGCAGAGGCAGTTCTGGATGTAGAGGCAGTATGTGGTGGGCTCCACTTTGTGAGGGTTTAAAAACTTGTAGCAGCTGAGAGGCTGGGAGTCTTGTCTGAGCTCCATCCAGGAGGGACCCCAGCTGCAGTCCCCTGGTCTGATTCAGGAGCAGAGTGTGTATTACCATCCCTTGGTCAGAGGACAGGACATTGCTTTGTGGAGCTCCATGCCTGCCAGGAGCTACTGCTGAGAAATTGCTGGGGCTTCAACCAAGCAGGGAGCCAACGAGGCGACTGCTGACCTTCATCAGAGCCAGCCCAGAGCCTGTTGCTGTGCCCAGAAGTGACTGAGACTGGCATGCAGTGAAGGCAGTGTGAGTAACCTCCACTTCTGTTTGTTTGGGAAAGTGCTTTCTGGGGAAGGGGGAGAATGAAGAGATTTTAAGGCCAGGATCACACTCCAGACCTAGATGAAAAATCCACACCCCTGAGCAAAATAGTTATTCCTACCTATCCTCCCATGTAGATAGAGTTACGTCAGCTGGAGAGCTTCTCCCACCAACACAGCTACTGCCTCTTGGGGAGGTGGATTAACTACGCCGATGGGAGAAGATCTCCCATTGGTATAGAAGCATCTTCATTTAAGCACTACAACGGCACACCTGCACCAATTCTGCATTTTAAGTGTAGACCTGCCCTAAGTGGCTTCCTTAAGTCTCAGAAGAGAAAAAGGAGTCTTACTGGTTAACCAGGATCCAGGGTTACTGAGCTCTAATTATAACAACTCCCAACTTCCCAGGGGCTGCACAGCTTGGATTGATCCCGAGTTAGAATGTCTCTGTCCCTTGTTGCCTTGGCTGGACTATGGTACTGTCCCGACAGAGGATTCAAGAACTTCAAGCATGCCTGCGCCAGCAGGCGTCTAGAACGCTGACATTCAGAGTTGTGCACACTCAGGGCTGGGGGAGCTGGTGCTGGCCTAAATGTAAATTGGATAAGTTTCATTTAGAGCTGTAAACTGCCTTTATGAATTGATTTATTGCAGGGCCCCTGCTGACTTGAAATGGTTGAGACATTTTGACCAATCTCAACCTGTTTTTCTAAGCTCTTGAGTAAAGGTGTGTTAACTGTAATCTAAGAGTATATCGTTTGTATACAGTTCATGGCTGGTTAGACCCATTGCATAGATCAGCTCCCAAGACACACCAGTGAGTGTGTACAGGGCCCAGCCAGGTGAAGGCACCGCCCAAATTAATTTCCTTATAAGTAAAAGGACTGCAGCAGAAGAGTGGGTAGATCACTCCCATCGATGCACCATCACCACTGGGATACTCAGGATCTCCTTTACCTTCACCAACATAGGGTGCCCAGGCACAAAGGTGACTACTGCCTGCTCCCAATTTACCCTAGAAGTTACATAAATTTACGGAGCTAATCTAGATACGCACTAATATAAATAAGAACATAGTAAGTCCACAAAGCACGTTCTACGTATGGGTTTATCAGGAACAAATCTATTGGTAAGGGTAGTTTGTGAGGCCCTATGGTAACTGATCATAGGAAGAGCCCTTTCTTCTAACACAGAACAAGGAACTTTATTTTAAGGTAAACAGGCTGATCCCTCAAGCTACAGTCCCTCTCTGCTTCACTGGAGAGCTTCTGTTTAGAAACGTCCTCACCTGCAGCCAGATGCCTGGCTTCTTACCAGAGGTTTAAAGCAACAGTACACATATCCTTACACCTCTTAGACATGCTGATAGCTGAATTATGCGTTAAGCAAAATGCAGTTACTAGGAATTAAAACAGGTGGCATCCAAGAGGAGGGAAATAGCTGCTGGGTGAGTGTAACTCCCATCAAAACTAATGATTTGTTGAAACCAGATGGGGATGTTACAACCTGAGCAGTGGAGAATTTCCTCAGGAAACCTGAAATGTTTCTATTCAGTGGTGGACAGCAGTGAGACAGACAAAAATCAGGTCAGTTTCATTCAGCAGCTGCCAGATCCCAGGGATCATGTTTCCATTTTCACAGGCAAGTTACAAAATCACAGCTGCAGTGTGCATGGGACCATTGTACAGACGGGGCAAAGAGAAAGACACACTAAAGTCTCAAATAAATATTCCCTTGTCTCAGAAGTTCAAGTTGAGACTCCGGCTAGAAAAAAAAATCAAGCAGTTACCCAGCAAGTTGCCACTTTGAGTAAAATGGAAGATCACGGGTAGTGATCAATGGCTCCATGTCTAGCTGGCAGCCGGTATCAAGCGGAGTGCCCCAAGGGTCGGTCCTGGGGCCGGTTTTGTTCAATATCTTCATTAATGGTCTGGAGGATGGCGTGGATTGCACCCTCAACAAGTTTGCAGATGACACTAAACTGGGAGGAGAGATAGATACGCTGGAGGGTAGGGATAGGATCCAGAGGGACCTAGACAAATTGGAGGATTGGGCCAAAAGAAATCTGATGAGGTTCAACAAGGACAAGTGCAGAGTCCTGCACTTAGGACGGAAGAACCCCATGCACTGCTACAGACTAGGGACCGAATGGCTAGGCAGCAGTTCTGCAGAAAAGGACCTAGGGGTTACAGTGGACGAGAAGCTGGATATGAGTCAACAGTGTGCCCTTGTTGCCAAGAAGGCCAATGGCATTTTGGGGTGTATACGTTGGGGCATTGCCAGCAGATCGAGGGACGTGATCGTTCCCCTCTATTCGATATTGGTGAGGCCTCATCTGGAGTAGTGTGTCCAGTTTTGGGCCCCACACTACAAGAAGGATGTGAAAAAATTGGAAAGAGTCCAGTGGAGGGCAACAAAAATGATTAGGGGACTGGAACACATGACTTATGAGGAGAGGCTGAGGGAACTGGGATTGTTTAGTCTGCAGAAGAGAAGAATAAGGGGGGATTTGAGAGCTGTTTTCAACTACCTGAAAGGGGGTTCCAAAGAGGATGGATCTAGACTGTTCTCAGTGGTAGCAGATGACAGAACGAGGAGTAATGGTCTCAAGTTGCATTGCGGGAGGTTTAGGTTGGATATTAGGAAAAAGTCTTTCACTAGGAGGGTGATGAAGCAATGGAATGCGTTACCTAGGGAGGTGGTGGAATCTCCTTCCTTAGAAGTTTTTAAGGTCAGGCTTGACAAAGCCCTGGCTGGGATGATTTAATTGGGGATCGGTCCTGCTTTGAGCAGGGGGTTGGACTAGATGACCTCCTGAGGTCCCTTCCAACTATGATATTCTATGATTCTGTGATAATGGGGCATCTGCAGATGTAGCATATTGGCTCAGGTCAATATATCCTCTTCTGCATCACATTTGTCCGGGCTAAATAAACGCTGGCTTTTCATACTTAATTTGGTATTTGAATAGGAACTGATCAGCACACATTATGGCTTTTCTACCTTTAATTTCTAATGAAATCGGTACCATGGACCTAAATGGCACCATCCTCTCTTCCCACATAAGATGCAAGATATCTTCAATGACACTCTGGTCTCCTGCAATATAAAGTATAATATGCCCTAAACAGCTCCCTTTTCTGCTGCAGCCTGATCCTGGAAAGGCTTCCATGGACTTCAACCAGAGCTGGATCAAGCGCCTGCTGCAGAACACAACAGGGGTGGTTTTCTTTGTACTAATTCAGGAGTCACTCCATCTAAATCAACAGAGTCCCACCTAGGCGAATGGGAGGCAAATCCAGCCCCACAAGTCCTGTGCTCACATTAGACCTGGTTCTGATCTTTCCTCTGGTGTATCAGAGTCAGGAGCAATGCTATCAACACCAGGATGTAAAATGTATGTGAGGGAGAGCAGAATCAGGCCCAGGTTTTTCCCATATGTTTCTACTAGGGCCTTTGTCACTGGCTGGGAGTGGAGGAAAATCCCAGTGTCCTCCACCTGGAGCTGGACTCATTATGCTCTTTCTTAACCATAGTTGTGTTTCAACAAGCATTTTCTCCTTCATGACCGTACCCGCAACTCCACGAGCTGTCCAGAGTGCATCATCCACATTATTAACTTCAAGAGGTTTCTCATGATTGGTTGCACATAATGAGAAGCCTGCCTCAGTACAGATGGATCCATTTTTTGTTGTCACCAGCAGAGTTGCCAGGCCTCAGGGTTAAGAGTTTATTAATTATTATTATAATTATTGTGGCATTCCTCTGATCCAGGGGGCTGAGCTGTGAGAGCAGGCACCGCACTGAACACTGTATCCCTGAGCAGAGTTAAACCAGATAATTCCACATAGATACTGTGTTCCAGGGAGATCCAGAACCAAGACTTTAGCTATGGTCCATCCCCAGCTGATGCTTCTGTTGTCTTGCCTCAGAACACTAAGGAACAAGAAAGCTGGCAAAGTAATAAATGAGGGACAGATCAGGACTCCAGGCACAGCCCAGGGCAAGGCATAAATTGCTCCACTGGGATGTGCGGAGCCCCAGAGACTTAACTATCTCAAGACGCAGTTAAGGTTGAAAATACGTATCCGTATCTTCAGGTTAAACAACCGTAGAGGGATGTTGTAATTATCCCCAAACCAGGCATGACAAACCCAGCACATTCAGAGTTTAGGTTACACTTAAAAGTAATCCAGACAGGGTGCAGCATTGGAAATGCACAGCTAGGCCCTCAAACAGTCTTCACTCTGTCCTGTATTGGTACCACATGTCTCTGATTAAGGCATTTTAGTGTTAGTGATTCCAGATGGGATCAAAACTATTTTTAAAGGCATGTGGGGTCCGCGACCCACCTCCCCCCATGGTGTCAACAAGTTTACAATGGAAATAGATTGTAACTGAGATAAAGGAAAACAGAGGGAAGATAAATTGCCCACATTCACACAGTGGCAGAGCTAGGAGAAAAAGCCAGGTCTTCTAACTTCTAGCCCAATGCCTCATCCACTAGTCTATATTGCCTTGCCAAACGCAGCCCCAAATCATGATACCTCCACTCCATCCCCTACCTGCACTGGCTCAGCTGTACTGGCCAGAGAATAGATAGGATGAAGCCAAAGCCCTGGCTTAGTCCCCACACATTCCCCTCCCACCTGCTCTGGGAAAGGGTTTAACAGATGAACAGTGTCACAGATCAGGGCAACTATACCTGTATGCCCCCTCCCTAGTCCAACAAGTGCACCCACTCTAAGCTCCTGGCTCCCCGGCTGTCACCTCTCTTGGACAGAGACATGTGTCTCTCTCCCTCCTGACTGGGTATTGCCAGGCTGCACAGTTCCCTGCCTTTACTGTGAATTTCCCAGCAAGTCAGACTGCTTTGCTTTCCTGCCTCAGAGGCTATAAACAGCATAATTGCCCACAGTTAAGGCACCAGCCAGCTCTTTCTAGGCAAGCACATTTGTTCTTTAAATGAAAGCATTAGAGAGAAAACATATTATAAACAATAAAGGACCCTACACACAGGCTAAACAGCTTAGCAGAGGTCACCCCAACTCCAACAAGATCTCCGGTAAGAGTCAGCCCATCAAACCCCACCAAGGGGATTCTCCGGTGGCTACAAGCTTGTCCCAGAACAAGCACACTCATGAAAAGTGGAGTCTCTGCATAGACAGCCTGGGCCTTTGATCTGGGACAAGGTAATTCGTAGCCAGTGCGTTTCTCCAGAAGGTTTAGCTTCAAAAGACTGGTTGTTTGCATAACCAGAGGAGTTACATTTGAATAAATGGAGATTTCCCAGGAGACCCACTGGACTTTAAAAGTGCACATAGCTTCAAATAGTCCTTCGAAGCCTATAAAACTTCCCAGGGTTCACGACTCAGGTCCCCTGCAATCATACGTAAACATTTTTAATACAACGAACTCCTAAGGTGCTTAAGCTCAAGTCCACAAGATTTGTCCAGAATACTGCAGGAGATGGCTATCTCTGTCACACACAGTCCATGTTTCCTCTTGGGTGCTTTGATCCAGGGTCCAGATAGACAACCCAGAGCTGTAAAGGAGGTTGCATCTCATCTGCAAGAGGCGTGTAGACCATCTCACAGCCTAGCACTAAATAATTAAAGCCAAAGGGTCAAAGTGGCGGGGGGAGGATTCCTATTATTGTAATTATTATTCTAATAATAATTATTACCTATTTACTTTAACAAAGCAGCGGATGATGATCCGCCACTTGAGAATCGCTCGCCACGACTCTATTGATGAATGAAACAAAGCATAACTTATTTTCTATTAGAAAATAATTCTGATGTATGAATGTGTCAATGTTTATAATTACCACAGTAATGTATATTCCCGGCTCTTCGTGGCTAATTTTTCATCTTCATGATTATTCACTTGTTGGTGACAGTGAAGGTTTTTTCCACCTCATAAAGCGACAAGACTTGCAGGTCAAAATGGTGTAAAGGTATTTCATGTTAAAAAAAAAAAAGGAGCCCGTAAATGAAGTCAAGGAGAACAGAGTGCCATAGGTGAGATGTAATTACAAGAAGCCATTCTGCATTCTGAATCAGGCCTCTTGGTGTGGATCCAGTATGCATCTCCAGAAGACCCAGGAAGTGTAATCAATACACCTGCCATGCACCATGCAGAAAGAGCATCCTTCCATTTTAGGCACCAGATTGTCAGTAGAGCTCAGCTCTGATTTTGGCAGAAGGTGAGGGATCTGATTATCAAAAGAGCTTAGTACGCTGGGTGCATTTGGGTGCTAAGTAGACCTGGGCAAAACACTTCAACTGAACCATATTTCATTAGAATATAAAGATCTGTTGAAACTGAAACACTTTGCAAAACTAGGTCAATTTCGCCAGATTTACATTTAGGAAGAAAATGGGGGGGGGGGGGAATCTGACAAAGTCAAAATGTCCCATTTTGATATCACTGGGATGAAATGTTTCAGGTTTTCATTCGTGTGACCCATGCGCTGCTTCACATGGAAGAGGCAGGAAGACACCCTGCTAGCCATATCTTTTGTCACCCCAGTGGCACTTTGGTGAAAATTGAGTGCCCACACACATCCTCTGAGGCTTCAGTCTAGTGCCATTCCCACAACCCTCAATCTTTAAGGCAAATCATGCAGTCCTTACTTAGGTACCGATCCTGCAAACACTTATGCTGGTGAGTAATTTTTCTCATGCAAGTAGGTCAACAGGACTATTTTGTGAGCAAAGTCACTCCACATGCATGTGTGCGTGTGTGTAGGATTGGGAATTTAGTTTACTCTGTCCAGGCTCAGACCAAACCTCGCAATGAAATGAGCAGTTTGTGCACAATCTGAGGGCTCAATTTTAAGTTTACTCCCCTTAAGTAATGGGTGGCATTGGCAGCAATCCAGGAGTGAATTGTGCCTCTTGGAGTCACAGCTAAGTAATCTGCTACTGGTCTCCACAACTAGTGCACGTGCCGCTTGGAACATGCTTCCCACAAACATTCGTACCGCTAACACTCAATTGCTGCCATGTGCACAGCAGGAGCATGGAGGCAGCAAATGCATTAAAAATGCAAATGAATAATTATGTTTTGTGCTATTCACCCAGCTCTAGCCATAAGGTCATTAACAAGTTGAACCCTGCTTCAGACTACACTGGACCATCTCCAAATACAGTAAAATAGAAACAAAATCTGTTCCCCCACACTGAATCTAGCATCACGCTCCTGAAGCCAAAGGAGCAACACAGCTGCAAAACCATTGTAAGTAGGGGAGAATCAGGACTCGTGTGGCTTGGTGTGAATTTTGCCTTTTCCAACAACACAGACACAGTAGACTCACTCTCCTTTGCCGGGTTAACCTGCTGCTCAAACATCCTGGCTCTCTCTTGGTGGTCATTGGTCTCCTGGGCTGAATGTGAAATTTCCATGTCATCTTACAGATGGACTCAAAAGAGTAATTAGTTTAAGAACATAAATTGGAGTTGGAGTTGGTGTTGGTCCTGCTTTGAGCAGTGGGTTGGACTAGATGACCTCCTGAGGTCTCTTCCAACCCTAATATTCTAGGATTCTAGGATAAGAATGGCCATACTGGGTCAAACCAATGGTCAACCTAGCCCAGCATCCTGGCTTCCGACAATGGCTAGTGTCAGATGCTTCAGAGGGAATAAACAGAACAGGGCAATTATCAAGTGATCCATCCCCTGTCATCCAGTCCCATCTTCTGGCAGTGAGAGCTTTAGAGCTACCTGGACCATAGGTTGCATCCCTAACTATCTTGGCTACTAGCCATTGGTGGACCTATCCTCCCTGTATTTATCTAATTCTTTTCCCGACCCTTGTCCCTTGATTCTGGGATTAAATATCAAGGCAGTGCAGCAAGGTACACTATAGCCATATTTATGATAAGTACTCTAATGTACACGCCACACGACATAGGGAGCTCGGCAACCATTTTACTGTGCAGATTCATTCAATCTGAAGCAAGGGCTGGACAGAAATGACTGTCTTTTAAAGTGATGCTGCTAATTTGAAATTGGTTCAATAACACTTCCGCTGCTAAACTGCATTGCAATTTCTCTCATGGCCAAATTCTAACATTTGGGCCAATTCTTCAGTGCGTGTAAATCATGCCACTGAAGTTAATGCAGCTGTACTGATATACACCAGCGGTGGACCTGGCTCTTATTATTTATACATCAGTGTAAATCCTCTGACTTCAGTAGAACCATTCCAGCTTTACCTTGGTAAAACTGAGATCAGTATCAAGCCCCAGAAGGATAGTTAAGTTCTGTAAGATACAGCTAATGGTTATATCACCAGCAATTCCGTCCTCTGGCTGTTTTATGGGAACATTTTCTTTGTGGGTTTCTAGATTTTTCTAGCACTAAAAAGAAAAGACAAAAACTGTCTCAAATTCTCACTGCACGAAAACACCTTGCTGCAGAAATGTCTATTTGCAATCAAGGAAGCATCTCTCTGCTTGAGGATCGGCTGGATGTTCTGAGTGGGAAACACCCCAAACAGATGTCTTGCAATTAGACGATGATGAGAGATTAATGCTGTGTAGTCTTACTTCCATTTCTACCAAGCAGTGCCTGCTCCCTTTAGAAAAGACTAATATTTTTTTCCAGGAATATATTTAGCAATAATGTTCGCACTCCTGTATCCTGGATCTTTCATATTTAACCATTGTTGGGTCTGTTGATTTATTTGGAGCTGTTTAATTTTCACTATTTTCTTTGGTATGCAGTGATGGCTCAATGCAAAACAACACATGTCTTCTCCCACTAGTGAATGGTCTGACTGTGGGGTGAAAGCCTGACCCCACTGGAGTTTGCCATTGATTTCAGTTGGGCCAGGATTAGAGCTGTAAAGTTACTCAGATCTGTGCAACATTAAGCCCCCAATTCCTTATTAACAGAGCTGAGCAAATAACTGATTTTTCAGTTCAGCCTCCAAACACAGCTTGACACGATTCGACATGGATTCACAAAATGTTTCAGTTGAGCCAAATCTGCATTTTTTTTTGAAAAAAAAAGTCACCCCAAAAATGTCACCCAAGCTCTACTTATTACTGGCTGAATTGTGGCATTGAGCCACAGGCACTAATGGGGGTGGCGAACTGAGAGGAATTCAGCCTCAGAGAAGCATGGGGCCTGCTAGAGATTCCTGGTTATGCTGCAGGGACGGCCATCTGCCACACTACCGCAGCTTTCCCAAGGAGGCAGGGAGGGAACCACAGGCTTTGAATAATGCTTTTATTCAACCATTATGGGGGAAGTTTGAGAAGCACAAAAGGAGCTAGGCATCAAGCTCCTACTGACTCTTATTGGGTATCTCACTGCCCTTTCTGCCTTTGATGGTCTCCCCCTACACTGACAATATAATGCAGGAATTCAGACGCAGCGCCCTGCTCAGAGAGCCGCCACAACTCCATCTCCATGACTCTGTGGCCTACACTCCGCAGCACAACCAGGAACCTCTAGCATTCACGAGATGGTGCTGTGGCATGACCACTCAAGCCATGCAGCATGCACACCCCCTGGCAACTGGCCAGGCTCTGCATCCTAGCCACCTTTCAGGCCAGTTGCTTCTACGGGGGAGCTATGCATTGGCAGCCCCTGCACTGCACTGATGGCTTGTCTACCTGGCGGGGTAATGCGCTCTACAGGGGGGTGATTTCTAAAGCCCACTAATGTGCTGCACATTAATTGGTCCATGCTGGTGGGCTTTAATGCAGTGGTGTTTGACATAGTACTATGTTAAAGCACACGAGGGAACCTTTACTGCAGGTTGTACAAGGACCAGTTAATACGCAACATGTTAGTGGGCTTAGAAATCACATTCCGTAGAGTGTATTACCTCACTTTGTAGACAAGCCCTGAGACTGCAACTCTACACTGCAAAGACAAACCTGCAGCACCGGGTCTCAGAGCCAGGGCCAATTGACTTGGGCTCGCGGGGGTTGGGCAGCAGGGCTAAAAATAGCAGTGTAGACGTTCCTGCTCAGACTGGAGACTAGGCTCTGAAACCCAGTGAGAGGGATGGGTCTCAGAGCCTAGGGTCTTTTAATCAAGTGTAGACATACCCTCTGTGACTGCAATACCTAGCTCTCATTCATGCTGAATGAGAGAAGAGGAAACTTCACCCTCCCTCCCATGTTATTGCATAAGGGGAAGGAAGCCCATGATCTTGCCCTAAATGTGGGCCACATTCATGGCAATGGAGCTACTCCAGATTTACACCAGTGAAATTAGAGGAGTAACTCCAGGGTTGCACTGATGCAAGTGAGAGCAGCTCTTGGCCCCATATTATTAGACTGAAACCAGAGTAATTCAGACTGCCTGGGTTGACAGAGACTTGGAATGAGGCCATCTTTAGAGTTCACTAGTAGACAGTTTTTCAAACCTACCTTTAAATTAAACAGCAGCTCCCGAGGACCAATTTAAAATCTATTTTTATTTCCCACCCAGGAAGCCTAGAAAAGAGTTTTTGAAGAAAGCCTCTTTCAAAGTCTCTGGTGACTCAACTAATTAAATCAGGAATCTTACATGGAAATAAATAAATAAAAATACATATACGTATATACACACACACTGTTGTAGCCTCAAATTTGATCTGCCATAAAAAGAAAGTAGACCATTTTAAAGTCTTTTTTTGTTTATTTGTTTCATCCTTTGCAAATTCATGAGATTCTAGGAAAATTGCTAAAACAAATTGCTAAGAATGACTTCTTGCTTTACAAAATGGCACTTGCTGTTCTTGAAACACCAAATAATTTAAGGACATAGTGCACATAGCTATGAAATAGGGATGACTTTGGTCATCTGTGTACTGTCTAGGCACTTTCCCTCTGTGCAGAGTTCAGCAGGCATTTTGTTCCCACACTTGGCTCTCACCTGGATACTTTACCTTTAGTTCTTTCTTCTTGTTATTTTTTGCTAATCTAAAATCAATGTCATCTTAGACTGAAAGTGCATATATTGCTTTTTATGTACAAAAACATCATTAGCAAAATGATTTAACACTAATACTTTGCATTTCTAAAATGCCTCCTACATCAACATCTAAAGGTAATCCATAGACGCTAATGAGTGGAGCTTCATGACACCACTGTGAGCTAGACCTGGGGACATTTAATATCTCCATTTAATAGACTGAGAAGATGGGGCACAGAGAGATTAAATGATTTATCAAAGGTCAAGCAGGACATTTTCAGAAAACCCAAGAGCGGACCTAGATCTCTTGACTCCTGGCCTTGGGCTTTAAGCAGAAGCCCATCCTTCCTCCCCGCAGGATCCCCTTCTGCCATGCCTAGATATGTTCTGTTCTTTATTGCCATCTGGCCAACCGTGGCTCCTCCCAAGTCCCTCCCCTGGAATTCAGGCAAGTCCCAGCGGATTTCAAACTATTGCCCTGAATAGAAGGATAAACTGCTTCCAAAAACTAGGGTGCTGACCCCCAGCCAATGTCGCTTCCAAATCCGAACACAAACAGAACCTTTATGAAGGCTCTTAAAAGCTCAATAAACTCATCTGAGTCTCTACCCAATAAGCTCCTTGCCTTGCTATACATGCCCACCTACATTTTGCGGTCTGAGGAGACCAAGACACAAAAGGTTTCCAGTTGCCCCTCGCTCAACATTTCCCACATACCTTGACCAATAGTCTTATGTTTAGATCTGGACTAACTATGTTCACATTCTGCTGAGCTCCATCCCATGGCATAAGGTTCACAAAAGACCATCTGCTCTGTGGAACCTCGAGGTATCCCCATATGGGCAGATCGTGTAGGTGGCATACTGTGCTTACCATCAGGAATACCTTCAATACTGTAATGAGATTTCCTACTTACTTGCAAGTGGTAAATATTAACCTATTTAGTGGAACCACTTCATGTGGCCTCTGTTACAAGGGGCGGGTGGTAAGGAGGGGAAGTGACTTAGCTGAACGTGTACATTTGACTTACAATTTACAAACCAGACATGACAAATGTTCTATTTGCACAAGACTTTCAGTCTCCCAGCACACAAAGGGTTAGAACTAATTAATTCTGCAAAACCAAATGTCCCTGGCTGAGTTGCACCTGAAGCACTTTCCTGTCTTGCAAAGCTCTCTGTAATATTTTGTCTTTCAGATTGGCTTGTGGAGAGCAAATATCAGGCATCTCCTAAATATTATGCCTGCAAAAAATAAAAATAAAAATGATGCACCCGTTTTCACACTGATGTTTCAGTGGGGACCTGGATGCAAAAATGGCCCCTGGTTCATTTTGTTTAGAGAGGCTCTCGGAGTTAAGATGGAATTTGGGTCCAGATTATAAGCACTCCAAAGTGTGGAAGAGTTCAGATCCATTTTTTGGATGCAGATATATTTGCAAAACTTGGATTTGGATTTTGAACATATTCAAAGATCAGTGTTGTTTGAAATCCAAGATTTTGGTTTGAGCCTATAAGAAGTTTTGCGGGCCCAGAGCATTGTTGTTTTAGGCATGATATTTTGTGCATGCAGCTTAAGATGTTGCTCTGAACTTAAATTTGACAAGAGAGGGATCTTCAGGCTAGCAGACAAAGGTCTAACAAAATCCAGTGTCTGGGAGTTGAAGTTAGACAAATTCAGATTATAAATAAGGTACAAATATTTAACAGGGAAGGTAATTCACCTTTAGAACAACCTATCAGAGTTGTGGTGGATTCTCCATCACTGGCACTGTTTAAATCAAGCTTGTGTGTTTTTCTAAAAGATCTGTGCTAGTTTAAATAGGAATTATTCTAAGAAGTCCTCTGATCTTTTTTAGACAGGAGCTCAGACTAGATGATCACAATGGTCCCTTCTGGGTTTGTAACCTTTGAATCTCTGACTGGTTGAAACATCAGTTCTGAATTCCTGCCTCTCCCTCAGTTCTATCTTGTTACAAAACATTCATCCTAATAAGAAACAAACTCTTTTATTTTGTTTATTTCTGTATTGCTTCATAAAGAGCCAGATCTTCAGCTGATATAAATCACTGATGCTGCAATTCAGTGGACCTATGCTAGAATACACCAATTGGCAGTGTGCAAAGGTTCAGGTAATGATACCAATCTGGCCCTATAGCTGCTGTTAAAGCATATATATTTGAGTGCACCCGCTCTTTATAGACAGCGAGAGTGACAGAGAGAGATGAGAGATGGGGAACAGCCAGAACCAGCAAAGGAACCAATGTACAATTAGACATGTATGCTCAAATAAATTGGTTAGTCTGTAAGGTGCCACAAGTCCTCCTTTTCTTTTTGCAGATACAGGCTAACACGGCTGCTACTCTGAAACCTGTACAATTAGACTGATCTAATTGTTTCCAATTGTTTCCAATTGTACCCGCTGCACAAAAGCCCTTTGGGGAAGGAACTGTCTTTTTAAAGAGCATGTGCCTACTACTGTAATACAAATAATGAACAGTAAGAAAAATAATTTCAAAGACATGGTTTGGGGTAAAAGATTCCTAATGTATAATTTACCTTGGATACCTCCAAAAGTACCGGGCTCCAAGGATATGAACAACAAGCCCAAAAGGGGTTAAAAGGAACAGTTCGTTATGGGTGAAATCTTGGCCCTAATGACAAAACTCCCACTGACTTCACTCGGGCCAGGATTTCATCTTATTGAATAAAGAAAAAAATGTAGCATCAGTAATTCCCCCTGCAATACATACACTCCCATCCTGTCCCTAAATCGCCTCATATTCTCTGCTTTATAACAAAGGTATGAAAATTTCAGCCCACCATGTGCCCTGTATGGAGCTCAAAGAGTATTCAAGGAATTAGAAATCCTTTTAAGTTGAGTGAGTAGGAGCCCTTAATTGGTCATTAAGGGCAGTCTAATTACACTGAGGAATAGAGTGAAAAGTAGTCCTCTGAATCTGGTTGCATGCGAAGTACCATCTCCACTCCCTCCCCTCCTTGGACGTGCCTGTTTCTGCAAAGACAATGTATCTTTGGCAAAGTCATTCCATAAAATTAAAACAAACAAAGAGGAAAAAACCAATTTCCAATCTTAATGTAACCAGACTATTTCAGTTCCTCAAACCAGCAGTAAGCCTAGTATGTCTAGTCACTGTATTAAAAGCATTACCAATGGAAGATCACAATCTCTTTCAGATTGGGTAGGAAAGAAATTGACAGACTATCCCCCAGCCATATATTTCTCCAGTTGTTATTTGGAGAGATTCATAGAAATCGCAGAAAGTACATATTTGTTTTCTGTCCACCGTCCCCCAGTCCCCGCACCTTGAACAATCTTGTTATAAAATTTAACGATTTAACACAGTGTGATGCTTGTGGCTAAGCAAACGGGAAAGTGACAAGAGATAAGGTTGAGCTGCCCTTTGCTCCTTCTGATACACAAGATATTTCATGCATCTGAAGCCTTGGCTATAACATGACTGGAGAAATTTCAAAATATATTAAAGTTAAGAAAACTAGGCACAAGGAAACTGTAACCTTAATCAGTTGGGAAAGCAAAAAG
Source organism: Eretmochelys imbricata (assembly GCF_965152235.1). Classification (NCBI taxonomy): domain Eukaryota; kingdom Metazoa; phylum Chordata; order Testudines; family Cheloniidae; genus Eretmochelys; species Eretmochelys imbricata. Next base: position 14,515,161 of record NC_135590.1, on the reverse strand, counting down.
AATCTGTTTCTCTCTCCCTTATTCTCGGCTCTCCCAATTGAGTTGCACCTGCCTGAAACCACAAAGCTTTTTAATGTTCTATCTTACTTCATCTACTCCTACTTGGAATGTTATAGTTTCAGAATGGAAAGCAATTTTCTTTAATTGATCATTGAGAGTCACTATAGCATGTGTTTCAGAGTAACAGCCGTGTTAGTCTGTATTCGCAAAAAGAAAAGGAGTACTTGTGGCACCTTAGAGACTAACCAATTTATTTGAGCATAAGTGTGTGACTTGGCACATACATTCCATCCCAGAAGCACTTCTGTCATTCCAATGGGGAGACAATAAATATGACCATAAACGCCAACAAAAACAGAATATGGCTTTTTTCCAAAGACTGATTACAAAGCGAACAACTGTCTTTTATGAAGATAGTGATTATTGGTCCCTTTTGGCGGTTTTATGCAATTATATGAGCACATCAAGGCAACCCTTTGATTTTTACTTGTGTTACATTCTACAGTTTGCTGTAAATAAATAAAAACATTGATAGTTTGTGTTTTGGCCACGGTAAATGCAGAGTTGAGGGAAAAAAATCGATACAATTTTCTTTTATTGCTGCCATTTCAAATATCTAGTTGATCTGAATACGAAAAGAATATAGTGGCTTGATTTATTATATCAAGCATTTCCAGGGTGAATAAACAAGCTTTATTGGTTATTTTATACATCTAGATATGGTATTTAATGGCTATTTAAGCAACAATCCAACTGCCAGCTACAGCAAGGAAATATGTCAGACCTCATAGCTATGAATTATGCTGTCAGAACAGGCCTATACTCTGCTAATGTAAATAGGACTTCACTTCAAAAGCTGTGAATGTTGGGTATGGAGAGATTGCCTGCTTCCATCACACAGCCCAAACTGCTTTGTGGACTGGGTCTAGCTCTTTCTCCAGCCAAGAGGACTGAAGTATCCAAGTGACACAAGTGTAGTGGACAATGATAGGATAACAGTTGAGTTTATAGATGTAGAGCAAGCAAGGAAAGAGAAATAGGAGTGGGCCTGTTAGCTGAAAGAAGACAGAGAGAGATGGACTCTTACCTAGACTATGGTTGGTGTTCTAGCAAAATGGATGTGCTGTTGCAAGGACCACGTACACAGCTTCACTTAGGCCTGGATCCACAAAGGGACTTTGGCGTTGTGACGCGGAGCGTGGCAATGCCAAACTTTTAGGTGCCTAGAAAATCACTGGGATAAGAACGGAATCCACAAGCCTGAATTTGGCACCCGGGCTCCCTCTACAATGAATGGGGAGAAATAGGTACCTCAGAATGTGACCCACAAGAGCCACCTCCCCACCTAAGCTAACCTGTGGGAGATGCCAATGAGTGGGATGTGTTCTAAGCCTCGACCTGCTCATGATGTTTGGCACCTGAGTCAGTGCTACAGGGAGCTACCTCTCTCTGCCAGCAACTCTCAGCCACGAACCCCTCTCCTGGGGACAGGCAGTGTGGACACCTAAGCTGATTCTTGCAAGAATAGCGTAGGCCCCTTTCTAATGCCACACAAAATGGCTGAAGGGCAAAAAGGCAGCTGCTGTTATAAGCTTTAGCCCAGTGCTTAGAGCACTCGCCTGGGATATGAGACCCCAGTTCAGTTCCCCCTATGCTTGACAAGAAAAAAGGTTTTGGCCCGGGGTTTTGCAGAGCCAGCTGACAAGGTGCCACTCCCTGATTTCCGGAAGCTAGAAGTCTGCTTCTCTGCTCTGTTGCACAAGTTATACAAGTTACACACCAGAGTGACTCCATTCTGTTAGCACGGTGACAGCAGCAGAAGATCAGTGCAACGGAGTGGGGAAGCTAGTTCTAGAAACGCACATAAGAATCTAAACTTTGACTTACGTTTGAGTCTGTTTCCACCCCTTTTCCTTGCAAAAGCCTTGAAAAGGCTAGCAGATTTAGAGTGGTCACTGGAGTTGCCAGGGACCAGCTGCTTGGCTCCATCACCATGTACCAAGGTTAATTGGACCCACAAGATCCCTGTCCCCTGAGACACAGTTTATGTAAGATAAGTCCACTACTTTTGGGGTGCACCTCAAAGAATCATCACACTAACCCACTCCCCTGTGCTTGGCCTGGCCCTCTCATAGTGGACAGGATCTAGTTAGCTTTGGGGGAGGGAGCAGGCCCATTTTGCAGGCCCATCCAAATGTGCAAAGGCCATTCCAGCTCTGCCATTATGGGCCATTAAGTGAATGCAATGCGTGTGTCTGTACAGCTGCATCAGTATCCTCTGTGCTTTAACTACCCCACTTTCTCCTGGTCAAATAACATAAAGGAATTGTACACAGCTGCAGTTCTTCACAATGACCCATTCCATGTTCAAATGTGTACGTCTGGCTCTATGGAGGGAGCTTTTGTGCCTGTCTGAAATCTTCATCTACAAGTGTAATGAATGTGTAACCCACCAGTGAGTGTACAGTGTATGTGTAACACAGGCTCTCATCTTTACCGCGGCAAGCACGTTTCACATAGTTCTTGTCTCCTGCTGCTTTCTTGCTCACACCAAGACATAATAGCCGGGTTATACCACTGGCCTCTGGATCAGAAGATATTAAAGAAGCCACAGAATCTAATAAAAGAGTAATCACTTGCAACTTCAATTCTCCATCCATTAACTGGTCAAATTTCACATTGGGATGCGATTTAGAGAAGCAATTTCTCAGCCTCATGAACAGTTGTTTCTTGGAACATCTAATTCTGCAGCACGCAAGAGGAGAGAGTGTCCTAGCAGGAGTTGATTCAAGAAGTAACCACTGTGTAGGGATGATCACTATATAATTAGCTTGTGGGAGGGATCATACCCCTGTCACACAACTGTCGAAAGGGGTAATTGTAAAGGCTGTCTTGACATCCCGGCAAAGTCTGCTTGGGACAATTATTAACCTTTGCAGTAAAGCAAATCCCCACACAGTGCCAGTCTGAGAATCATAGAATCATAGAATATCAGGGTTGGAAGGGACCTCAGGAGGTCATCTAGTCCAACCCCCTGATCAAAGCAGGACCAATCCCCAATTAAATCATCCCAGCCAGGGCTTTGTCAAGCCTGGCCTTAAAAACTTCTAAGGAAGGAGATTCTACCACCTCCTTAGGTAACACATTCCAGTGTTTCACCACCCTCCTAGCGAAAAAGTTTTTCCTAATATCCAACCTAAACCTCCCCCACTGCAACTTGAGACCATTACTCCTTGTCCTGTCCTCTTCTACCATGAGAATAGTCTAGAACCATCCTCTCTGGAACCACCTCTCAGGTAGTTGAAAGCAGCTATCAAATCCCCCCTCATTCTTCTCTTCTGCAGACTAAACAATCCCAGTTCCCTCAGCCTCTCCTCATAAGTCATGCGTTCTAGACCCCTAATCATTTTTGTTGCCCTTTGCTGGACTCTCTCCAATTTCTCCACATCCTTCTTGTAGTGTGGGGCCCAAAACTGGACACAATACTCCAGATGAGGCCTCACCAATGTCGAATAGAGGGGAACGATCACGTCCCTCGATCTGCTCGCTATGCCCCTACTTATACATATGTATATACAAATAATATACATTATTTTCTCATATAATTATATGTATAATTGTAAATGTACAATTATATATGTATATGTAATGACGTATTCTCATTGTAACTTATACAGCTCCACAATGAGATGTTCTGTGCCATTGGTCCACTATGGGTGGGTGGGATTGTATCTCTAAATAAGACATCTCTGCTCAAGGTATATTGCCAGTTAATTACCACCAACCTAAAAGATGTGTTCAGGGTAGTCAGGGTTATTCATCTCTGATTAACTAGAGTTAGGTCTGATGAGCCAGCAAGTTACATTTTCCACCTGGGAAAAAGGCTAAGCCCAGAGATAAGTGACAGATGAGTACATCAGAGACAGAGAAGAGGTAATTCCTAGTGCAACATGTCTCCCTTAGAGATGGACTGAAGCTGTGAGGATGTTCAGACCTAATCAGAGCTTCCTAAGAGTCTGGCAGTGCTCGGATGTGAGGTGTTGGTTCTGACCCATTTCTGGTTGCAGTAAGTAATAACAGTGGGAAATCTATTAGACGGTTTTAGAAAGAACCTGGACAAATTGCCCATGGAAGCTGGTGGGAGATATTTGCAGCCATTGAGGGGTTCACTCCCAATGCAGGATGATCCTTCACCAGCTTGGTCAGCCAAGACAAATGCATACTCCTGCATCCCTCCAAGCTGGCCTGGCTTCCCCAGATTGTTCTTGAGGTCACAATACAGGGCCGGTGCAAGGAGATTTCATGCCCTAGGCGAAACTTCCACCTTGCGCCGCCCCCACCCCTTGGCATCTCCCCACCCTGAGGCTCCCCCCAGCGGCAGCTCCCCACTGCCCCCTCCTTCCCCTCGGGCCGGGGAGTCCCCCCTGCGGCAGCTCCCCGCCCCCGCTCCCCTCGGCCCGGGGAGCTGCATGCAGCAGCTCCCCGCCCCAACTCACCTCTGCTCCGCCTCCTCCCCGAGCACGCTGCCGCTTCTCCCGCCTCCCAGGCTTGCGGCGCCAACCAGCTGATTGGCGCGTAAGCCTGGGAAGGAGTGAAGCACAGCGGGGCGGTGCTCAGGGGAGGAGGCGGAGCAGAGGTGAGCTGGGGCAGGGAGCAGTTCTCCTGTGGGGGCCCCAGCCCCATTACTTGCTGCAGGCGGCCCTCCCCACGCACCCCTGCCCCAGCTCACCTCCGGTCCACTGCCGCCCCCAACCACTTGGTGCCCTAGGCGACCACCTAGTTCACCTAGTGGTTGCACCGGCCCTGTCACAATGGCAGGGATGAAGAAAGCTGTTCAGAAAATTAAAGACCCAAAGAACATCTCTGTGCAGCTCAAAAGCTTGTCTCTTTCACCAAAAGAAGTTGGTCCAATTAAAAAAAAGTTATTACCTCGCCTACCTTGTCCTCCAGGAATCCAAAAGCCCTTTTCCTTCCCTATCTCGAACCAATGCCCATTCCTAGAGATCCATATTGTTCTAGAGACCCCACTGGCAGGCGAGCTGCCCAATGCAGCAGTGCCCAGGTGATGGCCCCAGTTTGCAAGGACACATGTGCATGGTGTCTGATGTGCATGGACACATGATGAAGCTGAACCCAGGGATGTAGTAAGAAGAAATGCAGCCTCGATCAACCAGCATTTCCGGGCCTCCTTCTCAGGCCATCCCAGCACACACAGAGAGCCTGGAAATTCTGACAAGTGGAATTCAGAACATTTCCCTTTGATTTTTTTTTCCAACCACAATGAAAATTTTCACAAAAGTTTTTCAATTTGGTTGAAATTTTTCATTTTTTTCAGTGAAAAAATTCAGGATGAAAATTTGACAGTTTTCAGAAACACATTTATTTTGGGAGGGAGGAACCCTACCCCCTTTCACTATTTTTTTAAAAACTTCCCACCTACCTTTTCCAGTGGCAACAAAAATGTTTTAGTCCATGAGGAAAAGTGTTTTTCCCTGCACCAAACTGAAACAAATGTACAAGGAGTCTACATTTTCCTTGAAAATCTGAAAAATGTCACTGGAAATTTGGTATCAATTGAGTTTATTTATTCATTTTACCAGCTGTGCTGCCAGGTGACCTGCTGAGCTAACTTATGCCAGCCTTCGGACACAAGCACACTATCTCCTTTTCCACAGCTGTAACAGATGGAGGAATGGGCCAGAGCAGCAAGTGGGTTGGAGTCTCACCAAAAGTAGCATGACAGGGCAGTGGAATAGCATGGAAGTAAATTGGGAATCTCTGGGCTGGGGCAAGGTTTCCTCCATATTTATTTTCCCAAGGCGTTCTGCATGACGCAGCCATGACTGCTGACTGCCCCAATATGCTGAGGGAGGGATGTGATGGAGGGAGGAGGACAGCCAATGGTTCAAAACGGACCATTGATTCTGAGCACTGACATTTTTGAAATATCTACTCTAGAAGGAAGAGGCCCTGAAACATAAACCCTTGTATCAGAGGCTTGGTATGAGGCCTGAGACCTGGGCTAAAGTAATGGTCAAAACTTGCTGATATAAAGCAAAGTCAGGCTGTGAGCTCGGAAAGGCCTGCTCACAGAACCTGGCAAGAACAGGGCTGATATTGCAGAAACACACATTCCTAAGTCATGCTAGGCATAAGAATAGACACACAAACGCATTCCAGAAGGGTGCTACCAGAACGCCCTGCTACCAGCACATTCCCCAAAGATAACAGGAACACACTGACCCATCCTAAAGATAAGGTCAGAATGACAGCATGATAGATAGAGATGTTTTGAATGAACCAACAGGTACAAGGTAATGGGTGGCACCCAAATACATCAGAGGGGTAATACATAACTTGTTTGTATCAGTGTATAAAGATGTATCTCAGAGGGAGTGTCTTTGTCTGGACTTGGGGGGAACGGAAAGTACCACCATTCACTGTGCTGGTCCATTGTTACTGGCGTACATGTGCTAATGGTCCTGTAGAGTCCATGGGATACTAGGACTGTGCCCCGTTGACAATAAACCTGGCTGGGTGCCTTCACTCAAAACCGAGTCTGCGAATTTATTGGGCAGTTTAATTGCGGTCGGCTATCTCCGCTATCTGAGCAGAGCTGAGACAGCATGCTGAATGAACACACTTGCCGCCAACATCTGACCTCACCTACTAAGTTTATGGCCTGTTTGTTAGCAAAGAACCTTGACAACAAACTGCTGATAGAGGCTGACAGCAACAAGCAGCTGGGATCCAATGGTGCAGCGGGAGGCTGAAGGACTTAGCAGTCCTTCCCCCCACCCCTCAAACACAGCTGGGGTCCCAATACACTTTTACAGGTGTATAGCAGGAACAATTCCATGAGAATCAGTGGACTTGCACCGGGATAAAACCAGTTCACGCACTCAGGCCCTTCGTATTTGGAACAAGTGAAGTAATGTTTTCTGAAGAACTGTGCCACGAACCTTCCCTCAGATTCTTAAATTGACCCTCCATCTGTGTGACAACCCCAGCTTAGATAAACAGCAGAGTTTGAACCAGGACCTACATGATAAAAACAGGAGACTCTGCCATCGGAACTACAGGAGATTTGTAAGTAGGAGACTATAAAACTCTTATGTGCAACAGCCACTGGAAGCGGACAAAATCCACACTCTGTAAGTGGGAGGGGCGGAGTGGATGGGCATCAGTCATATTTCATGTGTAGGCAGCAATTTTTAGCAATCCGAAATGCTAAGGCTGGCTCAACAAACAGAGTCATGTTTTGTAGGTAAGTTACACACATCCATGATTTCATAGAATCATAGAATCATAGAATATCAGGGTTGGAAGGGACCCCTGAAGGTCATCTAGTCCAACCCCCTGCTCGAAGCAGGACCAATTCCCAGTTAAATCATCCCAGCCAGGGCTTTGTCAAGCCTGACCTTAAAAACCTCTAAGGAAGGAGATTCTACCACCTCCCTAGGTAACGCATTCCAGTGTTTCACCACCCTCCTAGTGAAAAAGTTTTTCCTAATATCCAATCTAAACCTCCCCCACTGCAACTTGAGACCATTACTCCTCGTTCTGTCATCTGCTACCATTGAGAACAGTCTACAGCCATCCTCTTTGGAACCCCCTTTCAGGTAGTTGAAAGCAGCTATCAAATCCCCCCACATTCTTCTCTTCTGCAGACTAAACAATCCCAGTTCCCTCAGCCTCTCCTCATAAGTCATGTGTTCTAGACCCCTAATCATTTTTGTTGCCCTTCGCTGGACTCTCTCCAATTTCTCCACATCCTTCTTGTAGTGTGGGGCCCAAAACTGGACACAGTACTCCAGATGAGGCCTCACCAATGTCGAATAGAGGGGAACGATCACGTCCCTCGATCTGCTCGCTATGCCCCTACTTATACATCCCAAAATGCCATTGGCCTTCTTGGCAACAAGGGCACACTGCTGACTCATATCCAGCTTCTCGTCCACTGTCACCCCTAGGTCCTTTTCCGCAGAACTGCTGCCGAGCCATTCGGTCCCTAGTCTGTAGCGGTGCATTGGATTCTTCCGTCCGAAGTGCAGGACCCTGCACTTATCCTTATTGAACCTCATCAGATTTCTTTTGGCCCAATCCTCCAATTTGTCTAGGTCCTTCTGTATCCTATCCCTCCCCTCCAGCGTATCTACCACTCCTCCCAGTTTAGTATCATCTGCAAATTTGCTGAGAGTGCAATCCACACCATCCTCCAGATCATTGATGAAGATATTGAACAAAACCGGCCCCAGGACCGACCCCTGGAGCACTGCACTTGACACCGGCTGCCAACTAGACCTGGAGCCATTGATCACTCCCCGTTGAGCCCGACAATCTAGCCAGCTTTCTACCCACCTTATAGTGCATTCATCCAGCCCATACTTCCTTAACTTGCTGACAAGAATACTGTGGGAGACCGTGTCAAAAGCTTTGCTAAAGTCAAGAAATATCCACTGCTTTCCCTTCATCCACAGAACCAGTAATCTCATGATAAAAGGCGATTAGATTAGTCAGGCATGACCTTCCCTTGGTGAATCCATGCTGGCTGTTCCTGATCACTTTCCTCTCATGCAAGTGCTTCAGGATTGATTCTTTGAGGACCTGCTCCATGATTTTTCCAGGGACTGAGGTGAGGCTGACTGGCCTGTAGTTCCCAGGATCCTCCTTCTTCCCTTTTTTAAAGATTGGCACTACATTAGCCTTTTTCCAGTCATCCGGGACTTCCCCCGTTCGCCATGAGTTTTCAAAGATAATGGCCAATGGCTCTGCAATCACAGCCGCCAATTCCTTTAGCACTCGCGGATGCAACTCGTCCGGCCCCATGGACTTGTGCACGTCCAGCTTTTCTAAATAGTCCCTAACCACCTCTATCTCCACAGAGGGCTGGCCATCTCTTCCCCATTTTGTGATGCCCAGCGCAGCAGTCTGGGAGCTGACCTTGTTAGTGAAGACAGAGGCATAAAAAGCATTGAGTACATTAGCTTTTTCCACATCCTCTGTCACTAGGTTGCCTCCCTCATTCAGTAAGGGGCCCACACTTTCCTTGGCTTTCTTCTTGTTGCCAACATACCTGAAGAAACCCTTCTTGTTACTCTTGACATCTCTTGCTAGCTGCAGCTCCAGGTGCGATTTGGCCCTACTGATATCATTCCTACATGCACGAGCAATATTTTTATACTCTTCCCTGGTCATATGTCCAACCTTCCACTTCTTGTAAGCTTCTTTTTTATGTTTAAGATCCGCTAGGATTTCACCATTAAGCCAAGCTGGTCGCCTGCCATATTTACTATTCTTTCGACTCATCGGGACGGTTTGTCCCCGTAACCTCAACAGGGATTCCTTGAAATACAGCCAGCTCTCCTGGACTCCTTTCCCCTTCATGTTAGTCCCCCAGGGGATCCTACCCATCTGTTCCCTGAGGGAGTCAAAGTCTGCTTTCCTGAAGTCCAGGATCCGTATCCTGCTGCTTACCTTTCTTCCCTGCGTCAGGATCCTGAACTCAACCAACTCATGGTCACTGCCTCCCAGATTCCCATCCACTTTTGCTTCCCCCACTAATTCTACCCGGTTTGTGAGCAGCAGGTCAAGAAAAGCGCCCCCCCAGTTGGCTCCTCTAGCACTTGCGCCAGGAAATTGTCCCCTATGCTTTCCAAAAACTTCCTGGATTGTCTATGCACTGCTGTATTGCTCTTCCAGCAGATATCAGGAAAATTAAAGTCACCCATGAGAATCAGGGCATGCGATCTAGTAGCTTCCGTGAGCTGCCAGAAGAAAGCCTCATCTACCTCATCCCCCTGGTCCGGTGGTCTATAGCAGACTCCCACCACTACATCACTCTTGTTGCACACACTTCTAAACTTAATCCAGAGACACTCAGGTTTTTCTACAGTTTCGTACCGGAGCTCTGAGCAGTCATACTGCTCCCTTACATACAGTGCTACTCCCCCACCTTTTCTGCCCTGCCTGTCCTTCCTGAACAGTTTATAACCATCCATGACAGTACTCCAGTCATGTGAGTTATCCCACCAAGTCTCTGTGATTCCAATCACGTCATAGTTCCTTGACATCACCAGGACCTCCAGTTCTCCCTGCTTGTTTCCAAGGCTTTGTGCATTCGTATATAAGCACTTGAGATAACCTGCTGATCGCCCCTCATTCCCAGTATGAGGCAGGAGCCCTCCCCTCACAGACATTCCTGCCTGTGCTTCCTCCCGGTATCCCGCTTTCCCACTTACCTCAGGGCTTTGGTCTCCTTCCCCCGGTGAACCTAGTTTAAAGCCCTCCTCACTAGGTTAGCCAGCCTGCTGGCAAAGATGCTCTTCCCTCTCTTCATAAGATGGAGCCCGTCTCTGCCCAGGACTCCTCCTTCATGGAACACCATCCCATGGTCAAAGAATCCAAAGCCTTCTCTCCGACACCACCTGCATAGCCATTCGTTGACTTCGACGATTCGACGGTCCCTACCCAGGCCTTTTCCTTCCACGGGAAGGATGGACGAGAACACCACTTGCGCCTCCAACTCCTTTATCCTTCTTCCCAGAGCCACGTAGTCCGCAGTGATCCGCTCAAGGTCATTCTTGGCAGTATCATTGGTGCCCACGTGGAGAAGCAGGAAGGGGTAGTGATCCGAGGGCTTGATGAGTCTCGGCAGTCTCTCCGTCACATCACGAATCTTAGCTCCTGGCAAGCAGCAGACTTCTCGGTTTTCCCGGTCAGGGCGGCAGATAGATGACTCAGTCCCCCGGAGGAGAGAGTCCCCGACCACCACCACCCGCCTTCTCCTCTTGGGAGTGGTGGTCGTGGAACCCCCAACCTCAGGACATCACATCTCATGCCTTCCAACCAGCGGAGTCTCCTTCTGCTTTCTCGCCCCAGACATATCATCTGGTCCACTCTCCGCAACGGTACCTGTGGAGAGAACATGAAAGCGGTTAGTTACCTGTGTCTGTGTTACTGGAACCCGGACATTCCGCTTACCTCTTCTGGAGGTCACATGTTGCCAAGCTTCTTCACTGGCCTCTTGGCTCCTCTGTGCAACCTGCTCTATATCTTTAGAGCTTTGTGCCCCTAGAAGCATATCCTGAGTTTTGTTCAGAAAATCCTCAGTTTCTCGTATGCAACGCAGGGTTGTTATCTGTTGCTCCAGACCTTCAATCTTCTCTTCCAATATGGAGACCAGCTTGCACTTTGTACAGACAAAGTCGCTTCTGTCCTGTGGAAGAAAGACAAACATGGCACATCCAGTGCAGGTCACAACAGCTGAACCCCACCCCCTTCCATATCACCTTCCTACTATGAACTTCCTCAGAGCAGTTTGCAAGACGTAAGCCTCACTGGGCTCACCCCAGGCGAACTCCCAGGCAAACTCCTGCTGTGAGCTGCTCTGCTGTCCCCGCTGCTCAGCTGGTTCGCGAAGCTCTGGCTATTTTTAAACAGCCAGGCTTCCCTACACAAACAAACGGACACCCTAATGCCCGCCCCCTGCAGGCTAGCAGCCAATCAGACACTCACTCAGGCTCTCACACTGCCCTCCCAGCAAACACACGCTCGGATACTTCCTCAGCAAGCAAACACACACACACTCGGATACTTACCAGTCCCAGGCAAACTCCTGCTGTGAGTTTCTTTTTATACAACAAAGTCTCATAGCCTCTCTCTCTTCCTGCACTTTGTTATTTCGTTATTAACTCACTGTGCTTTCTTTCCATTTGAAGTGAGAAGCTAAAATCTGTTTTGTATCTCTGCTCTTCAAACTTCCACCTAAATTGTTTTAAGGCTCATCTCCCAACCCAGAGGGGTTTTGCCGGGAGTACCTCATTGCAAAAATATTTATATCCCCATTTCATTCAGCTATAAAGCTCACCCGTCTGCACAACTGGGGTCAACACACATTGCTACCTTATTGAGAGAGTCCATTCCCGACCAACTCCTTGAGTCATTGTTTACCAAGTGAGCTGTCTGTCATGATGTAACAAAAGCCACTCTTTGGATCCTTATTTGCCAGTTGAAGTGTAACCAATTATTTTTCTCCCTTTTTGTTGCAAGTAATAATCAACTGCTCAAAGCTAAGCAACTGCTTTTGTATGAACACACTTCGGTTGTAAGATCCCAGGTAGTGGATCTGATTCCACAGCAATAGTGGTTACCCCAAGAAAAGCCAAAATAAAGCAACAGAGCATAAAAGCAGAAAGGGGTTTGATATGATATTCAAAGCCCATGCTCTGTTGGGGGTGGAGGGGAGCTTTTCCCTTCCAAATTTCAATGCTAATATTCCTGAATAATGCACATCCAGAAATCTAGCTTTTTAAAATTTGGTTCTTCTTCCTAAATCACAAAGAGTTAGCACTTGCATTAATCATCTACAGTTGCACTCATCAAATATTAACCACACCTAGTTGGCAGAGGAAGGGAGGTCTGGGTATAGCTCATTAGATACATATCCAGTTCTTTACTGTGCTAGAGTATTCCAGTGTGACCATTAGCAAGTCAGTTGGGGACAGATTCTCAAAGTACTCAGCATCCACAGCTGCAGCCAGATTTTCACAAGAGCTAAGTACCCAATGTACTGAACCCCTTTGGAAATCTGGTCCTAAGGGACCAACCCAAATGCCTGCTGATTTCAATGGTGCAGGAGTGGGCCAGTAAACTCTGTCTCTCAATTCCCCCTAAGGAAAAGGAGGATAACAACTCTCTTTCACCTTGCGAAGGTGTTGTGAGAGGAAAAATCCATCAATACTAGGGAGATGTTCACATACTAAGCTGATGAGAAAATGAAAATGAAAGAGTCCCATTCAATTACATCACAAGAAGGCCAACAACTAAAAAGTGACAAGTTTTATAAATGCTTGTCTATAGATGTTAGAAGTCTAAACACTAAGATGTGTGAACTGAGTGTCTGGTATTAAATGAGAATATTGATATAATAGGCAACACAGAAACTTAGTGGAATGAGGATAATCAGTGGGACACAGTAATAGCAGGGTACAAAATATAGGAATGACAGAGTAGGTTGTGCTGGTGAGGGAGTGGCACTATATGGGAAAGAAAGCATAGAGCTGAATATAGTAAAAATCTTAAACAAATCAAACTGTACCATGGAATCTCTATGGATAGAAAGTCCATGCTGGAACAATAAGAATATAGCAGTAGGATATACTGCCAACCACCAGGCCAGGATGGTGATGGTGATTGTGAAATGCTCAGGGAGATTAAAGAGGTTTAAAAATAGAAAACTTAATAATAATGGGGGATTTCAACTATCCCCATATTGACTGGGTACAAGTCACCTCAGGATAGGATACAGAGAGAAAGTTTCTAGATGCCATTAATAACTGCTTCTTGAAGCAGCTAGTCCCAGAACCCACAAGGGGAGAGGTTTCAGAGTACCAGCTGTGTGTATACACAAAAAGAAAAGGAGGACTTGTGGCACCTTAGAGACTAACACATTTATTTGAGCATAAGCTTTCGTGAGCTACAGCTCACTTCATCGGATGCATGTAGTGGAAAATATAGTGGGGAGATTTTATATACACAGAGAACATGAAACAATGGGTGTTGCCGTACAGACTGTAACAAGAGTGATCAGGTAAGGTGAGCTATTACTAGCAGTAGTGCGGGGGGCAGGGAGGAACCTTTTGTAGTGATAATCAAGGAGGGCCATTTCCAGCATTTGACAAGAACATCTGAGAAAAAGTAGGGGGGGGGAATAAACATGGGGAAATAGTTTTACTTTGTGTAATGACACATCCACTCCCAGTCTTTATTCAAGCCTAAGTTAATTGTGTCCAGTTTGCAAATTAATTCCAATTCAGCAGTCTCTTGTTGGAGTCTGTTTTTGAGGGTTTTTTGTGAAGAATTGCCACTTTTAGGTCTGTAATCGAGTGACCAAAGAGATTGAAGTGTTCTCCGACTGGTTTTTGAATGTTATAATTCTTGACATCTGATTTGTGTCCATTTATTCTTCTACGTAGAGACTGTCCAGTTTGGCCAAGTACATGGCAGAGGGGCATTGCTGGCACATGATGGCATATATCACATTGGTAGATGTGCAGGTGAACGAGCCTCTGATAGTGTGGCTGATGTGATTAGGCTCTATGATGGTGTCCCCTGAATAGATATGTGGAAACAGTTGGCAACGGGCTTTGTTGCAAGGATAGGTTCCTGGGTTAGTGTTTTTGTTGTGTGGTTGTGGTTGCTGGTGAGTATTTGCTTCAGGTTGGGGGGCTGTGTGTAAGCAAGGGTTGTCCTGTCTCCCAAGATCTGTGAGAGTGATGGGTCGTCCTTCAGGATAGGTTGTAGATCCTTGATGATGTGTTGGAGAAGTTTTAGTTGGGGGCTGAAGGTGATGGCTAACGGCGTTCTGTTATTTTCTTTGTTGGGCCTGTCCTGTAGTAGGTGACTTCTGGGACTTCTAGTGTCCAGGAAGTGGCTCTCTTGTGTGGACTGGTCCAGGCTGAGGTTGATGGTGGGATGGAAATTGTTGAAATCATGGTGGAATTCCTCAAGGGCTTCTTTTCCATGAGTCCAGATGAAGATGTCATCAATGTAGCACGAGTAGAGTAGGTGCATTAGGGGACGAGAGCTGAGGAAGTGTTTTTCTAAGTCAGCCATAGGCTTGAATAAAGACGGAGTGGATGTGTCATTATACAAAGTAAAACTATTTCCCCATGTTTATTCCACCCCTATCCCCCCGTTCCTCACACTTTCTTGTCAACTGCTGGAAATGGCCCACCTTGATTATCAGTACAAAAGGTTTTTTTCTCTCCTGCTGCTAATAGCTCACCTTACCTGATCACTCTTGTTACAATGTGTATGGTTTCAGAGTAACAGCCGTGTTAGTCTGTATTCGCAAAAAGAAAAGGAGTACTTGTGGCACCTTAGAGACTAACCAATTTATTTGAGCATAAGCTTTCGTGAGCTACAGCTCACTTCATCGGATGCATACTGTGGAAAGTTTAGAAGATCTTATTATATACACACAAAGCATGAAAAAATACCTCCTCCCACCCCACTCTCCTGCTGGTAATAGCTTATCTAAAGTGATCACTCTCCTTACAATGACAGGTTTCAGAGTAACAGCCGTGTTAGTCTGTATTCGCAAAAAGAAAAGGAGTACTTGTGGCACCTTAGAGACTAACCAATTTATTTGAGCATGAGCTTTCGTGAGCTACAGCTCACTTCATCATAGCTATTAGCTATGTCAATCTGTTTCTTCACTTCCGCAGGTGGGTACTGTAGTTGTAAGAACACTTGATAGAGATCTTGTAGGTGTTTGTCTCTGTCTGAGGGGTTGGAGCAAATGCGGTTCTATCGCAGAGCTTGGCTGTAGATGATGGATCGTGTGGTGTGGTCAGGGTGAAAGCTGGAGGCATGTAGGTAGGAATAGCGGTCAGTAGGTTTCCGGTATAGTGTGGTGTTTATGTGACCATCGTTTATTAGCACTGTAGTGTCCAGGAAGTGGATCTCTTGTGTGGACTGGACCAGGCTGAGGTTGATGGTGGGATGGTAACACCCTTTGTTTCATGTTCTCTGTGTATATAAAATCTCCCCACTGTATTTTCCACTGCATGCATCCGATGAAGTGAGCTGTAGCTCACAAAAGCTTATGCTCAAATAAATTTGTTAGTCTCTAAAGTGCCACAAGTCCTCCTTTTCTTTTTACAAGGGGAGAGGCAATTCTTGATTTAGTCCTAAAGGGAGCAGGGGATCTGCTCCAAGAGGCGACTATAGCTGGACCACTCAGTAATAGCAACCACAATATAATTAAATTTAACATCATTGTGGGTGGGTGGGGCAGAGAAATACCAAAGAAGCCCACCACAGTAGTATTTAACTTCCACAAAAATGAGAAAGCTATTTACACAGAAATTAAAAGGAACAATCACCAGAGTAAAATGCCTGCAAGCTGTATGGACATTCTTTAAAAACACCATAATAGATGCTCAACTTAAATGTGTCCCCCCAAATTAAAACAAAAATAGTAAGAGGAGCAAAAAAAAACCCAACAATGCCTCCAGTACTAAATAACAGAGTAAAAAGATGTCCTTTAAAACTGGAAGTTAAATCCTAACGAGAAAAATAGAAAGGAGCATAAACTCTGGCAAGTCAAGTCTAAAATTATAATTAGGCAGGCCAAAAAATAATTTGAAGAGCAATTAGCAAATGACTCAAAAGCAAACAGAGTCTGAACGTCTGCTGCTCCCATATATTGGGGAAAAAAAGCAAGCTCATCTAAGTCTACTTCAACAACCAAGTCCAGAATTCTCAAGTTTAAAGAGGCTAAGACTGCAGTTCAGAAAGCCACCAGAGAATGTGCCCAGAAATACTGGCAAGACCTGTGCAAAAAGATTCAGATCTGCTTTGAAAGAGGGGACCTACATGGTACCTATAACAGAATTAAAGAGGAAATGGGTCCACCTTGTAAAAAGACCACAAACCTAAAAGTGAAATATGGTACCATATTGACTGACAGGCAAGAACAATTTGACTGATGGACTGAGCATTACAAAGAACTCTACTCAAAGGATACCATTATCTGTGATACTGCCTTAGCTGCCATTCCTCAGCTTCCAGTGATGCAGGAGCTGGACCAAAGACCAACTCTTGAAGATGTAGAGAAGACTTTCAAAGAGACGGTGCCTGGGAAAGCAGCAGGCAATGACCAGATACCTCTGGAGTCCCTAAGGGCTGGGGGAGGAAGCTGATGAGGGACATGTATACACTTCTCTGCACCTGTTGGGAAAACATCCATATAATGTATCTCAGGATCTGAAAGATACAAAGATAAATCATTCTATATAAAAATAAAGGAAACACAGCAAACGGCAACAAGTATTGATGGATATATCTGCTCAGTGAGGTCGGCAAGGTGCTTGCAAGATTCCTGCTGAAAGGACTCCAAGTCCTTGCTAAGAGAATACACCCGGAGAGACAGTGTGAGTTCAAAGCTGGACGCTCTACGACTGACCTGTCCTTCACATTGTGCTTGTTGCAAGAAAAAAACAGTGAACAACAGGCAGATCTCTAAGTAGCATTCGTTGACCTACAAAAGGCCTTTGAGACGATTATCAGGAATGGCATCTATAAGATCCTGTTGAAAATTGGCTGGCCACAGAAGGTGCTGTCCCTATTCAAGGAGCTCCACGAGGGAATGAAGGCAAACATCCAGTATGAAAATGAAACATCATCTGAGTTTAGTATTGATACTGGCATGAAGCAAGGCTACATCTCAGCACCCACTGGCTTTGACATCTTCTTTTCTATTCTTCTTAACTACACCTTTGGAAATGATCAACTTGGCGTACTAATTGAATCGAGGATGGATGGCAACTCGTTTAACATCAGATATTCCAGAGCAGAAGGCAAGTCCCCCAGCTCACTATTTGGGTTCTGCTTTTTACAGATGACACTGCTTTCATCTCTAATTCACCTGATGATCGGCAGGTCATGATGAACACGTGTTCTGATGTATGCACCAAGTTTGACATGGTAATCAGTATCAAGAAAACAGTTATGTCACAAGGTACCAACATTCCACTTAAAATCTATGTCAATGATGAAGCTCTGGACCAATAGTATCACTTCTGCTATCTCGGTTCAATTCTTACCAGTTCACTTAACCTGTTTGCTAATAATGGCAAAGCTTCTGTTACCTTTGTCAAACTTACCTTACGTGTTTGGAATAATAAGTTGCTAACCCTGAACACAAAGGTGTCTGTTTATCAGGCTTGTGTCCTTAGTACCCTCCTTCAAGGTTGTGAAATCTGGGTTACGTACCCCAAGCAGGAGTGGAGATTGAACAGTTTCCACTTCCACTGTCTTAGA
This sequence comes from Eretmochelys imbricata, assembly GCF_965152235.1. Classification (NCBI taxonomy): domain Eukaryota; kingdom Metazoa; phylum Chordata; order Testudines; family Cheloniidae; genus Eretmochelys; species Eretmochelys imbricata. The sequence goes on along the minus strand of NC_135590.1, from coordinate 14,497,332 downwards.
AAAATTCTTGGAGTTACTTGGGACCAACAGATCACCAACAATGAGATCCTTGAGAGAACCAGCCTGCAGACTATGCCAGACCTTTGCAGACTTTGTTGTCTGGGACACACGGATCATATGCCTCAAGATCTTCTGTGGAAGGTTGTGCTCTATGGCCAACTTAAGAACTGCCCATGATGCAGAGGAAGGCCATAGCTCAGATACAGTGACAAGGTCAAGCAAGGGCTCAAGAAATTCAGTATTCCCACTGATAACTGGGAAAATCCTGCATGCTCTCACTCAGTTTGGAGAAGGTGGCTTAAGACTGGTGCAGTCACCGTGAAGAGTCATCAGAGAGCCCAGGCTGAGCCCACAGGTGAGCCAGGAAGCAGAGTGTGCTCCACCTTCCATATGGCAAGGGGAGCTGTTGCCACTGTGGGAAGGTTTGCTGCTCGCACATCAGGCTCTTTTCCCATACCATTGGTAAGCACCACAGCATTAGTCTGTGCAATTCATTGCTATAAGATGTTGTTGAGGCCTTGCATTCAGCAGGATCCAGGATTTGCCCCCTGAGGAGAGGATAATAAAAAGAATAAACCATACATGACAGATATTAGTCATACTGCTTACTGCACTGCTCAGATCCTATGATGAATAGGGCAATGTAAAATCTATAAAGCATAGAAGAGAGGCCCGGACATTTATCTGGATAATGATAATGTCCAGAATCATCATAAAAAGGGTTTAAAACATATTAAATAAGATTTCTAGAAGTGATATAAACCCTCAGGCTTCAGGTCTCAAGACAACCTCGAACTCTTGGGAGTCAAGAGGAAAGTTCCTTAGAGTAAAATTCTCCCGTGACTTCCAACTGCACAGGTTTTTGCACCTTCCTCAGATGCATCTAGTACTGACCACTATAGGAGACAGGAAGATACCACTGGTCTGATCAAGTATAGCAATTCCTATATTTCTGCAATTCATCTCCACAAACTTGTGGCATGAAGAGAGCAAGTGTTTCTTCAAGAACAAATTCTAGGAGATGGTAACTAGGGCTTTGTCTACTCTGCAAGCAAAAAAATAGCTAAGGGATGGTAACTAGGGCTTTGTCTACTCTGCAAGCCAGGGGTGTGATTCCCCAGCTCCGGTACACATACTTGTGATAGCTCTCATAGCGCTACCATGAGTATAACTCGCAGAATATTTGCCATAGCACTGGTAGTGGCAGCAGAAGCATGGCTGAGACATGTATAGACCTGTCTGAAACCACTGGGTATGTACTCGGAACAGCTCAGTTTCCAGTACTGCTACCCATGCTACTCAGCTACATTGCTATAGATACTCGGGCTAGTTTGTTGAAAGATAGTGTTTGTATGTATCCATGAGCAGGGGAATCACGCCCCCAGCTTGCGGTGTAGACAAAGCCCTAGTTACCATCCCCTAGCTATTTTTTTACAAGGATGTTTAAGCTTCATGCTTCACTCCCTGCTGAGATATTGATAAATGTATGTATTAATTTAGTATTTCAGTTGTGTATCTTTTGTAGTTAATTACATAGCAACTTAATTTATCTTTTGTCAATTTGTTTTTCTCCTCAATAAATGATCTGCCAACAATCCGTTATTTTTAATTAGCCTGCAGCAAATGTCTCCAGGAATGTAAATCAAATGCTTATTTAAACCATTAATTGGAAAAAAAAATAGAGAGAACATTGGAATTCATACTGTGTTCTTAGCTTTTTTCTTTCTTTTTCTGTAAGGATTATGACAAACCAATGCCTGCAGCAAGGAATTGACAGCAGAGCTGGATAATCAGAGGGAAACAGAAATCCACAAAAAAAGAAGCAACACAGTTTTCTAGCAAGGCAGCTAATAAATGCCAACTGCAGAAAAATGAAAATTTCTGGTGAAAGTTTCTACTCTTGACAATATAAAACAGTTCATGTTTTACCTCATAAGAACATAAGAATGGCCAGACTGGGTCAGACCAAAGGTCCATCTAGCTCAATATCCTGTCTTCCGACAGAGGCCAATGCCAGGTGCCCCAGCGGGAATGAACAGAACAGGTCATCATCAAGTGATCCATCCCCTGTCACCCATTCCCAGCTTCTGGCAAGCAGAGGCTAGGGACACCACCCTGCCCATCCTGGCTAATAACCATTGATGGATCTATCCTCCATGAATTTATCTAGTTCTTTTTGAACCCTGTTATAATCTTGGCCTTCACAACATCCTCTGGCAAAATCTGCTGCCTATTAATTCCATTTGGTGACCCCTAGTTCTTGTGTTATGAGAAGGGGTAAATAACGCTTCCTTATCTACTTTCTCTATGCCAATCATGATTTTATAGACTTCAATCATAACCCCCCTTAGCAGTCTCTTTTCGAAGCTGAAAAGTCCCAGTCTTATTAATCTCTCCTCATATGGAAAGTGTTCCATACCCCTAATCATTTTTGTTGCCCTTTTCTGTACCTTTTCCAAAACCTCTATTCTTGTCCCCATAAATTTCCCCTTATTTTCTGGTTTCAGAGTAGCAGCCGTGTTAGTCTGTATTCGCAAAAAGAAAAGGAGTACTTGTGGCACCTTAGAAAGTAACAAATTTATTTGAGCATAAACTTTTGTGAGCTACAGCTCACTGCATCGGATGCATTCTGATGAAGTGAGCTGTAGCTCACGAAAGCTTATGCTCAAATAAATTTGTTAGTCTCTAAGGTGCCACAAGTACTCCTTTTCTTTTTGCCCTTATTTTCTAAAACATACATCTATCTCTCCATCTATCCATTCACCTAGATTTTTCATATTCAAATATTTCTAGATGTCAGTCCATACTTTTAGATTCCCATATACTGGCCTCTCTCTCATGTACTAGTTGTGCTAGCTATGCAGCACATATCTCAGAGTCGAAGCACCCCTGAGCCAATGGCCCTTCAGGCTGATGCTGCTAAGGAACATCAATTTCATAGCCAACAGTACAGAAGGGAGTGATGTGGTCAGCATCGCTTCCAAACACCTTTGACTGCCCTCATCCTCTGGGTTAGGGTATCCACTTTACAGCTGGAGGTAACTTTTTAGTGCAAAATTGAGCTAGATTCAAAGCTAGAGACTTTGGGGCAGGAGCCGGGGGGGGGGGGGGGGGGAGAGGGTGATCAAGCATTTAACCACTCAGCCACCACACTAGCTAGCTAGCTTGGATACAATTTGCAGAAATGCTTAAGTGACTCAGGAGGCACTGTCTCCTTTTTAAAAGTGATGTAGGCACTTAGCAGCCTACTTCTCATTGAAAATCCAGGGGATTTAGGCTCCTAGCTGATATTTGAAAATGGAACTGACGCTCCCAAGTCACATAGACACTTTTGAAAATTTACTTCTAATCTACTGTTTTCTAAGGCTGCTATCACTACGGTGTTGAAGTGATCTCTAAGGTTCGGTCGCTTTCATTTCTATAGCAAAAGAACTGTCCCCACAGCTGTTTTTCCCACAGCTAGGCAGAAATGTCACATCCTGAGCAAAATTATTTAGTAGGATTTTTTTTCCTCCTCACTGATTAATTACAATATGTTTTTTTCCACGCCTTAGATCTAACCCTCAACTAATCTATTTCTGGTCAAACTTCAGTCAGAAAAGATGTTTTTTTAAAAAAATTCATTTACAATCCATTCTATTTGAACTAAAACATCAATGGCCCACCTGGTTCATGAACAATAGTTCAAAAATGTTCACTGCCTTATAATAAGGTGCCTTTCACCCTGGTGTGCTTGGGATATGTGAATACGTGGCTGTGGTGATAGTATACCAGGGGAAATCACTTGGCATTTCAATTCTTCAGAAGATATTTTGCATAACGGTTCCCCAAAGGTACATTTGTGCCCCTAAGCATCCCTTTATGCTGGATGGCAAAGAGCACACCCAATACATTGTTGTCAGACTAGTTAACCAATCAGTTTGTTGTACGGTATTCTATGAAAGCTAGTGACACACTTGTCATGCATATCATTGTGTGATATATGTACAGATATATATATGAGTTATGTACATCTGCTGGAAATATGTTCTTAAAATATATTTTGGAGGGCAGGGGGTAAACAAGCCTGCCCAAGACAAAGGAATGCAAATTGAGTTGCCTGCATGGGTCAGACTAACAGATGAGAAAACAGGATGGCGTGATTACACGCACAGGACAATGAGAGTACATCTGCATTTAAGGTAAACACAGTGATTAAGCCAATCAACAAAGCAAAGTGACGAGAGGATGAAGATTGGGCCTGCCATCTTCACCCCAAAGAACAAGCAGCTGGGGAGAGAAACTGTCTGGGTTTGCTTTTAAAAAAAATAAATTTCAAAAGTTTGTCTGGACTATAAGAGGGATTGATTTGTTATCCATCCCTGGGGGTTCAAAGGGGTCAGCACCCATTGATTCTGTGAATGGTGGAGCCTTGTGCCTGGTGGGACGGAGATGCTAGTAGCTTGTTGCAAGTGAGAGAGCTATTGAGGCAAGGATTGCAGCTTGCTAAAGTTCAGTTTCCGTTACTAGAAAGTGTGTTTTGCTTGGTTTGTAACCAGACCTGTCTATTTTCCTCTTGCTTAGTATCACTTAAATCTCTGTTCTTCATTAACAAACTTATGCTTAGTTTTCCTATAAACCACATCAGTGCTGTGTATTAAGGTAACCAGTATGTGCTCAGCTGAGCTAACAGACTGGTGCATGCACTGTCTCTCTGGAGACAATGATCTTAGTAATTTCTGTGAGTGCCTAGTGAGAGGGACAGGATGCTGCAGAGAGATGTCTCTGGGGAAACTCAGGAACTGGGGTTCACTGAATGTTACCTGCATGGCTAACTTCTGGTGGGCAGAGGCTTGAGGAGTTTGCTGGCAAAGGGGACAGACTGGAGGAATAGCTCAGTGGTTTGAGCTTTGGCCTGCTAAACCCAGGGTTGTGAGTTCAATCCTTGAGGGGGCCATTTAGGGATATGGGGCAAAATTGGGGATTGGTCCTGCTTTGACCAGGGGGTTGGACTAGATGACCTCCTGAGGTCCCTTCCAAGCCTGATATTCTATGACCTGTAGTGAGCTGACACAAAGCCTAATCTCCAGCAAAGCTCTCCCTGGCAGAGGGGAAACACAGCAACATTCAGTTCTGGGTGCCCTGAGGAAATGTTACAGCATTATCTGCAGCATTGTCTCCTTATGCCAGGCTTCACTCCACAGCACTAATCTACCTGGGCTGTCCTTGATGGGTGACCATTCTTGAGTGAAAGATTTAATTAATGGGGGGTTTCAAATGAAATAGTGTTTTTGAAACAATACAGCTTGCAGCATTCAAATGAAGGCTCCTTACCACTAGCACTACATCAGCCTTTGCCTTCTGCAGTGCCGTCAGAAAGCTGGAAGACTTGGAATAAAGTTGCCCAGATTTTATTCATGAAATTTCTCTCTCTCTCTCACACACACACGATTTTTTTTTCCCACACTGCTACTCGTGATTTGGTAAGTTCTCCTTCTTTGACATACATTCTGATGACACATGCAATGAGTGTTGCCCTGCATCATTTGACTGTCAAAGTAGCAGCTGCCTATCCGACTGCTAATGGCTACCAGGTGCCACCCTGAGTCACCCCAATGAGCAATTTACTCACATTTGTAGTTCCACCGGAGTCAGTGGGCTAAGCAGTGAGATGGACACTCCACAATTTGGGCATAGGGCCAGATTTTTAATAGTATTTAAGGTGCTTATCCGAATCATTACTTGCTAATTGATTTTAAGTACACCTAGACCGCAATAAAAACCTTGGTGCCAAGTCTCAAAGGCCAGATCAGTTGACTGAGGCTCACAGGGCTCGGGCTGCTGGGCTAAAAACAGTAATGTAGATATTCCCAGAGCTCTGGGACCCTTATACCTCGCAGCCTACACAGTAATGAAACCGCCCAGCTGACTGAGTCAGTTGGCACAAGCCAGCCACGGCTGTCCGGTTGCTGTGTAGACATAACCCTAGACTTAGCAGTCTAAGGTTACCAACTTTGGTTGGACAAATTCCTGGAGGTTTCATCACATGACATTCTCTTTAATTAAAGATTAATTTTTAATTCCTGGAGACTCCAGGACAATCCTGGTTGGTTGGCAACCCTAGCCAAGTCCCATTTTCAGAAGTAACATAGGCCCAGATTTGTAAAGATGTTTATGCATTGCAGCACTTGACATTACAATGCCTAACTGGAGCCCAAGTTTCCATTTGGAAAGGGTTTTAGGCACTTAGGAGCCTAAATTCCATTGGCAATCACATATGAAATGGCACTTACTGAGAAGAGCAAGGCCTAAATAACTTTAAAAATCTGGGCCTAGTTGATTTGGGTTGGGAATGACATAGGGATTGAAGAGAGAGGCACCCAACTCCTATGGACTTTCAGAGGGAGTTGGGTGCCTGTCTCCAGACCTGGATTAATCATTAGGCTAATAAGGCTATAATTAGGCTAATAAGGCTATAACCTTAGGCCCTCCTATTTTTTGGCCCTAGTGGTCAGGCAGGGGGCGCAGCTGGGGCTGGGTGAGCAGGGAGAGCGAACTTTCCAAGCAGCCCTGCTGGAGCGTTCCCACCAGCAGGAAAGGCAAAGCAGCCTCCTGTGGCTTGGAAGCAGGGCCGGCTCTAGGTTTTTTGCCACCCCAGGGTCAGGTGGGGCTGGGGCTCACGGGTGGCACTGGAAGCGGCGGGAGTGAGGTCCCCTTTTCCCAGCGCCTGCAGGGGCTTTCCCGCTCCCCCGCCCGGCCGCGCAGAGAAGCCCCGAGTTAAGGGGTGGCACAAGGCCGCTCAGCAGCTGGTGCGCAGATGAGGCAGCCTAGCCCTGGCTCCCCAGCAGGACTCGCCCTCTCCTCCCCAGGGAGAGGCTGGGCCCTCGCAGCTCAGCATCCCGGGGCTGGGGCTTCCCCGTCCTGCTACAGCCGGGGGCGCGGCGCCCTCGCCCTGTCTAAGTGGCGCAGCTCCGAGAGCGCAACTGCCCCGAAAAAAAAGGTGGCCGGAACGCCGCCCCTGGAAACGTGCTTGGAAGTGTGCTTGAAAGGAGCTCAGCTTGGCAGGCAGCCTGCAGCTCCCTCTCCCTCCCATATGCCTTTCCCTGTACTGCAGGAACACACTGCCAGGGATCCGGTTAACATTGGTGACCAGACACTAAAGATCTGGTTACTATGGGAACCCGTGCCAGCCGCGGGTGTAGTTCCAGCAGGCAATATGTGTCTCTCCCCCCACCCCACCCCGAGGCCCCGCCACCAATTTCTCTGGAGCTCTGCTTAGCTGTCAGGGAGTGCCTGTTGTGCAGGAGGTCGGACTAGATGATCATAATGGTCCCTTCTGACCTTAATATCTATGAATCTATGTGGGCTGGGTCCCGTTTCTGGACAACTGGTGAGTGCCGGGGCGGGGGGGGGCAGGGCAAGGAGGTGGCGGGGAGAAGAGGCAGTACCAGAGCGACAGAGTGGGAAGCTTGCACAGAATCTGCACACACTCTATACAGCTCCAGACAGAACGATTGCCCCTCCCATGTATAAGGAACAAATTCCCACACATTTGTAGGAAAAACAAAAACAAAACATCCCATTCTGGATACCTTTAACTTTTACAGAATTTTCCATCGTGGGGCTTCAGATGTATGATCACCGTGTTCAATACTGTAGTGAACTGTAATAAAAATCAAAGAAATCCAATTTTTTAATGTATTTTTCTGTACTGGGATGCACGGGCAACTAAGTTCTTTCCACATGCTCAGCCTCGTTCCACAGGCCAATGCATCTTTGTACTTCTAAGGGGTTGCAAAAGCACTGGAGGAAGCTCAACACACAATGTTGTAGGTTTCTCCCTCCCCTCTTTCACAAGGATTTTAAATCCACTTCTTAGCAGGCTGTGATAGAAAGACTGGCTGAATAGACTAAAGGCAGGTTCTGTCCATTTGCTGGTTCTCTAGCACAGTGGTCTCCAAACTTTTTTGATCCCGCACCCCTATCAGTAAAAAATTTTTGAGCATGCACCCCCAATATATGTATATGTATAAATTTTTACATGTACTACTGAATATATTATGTAAATTATAAAACATACACAAAAATAGAAATTAAAAAATGATTAAAGATGAAATAAACAATATTTTTAAAATAATTTTTATTTTATTTTATTTATTAACGGTACAAAAAACCTTTTTGCTCTCACTAAAAAAATTATTATTAATATTTTTAGTGAGAGCAATGTGATTGAATATGCTTTATTATTTTTGAAAATCTTGGTTTAACACTGTGATACAGCGGGTGCTCAGAGTGGGAGGTGGGGTCTGGGAGGGAGTTAGGGTGTGGGAGGGCGCTCAGGGTAGGGGTGCGGGAGGAGGCTCAGGGCTGGGGCAGGCAGGGGGTGCAGAGAACTTACCTGGGGCAGCTCCTGTTTGGTGCAGGGGGTGTGCAGGTGGCTCTGCGCAGCGCAGCACCACCCCCGTGGCCACGATTCTGGGAGCTGCCCCCCCCATCTCCCACGGCAGGCAGGGCCACCTGGAACACAGGGGCTTTAGGGGTTTCAGGGCCCTGGGCTAAAGGGGACCCCGGGCTAAGGGGGCCCCGGGGCCCTGGCCTGCAGCTCTAAAGCCCCTTTCGGAATACGGCCCTGAGAGCACGGGCCGGAGGACTCAGGAGGAGCAGGGGCAGCCGCGCAGCCAGCGGCCGGAGAGAAACGGCGCTTTCCCCTTCAAAGAGCCGCTTCTCTCCAGCCGGCTTTAAAGGGGAAAGTGCTGCTTCTTTCCGGCCACTGCCCCTGCTCCTCCACGGGCCAGAGGACTCAGGGCCACTCCCCCCTTTTTTCCCCCTCCGGTGGTGCTCATCCTGTTGCACCCCCAATCAATCGTCTTGCGCACACCCTGCGTGCGCGCACCCCTCTTTGGAGGCCACTGCTCTCGCAGTTCAATCCATCATAAAAGTACCTCGCATTTGATTTCTTTTGAGTTTCATTCCAAAAATTTAAAGCTAAATAAACTTGAAATTAAAATAAACCTCATTTTTCTGCCCCAACTCAAACTAACTTCTTTCCAAGTGGAAAACATTGGGTAAGCATAGAATAATTTGAGAAGGGAATGAGAACACAGGCCAAGTCCTGCTGACAGTTACACCTGTGTAGCCTTATTGACTTCAGGGAGAACAGATTTTTGCACAAGAATAGATTTTGGTCCCTTCTGCTTTTTCACACCTGGTATAAGCAGAATCTCATCCACTTTCCTCCCCCGAACTCTGATCACTTTAAGAAAAAAAAAAGAAGCAAGGTCTGCTTGATTTACACATGCAAAGGAAACAGGAAGCTCTCCTTTCATTCTACACCAGCCTTAAACAAACACCAGACCTGATGTAACAAGGGTCTCACTACAGCAGCCTTGGTTGGACTGTTCTTTTGAAAGATCCTTAATGGTTCTTTAAGATGCTGATTTTCAGTGAAGTCTTTTTGTTCAGGGGGGCAGAGAACACAACAATGCTGAAGGAATTGGCGGCTGTGATTGCAGAGCCATTGGCCATTATCTTTGAAAACTCGTGGCGAACGGGGGAAGTCCCAGATGACTGGAAAAAGGCTAATCTAGTGCCCATCTTTAAAAAAGGGAAGAAGGAGGATCCTGGGAACTACAGGCCAGTCAGCCTCACCTCACTCCCTGGAAAAATCATGGAGCAGGTCCTCAAAGAATCAATCCTGATGCACTTGCATGAGAGGAAAGTGATCAGGAACAGCCAGCATGGATTCACCAAGGGAAGGTCATGCCTGACTAATCTAATCGCCTTTTATCATGAGATTACTGGTTCTGTGGATGAAGGGAAAGCAGTGGATGTATTGTTTCTTGACTTTAGCAAAGCTTTTGACACGGTCTCCCACAGTATTCTTGTCAGCAAGTTAAGGAAGTATGGGCTGGATGAATGCACTATAAGGTGCGTAGAAAGCTGGCTAGATTGTCGGGCTCAATGGGTAGTGATCAATGGCTCCATGTCTAGTTGGCAGCCGGTATCAAGTGGAGTGCCCCAAGGGTCGGTCCTGGGGCTGGTTTTGTTCAATATCTTCATAAATGATCTGGAGGATGATGTGGATTGCACTCTCAGCAAATTTGCAGATGATACTAAACTGGGAGGAGTGGTAGATACGCTGGAGGGGAGGGATAGGATACAGAAGGACCTAGACAAATTGGAGGATTGGGCCAAAAGAAATCTGATGAGGTTCAATAAGGATAAGTGCAGGGTCCTGCACTTAGGATGGAAGAATCCAATGCACCGCTACAGACTAGGACCGAATGGCTAGGCAGCAGTTCTGCGGAAAAGGACCTAGGGGTGACAGTGGATGAGAAGCTGGATATGAGTCAGCAGTGTGCCCTTGTTGCCAAGAAGGCCAATGGCATTTTGGGATGTATAAGTAGGGGCATAGCGAGCAGATCGAGGGACGTGATCGTTCCCCTCTATTCAACATTGGTGAGGCCTCATCTGGAGTACTGTGTCCAGTTTTGGGCCCCACACTACAAGAAGGATGTGGATAAATTGGAGAGAGTCCAGCGAAGGGCAACAAAAATGATTAGGGGTCTGGAACACATGACTTATGAGGAGACGCTGAGGGAGCTGGGATTGTTTAGCCTGCAGAAGAGAAGAATGAGGGGGGATTTGATAGCTGCTTTCAACTACCTGAAAGGGGGTTCCAAAGAGGATGGCTGTAGACTGTTCTCAATGGTAGCAGATGACAGAACGAGGAGTAATGGTCTCAAGTTGCAGTGGGGGAGGTTTAGATTGGATATTAGGAAAAACTTTTTCACTAAGAGGATGGTGAAACACTGGAATGCGTTACCTAGGGAGGTGGTAGAATCTCCTTCCTTAGAGGTTTTTAAGGTCAGGCTTGACAAAGCCCTGGCTGGGATGATTTAACTGGGAATTGGTCCTGCTTCGAGCAGGGGGTTGGACTAGATGACCTTCAGGGGTCCCTTCCAACCCTGATATTCTATGATTCTATGATTCTGTGAACAGGGAACAGCTCTGTTTTGTCAACTCCTAGTCATTCAAAAGCTGAAAGGCTTTAGATTAAGTTTGTTTAATGTTTGTACAGTGATTTTGAAGAGTTAACATAGTACAGAAGTGCTAAATATTATGACTGGGCAACCATCTGGTGTCCCTTCTAGCTGTTACCATTTTCTTACAGAAAGTTTAAAACAAACAAATGCAAGCCGTAGGGGGCTGGTGCACACAGAATTCATGCTTAAAAAAAACTCATGTCAGAGCTGCTGATCACACATTCTAGAATAGATAATACTTAGTCCTGCCATGAGTGCAGTGGACCGGACTAGATGACCTCTCAAGGTCCCTTCCAGTCCTATGATTCTATTCCATGATTCTAATTGTGGAAGAGCTTGGTGACAGAATGGTCTGATGTGGTGAATTACTGGAAATTAACTACACAAACTGGGTATCATCCCACAAATAATATTTGGGTTCAATGTGAAAACAGTAATTCATTGTCCTCAGCCAGTGCAACACTGGAAGGCAGTTTTCAGAGCAATGCCACCCAATGTAATTTTCCCACTGCTACTTCCTCTACTTCAGTGGATTTTACACCTGAGTGGTTTTCTTTTACATAATAAAAGCTGGCTGCCTCCCAGAGTGCAGTCAGAGTGAGATGGGGTGTGTGGTGTAAAGTCCATACTTGGGGGAAACACCTGCAGGGCTTGGCTTTGCACTCTGCCAGGGGAGAGCTGAGGGTAGAAGCACCAGGTTGAAAGAGGTGAGCAGGATGGGGATGTTGCAGTGATCACCCTCAGACAGATGAGGATGGAAGGAGGAAGGAGGCCTAAGAGAAGAACAGCATAGTATACCTCCTGCTTCCTCTTACTCAGAAGTATCTGTTTGAAGAATTGAGCATCCTGACACTAGAATAAACTTGTTAATTTTACTAAATAAATATGTAAATATGTATGTAGAGAAATGTTTGATGATGTCTTTTTTTTTTTTGCAAGATGTCATTTAGACTTAGGCTTTTCCCTCCCATTAGCCTTAGGCCCCTCATAACCTTCATCCAGCCCTGCCTGTCTCTCATGGGCCCCTTTAGAAATCCAAGCCTTCTTTTCTTTGTTATTAGATGTAGTGATTAGGGGGTCTTAAAATATCCAGTCTACTTCCCTTTTAAATTGCATTCAGTTTTACAATCCAGCTTCCCACTCAGCATCAGTCCTTGTGGCTGAGGAAAGCAGAGCGCCTAGAGGGTGGGAAAGGAAAAATCACAGGAGTCCCATCCCAGTTAGGTGTCCCACACTCTGCTGTTCTCAAATTCAAGTCCACATTCTGTGAGGAAATGTGCTCAGATGGTCCCTTATGCCCATGCAGAGATCCACTGAAATCAATGGGGCTTCATGTAAGAGGTGCTCACCGGAGGCTTGGAGCTTCCTGGAATATGCTCATTCATAAAGTCCGTGGAGATACATTGGTATTAAACTGGTGTGAGTGAGAGGAGAATCAAGCCCATGGTCAGTAAGGGAGGTAGAATCAGATTCCTGTTAGTGAACCAGGAACCAGTCAGTCCTTGAAGTCCAAGCTGGGGAACAGGTTGGAAGTTGTTCTCCTTTCTTATAAATAATATTTAAATAAACAATCTAAATCTGGTTAAACTTTAATTATAAGAATGTCCTTCATTTTCAAGTGCTTGATTGAATTACCCTTTAAAAATTAAATTGAAATCCTTAGGAACAGTGGATTCAAAAGCGAGAAAATGAGAATTGCATCATTCTGGCCTGACACCCTGCCAGTCAAATGACAATCTTTTTAATTTGCCTGAATAACTCATTGAGCCTGATTGATTCTCATGGCCAGCATTTTCTATAGCTCAATATCACTTATGATTCGGTGAGGAAGAAGGAAGAAGTCAGCGTAACTGAGAATTGGGCTTTAAGGCCCATTCATGCCTCACTGGGTCTTACACTGGGTGTAACCAGCTCCCTGAGAATCCAGCTCCACATTTGGCAGGTTTAAAACTGGCATAAGGGTCCAACACCATTTTCCTGGACAACGGGAAAAAACATGTTTAGTGCCCCCTCCAGCAGCTAATCCAAAATAGAAGAAAAGAAAAGAAAGCCAATTGCCATCAAAATAACAGACAGAGCAAAGCAAAGGTACCAACGAACAAAAAAAGGAGAGTGACACGGTGGTGCAGAGCCCTCTGAAAGTTGGCCCCCAGGGCAACCAGCCTTCATGCCTGCCCATAAAACTGGCACAGGGGTGCTGCTTCCAGTTCTCAGTATTGAGGGTGCAGCTGGGGCATAGCTCAAAGTCATTGCAGTATCATCTGCTTCTCATTCCCCATAGAAACAAGAGTGAGAGTTAGCCTTGGTCAGCACTACAGAGTTTGTAAGCTGCCTTAATATCGACCTAACTCTGCAAGCGTCTACACTAAACTGCACCTCCCACCAGTGTAACTCACCCGTACACCAACTTAATAACTCCACCTCTGCATAGCACTTAGGCCGACGCAGTGTCAGTGTAGACGATGCATTGCTTACATCAACTGTTGCTGCCTTTCAGAAGCCATCCCACAATGCCCTACACTGACAGTTAAATTGGTGCAAGTGTAGCACCAACAGACCTCCGTCATCAGCGGGGGGATCGTACCTGGGACCTCTGGAGCTCAGTGCATGAGCCCCTACCTCATGAGCTAAAAGCCAACTGGTTATTAGCGAAGGCTGTAGAGCAGTCTCATTTTATCTCTCTCTCTAAGTGGTCTCGGTGCCTCTAGATGGGACAGAACACCACACCCAGGAGGTATGTGGGTTACACAAGTGCTCCTGGTGAGGATGCACACCGCTAACCCAAGGAACCTAGTGTGGACATGCAAAAGCAGTTTAATTACCGTGGTGGCTGTAAATCAATGTAACTTAAGTTGACAATTTTCTAGTGTAGACTTGTCCTTAGAGACACCCTGAGGCTGCTCTAGATTATGCCAAGGAGGGAAAGCCCTTGCAAAAACCCAGAACATGGGGACCACAAAGGCATCTTACAGTTACCCTTCCCCTCCAACCTGTCTGTACCTCTTTCAAGCATTGGAACAAAAATGTTTTCCTTCTTGGTAAATTACACTTTCAGCAATAACAAAAGCGACAAAGGAGGAAATAATCCTTCCACAATGTTTTGCAGGAGTCTCCGCTTGTATCTGAATTAAACACCAACCAGACAAAAAACCCAGAGTGAATAAAGCCAAAGACATGTAAGACATACAAATACGGGCTGTATACATTCAGAGTCCCCAGGTGAACAAAAGGTTGCAGCTCTCAAATGGAGGAACTGTAGAGAAAGTGCTTGAAAGAGGGGATGAATCAATTAATGCTTCTGATAGTTTGAATGCCCCACAATCTAAAAGAACAAGCACCACTTTAACAGTGAGATAATTCAGTTACATGTAATTGGCTTTTTTTTTTAATTGCTGTTGGAACCAGGGCTCTTGGGCTGGCTGCTGTTATTGGTGTGCAAGGGTCTGACAGGGATCAAAGGAGTCAATTAACATGAGAGGTGCAGGGAATGGGCTGGACGGCAGCAAACACACCAGCCACTTAGAACACTGAGAAAGTACTTATAAAAACTCCTGTGGAGGCAAAAGAATGGTTATCCTTTTCTTTGGGAGAGTAGGTCTCCTCGCCTTGGTGTGATGGTCACCTTCTGGGGTATCAGATACCTAATTCACCCTCCTCAAATACACTACTGTATCAGGAGCCAGTTGGCTATCAGAGTCTATTAGGTTATGCAAAAAGAAAAGGAGGACTTGTGGCACCTTAGAGACTAACCAATTTATTTGAGCATGAGCTTTCGTGAGCTACAGCTCACTTCATCAGACGAAGGATGATGTAGCTCACGAAAGCTTATGCTCAAATAAATTGGTTAGTCTCTAAGGTGCCACAAGTCCTCCTTTTCTTTTTGCGAATACAGACTAACACGGCTGTTACTCTGAAACCTGTTACTAGGTTATGGATTAGCATACTCCTAAAGTTTGTGTGTGTTGTATACCCCTTGTGCAGCCTATTACCGCTGTTATCTCAGAAAGTGTCTGCCTCAGCTCAAGTGGTAGCGGTTGAGGCTTTGATGCTGACAGTTCAATGGCCAAAACGTTCAGCCAATATGTAATGGGAGTTGTTCTAAAGTTACTAGTTCTTTCTATCTACCTATAATCTCCTATGGCCTAATTCATGGGAGTCGCCTTTGTATTCAGTGATCAGGGTATTAAGGCCATAGAGCCACATTTTTAAATGTATTTAGGCATCTAAAGTGCTTTTGATTATCCCAGTAGCTGCTTAACTCCAGATTTGAAAATTCCACTAGGTGCCTATCTGCATTGTTAGATACCTAAATACCTGTCACATAGACATGGATCCACAGATGGACTTGGATGGGGCCTCTCATGGAGATTGTTGGAGGGCTTCCCCTTCACCCTCTGCCCTGGTTCTTGTCAGACAGACAGAAAGCAGAAGACCACAAGTCCGAAGTGCAGGCAATGAGATGTTTATTGGGGTTAGTTTTCAGCAAGCATGTGTCCCATAACTCTGACACAGCAGAGCTTTTACCCAGTGTCCCCCTTCCCAGCTCTGATGGCACAGTGCCTTGCCTGTGTCCCCATTCACACCTCCTCCTCCTCAGCAGGCCCAAATATACCTGCAATGCATGCCCCAAGTCCCACCCCTTACAGTTATGGTCATGTTCCATTTTGGTGGGGGGTCGTGGGTCTGGGGTCTTCATCCCACCTCTTTTGTATCCCATGGGAGGGGTAAGGAGTGAGGTTGTGCTCTGGCCAAGGCTTTTCTTTGGCTCTTAATGTTTCTTATGCCTCCCCACACATCCTCCCTTGCCCCTGGGCTTGAGAGATGAGCCAGGCAGCCTTCCAGTGTATGCTTGTATATTACACTCCCACCATACCCTGCAACACTTCTCTTTTCACCCATCCGCTTGTGGGCAGATGTCACATACAGTGTCTGTGTCCTTTGTTCACATATATTAGTGTAAGATATAAGAGTATCAAAAAGTCAAACCTAAAATTCTATCTCAGGCTGACAAACAAACCTAGATCCTAACAGAGATAAGCAACTATCTCTGCTTGCGATCCATAAACAAGGAAAACAATTACTCCTCCACCAAATTTGCCTTCAGGGCCCCAGCTAGGGGCATGCATGGAGGAGGACCTCCTTTAGCCTGATGGTTAGAGCACTCACCTGGGATGTGGGAGTTCCCCACTGCCTAGACATGAACAGAGATCTATCATGTCTCAGGTGAGCACCCAAACGAGTGGACTAGGGCATAATCTAATGCAGCCCTCCCTTAAGCTTTCTTATTGAACTTGTTGCACGTTAATTAAGTGGAAAATCAAATATTAAGTGGGCCAAAGAGAGAGACTCACTCTATTGTCCTGTGGTGAGCACACTCACCTGATGGGTGGCAGATTCCTGTTCCAATCCCTTCTTTTCTAATCAGGCAGAGGGGGAGGACTTGAACTGGTGATCTCCAACATCCTGGGAGAGTACTGTTGGGTTAAAGAATAAAGAGCTCCTCCTCCCGCCAGCCATATTGCGTGGAGTGAGGCAGCTGCTGAGTATGATTACTGGATTGGTCCCCACCTGCAATTTAGGCAGAGCAGCGCTATCATCCCCCCCACTCATGGATCATTCTGGGGCTTAGGCATCTGGACAACTAGAGAGAGGCAGCAGTGTGTATGCCCAGAGGCAGAAACACAGGTGCTTAGGGAAACTTTACTGCAAAAAATTAGGTTCTGAGTGAGTTTAGGTGCCTACAGGGTTAGGCAGAAGCCAAGCACCAGTGTTGTGGATTGCAGAGGTGCCTAAAAATGGGACTTAGGTGCTGAAGTGCCTTTGTGGATCCAGGCCCAAGTGCACCTAAAAAATCATGCTTTAGTCAATGTGATGCAAACAACCCCCCTCCAATACAAATCCAGGTTTTTATCGAACTGATAGGTCTGGAATAGGCTCTGGAGCTCACATTTTGTTGGACGGGAGAGCTGTGTAATACCACAGCTTTATGGTCTCCTAAAGATTTAATGTCAATAATCGGGTGCGGATTATCACCAGGCATTTGTTAGCAGAAACGGGGTGAAGTCTTCAGAGCAGGTTATTGGTTTTACTCGAATACGGGCCAAATTCTGCATTCCACATTCCAACCCACTGACCTCAACAGAAGAACCAAAACGAGCCCGGGTTACAGAATCATGCCCCATGTTTGTGAGGCATGCACACATTAACCACGCTGCACACATGACCTTCTATGAAAATAGTTCCAAATATCTCTTTGCACAGAGCACGTTAGCTTGGCTCCCTTGACTTTAAAAAGTGGGTTTTGCCAGCCACTTCGTTATGCTACTCAAGTAGGTAAAGCACCAGTAGAACTGTTTAACCCCCCTCCTGCCCCCAAATTTTTGTTTTTCAGTAGAAATTGGCTGAAAACCCAAAGATTTCTATGTGGAAATTCTGTCATAGTGCCTCATGGGTGTTGTGGTTTGGTTGCCTTATGCTGCCATTATCTTCTATAGGCCAGGCTTCCTGGTCAGACTACAATTCCCATGATGCACATCATGTTCTCCCATCTTGGAGAGGGGAGGTGCACCATGGGAGTCCCTAGTCATGATATACCCTGGAATATTTAGCTGGCTGGGAAGCCCAGCCCATAGGGGAGAATGGGGAAATGGAGTAACTGAACTACACCTCCTTGGAGGCACCATAGCAGCATTTCCTATTTGAAATAGTAGTTTTCAGCAGAAATATTTTGGTTTTCAGGCTTTTCAATGAAACTCAAAATTTTCCACAGAAAGCTCACACTTTTGGGGGGCAAAGTCATTTAATAGAAAAAAAACAATTTTCTACTGAAAAGCAGTTTTGATGGAACATTTTTGGCGACTGACTAGGGCTGCTCATGTGTGCTAGTCCTCTTCCAGCTGTTTTCTGTGTGATGTTAGACAAATCTCCCAGGGCTAGATTCTGTAACTCTTACTCATGTTGAATAGGATCTTACTTCAGAAAGTAAAGCACTGGCATGACTTAACATGAAAAACGGAATGAATCTGGAGTGGAAAGGGCGTTACCAGCACTTTGGAGGATAGAGCTAAGATTCAGAGAGATCTTCATACATTGGAGAACTGGGCTAGAAATTCAACAAAGATAAATGTAAGGTGATAAACTTAGGGAAGAAAAAATAAATGCACAAATACAGAATGGGGGACAACTGGCTTGGCAGCACCACTGCTGAGAAGAATCTGGGAATTGTGGTGGATCACAACCTCAACATGAGCGAGCAATGCGATGCTGTTGAAAAAAAAAGCCAATGCATTTTTAGGTTGCATTAATAAAAGGCATACCCTGCAAGTCAGAAGAGGTGATAGTATTGCTTTACTTGGTGCTGGTTAGGCCTAAGCTGGAGTATTGTGTCTAATTTTGGTCATCAATGTATAGATGTAGGATGTAGAGAATCTGGAAAGGATCCAGAGGTGAGCAACCAAGATGACCAAAGGGATGGAATGCAAGTGATATGAGCAAAGGCTGAAGGAACTGGGTATGTTTAGTTTGGAAAAGAGGAGAATAAGTGGGGGACATGATAGCAGTCTTCAAATACTTGAAAGGCTGCCATAAAAAAGATGGAGAAAAGTTGTCCTCTCTTGCCACAGAGGGCAGGACAAGAGGCAATGGGTTCAAACTACAGCATAGCAGATTTAGATTAATCCTCAGGAAAAAAATTCCTAACTGTAAGAACAGTAGGACAATGGAACAGACTGCCTTGGGAGGTCAAGAAAGCTCTTTCACTGGATGTTTTCAAAAGGAGATTGGATAGCCATCTGTCTTGGATGGTTTAGCCACAACAAATCCTGCCTCTTGGCAAGGAATTAGTCTAGGTGACCCTTGCAGTCCCTTCTAACCCAATGGTTCTATGTTTACATAAGTGCTAGATATTATTAGATGGCCTTTTCCACCATTAGGTGAGTAACATTAGTGGTGAAAAAAAGAAAAACAAAAAAAACCCCCAAACAATTCACATAAGAGTATATAACTAGCAAAGTACTTTAAGATCCTTTGGGATGAAAGGCACTATAAAAACATGAGATGCTAGTTTGAGTTAATATTGAAAATCTACTGTACCCAGCAAATCACACTAGGTATTAACTAATAAAATATTAACTTAAAGGTAGTTAAATGACCTGGGGCATTGAAACACACATTGAAAATGAAGATTTAAAGCATATTAACTATTTTTAAATTCTTTTTACAAAGTTCCAAATGAAGAAACTATTCTCCCTTGTCTTGCCAATGATCTTTGATATAACAGACATTTTCTGAAGGCTACATGGTGCTGTCAACCTGTGCTCGCTACCACCTCAAGGATGCGATGGAAAATTTGATTTAATAAGCCACTAATAGACAATTAAGGAATTCAGGTCTGGTGCTGATGTATCTGTGCATTGATGGGAGCTAATTTGTATTCACTAAGTTGACTTTGAACCTGAACTTTGGAGCAATCGGAGCGTGGGTTACTTCAGGGATTTAAACTGATAGAAATAATCGAATTTGCTTGCTTCACCCTTTCAGAATGACAACATCAAATATCTTCCCAGTAAAAACATCTCTTCAGTTACTATTTAATTACTTTGGCAACTGTTTACCATCCATTCTATTCCCTTGGTGAACATTAACGTTATCTGGAGTAATTTACTCGTATCAGCTTTGCAGGAATGAATGGGAGATTTCTACATTATTTGGCTTGTCTTTTGTGTCACCATTAGATGTATACAGAGAAAGGGAGAGCCTGCCTATTAAGCCTACCTATCTCTTTAGAGGAAGATCACCAATTCATTGTCTCCGGCATATTTGAGCTTTCAGACAAAGGCCACCTGCTTTTCCTCGACTTGCTCTGATCACTGGAGACTCAATTGTTATGCTAATTTCTAATGTGATAACGGAACATAAAAAACATCAGAAACAACACGGCTGTTGGCAGCAATTGTCGGATATTTTGTATTTACGATGTTAACGAACATTTCAAAATTCAATTTCCCACAAGGTGATGCAGCAGTGTTCTCTCTCCTTCTGAGATGGCAAGTTTAGCACCTCAGGGAACAGGCAAATTTAATAATGTATGTGACAAGTAACACTAACATAGGCCATATGTGCACAGACTAATATTACTCGGCAGATGCTTGGCTGCTGGTATGTGTGAGTATGCCTAGCAAAGCAGGATTTGGAGGCAACAGGTTGATTCTCCAGACTTCCAAGTTGACCAGTGCCGTTGCCACTTCCTTCTATCTGTAAGAATGTTGGAGCTGCTCGAGTTAGATTAAGGGTACATCTATACAGCAAAGAAAAACCGATGGGTGGCCTGTGCCAGCTGACCTGGGCTCGCTGGGCTGTGTAGGCTTCGGGGCTTGGCCTGGAGTCCAAGCCCTGGTACCCTCCTACATCACAGGAGCCAGCCACGAATGTCTAGTTACTATGTAGACATACCCATAGTGAAGTGACTAGGGCTCTGGGACTCAAGAGACATGGATTATTTAGATTGCAAGCTCTTTGGGGCAGAATCTCTCACTCTGCATACGTACAGCACCTAGCACAAGGTAGCCTTGATTATGGTTGAGGCTTCGAGGCAAAACTAATATCAATCATTAGAGCTGGTCAAACATTTGATAAAAAGGTCTTTTTGTCAAAAGCACACTTTTGTTGAAAAATTGGCATTTTTGTTTAAATTTTCTAGGTTCTCAATGCAAAGTTAGAAACTGAAAAAATTTGGTACAACATTTCTGTTAAAAAAATTGGGAAACTTTCAGTTTTGACTGAAACCAGCTTAAAAAAAAAAAGACTTTTCCCTTCTGTTTTTAGTTTGGTTAACTGGAAGTTTTGGACAAAAAAAAAAAAACATCTTCACAATTTTCTCCAAAGCCTAACTGGCATTTTTTGACCAGCTGTACGAATAGTAATCATGATCGTTGCCTTCTAGTGCCTGGATCATCAAGGATATAAGCCCTAATGTTAAACTCCTTTTGTTCAGAGGGGATTCTAGCCCTTCTTTTTGCCGTAGAAACCATGTGGCCACATGTATTCTAGCTCAGCGATTCTCAATCTTTTTCTTTATTGCCCCCCGACCCCTCTGACATGCTATTAGTAACTTCGTGGCCCACCTGTGCCACAAAAACTGTTTTTCTGCATATAAAAGTCAAGGCCTGTGTGGCAGCAAGCAGGACAATTGCCTGAGGCCCCACACCACAGGGGCCCTGTGAAGTTAAGTTGCTCAGGCTTCAGCTCCTGGTAGCAGGGGTCAGGGTTCTGGGCTTCAGCCCTGTGTGACAGAGTTTTGGCTTTCTGCCCTGGGCCCCAGTGAGTCTAATGCCAGCGCTGCTTGGAGGACCCCCCGAAACCTGCTCCCAGCCCCCGCAGGGGGCCCTGGATCCATGGTTGAAAACTGTTGTTCTAGCTGATTGTCTGTGAAGTCCTGCGTGGTTACATAATCATATGAACATAAAAGCATAAGAACAGCCACATTGGGTCAGACCAAAAGTCCACCTAGCCCAGCATCCTGTCTTCCAACAATGCCAGGTGCTTCAGAGGGAAAAAATCATTACACGACACTGCCAGATTTACACTTTCAGCCTTGAGACCTGTGTGATACAAACATTGCTCAAGGGCTGCCTCTCGAAGATCACAGAATATCAGGGTTGGAAGGTACCTCAGGAGGTCATCTAGTCCAACCCCCTGCTCAAAGCAGGACTAACCAAGATCTTTGCTCCATTCCTCTCTGCGCCTTCTGAGGGAGATGAGAACAAAACCCCCCAGGGTACGTCTACACTGCAGCTGGCCTGGGTCAGCTGATTTGGACTCGGGCTGCGGGGCTATAAAATTCCAGTGTAGATGTTCACACTCGGGCTGGAGACTGGACTCTGGGACCCTGGCCCGAACGTCTACACTGCAATTTTATAGTCCCATAACTCACCCCAAGTCAGCTGGCACGAGCCTGCGAGGGGAATTTTATTGCAACGTAGACAGTGTTCTTGTTCTACCCTGTGACATACCTACCTTTCTTGAACTCTTCCAAGCTCTCCTTTCCTCATTCCTCCATTGTTCCTCATGCTCTCTATTCAAAGCTAGGTCTGTGATTGTCTTTGCATCAATGACTCATTTGCACCTTTCAGCGTAATGCTCTATATCCATTTAAGAGAGACATAGCCATCTACTTATCTAGGTACCCCTACAGGGAAGTCTCGTGCTCGCATGCTCTTTCTGTCTTGTATAACTAAGTCCTAAAGCTTTTTGTACTACCCCAAACCCAGGAATCTAGTACTACCTCTCCAGACAGATAATGCCTATGCAATAAAAGCTCACCAGAGTATCATCCCTGGGGGAGCAGTTTCTGATGACACCCAGCCCTGCCTGTTCCATTCAGTTCACTGTGGATTGTTTAATTTTCTGATTTATTTATTTTCATCTAGTTAGAATGTCACTGTCTATCGCCATTACTTATTAATATAATGTCAATCTTGTCCTGTCCCCCTCCTGTTCTATGACCTCATGTTCGCATCAAATTCCACTTAGCGAGTGTGAAACCCAATTTGCAAGATGAGGGAGGCAGCAACCAGGCAACGCTGGCAACTATCATGTTGCAAGATAGTGCAAGCAAAGCAAGATTGCTACGTACCAGATCCTGTCCCTTGGTGCAAGTGAAAGTCCCTTGATGACAGATCTACTTTCACATGCTGTAAGTAACCCCAATGGCTTGTTATGGGAGCCAGGGATTGCCAGGGCCCTGAACATGCCCCCTTTCCTCTAGCTTTACCCTCTATGCCAGCCTTTGAAATGGTATTGGCATAGAAGCTTTTTGTCTATGCCATCAGAAAATCCCTGTGCACCAGGGTGATCTCCCACAGTTAGCTATGCTCACTGGGGTGAGATAAAGCAGCCCTGAAGCAGGAGTACTTTGGCCTATAGCCATTTTTCAGACAGCCCCCGGAGTGACTTAACTAGAGCTATTACAGTCCTTAGATTGCAAGCTGTTTGCGGCAGGGACCATCTTTACATTCTGTGACTGTTCCGCAGCTAGCACCATAGGGCCCTATTCTCTGAACTCGCAGTACTGCTCCATCATTATTTTTCAATCAGTAGCTGTGCATACAACCTTTTCTGTCCGTAGCTCCACAAAGTCTTCTCCACTGTAGGATAACATCTGACAAAAAAGTGCAACTGCTCTCAGAACCATTTTATCTGCCTGAGGAAGTTTAATCCTTTGGGTACCTGTTGCACATAAACTTTCAGTTATGACAAAGCATGTTTAAAATGAGCCTTTAAAAAAAAAAGTTCTTATTGTACCAGGTCCACTCAAGATTCATCTCTCTATCCATTATTGTGTGCAGTACAGGACACAGTGGGCCAGATTCTCAGCGGGTGTAAATTTGCACAGCTCCATTGAAGTTAATCCAATGATTTAGACCCCTACAGGATCTGGCCCAGAACTGAATGTCCAGTAATAGTGTTTTATATCATTGCAATATATGGTATCTTTATTTTGCTTATAAAGAAATGCGGCACAGATATGCCTAATTCTGCTATTAAGCTCCTATTGCTCTTCATATTTACAATAGTACTTGCCTGGAGGGGCATGGGAAATAACATCATTTTGTTATAATAATCGATTTAATCTATGTCTAAAGATTAGATAGCTAGATTAGGGATTATAACTTCCACTTCCAGACAGAATCATGATGTATGCTTAGAAACAAAACTGTGGCTATTCTTGCTTGTGCCCAGCAGGGGGCAGCAAACATCTTGTTGCCTGCCTGACCTGTCTGTCCCCCTTTAGTCTCTATGGTACCTTGACTCATCTTACCTACACCTAGTAATTCCTCTGGTAGGCAGCGCACAGGGATGCTTTCCAGATCCGCTCATTGCATTCTGGGATTGCCTTTGCTCCGCAAATGAGTCAAGGACAGAAAAAGCACGCTGTGCCATCTGCAGCTTTGCTGGAGCAGATCTGATCTTGCACATGCTTTGGAGAATACTTGCCATCTGAAGAGGATGGGATCTTTCAGACATCATTAGGCTCCAGTGACTCCGGTCTGTCTCTTGACAGCATTCTGATGGGTGAGATGATCTCTAGCACTCGGCCATGCTGCCTCACCAGATTGGCAGAACAATGTCAGATGCATGGGAATGATCAGCTGAGTTAATAAGGATGTTCTGCTAACCTTGTTCTATTCCCCCCTACCCCACACCACCCCACCCCCCGGAAGATGTCATATCTCAGATGTCACCTCAGAACTTGTATGTCTAGTGCACGTCTTCTGAACCTGTCACATGACTTCTGAGCTCTAGGATGCAATAATACCATTTCCTATGTATGCCTTTCCTCTATCCTTCTAAATCCAAAACAAGCTCTGAAAGAAAATGTACAGGTCCTGGGCAAAATGTGTATGGCAGAGACAGTTTATAACAGGGTGGCCAACCAGTCTGAGAAGGAGCCAGAATTTACCAATGTACGTGGCCAAACAGCCACAGTAATACATCAGCAGCCCCCACATCTGCTCCGCACCCCCGCTCCCAGCACCTCCCACCCCCCGGCAGCCCTGCCAATCAGCACCTTCCCCTCCCTCCCCGCACCTCCCGATCAGCTGTTTTGTGGCGTGCAGGAGGCTCGGGAGGGGGAGGAGTGAGGGCACGGCAGGCTCAGGGGAGGGGGCGGGAAAGGGTGGAGTGGGGGCAGGGCCTGTGGCAGAGCCAGGGGTGGAGCCGTGAGCCCCCCCTCGGGGCACATTGGAAGGTTGGTGCCTGTAGCTCCAACTGGGGAGTCGGTGCCTGCACAAGGAGCCTCCTATTAACTTCTGACGAGCCGCGTGTGGCTCCAGAGACACAGGCTGGCCCCCCCTGGTTTATAAGGTACATGAGAGCATGGGTCAGTCGCTACAGCAGGAAATCAGGAGCCAGGACTCGTTGTGATATATTTCCATGGAAAAAACAACAACTAGTGAAATGTCTGGCTAATTTGCAGGTACATGAAAAAATATGCAGCCAAGGAAGTAGAGTAGCAAAATACCACAAAAAAGGCTATTCTCCAAGTATTTATATTCTCCCCCAGAAGAGGGACTGGAGTAGGGTGACTAGATAGCAAGTGTAAAAAATTGGGACCGGAGGGTAAGGGGGTAATAGGGTCCTATATAGGACAAAAGCCCCTAATATTGGGATGCTGCCGATACTATCAGGATGTCTGGTTACCCTAGAGTGGAAATCATACAAGAGAGCTGATTTCCTGAGAATTTCAGGAGCATTTGCCAGGCCAACACTCTGTGGATCAACAAAAACATTTGTATGATAATCACCTGAACCAGACTTCCAGAGGGAAGGTCTTGGGGTTAAGGCACTGGACTGGGACTCAGGAGATCTAGGCTCAATTCCTGGTTCTGTGACCTTGAGCAAGTCACTGAGGGGCAGATTTTGTGATTTGCTTCTTAGGCACACACAAAGAGAGACAGCCTGCAAAAGATGGAGGAGCAAAGGTGACTTTATGGGGCCCTGGGTGGGGCCGGGGAGGAGGGGTGTGGGAGGGTGCTCAGGGCTGAGGCAGAGGGTTCAGGGTGCGGGAGCAGGCTTAGGGCTGGGGCAAAGGGTTGGGGTCTTGGGGCTGCAGGCTGCCCCGGGGCTGCAGCAGGGAGAGAGAGGACTCCCCTCAGCCCTCTCCCTGCCTGTGCAGCCCTTGATAGCCTGCTGCATAGCCATGCGGCCGTGCAGCTTAGAGGGAACTTAGGGTGTAATTTATAGCAGCTTCCCCATGACTGCCCAGGAGCTGTACCACAGCCCAGAATCCCATAGCATTGGGTAATAGAGGCCTGGTCCCTATGCTGAGACTTGTGAGTGGGGGGCTGTGTATGGTCACTTATATCTGCCCACTGCTGCCTCCGTGGTAGTCCTTGGCCATCTATGACTTCAGTACTCCACAAAACAGCATATAGGGGTTGAAATGGTGGCCAGCATCAGCCCCTCTATTTCACTGTAACCTCAGTTTACCATCTGTAAAATGGGACTAGTAATAGGTCCTTATCACCTCACAGGTGTGAGGTGTCATGAGGGGCTCAGATATTACAGTGATGGGGGGGAGGGGTCATGTCAGTAGACAGGTATATGTTTCAAGTATCTCCCAATACTAAAGCAATGGCCCAAACGTAAAGGACCCAGAATAAGATAAGCCTCATTTCTTAGTGATGATGGAAGACCAGGTGGTACATGTACCTCTGTGACCGCATGATTTTGGTTTTTGTGTACTGTACCTTTAAATTTCTAGTGTCTACCATTTGTGTTCAGTTCTGAAGCAGCAAGTTACAGAGGAGCTATGCACACAGTGCTCTCTTGGAAATGTTACTTTCGCTCTCATTATTACTACTTGTATAATGATAGAACCTAGGAGCTCCAGTTATGGAGAAGGGCCCATTGTGCTAGGCACTCTATAAAACAGAGAGAGAAAAAATCCCTGGCCACAAGAGAAATTCAAAATATTCAGAGACTAGAAGTATAAGTTTGCTGTCTCTGCATGGAGGACCATAAAATGCCTAGATGGGGCAACTGCTGAAATGCAGCTTACCCATGGGATAATAGGACCCATATAGCCCTTCCAAGTTCAGTGATACGAGAAGAGATCTCTACATTTGATTTAGAAGCTATTACCTTGAGCAGTGGTTTTAGTTACTTCGTTTCCAGCCACATCCCATTGATTTCCAAGGGAGAGTGTTAGGGGGTTTATTCCTTCACCCACTTACTTCCCTGGTCCTTCTCGCATGAGCAGAGAGCAACAATACCCAAAGTCCAAAGGTGCAAACAATTGATGTTTATTGGGGTGAACTTCCAGAAAGCATGATTCTAGTTTCCTTCCTTAGTGTCCCCCTTCTCAGCTCTGACACCACAGAGCCTTACCTGTGTCCCTGTTCCCATTCCCCGCCCCCTTAGCTAAACATGATTCCAAATTTCCCCACCCCCATTCCCTGTTCCCATTCCTCCCCACACTTCCTGATTGACTGCAGACTATATAGTAAAACTTGAGTTCTGCTTAGCTATACCTTAACCAGTCATTTTACTGAAATTTAACTAACCAATCCTAACATATTGTAACATGATTATTTAACCAATTATATCCCACCACCTTAATTAGTTTACACCCAGCAAAATTAATTATACAGCAGACAGAAACAATCACAGAACCAGACAGAGATTATACAGACAAACAATAGGGAAATGGGGACTACAGTGATAGAACAACACAGAAATGAGGATTTCACATCCCAGCTATTGATAAGTGAGTTCTTGCCAGACAGGATGCTATCAAACTAAGTTTCCTTTTACATTTCTAGGCACTTCCCTTTCTCTGGAGGCCATGGGAATTATCAGGACAGGATTGTATTCCTAACAGCCCAATAGCACCTTCTTTCAATGGGACTAGGTTGGAATGTGAGGATGTGACCGTTCGCTTCCCAGCTTATGGCTGCCTCTGCTGCTTAGCTGAAGGCCTTAGCCTAAGAACAGGGCCTCAGACTGCCACAGTGAGAGAAGGACCTTGCACCAGCAGACAGTGATTTTGATTCTCTCTTTTGTACCTCTATAACTAGCCAAGTGACAAGAATACACCTAAATTCTTAGGAGTATAGGCCTTTACAGACAGACCTGAATATCTATATCCTAACAGAGAGGATAGATTTACAGTTCTCAGAAAAGATTTGCAATCTTTCTGCAGATCTCCATGTGGTAGTAGACAGGAAGTATTGATGTAATCTCTAACCTCTAAAAGCAAAAGAGGAGTTTAAAAAAAAAAATCCATCATGGGAGGTTAGTTGCAGAGACCAAAGACATTTTTTCCCCTCCAATGCACATACATAACCCTCAGAAACACTGCAAGTTAGTAATAAGCACATACATAACCCTCAGCAACACTGCAAGTTAGTAATAAGCAGCAATGTGAGCAGTACAGACTGCTCTAACTTTCTAGAGAAACTTACAAAAAGAAAAGGAGGACTTGTGGCACCTTAGAGACTAACGAATTTATTTGAGCATAAGCTTTCGTGAGCTACTTCATCGGAAACTTAGTAGCCCATTTCATCTGCTAGGCTCTAGTGCCTGACCTTTTCCTCAGGCCTTGTGATATCTTCAAACTTTTTTAAAAAGTTTGAAGGTACTTAGGAACATCTCCATCCCATGGTCAATCTCAAAAGGTTTAGAGTTTGGATTCACTTTAGATGACCTGTTTTCATTATTATTATTATTGATTGGAGGGGGGAAAAAAAACAATGTCCTCCCACCCACTTCATTTTCAAAAAGTATGAAATGGAATTGTTTTCAAAGTTGCCACAAAAGTTTTGCAGCTGTTTGTTTTTTTTATCAGAGATGCTGGGCAGCTTGAAAATACAGGCCATTTAGTGCATTTCAAAAACTAAAGAATGTTCTCCTGTTTTAATATTCCTCCTACCCTGTGGGGTGAATTCACTTGGGCCAGATTTTCCAAAGAGGTCAGCTTGCACTTAAGCACCTAATTGAACCTCCATTTAAGATTTCTTCTTTATAAACAGACAACCCCCTCCTGCAACAGAAACATAGACTTCCTGCAAGCCAGGTGGGATTTTAGAAGGATGGGACTGTGCTATAGGTATCCAGTGCTGCTCAAATATTCATGGTTTACTCAATGCAATTGATTTTCTTGACAGCAACTGGGGAATAATTTATGGGTCATTTTCCCCCCCCCCACTGCTCCACCAGCTCTACTTTTAATGAATCCAGATAGTCTGGAAGCATGTGTAATTCTATGGGCAAGCTAATGATATAAAGGTAAGGGAGGTGTAATTTGAATCATAAAAATTCTACAGAGTCATAATTTCAATGGGGTCACCGTCTGCAGCATGGCGGTGGGGGGAGAGGGGGGCAGTTGCTGCCTGCCTTCAACTCTGTGTCCTCCAGTGGGTGGAAATTTTAATCACACAATATCTCTGGAAATGGGTTTGCGTTGGGTAGCAGAAAGAGGTGGGAATACAATGGTACCAAACATGAGGCAACCTAGTGACAGAGGATGTGGAAAAAGCTAATGTACTCAATGCTTTTTTTGCCTCTGTCTTCACTAACAAGGTCAGCTCCCAGACTGCTGCTCTGGGCATCACAGCATGGGGAATAGATGGCCAGCCCTCTGTGGAGAAAGAAGTGGTTCGGGACTATTTAGAAAAGCTGGACATGCACAAGTCCATGGGGCCGGACGACTTGCATCCAAGAGTGCTAAAGGAATTGGCGGATGTGATTGCAGAGCCATTGGCCATTATCTTTGAAAACTCATGGCGAACGGGGGAAGTCCCAGATGACTGGAAAAAGGCTAATGTAGTGCCAATCTTTAAAAAAGGGAAGAAGGAGGATCCTGGGAACTACAGGCCAGTCAGCCTCACCTCAGTCCCCAGAAAAATCATGGAGCAGGTCCTCAAAGAATCAATCCTGAAGCACTTACATGAGAGGAAATTGATCAGGAAGAGTCAGCATGGATTCACCAAGGGAAGGTCATGCCTGACTAATCTAATTGCCTTCTATGATGAGATTACTGGTTCTGTGGATGAAGGGAAAGCAGTGGATGTATTGTTTCTTGACTTTAGCAAAGCTTTTGACACGGTCTACCACAGTATTCTTGTCAGCAAGTTAAAGAAGTATGGGCTGGATGAATGCACTATAAGGTGGGTAGAAAGTTGGCTAGATTGTCGGGCTCAACAGGTAGGGATCAATGGCTCCATGTCTAGTTGGCAGGCGGTGTCAAGTGGAGTGCCCCAGGGGTCAGTCCTGGGGCCGGTTTTGTTCAATATCTTCATAAATGATCTGGAAGATGGTGTGGATTGCACTCTCAGCAAATTTGCGGATGATACTAAACTAAGAGGAGTGGTAGATATGCTGGAGGGCAGGTATAGGATACAGAGGGACCTAGACAAATTGGAGGATTGGGCCAAAAGAAATCTGATGAGGTTCAATAAGGATAAGTGCAGGGTCCTGCAATTAGGACGGAAGAACCCAATGCACCGCTACAGACTAGGGACCGAATGGCTAGGCAGCAGGTCTGCGGAAAAGGACTTAGGGGTGACAGTGGACGAGAAGCTGGATATGAGTCAACAGTGTGCCCTTGTTTCCAAGAAGGCCAATGGCATTTTGGGATGTAATAGTAGGGGCATAGCGAGCAGATCGAGGGACGTGATCATTCCCCTCTATTCGACATGGTGAGGCCTCATCTGGAGTACTGTGTCCAGTTTTGGGCCCCACACTACAAGAAGGATGAGGATAAATTGGAGAGAGTCCAGCGAAGGGCAACAAAAATGATTAGGAGTCTGGAACACATGACTTATGAGGAGAGGCTGAGGGAACTGGGATTGTTTAGTCTGCAGAAGAGAAGAATGAGGGGGGATTTGATAGCGGCTTTCAACTACCTGAGAGGTGGTTCCAGAGACGATGGTTCTAGACTATTCTCAGTGGTAGAAGAGGACAGAACAAGGAGTAATGGTCTCAAGTTGCAGTGTGGGAGATTCAGGTTGGAAATTAGGAAAAACTTTTTCACTAGGAGGGTGGTGAAACACTGGAATGCGTTACCTAGGGAGGTGGTGGAATCTCCTTCCTTAGAAGTTTTTAAGGTCAGGCTTGGCCAAGCCCTGGCTGGGATGATTTTATTGGGGATTGGTCCTGCTTTGAGCAGGGGGTTGGACTAGATGACCTCCTGAGGTCCCTTCCACCCTGATATTCTATGATTCTATGATTCTGTGACAGAGAACTATTATGTAGATGTAACCCTTCTGCCCGTCAGAGTTGGCAGCAACAAGGGCCGGGTTCAATATCTAGGGGTTCCATTCCAATAACACAATGCAAACCGGCTCGAGCCCCCACCCAGTGACCTGGGACAAATATATACCACTCCCGCTGGGCGCCTCCAAGAGGCAATACTTCCCCTCTCGCAAGCACATAGTCTGAGTGTAGCAAAAGCCTTTTAATAACCGAGAGAAACAATGTGGCATTATGTTGGGGAAACACCACCAACAGGATTCATAACACAACCCATGAGCAAAAACCACCCCAGGCAAATTGGGGCATGCCCTTTTCCCTTTGGTTCTTGAGTCCAGCAACCCCAAATCACCCAAAGTCCCAAAAGTCCAATGCCCCAAAAGTCTCTGTCCCTGGTCAGGGCAGCCCCAGAGTTCGAAAGTTTATCTGCGGAGCTTTACCTCCCAACCTGGGTGGAAATGGGACGGGGGTAAGAGGCACCTTACATGATCTGAAGCTGACCGCCCCATAGCTCCATAGCGGCGCTCCGCTCCGCCAGCCGCCCCACGAACTCCTTCGCTCAGCTGCGCTCCGCTCCGCCAGCCGCCCCACGAACTCCTTCGCTCAGCTGCACTCTGCTCCGCCAGCCGCCCCACGAACTCCTTCGCTCAGCTCCACGACCCACAAGCAGCTCCTGCCATCCACACACTGCTCCGCGTCGAACTGCTTCACCAGCCGTCCCGCAAACTGCTCCACAATATATCTTCAGGCTCCCCCACTACTTAACACAACACTCAGTGATTTCAGCTCTTAGGTGAATTCAGCTTGTAGTGGGGGAGCCCCAGTGCTGGTGCACTGTCAGCCCAAAGTGAGCTCAGCAGCCTATAACTAGACTTCTAATGAAATCAAAATTAGCTCTGATATTCCACAGTGGAGAGAGGAGGAAGTGCAATTAGCATGTAAGGCCCTCACCAAGGGGCCCATGCCACCAAGTATTAATACTTGTCCCCAGCCTCTCTCCATTCACACAGTTTTGGAACACATGACCCTTGCCTAGCGAGTGCTACTTAGTTGATGGTGAATCCCTCCATCATAACAAAAGGCCACGTACAGTTCCAAGCACAGTTCCCATAATCAGGGTAATAACAATTTATTCTTCCTGCCCCAATAACAGAGACACTGGGGATCCCACAGCAGCCAAAGTGACCATTTGGGCAGCTATGGTCTCATTCTAGGCGGGGTGGGTGTGCCTATGCAAATGAGATCGGCCCCTGAAGTTCTTTTCCACAACTTGCCACACCTCACCACCAGATGTCAGGGTGGAGCTCATCCTGACACTGCTTACATCCTCCCCCCAGCCAAGACTTTGTCGTCCCGACAAATCACACTCCCTTTATACCAACTCATTGGTTTCCTCCAAAGGGCCTCAGGAAGCCCACTTTAGCTTCCACAAGCCTGTGTGCTAAATGTATTGGCTCCTCACTAGTCACCCCAGGTGCATCATAAGTTAACCGTTTCACTGGTCTTATCACCCTGTCTCGTCTATTGAGAATCTCTGTTGCCAAGGTAGGGGGAACATCCTCTTGAGTGACGGATGGAGAGGCTTCCCTGGAGGGTCCCTCGGCTACTTGCGTAGGCCCCTGCACTCCTAGTTCTAACGCTGGAGGGTCCAAGGTGCCCAGGACATCCTCTACCTGTCTGTCCCCATTGTCCAATAACCTGTGTGTGTCATCACAGGGGGGTCTCATCAGCAGCACCGGGGTATCAGAAAGGGGCCTAAATAGTTCCGCCATTGGGTTTAGGGCGGAAGAGGGAAAACTCTCGTTTGGTTCAGCTGATCGAGACTGAAATCTTGTCTCCATCCCAGGATACACCAGGGTTGTGTCTTCCTCCTCAGACTCACTCTCAGATGTGCAGAATAGGGGTAAGTTAGCTGCAGGGGGCCCACTGTCTGTGTTGGATGGCGGCTTTGGTCTAGCACCTCTGTTCTGCCCGGCGGCCCTGCCGTGGCCCATCTCATAAGGGGTGCTTACCAATTCCCCCACAGGGAGCAAAAGGTTTCTATGCACCGTCTTTATTTGCCCTGGACCGTCTTCAGGTTTGATCTTGTAGACCGGCAGATCTCCCAGCTTTTCCATCACCAGGTAAGGTATTGCCTTCCATCTGTCAGCTATCTTGTGTTTGCCAGCAATACCCAAATTTCGCAGCAGGACTCTGTCCCCCGGCTGGAGCTCCTGCGAACGCACTCCAGCATCATATCGATGTTTGTTGCGGTCTGCGTTCTTCCGAGCCGCAGCGGTAGCTAAGCGATAAGCATCCCGCAGCTTTTCTCTTAGTCGGGATACATATTGCTGATGAGTTTCATAGCTATCTCCATCCTCTGATACACCAAAGCACAAATCTATGGGTAATCTTGGTTCTCGCCCAAACATCAAGAGATATGGGGTGACTCCCGTAGCATCGTTCTTTGTGGCATTGTAGGCATGCACCAGAAATGCGACATGCTGGCTCCAGGTTGCCTTCTGCTCTGGTCACAAAGTTCCCAACATATCTAATAGGGTTCGATTGAACCTCTCTGGCTGAGGATCACCTTGGGGGTGATAAGGCGTTGTCCTAGACTTTTTAATTCCTGCTATCTTCAGCACCTCCTTCAGAAGGTGACTCTCAAAATCCCGCCCCTGATCAGAGTGTATCCGAGCCGGGAATCCATAGACTGAGAAATATTTGTCCCACAATACTCGAGCAACGGTGGTGGCCCTCTGATCACGTGTGGGATATGCTTGTGCATACCGTGTAAAATGGTCAGTCACTACTAGAATGTTTCCAACATTCCTCTTGTCTACCTCTACAGACAAGAAATCAATGCATACCAACTCCAAAGGTTTGTTGCTGGTGATGTTCTTGAGATATGCAGCCCTCGTGGGCAGAGTTTTCCTTTGAACACATCGAGCGCAAGTCTCACATTTCCTGCGAACATCTTCAGCCATTCGGGGCCAATAGAACCTACTACAAATAAGTTCCAGGGTCCTCTCCATCCTAAATGCCCAAAGTCATCATGCAGGGCCCTCATGGCCAGGGCTCTGTACTTTTTTGGCAGTACTAGTTGTGCTCGTTGTTTTTGTAAAGGGTCAGTGGTCATTCGGTGTAGCACTCCCTGAATCAGTTTTAGTTTGGTCCATTCTCTCAATAGTAGTTTACCCTCCGGGTTAGGTGGGACAACCGCAGCTGGGCTTCGCCCCTCCCTTTTGGCAAGTAGTGTATCACGAATGTCAATATCTTGCCGCTGGGCTTCTTGCCAGTCAGCCGCATTGAGCATGGGCAAAGGAGATTGGTCTAATGCAATATAGTTCACTGAAGCAGAAGGCATGCATTCAGGGGGCAGGCCCAAAGCTTCTGCAACACATCCCTGAAAGCCCTCACGGGCCTCTGGCTCTCGGCGACTCACACTGCAAATAGCTCTCACTCCATCTGTGGGTATCACAGCAACTTCTGGAACCTGCGGACGCCTGGACAATGCATCTGCATCTACATTGCTTCTCCCTGATCGGTACTGAATGCTGAACTCATAGCTAGCCAAGGCGGCCACCCATCTCTGCCCTGTAGCATCCAGCTTAGCACTTGTTAACACATAAGTCAGTGGATTGTTGTCTGTCCACACCTGGAACTGAGCACCATACAAGTAGTCTCGAAATTTCTCAGTGATGGCCCATTTCAAGGCCAAAAATTCCAGCTTGTGGGTGGGATAGCGAGTTTCACTATCAGACAATCCTCGGCTGGCAAAGGCTACAGGTTTACATTTGCCTTCCACTTCCTGGTACAGGACTGCTCCCAGACCCTCCAAACTGGCATCAGTATGCAGGATAAATGGTTTGCTTGGGTCAGCAAAAACTAGGACTGGAGCATGAGTTAGGCAAGTAATGATTTCTCGAAAAGCCCTTTCACATCTCTCATCCCACCGTGGCCCAAATGGTGCAAAGGGGCCATTGTGTCTCTGCACAGGAGGCTTTGAGGACCTCCCCTTATTCTTGGACTTAGATTTGTTCTTGCTGGACTGATGTCCCCTGGTAAGATCATTCAGAGGCTTTACAATCGTAGCATAGTTTTTCACAAATCTGCGGTAGTAGCCACTAAATCCAAGAAAGGTCTTGAGTTCTCTGTAGTTACTTGGACGTGGCCATGTAGTGAGTGCTTCTATTTTATCAGGATCAGTACTCACACCTTCTTGGGACACAATGTGACCCACATACTTCACTGAGGTTCTGCAGAACTGGCATTTGTCAATTGAAAGCTTCAGACCATAATCCTCCAACCTATCAAGCACTTTAAGAAGTCTTTCTTCATGCTCCTCTAAGGTTCTTCCAAACACAATCAGGTCATCCAAATAAACTAACACCTGCAGTAAATTCATGTCTCCCACAACTTTCTCCATGAGACGTTGAAAGGTGGCAGGTGCTCCAGAAATCCCTTGGGGCATGCGTTCGAACTGATAAAACCCTAATGGGCAGATGAAGGCTGTCTTCTCCTTATCTTCTTCTCCCAGAGGGATCTGGTAGTATCCACTTCGAAGATCCAACACAGAGAACCACTGGCTTCCCAGCAAACAGTCTAAGGCATCTTGCACTCAAGGCATAGTGTACTGGTCGACCACAGTACGGCTGTTTAGGGTGCGGTAGTCAATACACATCCGGATTTTCCCATTCTTTTTGCGGACTACCACAATGGGTGAGGCGTATGGGCTGCGGGACTCTGTAATGATGCCATTCGCAGCCAGCTCCTGAAG
This sequence comes from Eretmochelys imbricata, assembly GCF_965152235.1. Lineage (NCBI taxonomy): Eukaryota > Metazoa > Chordata > Testudines > Cheloniidae > Eretmochelys > Eretmochelys imbricata. The sequence goes on along the minus strand of NC_135590.1, from coordinate 14,461,797 downwards.
ATGATGTCGCACATCTTCCATCTCAGAGAGAGCAATCTTCCTAGATCTCTCCCTGAAAGGTCGAGAGTCATGTAGTCTGATATTGTGCTCTACTCCTTTTGCACATCCCACATCCCACTCATGCAGTGAGAACACCTTGGATCTTTCACAAAGTTTCTTCCTCAGGCGATCTTTCCAGTCCTCGGACACTGGTGAATCTCCAAAGTCAAACTTTGCTGGGTCTATTGTCGGAACTTGAGTTTCACACTGGGGTTTTACAATCGACTCAGGCTCAAAGAGGTCTGCTATCTTTTGTCCTTGCTTCACAAAAATATCACGACTCGTTTCATTAGCAATCAGTATAGTCACCCTTTCCTGGGCTTCAGCAGGTAGGGTTATGACTCCACTGGGGACCAGCACTCCTTCAGGGAGCTCTCCTCCCATCGGCTGCTCTATCATTGCTAACGTCCCTTTACTGCCTTTCAGACAGGTACTCATGACAAGCACTTCTTGCTCCGTCCTTGCAGGCACTACTAAGGGGGTTGTGCCCGCGTACTTCAGTGCCCCAAGCGGTACCTCAGATGTGTCCCTTTTAGCGCTCTCAATTTTCCTATAGGCTTCAGCACAAAGCGTATGGATCATCAGGGTATTCAGGTATTGGTCCCCAGCCCCCCTTCTGCAGTAATCCGCGAGTACCTTGAAGAGACTGGAGTTGGTCCCTATCAGCACAGACACATCAGAAGTCCCTTTAGGGTCAGGGCATATTAAGGCAGCTGTGTCTACCTCTTCTCTTACCCCAGCAACCTCCTCTGGGAATTCCAGGTGCAGTATGACATACCCTTGATAGGGGTATTCATCCATGCTGAGGCCACACAGGCCAAGGCCAGTCAGTGGCTGTATAGGCAGGTGCCTAAGCATCTGTTGGTAGAATGACTGAAATATAATAGTCACTTGAGATCCAGTGTCAAGCACTGCTTTACACTCCACCCCTTCGATCCTCACCATGACCTCTGCTCGAGGCCCTATCAATCCTGCAGGGATCCCAGCTGGACAGTCTTTTCTGGGGGAATCTTCAAATCCTGCAGACCTGGGGGGTCCCCGTCCCCAGACCCTCTGGCAGCTACTGGATCTCTCCCAACTGATCCTCAGCTTTCCATACACTAAGGAGGGGTTTTCTTCATTACGGCACTTGGCAGCACTGTGTCCATCCTGACCACATCGGTAGCAGAAGAATTGACATTTCCCCCTTCGCCTGGGGGGGATGGTGGCTCTAAGTGCGGGCTTCTCAATCGCCACAGTTTGAGGCTTCTTATTCCTGGAAGTCTTAACTCGGTCAACGGTACTTTGCAGCTCAGCTATCCGTTCCGTCAGGACCTGCATTTGTTGGACAAGTTCCTCTCTGGTGCTCACCATCAGTACACTGGCCGTTTGCAGTGGTGTTGTGCTGCCTGGCTCCGATGTTTGGGCTTCCCAAAACTCACTGGCAGCCTGCCTTTCTTCCTCCTCTCAGACCTCTTTTATCAGCTGGGAGTAACTTGGGGGATGTTCCCGTCGTTCTCTTAGCTGGAGATGAAGTAGAATCGGGTTCTGATACTGAGTTCCTCTTACAATTTGAGCCAGTCTGGTCTGATCCATCTGCTCAGCAGTCACTGCTCCCCTCATGACAGCTCTCTGAAGCAGTATCTCCAGTCTCCGTATGTAGGCTGAAGCCTTCTCGCCCTTTTGTTGTTGGGAATTAAGGAACTTACAGTAGCTGTCTTCAGGGCCCTCTACGCTCCCAAAGTTGTGTTCAAGGGCCTCTAGGCAGTCCTTCACACTGACTCCAGGGTCAATGAGCTTCAGGGTGCGAATCACATCTAATGCTGAGCCGCCAAGGCTCTCTATAAGGCATCTTCGCTTTTCTGCATCTGGTACGGCCCACTCTTGCAGCATTTCAGTGGTATGCTCTAACGAGGATTCAAACTCCTCCTCCCCAGCAAATAATCTTAACTTACGACAAGAGTCTGACTCAGCATGGGGCAGCACAACCTTTTCCAATATTTGCCCCAGAGCTTTTGTCCAATCATCAGCCGAGGCTGGAGCCTCTGAGCTAGAAGCTGCTGAGCCAGGGCCCAACAAACCTGACATATTAGCCATTATACAAACAGTAATTTCCTCAAAATATAAGCACAAACAAAAAAAAATATATAAATTGTTTCCCAATGTAGTGGATCACTCAACAGGTGCTTGCGAGGGGTACTGACCCAGGCAGATCCCGGACGAGCCCCCAAAAATGTAACCCTTCTGCCCGTCAGAGTTGGCAGCAACAAGGGCCGGGTTCAATATCTAGGGGTTCCATTCCAATAACACAATGCAAACCGGCTCGAGCCCCCACCCAGTGACCTGGGACAAATATATACCACCCCCACTGGGCGCCTCCAAGAGGCAATACTTCCCCTCTCGCAAGCACATAGTCTGAGTGTAGCAAAAGCCTTTTAATAACCGAGAGAAACAATGTGGCATTATGTTGGGGAAACACCACCAACAGGATTCATAACACAACCCATGAGCAAAAACCACCCCAGGCAAATTGGGGCATGCCCTTTTCCCTTTGGTTCTTGAATCCAGCAACCCCAAATCACCCAAAGTCCCAAAAGTCCAATGCCCCAAAAGTCTCTGTCCCTGGTCAGGGCAGCCCCAGAGTTCGAAAGTTTATCTGCGGAGCTTTACCTCCCAACCTGGGTGGAAATGGGACGGGGGTAAGAGGCACCTTACATGATCTGAAGCTGACCGCCCCATAGCTCCATAGCGGCGCTCCGCTCTGCCAGCCGCCCCACGAACTCCTTCGCTCAGCTGCGCTCCGCTCCGCCAGCCGCCCCACGAACTCCTTCGCTCAGCTGCACTCTGCTCCGCCAGCCGCCCCACGAACTCCTTCGCTCAGCTCCACGACCCACAAGCAGCTCCTGCCATCCACACACTGCTCCGCGTCGAACTGCTTCACCAGCCGTCCCGCAAACTGCTCCACAATATATCTTCAGGCTCCCCCACTACTTAACACAACACTCAGTGATTTCAGCTCTTAGGTGAATTCAGCTTGTAGTAGGGGAGCCCCAGTGCTGGTGCACTGTCAGCCCAAAGTGAGCTCAGCAGCCTATAACTAAACTTCTAATGAAATCAAAATTAGCTCTGATATTCCACAGTGGAGAGAGGAGGAAGTGCAATTAGCATGTAAGGCCCTCACCAAGGGGCCCATGCCACCAAGTATTAATACTTGTCCCCAGCCTCTCTCCATTCACACAGTTTTGGAACACATGACCCTGGCCTAGCGAGTGCTACTTAGTTGATGGTGAATCCCTCCATCATAACAAAAGGCCACGTACAGTTCCAAGCACAGTTCCCATAATCAGGGTAATAACAATTTATTCTTCCTGCCCCAATAACAGAGACACTGGGGATCCCACAGCAGCCAAAGTGACCATTTGGGCAGCTATGGTCTCATTCTAGGCGGGGTGGGTGTGCCTATGCAAATGAGATCGGCCCCTGAAGTTCTTTTCCACAACTTGCCACACCTCACCACCAGATGTCAGGGTGGAGCTCATCCTGACACTGCTTACATAGAGATACAGCCCAGACATTTTTTTTTTTTTACAAAAAAATCAACTTTTAAAATTATCTTTTAACACAGGCACATCACACATGCAGCCCCCACACAGTTACATTGTTGCCCTTGACTGACAGTACTGTGTTATCGGTTAATTCTAGGAACAGGATACCTGTTTCTTTTTAAAATGTTACAGATTACTATAAATGGAAAGAGTGCTTCAGGTTGATTTGCCATCATCAGCAAAAAAAGAAGCAGTTCAGTGGTGTTGATTATCAGCTTTGTTTATTACACCAAAAGAGTTGTAATGAGGCACTGATTAAGACATCACCATCCAACCATGCTGCAAATGGTAGGCACATAGTTACCTAGCATATATTACATCATTAAAATCCCAACGTAATTTATTACAAAATCCTTGTTATTACTTTGGTCTGGTTCATTTTTAGACATCAATGGGGAGATAAAGAGTACCGACTAGTAGCTGAATCTTTGGCAAATACCACCATGGAGGACCTAGTTAAACACAATGCCCGGTGACTCCTGACATGCTGTAAGAAGTGCACCCCTAAACTGAATTTGGCAAAGCTGCAGAGGAAGTACACCGAGCATCAGGAAAAAGTTGAAGATGCCAGGACAACAGCCAGCTGCAGGCGAGACAACAGCCAGCTGCAGGTGAGACAGGTCCCATGGCATGCATTTCAAGAAGAACACCTGCTTCTTCTGCAGTAAGCCAGGAGCCTGATGGCATCCATTAAGCACAGCTTCAACAAAGGAGACAGGTGAGCTCCTGGGTGAAGCAGTCACTCTTAGCGAAAACATGGCATGGAAAGTAAAATGGGTGCACTGACCCAAAAGACGCTCACAGAGATGACATTGCGTATCACATTGAGTGCTACACCAGGAATGCATGTAATATGTTTCGTCAAAAGGTAAAAGCAACAGAAACAAAAATACTGATTTTACTACGCCGCACTGTGTGACTCAGCTGGAGTTCATAAATTGCCTTGCTGAGATGCTAATGGATGGGGAATTGGCAGCAGTGGCCAATGCAGAGACTAAATACAAAGAAATGTGCCTTGAATGGGATCGAAGAGGAAAAAATACTTAGCAGAAAAGCTCTTAAAGCACTTATTGAAGATGAATTGTGGGCTATAGCTGTAGTTTCTAGCAATGCTATCTGTAGAAGTAAATTACAGCGCAAATCCTTAAACCTCAAAAAGAAGCAGCACTATCAAAAGCAGAAGAAAGCACTGATGTCAACAATAACGTGAAGCCTGTTTGCAGCTGCTAAACTTTTATGGGAAAGTATTTCGTCCTGCAGTACGTAGGAATTTCAGGGATCCATAGCTGATGCCAAACCTAAAAAAAACCCCTACATAACCTGCACATCATTATGCGGTTCATTGGTGGTCACAGGGACTTCAGCACTATGTATGACAGTAAGCAAGTAGAGCCTAAGGCTGCGATTTTATCACAAAACCTCCTGTATGAGTGCCTGAGGGAAAGGCAAGTTTCCAACACACATAGGACAATTGTGCGGCATATGCATAATCTACCCCTACAAGTGGCTGTTTAACAATTCATTCCAAAACCCATAGCAAATTCCTCTGCAACTTATGTACAGCATTGGCTCCTCCATTGACTATACCAAAGTAATCTGCCAGAGATTTTACTTACAAGCAAGTTTCAGAGTAGCAGCCATGTTAGTCTGTATCCACAAAAATAAAAGGAGTACTTGTGGCACCTTAGAGACTAACAAATTTATTTGAGCATAAACTTTTGTGAGCTACACTGTAATGAGAGTGATGATAACACCCATTGTTTCATGTTCTCTGTATATATACAATCTCCTCACTGTATTTTCCACTGCATGCATCCGATGAAGTGAGCAGTAGCTCACGAAAGCTTATGCTCAAATAAATTTGTTAGTTTCTAAGGTGCCACAAGTCCTCCTTTTCTTCTTACAAACAAGGTGTTTCACTGCATGGAACTGAATGAAGGGCTGTACATTCCCCTAGACCTCATCAAGGGTAAATTTATATTTTATGCTGTCAACAACCTAGACTTCCTTGAAGGTACGGCAGATGGCAAACGTTCCCTTCATGCTACTATTATGGTCTGCTAGCAGGAGCATATTAATGGGGACCAGTCCCAGCATCAGGTGCTGTCTGGACCAGCAAAGAATCATTTTGTACAGGAGCTTCCTGACTCACTTTCCTACTCAGGTCCAGTTTTCAATGAAGCAGCAGGTAAAGCTCTACTGTAGTTGATTTCAACATTCACTAACCTTGACCTCACTTGTTTATTGTGACAAAGTGGGATGCACTCCAGAGGCAAAAAACAAAAATCAGTGATTACAGCTTCAGGTGAAGAGGTACATACCCTCAAATGAATGGGACACCTATACCATTTCAGGAAAAAGGTACATTCCAACAGGGCCAGCCTTTAACTTGGTATTTCATAAGGTGCCAGAATGGATAACCCATATATGGATCCTGCTGATCATACCTGCTAGCCCCATGGTTGATGTTCAAATATGACAGAACGATGCACATGTGCCAGGTGAAAAGCACCAGTTAGATGTGAAATACCAGGCACTCCTGAATCAATCCTTTAGCCAATCAAATGTTTGGATGCAAAGACCAGATGCTCAACACACCGCAAGTGTTTGGACACCAGCCTACCTTGTACAGAGATGAGCGAGTGCGGTGCGGATGAGGATCAGGGTGGCAATGTGTCTAGTACGCTGGTGCCCTAGTAGGAGACACTGATGATGACTGAGGATAAATGTTTTCAGTCCAACATGTGTGTGATGTTATCTGATTAAAATATGACCATGCCAATCATTGTTGCTACCACTGTTATATAATTGCAACAAATCTTGTACAAAGTATGTCAAGAAGGGTGTTTATGCCAAGGTTATGATTTGCTGAGTAGGATTATGCTATTTGTATGCATGTATCATTTTTGTATTTGAAGTCATGAGTATTGGCTCTATACCTTGTGACAAAGTTCCTCCTCTGCCTTCGTGGGTTCTGCGCTTATTGGCGGATTTGCTTGCCTCAGAGATTCACGGCAGCCCTCAGTTTGGCTACTTTTGCTAGTGGCTCAAACCTGCCATTCACTCAGCTAACCTCATCACTGGCCAGCCTGGGAAAAAGGAAGGAGAACAATCCCTACAGTCTCTGCTGATCCACCATGTGGGTCAGGGAACAGCCCAGAGACCTTCCCCTCTGGTGGAACCCACAGTCCAGGTCAACTCCTCCTCTGTTGGATCAGGAGTTGGGAAGATTTGGGGGGAACCCAGGCCCACCCTCTACTCCGGGTTCCAGCCCAGGGCCCTGTGGAATGCAGCTGTCTAGAGTGCCTCCTAGAACAGCTGCACGACAGCCACAACTCCCTGCGCCACTTCCCCATGGCCTTCCCCCAACACCTTCTTTATCCTCACCATAGGATCTTCCTCCTGGCGTCTGATAATGCTTGTACTCCTCAGTCCTCTAACAGTCCGCGCTCTCACTCTCAGCTCCTCGTGCTTGTGCTTGTGCCTCTCCTCCTCCCCCCCCCGCCCCCTGAAGTGAGGTCCTTTTTAAACTCAGGTGCCCTGATTAACCAGCCTCCCCAAATTCATTCTAGCAGCTTCTTAATTGGCTCCAGGTGTCCTAATCAGCCTGCCTGCCTGAATTTGTTCCAGCAAGTTCCTTCTTGTTCTGGAACCGTCCCTGTTGGGAAACGGAACGTCCTTTGCTTGCTCCTCAGCTATCTGCTTTCTATTCTTTCCTAAAGCCCCCTGGCCTGGATTTTTCTTACTTTTTGAACCTGCCTTCGTCGCCCCCCGACCGGGCCAGACGCTTTTTTTTTGCTTTGTTTTGATTCTTTGTTATTTTTTCCGTCTACGTGCTGATCGGCCCTCAGCTTGCCGCCAGCACCCGCCCCCCCCCCACGCCTGCTTTCGGGCGCAGCTATTTGCCTCAGCTGAGCCCCCGGAGGAGGGGGGGGAAGATTGCCGATTTTGCTGTCCGGAGGGGGGAGTGGAAACCCCCAGACCCAGCCGTTTTGCTGGCAGCTCGGACTTTACAACATTCTCAGCATGCCGGAAGCCTTGGAACACAGCCAACACAGCCGGAGAAGAAGAGTTCAGAAGACAGGAGAAATAATCCAGGGAAGCTATAAATCATCACGAAGGGGGCCGTAAGACTGAGTAATTTTCTGAATTATACTCTTGTGGGGGGGAGTTTGACTGTGGCTACTTGCGTTTGTGGCAGCACAGGGGGTGTGGCGCGGAGCTCCCCCCCCCGATCCATCAGTGCCCCTAACCCCCCCATCATTACTACAACTGTCACGGCCCTCCCGCCGTCCGTCCCTACTGGCAACCTGCCATCTCCCTTCGGATCCAGCTGTTCGCTTTGAACTTTGCCTTTCGGACCGGACATAACAGCCGACCAACCGAGACTCTTTGGACAAACGTGTGTGGGTCTGCACCCCCCCTCCCCCGGATTGCTTATCCCAGAGCTTGCCCCTATTACCAGACCCCGATTTTGTTTTTCCCCCCCCTCCCAGTCCAACCCCCTCGGCATTCCCCCCCCTCCGCCTGCAGCCCAGCGGGGAGGAGTGGTTACTTTGGTTCCCCCTCCCTCCTCCTCCTTCCGGAGTCTCCCTGTCTCTCCCTGCTCACAATGGCGGGGAATGAGAGAGGCAAGGCCCCTCCAGCAAAATCAGTTGTCCCTCCCCCACCTCCCCCCCTGCCTGACCCCCAAGGCCCCCCCCACCACTACTGTTAAGATACTTGCCACCACCCCCCGCTGGGGCACTGGCAGCAGGAGGCACCAGGGTGATCACTGCTGCTGCTGCGCCCACCGCCCCCCCAGATTCTAGGAACCCCCCCCCCAGCTGGCCGGAAGGGCCAGGGCGGGACGAAAGGAAAGGGCCCCGCTAAAACCACTAAGCCCTCCATGGCAGGGGCTGCCCCCACCGCTGTGGCCTTGTCATCAACCGTGGCGCCCCTCCCTGCGTTTCCCTCCACCAGCTCTGCGATTGTCCCTCCCCCGGTCCCCAGGACGTATGCCCGGGTGGTGACGGGCTCCCCCCTGCCTGCCGCCTTGTCATCTCGCCCCCGCCTCCGCCACCATCACCAGCAGCCGGGGCCCTTTCCCCACCTTGACCAGGAGGCACGGTGTCCGTTGCCTCCTGGTGCCCGCCTCGCCCCACGTGGAGACATACGTACAGGTGTTGGCGAAGGTGGTAGGACCCACGGCTATTGTGGCAGCCTCCAAGATGTGTGGGAAGGTCGTTTTATTCTTAGCTTCTGAGGCTGCCACCCAGGAGGCGGTGGAGAGGGGCCTGGCAGTGGGGGGGGTGTTTGTCCCCCTAGAGCCGCTAGAAGACCAGGGCGTTCGCCTCGTCCTCACCTCCGTTCCTCCCTTCTTACCCAATGTTGCCCTGTTACCCGCTCTCTCCACTCTGGAGGTCCTGATGATGTCAAGGAACTATGATGTGATTGGAATCACAGAGACTTGGTGGGATAACTCACATGACTGGAGTACTGTCATGGATGGTTATAAACTGTTCAGGAAGGACAGGCAGGGCAGAAAAGGTGGGGGAGTAGCACTGTATGTAAGGGAGCAGTATGACTGCTCAGAGCTCCGGTACGAAACTGTAGAAAAACCTGAGTGTCTCTGGATTAAGTTTAGAAGTGTGTGCAACAAGAGTGATGTAGTGGTGGGAGTCTGCTATAGACCACCGGACCAGGGGGATGAGGTAGATGAGGCTTTCTTCCGGCAGCTCGCGGAAGCTACTAGATCGCATGCCCTGATTCTCATGGGTGACTTTAATTTTCCTGATATCTGCTGGGAGAGCAATACTGCGGTGCATAGACAATCCAGGAAGTTTTTGGAAAGCGTAGGGGACAATTTCCTGGTGCAAGTGCTAGAGGAGCCAACTGGGGGGGGCGCTTTTCTTGACCTGCTGCTCACAAACCGGGTAGAATTAGTGGGGGAAGCAAAAGTGGATGGGAATCTGGGAGGCAGTGACCATGAGTTGGTTGAGTTCAGGATCCTGACGCAGGGAAGAAAGGTAAGCAGCAGGATACGGACCCTGGACTTCAGGAAAGCAGACTTCGACTCCCTCAGGGAACGGATGGCCAGGATCCCCTGGGGGACTAACTTGAAGGGGAAAGGAGTCCAGGAGAGCTGGCTGTATTTCAAGGAATCCCTGTTGAGGTTACAGGGACAAACCATCCCGATGAGTCGAAAGAATAGTAAATATGGCAGGCGACCAGCTTGGCTTAACGGTGAAATCCTAGCGGATCTTAAACATAAAAAAGAAGCTTACAAGAAGTGGAAGGTTGGACATATGACCAGGGAAGAGTATAAAAATATAGCTCGGGCATGTAGGAATGAAATCAGGAGGGCCAAATCGCACCTGGAGCTGCAGCTAGCGAGAGATGTCAAGAGTAACAAGAAGGGTTTCTTCAGGTATGTTGGCAACAAGAAGAAAGCCAAGGAAAGTGTGGGCCCCTTACTGAATGAGGGAGGCAACCTAGTGACAGAGGATGTGGAAAAAGCTAATGTACTCAATGCTTTTTTTGCCTCTGTTTTCACTAACAAGGTCAGCTCCCAGACTGCTGCTCTGGGCATCACAAAATGGGGAAGAGATGGCCAGCCCTCTGTGGAGATAGAGGTGGTTAGGGACTATTTAGAAAAGCTGGACGTGCACAAGTCCATGGGGCCGGACGAGTTGCATCCGAGAGTACTGAAGGAATTGGCGGCTGTGATTGCAGAGCCATTGGCCATTATCTTTGAAAACTCGTGGCGAACCGGGGAAGTCCCGGATGACTGGAAAAAGGCTAATGTAGTGCCAATCTTTAAAAAGGGGAAGAAGGAGGATCCTGGGAACTACAGGCCAGTCAGCCTCACCTCAGTCCCTGGAAAAATCATGGAGCAGGTCCTCAAAGAATCAATCCTGAAGTACTTGCATGAGAGGAAAGTGATCAGGAACAGTCAGCATGGATTCACCAAGGGAAGGTCATGCCTGAATAATCTAATCGCCTTTTATCATGAGATTACTGGTTCTGTGGATGAAGGGAAAGCAGTGGATGTATTGTTTCTTGACTTTAGCAAAGCTTTTGACACGGTCTCCCACAGTATTCTTGTCAGCAAGTTAAGGAAGTATGGGCTGCATGAATGCACTATAAGGTGGGTAGAAAGCTGGCTAGATTGTCGGGCTCAACGGGTAGTGATCAATGGCTCCATGTCTAGTTGGCAGGCGGTGTCAAGTGGAGTGCCCCAGGGGTCGGTCCTGGGGCCGGTTTTGTTCAATATCTTCATAAATGATCTGGAGGATGGTGTGGATTGCACTCTCAGCAAATTTGCGGACGATACTAAACTGGGAGGAGTGGTAGATACGCTGGAGGGGAGGGATAGGATACAGAAGGACCTAGACAAATTGGAGGATTGGGCCAAAAGAAATCTGATGAGGTTCAATAAGGATAAGTGCAGGGTCCTGCACTTAGGACGGAAGAATCCAATGCACCGCTACAGACTAGGGACCGAATGGCTAGGCAGCAGTTCTGCGGAAAAGGACCTAGGGGTGACAGTGGACGAGAAGCTGGATATGAGTCAGCAGTGTGCCCTTGTTGCCAAGAAGGCCAATGGCATTTTGGGATGTATAAGTAGCGGCATAGCGAGCAGATCGAGGGACGTGATCGTCCCCCTCTATTCGACATTGGTGAGGCCTCATCTGGAGTACTGTGTCCAGTTTTGGGCCCCACACTACAAGAAGGATGTGGATAAATTGGAGAGAGTCCAGCGAAGGGCAACAAAAATGATTAGGGGTCTAGAACACATGACTTATGAGGAGAGGCTGAGGGAGCTGGGATTGTTTAGCCTGCAGAAGAGAAGAATGAGGGGGGATTTGATAGCTGCTTTCAACTACCTGAAAGGGGGTTCCAAAGAGGATGGCTCTAGACTGTTCTCAATGGTAGCAGATGACAGAACGAGGAGTAATGGTCTCAAGTTGCAGTGGGGGAGGTTTAGATTGGATATTAGGAAAAACTTTTTCACTAAGAGGGTGGTGAAACACTGGAATGCGTTGCCTAGGGAGGTGGTGGAATCTCCTTCCTTGGAAGTTTTTAAGGTCAGGCTTGACAAAGCCCTGGCTGGGATGATTTAACTGGGAATTGGTCCTGCTTCGAGCAGGGGGTTGGACTAGATGACCTTCAGGGGTCCCTTCCAACCCTGATATTCTATGATTCTATGATTCTATGATTCTATGGGGAAACTTGTCTCTGTCATCAGCCCTCTCCCGTTGGGCTGCAAGGACCCCACCCTCCGTCAAGTCCTTTCGTTCCGCTGGCAAGTGCAGCTTCTACCGCCGGCAGGGGTGCGTGACGGAGAGGTGCTCGAGGGATCTTTCCTAGTCCCCTACCAGGGAGCCGGCTATCGGGTCTTTTACTCCACCGGAGAGGCCCGGTGCTACCTCTGCCGCTCAGCGGGGCATGTCCGCAGAGACTGCCCTTTGGCCTGGGGGGGAGGGGGATCCGAAACCCCCGAGACCCGGCAGGACATCGGCCCCGTCGCTGCCGACGCCCCTGGCTGCCCAGCACCTGAAACCAACCCTCCTCCTACTCGACCCATCGCTGCTCCCGCCCGGGCCCAAGAGATACCTTCCCTACAACGCCCGGGCGAGCAAGGGAGTTCCACCCTTGCTAGTACCAATCCAGCAGAGCCCATGGGGGAGGGTGTGGCAAGGATATTACCGGGTACAGGAGAGGGCCCGCCCCAAGGAGAAACCCCCGCCCCTCATGCTGCCTCACCGCTACCCCCCCGAACCATCGCCTCTGCCCCCCGACACGACCCCTGCTAACCAACCCCCAGATGAAGCTATGGAGGGCTGGACCCTAGTCCAGGGGAAGCAAGGCAAGCGGAAGGCTCAAGCTCTGCTGCATCCATCTGATGCGGAAACCCCCCGGAAGACCAGGAAAGGAGGCACTGATATCGAGCCTCCTGCCATGGCCACGAGTGGAATCCATCCGCTGGTGTCGGGAGGGGAAGACGGACTGGCATTGGAGGGCAGAATCCCCCCTCCACGGGAGACCCTCCCCTCCAAGACTTCTGAGGACGCCCCTTCTGCCTGGATACCAGCCGAACCCCCCGCGGACCCCGAGGTGACCGTTGAGGCGGGCCCTAGAGGAGAGGCCCCCGGGGTAGCAGGAGCTGGCCGCTCCCCTGTGTATGCGGAGATTGAGGCCCTAGATTTGATCCCAGTCACCCAGGGAGGGGATGATCTGCTGCCGGCTGGCCTCGAGCTGGGCAACCTTACCCCAGCCTCCCTTTCCCCATGCTCCCTCCCCCTAATTGCCTTCCCGGGCAAGCACCCTGCAGAAGGTGGTCCACCACCTGATGCCATGGCCGCTAAGACCACCATGGAGCCAGTGCCTAGCATTACTGGGAGCCCCCTCCCTTACCCCTTAACCCTTGACTCTGCTCAGGAGGCACTTTCCTTTAGCTGCTTGCCTCCTGAACCCCAAAGCCTTACCCCTGCCCCTGCCCCCACCCCTGTCCCTGCCCATGTCCCCTCCTCCTGCAATGCTAATGCCGCCCCTGGGGTTATTTCCTTTCCGCCTTTTGCAGACTCCCCCCAGGGAGCAGTCTTTGCACTTTCTAGCCGTGACCCATTAGGAGTCAACACAAAACCCCCACCCCCCCCAGCCCTCCGCATGACGCCTCTTATTATTGTGACCCTGAATACAAGGGGCTGTAGGATGTCTCTCCGCAGGTCCCAGGTGCTCTCTTACCTTCGGGAAGGGGGGTACTCTGTAGTTTTCCTGCAGGAGACCCATACGGACCCGGCCGCCGAGGACAGGTGGCGGCTGGAGTGGGGGGACGGGGTATACTTTAGCCACTTCACAACTTGGCAAGCTGGAGTGGCGACCCTGTTCTCCCCCAACCTACGGCCCGAGGTGCTAGGGGTCACTGAGGCCGTGCCGGGCCACCTGCTGCACCTTCGAGTCCGTATGGAGGGGCTCGTGGTCAATCTTGTTAACATCTATGCCCCGCAAATGAGCTCCAGGCGGCCACAATTTTATCAGTGGGTGTCCGACTTTCTCAGCACCCTGGATTCGCACAAGTGCCTGGTTCTGGGAGGGGACTTTAACACCACCCTCGAGGAACGGGACCGCTCAGGGGCCGAACCGAGCCCGGCCGCCGCGAATATTCTCCAAGGGATAGTTGAACATCACTCCCTAATGGACGTCTGGCGTGACCATCACCCAGATGACACTTCCACGTTCACCTTTGCCCGGGTGGAGGCCCATCAGTCACACCACTCTCGGTTGGACCGTATTTACTTATCCCGTTTCCATCTCTCACAGGCCCACTCCTCCGCCATTCAGCCGGCCCCATTCTCCGATCATCATTTAGTCACCGTAACGGTCTCCCTCCGTGCAGAGAGACCGGGGCCGGCCTATTGGCACTTTAATAACAGCCTGTTGGAGGACGAGAGCTTTGTGATGTCCTTCCGGGAGTTTTGGCTGGCCTGGCGAGAGCAGTGGCGTGCTTTTCCCTCGGTGCGGCGATGGTGGGATCTCGGTAAGGTGCGCGCCAAGCTCTTCTGCCGTGACTACACTCGGGGCACCAGCTGACGGCGAAATGCGGCGATAGAGCAGTTGGAACGGGAGGTCTTAGAGATGGAGAGGCGCCTGGCCGCCGACCCCGAGGACCCGTCCCTCTGCGGAGCGTGCCGGGAGAAGTGGGAGGAGCTCCGGGCCCTCGAGGACCACCGGGCCCGAGGTGCCTTCGTTCGGTCCTGCATCCGCCTCCTTCGGGAGATGGACCGCGGCTCCCGCTTCTTCTATGCCCTGGAGAAAATGAGGGGGGCCAAGAAACACGTCACCTGCCTTCTTACGGAAGACGGCACCCCCCTCACGGATCCGGAGGAGATGTGTGGGAGGGCCCGTGACTTCTACACAATCCTTTTCTCCCCGGATCCGACCGATCCTGGCGCTTGCGGGGTGCTCTGGGAGGAACTCCCCACGGTCAGCGTGGGCGACCGAGACTGACTAGAGCTGCCTCTCACCCTGGCCGAGTTCTCGGAAGCCCTCCGTCGCATGTCCTCCAATAAATCTCCGGGCATGGATGGGCTGACCGTGGAGTTTTACTGCGCGTTCTGGGACATCCTCGGCCCAGACCTAGTCACCGTCTGGGCTGAGTCCTTGCAGAGCGGGGTCCTCCCTCTGTCATGCAGGCGAGCGGTGCTCGCCTTGCTGCTGAAGAAGGGGGACCTCCGCGATTTATGAAACTGGCGTCCCGTCTCACCCCTAAGCACGGATTACAAAATCGTAGCGAAAGCAATCTCGCTGCGGCTAGGGTCCGTGATGGCGGACGTGATCCACCCAGACCAGACCTATACTGTCCTGGGTCGCAGCATTTTTGACAACCTATTTCTAGTCCGAGACCTTTTGGAACTCGGGCGGAGAGATGGTCTGTCGTTCGCCTTCCTGTCTCTTGATCAGGAGAAGGCGTTCTATAGAGTAGACCATGGGTACCTCCTGAGCACTCTGCAGGCGTTTGGATTCGGACCTCAGTTTGTGAGTTTTCTCCGGGTGCTGTATGCCTCCGCGGAGTGTTTGGTTAGGCTCAAGTGGACCCTGACCGAACCGGTCAGCTTCGGGCGAGGAGTGCGGCAGGGGTGCCCCCTCTCGGGCCAGCTGTACGCTCTGGCGATCGAGCCTTTCCTCTGTCTCCTCCGCAGGAGGTTGTCAGGGTTGGTGCTGCAGGAGCCGGAGCTGCTGCTGGTCCTGTCGGCCTACGCCGATGACGTACTCCTCGTGGTCCAGGACCCGGGCGACTTGGCACGAGTGGAGGCATTCCAGGCCATCTATTCGGCAGCCTCCTCCGCCTGAGTCAACTGGGTCAAGAGCTCTGGATTGGCGGTGGGGAACTGGCGGCAGGTAAGCTCCCTCCCACCCGCGCTTCAGACCATCCGGTGGAGTGCGGGTCCACTGCTCTATCTCGGCGTTTACCTTTCCGCCATGCACCCTTCCCCGCCGGAGAACTGGCAAAATTTAGAGGGCGGGGTGATAGAGCGGATCCGGAAATGGACGAGGCTACTCCGATGTCTCTCCCTCCTTGAGAGAGCACTGGTGCTTAACCAACTAGTCCTGTCCACGCTCTGGTACCGACTCAACACCCTGGCCCCGGCCCTGGGTTTCCTGACCCACCTCCGGAGATTGATTCTAGAGTTCTTTTGGTCAGGAATGCACTGGGCCCCTGTTGGCGTTCTTCATTTACCCCTGAAGGAAGGAGGGCAGGGCCTGAAGTGTCTGTACACTCAGGTCCACGTTTTCCGCCTACAGGCCCTGCAGAGGCTCCTTTATAGTGCAGGTAGTTCGACATGGAGCATATTGGCGCACGCCTTCCTGCGCCGCTTCCAAGGGCTCCGATACGACCGGCAGCTCTTTTATCTTTGTCCGAGAGGTTTTCCGCGAGACCTCTCCGGGCTGCCAATCTTCTACCAGGACCTCCTCTGGACCTGGAAACTGTTTCTAACGACCAGGTCCGTGGCGGCCACCTTGGGAGCAGATCTCCTCACAGAGCCCCTGCTACACAATCCCCAACTCCGTGTGCAGGTGGCGGAATCCCGCTCAGTGCACCAGAGGTTGGTCCTGGCGGAAGTCACGAGGGTCGGAGACCTCCTGGACTACGACTGGAGAGACTGGCTGGATCCCCTGACGCTCGCTCGGCACATGGGACTCTCCAGCCCTCGTACCCCCCGGCGCGTACTTCAGGAGGTGAAGGCCACCTTGACCCCCGCTGCTCAGGCTTATGTCAACCGAGCCTTGCGTGAGGGCGCATCCTGCCCATCCTCTACCCCAGGCCTGCCGGACCTTTCCATTGGGCCCCTACCCTGCCGATCCCAACAAACCCCTCACCCTTTCACTGCAAGCCGGCTGCATGAACTGCAGCCGGTCAGTTTTCAAATCGCACCACGGAAATATTTATACACACTCACGCTTCACACCCTTCACGCCCACACCCTGGTGCCCCGCCCCGATACAAAGTGGCGGGACCTCCTGCCACCTTTGGAGGGTGAGCAACCTCGGTGGGCCAGCCTGTATTCCACTTGGTCCTGAGGCCCGTCGGGGACATCAGTTGGCAGCTCCTTCACGGAGCTGTGAGCACGGGCGTGTTTCTGACATGGTTTACCCCCATCCCGGATACTTGCCCTTTTTGTAATGTGAGGGAAACCCTGGCGCATGTATATCTAGAGTGTGCCAGATTGCAGCCCCTTTTCCGGCTTCTCACAAATATTCTATTGCGCTTTTGGCTTCATTTCTCCCCTCACCTTTTTATGTATACACTCCCCATCCATGGCCCCACAAAATCGCAAGATCTCCTGGTTAACCTCCTCCTAGCCTTGGCTAAAACAGCCATTTATAAAACCAGAGAGGGGAGGTTGGCCCATGAAGCGTCCTGCAATTGTAGGGCCTTTTTCTGATCCTCAGTACATTCACGTATCCGGGTGGAGTTCCTCTGGGCGGCGTCCACCGACTCCCTTGACGCCTTCGAGGAGCGGTGGGCGCTGTCCAGGGTTCTCTGCTCGGTGACCCTGTCCAGTTCCCACTGTCTGACCCTTTGATTGAGGGAAAGAGCGAGAGATGCCAGCCCCAGCCGTTGCCACTGTGGATACCATCATTCCTGTCATCTAGGAGGGGTCCTATAATACATGGGTGTCTACCCTCCCCACCCCCAAACTGCCCAACACGCAGCCGTGCCAATTTGGCCGGGCACTCTGAGGAGAGGGATAATCGGTGACACTGGGCGCGGCACTAGGTAACTCGAGGGGGTGGAAGACCACGAGTGTCGAGGAAGCCCCCCCGCTCTAGGCCACCACGTAACTCAGGAGGGTGGAAGACCATGAGTGTCGAGGAAGCCCCCCTGCTCTGGGCCCAGGCTAGCCTAAACACTTCTCCCTCCTGAAAGCTGCTGTGTTATACCTTCTGTTTGCGTTGTTTTGTTGCATAGTTTGTTTTGTTTTCTTTGGTAACTCTTTGCAAGTGTTACACAATAAAATTCTTTTCTGTTTCAAAAAAAAAAAGAAAAAAAAAACCTTCCCTGTTCCCTTCCCCAGGGAATAAGGGACCTGCTTTACCTGGAAACCAAAGCTCTCTTCCTTTGATCACTCTCCCGTAGACCTCTGGCCTGGAAGGAGAAGGAGAAGGAGGAAGAGGGCTGCTGCTAGGCCCTGGGTTTTCCCTGCTACTGTTGCTGCTCCAGCTGCTCCTCTGGCTGGGCCAGATACCACCACCCCCATTCTCTGCTGCGACCCCCCACCTTTGGGTGCTGCTACTGCTTCAACTGCAGCCCCTTGGGGGGGGGCTGCTGGCCCGCTCCCCAGAAGGGAGGAGTGAGGGACCCCAGCCCAGCCGTTGCTGCTGTGGACACCACCAACACCACCACCACCTGAGAGGGGCCCTCTCTGCCTGCCTGGACCACCACCTGGAGTTCCTGGAGCTGCTGCTGCAGAAGTTTACTGCCTGGAGCTGCTGAAGCCCCAAGGAGGAGAAGAAGAGGACCATCTACCAGTGGGGGAGCACCTAGAGACTCTGCAGACCACCGTGGAGGGGGCCTTAAGACTCAGTAACTTTTGAACTGTGCTTTTGTGGTGGGGGTCTTGACTGTGTTTGTAGGGACACTGGGGGTGTGGCATGGAGCTGCCCCTTGATCCAACTGTGTCCCTCCCAACCCCCACCACTACCACCACCGCTGCCCCCTCCACTCCCCCCACTGGCTGTTTACCATCTGCCTCTGGACTCAGCTGCTTGCTTGGCTTGCCACGCCCTGATTCCACCCTTTGGGCCAGAAGCAGCAGCCAGCCTAAACAGACTTTCTGCAAGTGCACGTGGGCGCACGTCTCCTTCCCCCCGCCCCCGGACTGCCCACCTCACAGCTTATCCCCTTGCTACCTGCCCCATTTGCCCTTTGCAGGTTTTGTGCCCCGCTTTTGCCCCAGCCCCCCCTTTACTAGCTTCAGTTTGTTTGCCTGCCCCACTCATTTCCCTCTGCGGCCTTTGTTTGTTTGCCCCACCCCAGCCTCTGAAGCTAGCCCCTTGGTTTCCCTGCCCTAACTCCAGCCCGCTTAGCCCCTTGCTCCGTGCACCCATGCCCCCTCCCATGCGCTTGTGCCACACCCCATTTTAGTTTCAACCCTCTTCACTGCACCCACAATGCTGCTTTATCACCCCCACCCCTAGTGCAGCTAGAGGAGCTGGAATTCCACCCCATGTCAGCGACTGACCCCTGACCCCTGTTTTGTCCCTGCGTCCAGCCCACCCCTTTCAGCGCCCTCTTCCCCTGCCTGCAGCCTAGTGGGGAGGAGTGGTCGACATGCTTCCCCTTTCCCCTCCTCCTTCTGGTATCACCCCTTCCCTCCCTGCTCACGATGGCGGGGGACGAGACGGGTGGGGCCCCTCCAGCAGCCCCAGCTACCCCTCCCCTGCCTACCACTCTGTCACCCCCCCAAGCCTCTACCTCTGCTGCCAAACAACTGGGGTGACCTCCACTGCTGCCACATCCCTCCCCCCCTCAGATTCTGGGGGAGTCCCCCCAGCCAGTGGGAAAGGCCAAGGTAAGAAGAAGGGGAAGGACCCCGCTAAAAAGACCAGACCCTCCATGGCAGGGGCTGCCCCCACTGCTGCAGCCCCACCACCAGCCGCGGTGACTCTCCCCGCTGTTCCCTCCACCAGCTCTGTGAGTGTCCCTCCCCCGGCCCCCAGGGCATATGCCCAAGTGGCGGCAGCCCCCCCGCCTGCCTCTAGGTCATCTCTCCCGCCCACCGCCTCCGCTACCATCTATACTGGCCGGGGTCCCTTTCCCACCATGACCAGGAAGCATGGCGTCCGTTGCCTCCTGGTGCCCGCCTCGCCCCACGTGGAGATCTACTTGCGGGCGTTGGCGAGGGTGGTGGGGCCCATGGCCATTGTAGCGGCCTCCAAAATGTATGGCAAAGTCATCTTCTTCTTAGCATCGGAGGCCGCCACCCAGGAGGTGGTGGAGAGGGGCCTGGCCATGAGGGGGGGGTTCATCCCCCTGGAGTCGCTAGAGGACCTGGGCATCCGCCTTCCTTCCCAATGCCGCCCTGTTATCTGCCCTCTCCACCCTGGGGAAACCCATCTCTGCCATCAGCCCTCTCCCATTGGGCTGCAAAGACCCCGCCCTCCGCCACGTTCTCTCGTTCTGCCGGCAAGTGCAGCTTCAACTGCCGCCGCTGGTGCGTGACGGAGAGGCGCTCGAGGGGTCCTTCCTGGTCCCCTACCAGGGGGCCCATTACCGGATGCATTATTCAAGGGGGGAGACCCGGTGCTACCTCTGCCGGGCGATGGGGCACGTCCAGAGGGACTTCCCCTTGGCCCGGCAAGGAGGGACATCCGGGACCCCCGAGCCCTGGCAGAACACCGGCCCTGTCATCACCGGCACCCCTAGCTGCCCGGCCCCCGAAGCTGTCCCTTCTCCTTCCCAGTCTACTACTACTCCTGCTCGGGCCCAAGGGGCACCTCCCCCACTGTGCCCAGATGAGTGGGAGAGCCCCGCCTCCGCTGCTTGCAGTTTGGCAGGGCCTGTGGAGAAGGGTGTGGCAGGGACGCCGCCGGGCATGGGAGAGGGCCCGCCCCAGGGTGAATCCTCCCTCCCTCATGCTGCCCCACCGTTACCCCCTGAGTCCTTGAGCCATTGCCTCTGCCCCCTGACACGACCCCTACTAGCCAGCCCCCGGATGATGCCATGGAGGGCTGGGCCCTAGTCCAGGGGAAGCGGAGCAGGTGGAAGGCTCGAGCTCCGCTCCTCCCATCTGATGTGGAGGCCGCCCGGAAGACCAGGAAGGGGGGCACCGGTGCCGAGCCTCATGCTTTGCCCACGGGTGTATTCCATCCACTGGTGCTGGCTGGGGAAGACGTGGCAGCACCAGAAGGCAGTATCTCCCCTCCACGGGAGTCCCTCCCCTCTGAGGCCCCCGAGGGAGCCCTTTCTGCCCTGGTACCAAGGCGACCGTCGCGTCGGGTGCTAGCAGGGAGAACTCCGAGGTGGCAGACAGCGATCTCCCCTCCATATACGAGGAGATCGAGGCTCTGGGTCTGACCCTGGTCACCCAGGGGGAGGACGACCCTATGCCAGCGGGCCTCGATCTGGGCGACCTCACTCCAGCCCCCCTTTCCCCATGCTTCCTCCCCCTAACCGTTGCTTCCGCTCCCACCTCCGAGGAGCCCTTGGACTCCTCCATCAACCCGGCCACAGAAGGCACCCCGCTGACAGCCACCGAGCCTGTTCAGGTGACAGCCAGTGCCACGTGGCCAGGACCCGAGCCACCAGGGGCACCCCTCATTGGTGTGGAGCAATCGACTTCATTCCCGGGCGGGGGCCTGACAGAAGATCGTCCACCTCCTGATGCCGTGGCTGCCAATTCCACCATAGAGCCTGCACCCGGCATCCCCGAGAGCCTCCTCCCCACCCCCTTAACCCTTGAGCCTGACCAGGAGGCGCCACCATCCAGCTACTTGGCTTCCGAAGCCCAGAATCTCGTCTCTGCCTCTGCCCCTGTCCCTATCCCGTCCACCTCCCGCGATGTTATTGCTGCCCCTGGGGCTGTCTCCTTCCCTTTTCCAATAGATGACCCCCAGGGAGCAGCCTTTGTGTTTCCCTGTCCCGACCCATGAGGGGCTGCTATCCTCCCTCCGCCGCCCCTTACTACCCCAGGATTCGAGGAGGGCCTAGTGGCGCCAGCCCATCTGACGCCCTGTCGGGGGTCCGCACCCTGTCTGCCTGTCTCGGTGGGCCACGGGGCTGTATCAAGGGCCCCATCATGGGATAAGCAGGAGACCGTAACCCCACCCCCCCATGCGCTGCGAGAGGAGTTGCGGTCCGTGAAGATGTCCGTGGCTCCCGCAACAAGGTACAGCTTGCTCTCCAGCGATGGGGGGACTTTCATCAAATCCTCCGGGCCATGAGGGCCCTCATGCAGGAGGGTAAAAGGACTGGGAAGCAAGGCGCGGCAGCCTACCAGCGGGTCCGCATCTTCCGTGACTCCTTACTCACTTACAGGGTAGGTCACGGACTGTTGCGCGGCCCGTCGGGAGCCGCGAGTGTCCCTGCCAGCGAGGATCGCCCCCAGCCCTCCTCATGGCACCTCTCACCATTGCAACGTTGAACACCCGGGATTGTAGGATGGGTCTCCGCAGGGTCCCAGGTGCTCCCCTTCCTTCGGGAGGGGGGTACTCTGTGGTTTTCCTGCAGAAGACCCACACAGATCCGACCGCCAAAGACAGCTGGCGGCTGGATTGGGGGGACAGGGTCTACTTTAGCCATCTCACAGTTCGTATGGCTGGAGTGGTGACCCTGTTCTCCCTCGACCTACGGCCCGAGGTGCTGGGGGTCGCCGAGGCTGTGCTGGGCTGCCTGCTGCACCTCCGGGTCCGTATGGAGGGTGTCATGGTCAACCTCGTTAACGTCTTTGCCCCGACATCGGGCGTGGAGCAGCTGCAATTCTATCAATGGGCGTCCGCCTTCCTTGGCACCTTGGATCCTCTGGGTGGGGACTTTAACACCACCCTCGAGGAGCGGGACTGCTCAGGGACCAAGCAGTGCCCGGCCGCAGCAGACGTCCTCCGGGAGATAGTTGAACACCACTCCTTGGTGGATGTCTGGTGTGACCACTACCCAGATGACATTTCCACATTCACCTTTGTCCGGGTGGAAGCCCATCGGTCTTGCCACTCCCGGTTGGACCGCATTTATTTATCACATTTCCACCTTTCACGAGTCCACTCCTCCAGCATCTGGCCGGCCCCATTTTCTGACCATCATTTAGCCACCGTGACGGCCTCCCTCTGCGTGGAGAGGCCGGGGCTGGCCTATTGGCATTTTAACAAGAGCTTGTTGGAGGATGTGGGCTTTGTGACGTCCTTCCGGGAGTTCTGGCTGGCCTGGCGAGGGCAGCAGCTTGCCTTTCCCTCGGCGCGGCAGTGGTGGGACCTGGGGAAGGTGCACGCCCAGCTCTTCTGCTGTGACTACACCCGGGGCGCCAGCCGACGGAGGGATGCGGCGATAGAGCAGTTGCAACAGGAGGTCTTAGAGCTGGAGAGGCGTCTGGCTGCCAGCCCCGAGAATCCACCCCTCTGTGGAGCATGCCGGGAGAAGCGGGAGGATCTCTGGGCCCTCGAGGACCATCGGGCCTGGGGCGCCTTTGTTCGATCCCGCATCTACCTCCTTCGGGAGATGGATCGTGGCTCCCGCTTCTTTTACGCCCTGGAGAAAAGGAGGGGGGCCAAGAAACACGTCACCTGCCTTCTGGCAGAAGATGGCACCCTCCTCACGGATCTGGTGGAGATGTGCGGGAGGGCGAGAGCCTTCTACACAAGCCTTTTCTCCCCAGATCCCACCAATCCTAACGCTTGCAGAGTGCTCTGGGAGGAGCTTCCTATGGTCAGCGCAGGTGACCAAGACCGGCTCGAGCTGCCTCTTGCTCTGGCCGAGTTCTCGGAAGCCCTTCGTCGTATGCCCACCAATAAATCTCCGGGCATGGACGGGCTGACCATGGAGTTCTACTGCGTGTTCTGGGATGTCCTCGGCCCAGACCTAGTCACTGTCTGGGCCAAGTCTCTGCAGAGTGGGGTCCTCCCTCTTTCGTGCAGGCGAGCCGTGCTTGCCTTATTGCCGAAGAAGGGGGACCTCCGCAATTTACAAAATTGGTGTCCCGTCTCGCTCCTCAGCACGGACTACAAAGTCGTGGCAAAAGCAATCTCACTGCGGCTAGGGTCCGTGCTGGCGGACGTGGTCCACCCAGACCAGACCTACACTGTCCCGGGCCGCAGCATCTTTGACAACCTATATCTGGTCTGGGACCTTTTGGAACTCGGGTGTAGGGACGGTCTCTCGTTCGCCCTCCTTTCCTTGGATCAGGAGAAGGTGTTCAACAGGGTGGATTACGGGTATCTCCTGAGCACTCCGCGAGCGTTTGGCTTCGGAACCCAGTTTGTGGGTTTTCTCCGGGCACTGTACGCCTCTGCAGAGTGTCTGGTAGGGCTCAACTGAACCCTGACCGAACCGGTCAGCTTCAGGCGAGGAGTATGGCAGGGGTGCCCCCTCTCGGGCCAGCTGTATGCTCTGGCGATCGAGCCCTTCCTCTGTCTCCTCCAAAAGAGGTTGATAGGGTTGGTGCTCCGGGAGCTGGAGCTGCAGCTGGTCCTGTCGGCGTACACTGATGACGTGCTACTCGTGGTCCAGGACCTGGGCGACTTGGTGTGGGTGGAGGCTTGCCAGTCCATCTATTCGGCAGTCTGCTCCGCCCAGGTCAACTGGGTCAAGAGCTCTGGCCTGGTGGTCAGGGACAGCTGGCAGGCGAGCTCCCTCCCACCGCGCTTTAGGCCATCCGGCGGAGCGCGGGTCCGTTGCTCTATCTCGGCGTTTACCTTTCTGCCACGCATCCCTCTCTGCCGGAGAACTGGCAAAATTTAGAGGGTGGGGTGATAGAGCGGTTCCGGAAATGGACAGGACTACTCCGGTGCCTCTCCCTTCGAGGGATAGCGCTGGTGCTTAATCAACTAGTCCTGTCCATGCTCTGGTACCGGCTCAACACCCTGGTCCTGGCCCTGGGTTTCCTGGTCACTCTCCAAACATTGATTCTGGAGTTCTTTTGGCCAGGACTGCACTGGGTCCCTGCAGGGGTTCTGCATGTACCCCTGGAGGAGGGAGGTCAGGGCAGGGCCTGAAATGTCTGCACACTCAGGTCCATGTCTTCTGCCTCTAGGCCCTGCAGAGGCTCCTTTATGGTGCAGGTAGTCCGGCGTGGAGCATACTGGCGCACACCTTCCTGCGCTGTTTCCGAAGGCTCCAATACGACCAGCAGCTCCTTTATCTCCATCCGAGGGGTCTTCCGCAAGACCTCTCTGGGCTGCCGGTCTTCTACCAGGACCTCCTCCAGACCTGTTTTCAACGACCAGATCCGTGGCGGCCACCAAGGGGGCAGATCTCCTCGCGGAGCCCCTGCTATACAACCCCCAGCTCCGCGTGCAGGTGGCAGAGTACCCCTCGGTGCGCCAGAGGTTGGTTCTGGCAGAAGTCACAAGAGTCGGAGACCTCCTGGACTATGACTGGGGAGACTGGCTGGATCCCCTGACGCTTGCTCAGCGCATGGGGCTCTCCAGACCTCGTACTCTCCGGTGCGTACTTCAGGAGGTGAAGGCCGCTTTGCCGCCTGCTGCTCGGGTTTATCTCGACCGGGTCCTGCACGAGGGTGCGCCCCGCCCACCCTCTACCCCAGGCCCGCCGGACCTTTTAATTGGGCCCCTGTCCTGTGGCCCCAACTGACCCCTTCACTGTGAGCCAGCTGCACAAGCTGCAGCCGGTCTGCTTCCAAACCATGCCAAGGAAACATGTATACATGCTCGTGAGTGAGGAGGTTGGCCGATGGAGTCTCCTGTGACTGTGGGGCCTATTTCTGATCCTCTGTCTGTTCACGTATCCGGGTAGAGTTCCTCTGGGCAGCGTCCACTGACTCCCTTGATGCCTTTGAGGAGCAGTGGGCGCTGTCCGGGGTTCTCTGCTCGGTGACCCCATCTGGTTCCCTTCGTTTGACCCTTTGACCACACTTCTGTCCCTATTATTTCATTAGTTGTCCTCCGTACTCGATTGGTTTCCAGGTCCTGTGGATCCCCCTCTTTGGTTGTGGGGGGATCCTTTAGCAGTGGGCAGGCTTCACCCACCCACTTCCTGGATCCCACTAGGAACACTCTCCTGTAGCCATCTGGCCTGACCCTATCACAGCCTGTGTTTCAAATGTTTGCTCATGTGGTAACACCAACATGGTATTTAGCCAGCACATCTTGAAAGGACTATTCAAATTAAATGATTCATCAAGGAAGACTTAACTCACAATGGACCAGGGGAGACACCTATCTGCACTAGTGGTTTGAGTCTGCTATAGACCACCGGACCAGGGGGATGAGGTGGATGAGGCTTTCTTCCGGCAGCTCGCGGAAGCTACTAGATCGCATGCCCTGGTTCTCATGGGTGACTTTAATTTTCCTGATATCTGCTGGGAGAGCAGGACAGCGGTGCATAGACAATCCAGGAAGTTTTTGGAAAGTGTAGGGGACAATTTCCTGGTGCAAGTGCTAGAGGAGCCAACTGGGGGGGAGCTTTTCTTGACCTGCTGCTCACAAACGGGGAAGAATTAGTAGGGGAAGCAAAAGTGGATGGGAATCTGGGAGGCAGTGACCATGAGTTGGTTGAGTTCAGGATCCTGACACAGGGAAGAAAGGTAAGCAGCAGGATACGGACCCTGGACTTCAGGAAAGCAGACTTCGACTCCCTCAGGGAACGGATGGCCAGGATCCCCTGGGGGACTAACATGAAGGGGAAAGGAGTCCAGGAGAGCTGGCTGTATTTCAAGGAATCCCTGTTGAGGTTACAGGGACAAACCATCCCGATGTGTCGAAAGAATAGTAAATATGGCAGGCGACCAGCTTGGCTTAACGGTGAAATCCTAGCAGATCTTAAGCATAAAAAAGAAGCTTACAAGAAATGGAAGGTTGGACATATGACAAGGGAAGAGTATAAAAATATAGCTCGGGCATGTAGGAATGAAATTAGGAGGGCCAAATCGCACCTGGAGCTGCAGCTAGCGAGAGATGTTAAGAGTAACAAGAAGGGTTTCTTCAGGTATGTTGGCAACAAGAAGAAAGCCAAGGAAAGTGTGGGCACCTTACTGAATGAGGGAGGCAACCTAGTGACAGAGGATGTGGAAAAAGCTAATGTACTCAATGCTTTTTTTGCCTCTGTCTTCACGAACAAGGTCAGCTCCCAGACTGCTGTGCTGGGCATCACAACATGGGGAATAGATGGCCAGCCCTCTGTGGAGAAAGAGGTGGTTAGGGACTATTTAGAAAAGCTGGACGTGCACAAGTCCATGGGGCCGGATGAGTTGCATCCGAGAGTGCTGAAGGAATTGGCGGCTGTGATTGCAGAGCCATTGGCCATTATCTTTGAAAACTCATGGCGAACGGGGGAAGTCCCGGATGACTGGAAAAAGGCTAATGTAGTGCCAATCTTTAAAAAAGGGAAGAAGGAGGATCCAGGGAACTACAGGCCAGTCAGCCTCACCTCACTCCCTGGAAAAATCATGGAGCAGGTCCTCAAAGAATCAATCCTGAAGCACTTACATGAGAGGAAAGTGATCAGGAACAGTCAGCATGGATTCACCAAGGGAAGGTCATGCCTGACTAATCTAATCGCCTTCTATGATGAGATTACTGGTTCTGTGGATGAAGGGAAAGCAGTGGATGTATTGTATCTTGACTTTAGCAAAGCTTTTGACACAGTCTCCCACAGTATTCTTGTCAGCAAGTTAAGGAAGTATGGGCTGGATGAATGCACTATAAGGTGGGTAGAAAGTTGGCTAGATTCTCGGGCTCAACAGGTAGTGATCAATGGCTCCATGTCTAGTTGGCAGCCAGTGTCAAGTGGAGTGCCCCAGGGGTCGGTCCTGGGGCCGGTTTTGTTCAATATCTTCATAAATGATCTGTAGGATGGTGTGGATTGCACTCTCAGCAAATTTGCGGACGATACTAAACTGGGAGGAGTGGTAGATACGCTGGAGGGGCGGGATAGGATACAGAAGGACCTAGACAAATTGGAGGATTGGGCCAAAAGAAATCTGATGAGGTTCAATAAGGATAAGTGCAGGGTCCTGCACTTAGGACGGAAGAACCCAATGCACAGCTACAGACTAGGGACCGAATGGCTAGGCAGCAGTTCTGTGGAAAAGGACCTAGGGGTGACAGTGGACGAGAAGCTGGATATGAGCCAGCAGTGTGCCCTTGTTGCCAAGAAGGCCAATGGCATTTTGGGATGTATAAGTAGGGGCATAGCAAGCAGATCAAGCGACGTGATCGTCCCCCTCTATTCGACATTGGTGAGGCCTCATCTGGAGTACTGTGTCCAGTTTTGGGCCCCACACTACAAGAAGGATGTGGATAAATTGGAGAGAGTCCAGCAAAGGGCAACAAAAATGATTAGGGGTCTGGAACACATGACTTATGAGGAGAGGCTGAGGGAACTGAGATTGTTTAGTCTGCAGAAGAGAAGAATGAGGGGGGATTTGATAGGTGCTTTCAGCTACCTGAGAGGTAGTTCCAGAGAGGATGGTTCTAGACTATTCTCAGTGGTGGAAGAGGACAGGACAAGGAGTAATGGTCTCAAGTTGCAGTGGGGGAGGTTTAGGTTGGATATTAGGAAAAACTTTTTCACTAGGAGGGTGGTGAAACACTGGAATGCGTTGCCTAGGGAGGTGGTGGAATCTCCTTCCTTAGAAGTTTTTAAGGTCAGGCTTGACAAAGCCCTGGCTGGGATGATTTAATTGGGGATGGGTCCTGCTTTTGAGCAGGGGGTTGGACTAGATGACCTCCTGAGGTCCCTTCCAACCCTGATATTCATGATTCTATGATTCTATGACTTAATAGACTTTCCTGTGATGGCCTCTACTATGACTAAGCGAAGCAGGCATGGACATGTGACTTTCCCATGTGACTCCAAACACCATTCTGATACCTGTAATTTTCAACAGTGAGAGCAATGGGTTTCCCTTCACTTGGCAGAAGCTATGAAAGGCCCTGGAAACATCTTGCCTCTTTCCCGCTCAAACCTCTGGACTATGATGAACTTGTACTAATGGAGGCGTTCACAGAATCATAGAATCATAGAATATCAGGGTTGGAAGGGACCTCAGGAGGTCATCTAGTCTAGTTCTGCAGAGAAGGACCTAGGGGTGACAGTGGATGAGAAGCTGGAAGCTTCTCATCCACTGTCACCCCTAGGTCCTTCTCTGCCTAGCCAGTCAGTCCCTAGTCTGTAGCAGTGCATGGGATTCTCCCATCCGAAGTGCAGGACTCTGCACTTGTCCTTGTTGAACCTCATCAGATTTCCTTTGGCCCAATCCTCTAATTTGTCTAGGGACCTCTGTATCCTATCCCTACCCTCCAGGGTATCTACCTCTCCTCCCAGTTTAGTGTCATTTGCAAACTTGCTGAAGGTGCAATCCACACCATCCTCCAGATCATTAAGGAAGATAATGAACAAAACCAGCCCGAGGACCGACCCTTGGGGCACTCCACTTGATACCGGCTGCCAACTAGACATGGAGCCATTGATTACTACCCGTTGAGCCCGACAATCTAGCCAGCTTTCTATCCACCTTGTAGTCCATTCATCCAGCCCATACTTATTTAACTTGCTGGCAAGAATACTGTGGGAGACCGTGTCAAAAGCTTTGCTTAAAACAAGGAACAACATGTCCACTGCTTTCCCCTCATCCACAGAGGCAGTTATCTCATCACAGAAGGCAATTAGATCAGTCAGGCATGACTTGCCCTTGGTGAATCCATGCTGACTGTTTCTGATCACTTTCCTCTTCTCTAAGTGCTTCAGAATTGATTCCTTGAGGACCTGCTCCATGATTTTTCAAGGGACTGAGGTGAGGCTGACTGGCCTGTAGTTCCCCGGAGCCGCCTCCTTCCCTTTTTTAAAGATGGGCACTACATTCGCCTTTTTCCAGCGGTCCGGGACCTCCCCCAATCACCATGAGTTTTGAAAGATAATGGCCAATGGCTCTGCAATCACATCCGCCAACTCCTTTAGCACTTTTGGATGCAGCGCATCCAGCCCCATGGACTTGTGCTCATCCAGCTTTTCTAAATAGTCCCGAACCATTTCATAGATTAGGTACGATCTGAGTTATATATTGACCTGGGTATGTGGCTGGTCCTTTGGGATCAGAAGAACCCTTTTGTTTGAGGAAATTGGTTTTAAATAACCACTCATCATTAAGTTTAGCGTTTTTGGTGGTGATACAAGGACTGGAAGGCCTGAGGAGGCTGCTTTTCTGAATTCTTGTTAGCCGGTGTGGTGAAACAGAAATTTACTTTTGTTGCTGGTTTGGAATAGCTCATGGAAGAATAACCACCAGTTCTGGGGTGGTGTCTGCCCTTTCCCCCAGCAGCATGTCCTGAATTTGGTATTCTCAGTTGTAACCCATGAAGGCATGGTCACAATGTCAAGACTAGCTTCTCTAGAATTACCTAAGATCGATGCCTTTTTAATCTAGGCAATGCAGCCCTGTGTTCAGTACAATTTAAAACGAAACCCATTTCCTTGAATCTATATCTACGTAACTGTTCCAGATTTGTCATGTTTGGTACCATTGTGTTCATGGGAGAAAGGGCTTTCGAATGACACCAAACCCGACCCTTTTCTGATGACATTATCAAAATTTCCATCAACTGGAGGACCTGGAGCTGGGAGGGGAGCGATGTCCCCCTGCCATGCTGCAGAGGGTAACACCATTGAAATGAATCCAAGGAAACCTCGCTGACCTTTCTGGCGCTAACATGCCCACGAAATATGATTTTACTCCTTTATGCTCCCATCTAGAGCGGAGGAGGGCTCTCCAGCAAACACAAGGAATCTCCCCTTCACTTTGAACATTGCTGCTTCTGCTTACCCCAGTCAGCCCTGAGCCTCCCCTGCACGAGGCCTGTTTTGCACTGCACTGCCATTGCTTTGCGAAGCCACCACTACAACATGCCCCCATGCAGAAGGCCTAGGAGGTGTGGCCAGGGGAAAGGGGCGTGGTCAGGGCTCTCGCACACTGAAGTGCTTCCTAGATAGTGTAACAGCCTCACGGGGCCATTGGCAGCCCTCTGACTGCGTTAGCTTTGCCCTTTCACAGTCTCGCCAGGATCAAAGGGGCGTAAAGGTCACTTAAAGCCACTCCTGCAACCCCTGCTCTTGAGCCGCACTGCTCACCCCTCTGCTGCTGCTGAGCATCAGGGGAGTTCATCTCTAACAAACAACGGTGATCCTGAGGGGAGGAAAGGGAAACACAAGGATGGGGCTGGAATCTTGGTACATGATTCACTGCCTTGTTTAGACTCATGACACAACCCGCCCCTCGTTCCATAGCGGAGGAAAGTGGCCTGTGATAAGTGGGATATTTTTTTCTCTTTTAAATCTGAAACCCAAAAAAGTCAGTTAAACTCCCAGACCTTTAAAGTCCTGTAAAATATTTCATAGCTGCCATTAACCAAATCTTTTACCCCCACCCCAGCCTCCTGCTGCTGCACGCTTTTGGTTTAACAAGTTGAGAAGTGAAAGCTCAGTGACTCAGATGAGACAAAGTCTCTTAAAGATCTTTTGTCTGTGGACCTTGGCAAAGGAAGATGCTCCTGACAACTCCAGGTAAATGACACTGATACTCACCTTAGGAACAGGAACATTCTGTCATCTAAATGGCGCCAAGAAATGCTCACCAAGGGTCTGAGTCTTAGAAGAAGCCAAAGACACCAGGGAGAGTTCTTCACCACCATTTACACCAGTGCAAAGTGAAAGCAAATCACATTCTGCACCCACTTTGCACTGGTGCAAGTGGCTATGCATGTGATGTAGGGCATTAGAGAATCAAGCCCTTTGGTTTCCCTCCTCTGTAAAATTTAAGTTTGTTGCCTCTCATATGGTCCTGGTGCAGTGCTAAGAGGTGAACGTTTGCGCAGGCATATCTCCTCACACAAACACACAATTAGCCTAAGTAACAGATCACCACATTAAAGCCAAGAGCTTAGCAAGGTTCAAAAGAGGATTGTCTTGTGGTTAGAGAACTGGCCTGGCACTTGGGAGACCAGCATTCAGTTCCTTGTTCTATCATGCTCTTCTTCTGTGACCTTGGAGAAGGAATTTGAACTTGGGTCTCCCATATTTCAGCAAAAAGTCCTAGGCCCAAGGATATTCTGGAATGGGGCTTTCTCAATATCTCCTCTTGAAGCTGTGCCACTTTTTATAAATAATGAAATAGTCATTGGAACAGGAGCTTGAACATGGTCTCCCCCCGTGTAAGTAAATGCCCTAATCGTTAGGCTCTAGTGTCATGCGTGCTCACTTTCCCAGGCCAGATTACTATCCATTTTCATGCTACATTTTCATGTGAAATCAGAAGCTCTCCCAGTTTCATTTACATATTTGCAATTTCCCAGGTTCACTGAAGTAGAAGTGGACGCACGGCACAGAGGTCAAGTCTGGAGCTAGATTTCAAACACCTTCACGTTTTGGAGGCACTTGGATATTTGGCATCTTTGGCCTGTTACAAAAGATAAGGGACAGCTGCATAAAGTAGGATCCAACCTCCCAAAGGTCTCAGGGTGTCCAGACCCAGAGCCCATTTTTAGCTCGTAAGTTCACTGTGATTTGTGACCTGTCATTTTAGCTGGGCTCAGTTCTGATGAAAATCAAGCTGAGAGCTTTGAGCCAGGCTTTGCTTCAAGGCTTGGTGCTCATTCAAACAAGGGAGACTCAGGGGATCCAAACTGAAACAAAGGCTCCCTTGAACACGCATGTGCTGAGTCTGCCAGCATCTGCACAGATGTGCTCACAGCCCCCTGCCTGTTCGCAGATTATGGGCTGAACAGTACATAAAGCCCCACTTGTGGAGCGTTTGCCACGTGTGACAACAGGAACTAACCTTTGAACCCTGCCACTGCTTCCCCAGCGTCCATCCTCATTGCTCAGCGCTGATCACAAAGGCCACCTACGCGCTTAGCAGTTTTAGATGCTGCATTCTCTACCCAGTCATCAGTGAGCAGCATGGGCCATGCTGCAAAAGAGCCATTCTGAACTCATTGTAGCACACAAACCCCTCTCACAGGCACAAAGACAGCCCTGCTCCCACCTCCCCTGAGCACCCCTCCCCCATTTTCTAAAGCAGCTTGAATTTTTGGGGGACACACTGGTTGAGATGCTGATGAGAGTCTTTTCAAAGGAGCCAGGCACCCAAATGCCACTGAAATCCAGTGGGAGCTGGGTCCTGAACGCCCTGAAACACCTAGGAAAATTTCAGCCTAGGTGATTTAGCCAAGGCTATCCAGCAAATCACTGCCAGAGCTGAGACTGCAGTTCAGGTCTGCTGATTCCTACTCTTGTGCTTTACCTGCTAGATCTTTCTGTCTCTTCCTGGAAGCATAGAGAGACTTTAAAAGAAACTGAGCATTTCAGACCAGATGGGAATCAAACTGAAAGCTCCTCCATTAATTTTTAACACAGGTTCTTCAGAGGTACAAACATAAGCTATAGGGGTGCAGGCTATAAAGGTCTACATGGTGCTTTGCAGTTGAAGGAACATTTACTTTTGTACTAGCTGCAAAGAATTCCTCCAAAGTTGTATTCAGAGAACAAAGTCTTTCTCATCCAGGCTCTTAAGAAGATTCTTCCCACACAACACTTCTCTGACATTCTCTGCTTCAGTGAACTATCCTCTGCCCTTCGCTCCAACCCCTTCTCAGTCCACACCAACTTTTAATAGGCTTCTGTATTTGAACACCAGGAAGTTGCTAAGCAACAGACCTATGCAGATATCTTCTCCACGTCGCTCCACCTAGCTGCCATCCAAATGAGAGAGAAACCCAGGGCTTAGATTGAAATGTGGAAAGAGACATCCTCCCCCTGCCCCACTATATTGCTTCGCTTAACTTAAAGCAAATAGTGTTTATGGTTCCTTCAACAGTTTGCTTCAAACCCCTCTTAATTTAGCATTATGGTCTAGCTGAGGCTCTCCCCCCCCATCTCTACAGTGTTGTTGTAGCTGCACTGGTCCCATGATATTAAAAAGACAAGTTGGGTGAGGTCATATCTTTTATTGGACCAACTTCTGTTGCTGAGAGAGACAAACTTTCAACCTTTATAGAGATCTTAGAATCATAGAATATCAGGGTTGGAAGGGACCTCAGGACCTCTGTATTCTGCTGCTCTCCTTTCTTCCTAGTGTTAGCCCTGGTCTACACTAGGACTTTAGGTCGAATTTAGCAGTGTTAAATCGATGTAAACCTGCACCTGTCCACACGATGAAGCCCTTTATTTTGACTTAAAGGGCTCTTAAAATTGATTTCCTTACTCCACCTCTGACAAGTGGATTAGCGCTTAAATCGGCCTTGCCGGCTCAAATTTGGGGTACTGTGGACACAATTTGATGGTATTGGCCTCCGGGAGCTATCCCAGAGTGCTCCATTGTGACCGCTCTGGACAGCACTCTCAACTCAGATGCACTGGCCAGGTAGACAGGAAAAGAACCGCGAACTTTTGAATCTCATTTCCTGTTTGGCCAGCGTGGCAAACTGCAGGTGACCATGCAGAGCTCATCAGCAGAGGTGACCATGATGGAGTCCCAGAATCGCAAAAGAGCTCCAGCATGGACCGAACGGGAGGTACGGGATCTGATCGCTGTTTGGGGAGAGGAATCCGTGCTATCAGAACTCCATTCCAGTTTTCGAAATGCCAAAACCTTTGTCAAAATTTCCCAGGGCATGAAGGACAGAGGCCATAACAGGGACCCGAAGCAGTGCCGCATGAAACTGAAGGAGCTGAGGCAAGCCTACCAGAAAACCAGAGAGGCGAACGGCCGCTCCGGGTCAGAGCCCCAAACATGCCGCTTCTATGATGAGCTGCATGCCATTTTAGGGGGTTCAGCCACCACTGCCCCAGCCGTGTTGTTTAACTCCTTCAATGGAGATGGAGGCAATACGGAAGCAGGTTTTGGGGACAAAGAAGATGATGTTGATGATGATGAGGTTGTAGATAGCTCACAGCAAGCAAGCGGAGAAACCGGTTTTCCAGACAGCCAGGAACTGTTTCTCACCCTGGACCTGGAGCCAGTACCCCCTGAACTCACCCAAGGCTGCTTCCTGGACCCGGCAGGCGGAGAAAGGGCCTCCGGTGAGTGTACCTTTTAAAATACTATACATGGTTTAAAAGCAAGCATGTGAAAGGATTACTTTGCCCTGGCATTCGCGGCTCTCTGGGATGTACTCCCAAAGCCTTTGTAAAAGGTTTCTGGGGAGGGCAGCCTTATTGCGTCCTTCAGGGTAGGACACTTTACCACTCCAGGCCTGTAACACGTACTCGGGAATCATTGTACAACAAAGCATTGCAGTGTATGTTTGCTGGCGTTCAAACAACATCCGTTCTTTATCTCTCTGTATTATCCTCAGGAGAGTGAGATATAATTCATGGTCACCTGGTTGAAATAGAGTGCTTTTCTTCAGGGGACACTCAGAGAAGCCCGTTCCTGCTGGGCTGTTTGCCTGTGGCTAAACAGAAATGTTCCCTGCTGTTAGCCACGGGGAGGGGGGAGGGTTGAGGGGGTAGCCACGCGGTGGGGGGAGGCAAAATGCGACCTTGTAACAAAAGCACATGTGCTATGTATGTAATGTTAACAGCAAGGTTTATCCTGAAAGAGTGTAGCCACTGTTTTATAAAATGTGTCTTTTTAAATACCGCTGTCCCTTTTTTTTTCTCCACCAGCTGCATGTGTTTCAATGATCACAGGATCTTCTCCTTCCCAGAGGCTAGTGAAGATTAGAAAGAAAAAAAAACGCACTCGAGATGAAATGTTCTCCGAGCTCATGCTGTCCTCCCGCACTGACAGAGCACAGTCGAATGCATGGAGGCAAATAATGTCAGAGTGCAGGAAAATAATGTCAGAGTGCAGGAAAATGACTGGGAGGAGAGGTGGCGGGCTGAAGAGAGTAAGTGGCGGGCTGAAGACAGGGTTGAAGCTCAAATGTGGAGGCAGCGTGATGAGAGGAGGCAGGATTCAATGCTGAGGCTGCTGGAGGACCAAACCAGTATGCTCCAGTGTATGGTTGAGCTGCAGCAAAGGCAGCTGGAGCACAGACTGCCACTACAGCCCCTGTGTAACCAACCGCCCTCCTCCCCAAGTTCCATAGCCTCCACACCCAGACGCCCCAGAACGCGGTGGGGGGGCCACCGGCCAACCAGCCACTCCGCCACAGAGGATTGCCCAAAAAAAAGAAGGCTGGCATTCAATAAATTTTAAAGTTGTAAACTTTTAAAGTGCTGTGTGGCATTTTCCTTCCCTCCTCCACCACCCCTCCTGGGCTACCTTGGTAGTCGTCCCCCTATTTGTGTGATGAATGAATAAAGAATGCATGAATGTGAAGCAACAATGACTTTATTGCCTCTGCAAGCGGTGATCAAAGGGAGGGGGGGAGGGTGGTTAGCTTACAGGGAAGTAGAGTGAACCAAGGGGCGGGGGGTTTCATCAAGGAGAAACAAAGAGAACTTTCACACCGTAGCCTGGCCAGTCATGAAACTGGTTTTCAAAGCTTCTCTGATGCGTACCGCGCCCTCCTGTGCTCTTCTAACCGCCCTGGTGTCTGGCTGCGCGTAACCAGCAGCCAGGCGATTTGCCTCAACCTCCCACCCCACCATAAACGTCTCCCCCTTACTCTCACAGATATTGTGGAGCACACAGCAAGCAGTAATAACAGTGGGAATATTGGTTTCGCTGAGGTCTAAGCGAGTCAGTAAACTGCGCCAGCGCGCCTTTAAACGTCCAAATGCACATTCTACCACCATTCTGCACTTGCTCAGCCTGTAGTTGAACAGCTCCTGACTACTGTCCAGGCTGCTTGTGTACGGCTTCATGAGCCATGGCATTAAGGGGTAGGCTGGGTCCCCAAGGATACATATAGGCATTTCAACATCCCCAACAGTTATTTTCTGGTCTGGGAATAAAGTCCCTTCCTGCAGCTTTTGAAACAGACCAGAGTTCCTGAAGATGCGAGCGTCATGTACCTTTCCCAGCCATCCCACGTTGATGTTGGTGAAATGTCCCTTGTGATCCACCAGAGCTTACAGCACTATTGAAAAGTACCTCTTGCGGTTTATGTACTCGGCGGCTTTGTGCTCCGGTGCCAAGATAGGGATATGGGTTCCATCTATGGCCCCACCACAGTTAGGGAATCCCATTGCAGCAAAGCCATCCACTATGACCTGCACATTTCCCAGGGTCACTACCCTTGATATCAGCAGATCTTTGATTGCATGGGCTACTTGCATCACAGCAGCCCCAACAGTAGATTTGCCCACTCCAAATTGATTCCCAACTGACCGGTAGCTGTCTGGTGTTGCAAGCTTCCACAGGGCTATCGCCACTCGCTTCTCAACTGTGAGGGCTGCTCTCATCTTGGTATTCATGCGCTTCAGGGCAGGGGAAAGCAAGTCATAAAGTTCCATGAAAGTGCCCTTATGCATGCGAAAGTTTCGCAGCCACTGGGAATCGTCCCAGACCTGCAACACTATGTGGTCCCACCAGTCTGTGCTTGTTTCCCGAGCCCAGAATCGGCGTTCCACCGCATGAACCTGCCCCATTAGCACCATGATGCATGCATTGGCAGGGCCCATGCTTTCAGAGAAATCTGTGTCCATGTCCTGATCACTCACGTGACCACGCTAACGTGGCCTCCTCGCCCGGTATTGCTTTGCCAGGTTCTGGTGCTGCATATACTGCTGGATAATGCGTGTGGTGTTTAATGTGCTCCTAATTGCCAAAGTGAGCTGAGCGGCCTCCATGCTTGCCTGTGGCATCCGCACAGAAAAAAGGCACGGAACGATTGTCTGCCGTTGCTCTGACGGAGGGAGGGGCGACTGACGACATGGCTTACAGGGTTGGCTTCAGGGAGCTAAAATCAACAAAGGGGGTGTCTTTACATCAAGGAGTATTTCAGGCAGGACTTCACAGAGGGTTCCAATAAGAAATGGTGCACCTAAGTTATCGTTCTTATTGGAACAAGGAGGTTAGTCTGGCCTCTGATTGATACGTGGCTAGATTTACCTCGCTGCACCTTCCCTGTGAGTGACTGCAGTGTGACCTAGAGGAATGAGTCCCCTAGACGGGGGAGGAGGCAAATGAGTACAAAACAAATCTGGTCTATTTCTTGCACTCCATCTATCTTTTACATCTTTGGCTGGCAGCAGACGGTGCAGAAGGACTGCATGCCATCCACATCTCATGGCTGCTCGGCAGAAGATGGTGCAATAGGACTGCTAGCAATCCGTATCACTTGCCTGCTCACCATAAGACGGTTCAGTAGGACTGACTGCAGGACTAAAGAGAATGACCTGGTCAAGTCACTCTAAATTTATTCCCTGCGCCCATGTCTGCCCAGGTGCTCGTGGCCGACGTGGCCAGGAGCACCTTGGACATGACGATGATGGCTACCAGTCGTACTGTACATTCTGCTGCCACAAGGCAAGGTGTTGCTGCTACTGTGTAGCAATGCAGTACCGCGTCTGCCAGCACCCAGGAGACATACGGTGACGGTTACCTGAGCGGGCTCCATGCTTGCCGTGGTATGGCGTCTGCACAGGTAACTCAGGAAAAAAGGCGCGAAACGATTGTCTGCCCTTGCTTTCACGGAGGGAGGGAGGGAACGGGGGCCTGACGATATGTACCCAGAACCACCCGTGACAATGTTTTAGCCCCATCAGGCATTGGGATCTCAACACAGAATTCCAATGGGCAGCGGAGACTGCGGGAACTGTGGGATAGCTACCCACAGAACAACGCTCCAGAAGTCGACTCTAGCCTCGGTACTGTGGAAGCGCTCCGCCGAGTTAATGCACTTAGAGCATTTTCTGTGGGGACACACACACTCGAATATATAAAACCGATTTCTAAAAAACTGACTTCTATAAATTCGACCTTATTCCGTAGTGTAGACATACCCTTAGGATCCTGAACTCGACCATTTCATGGTCACTGCCTCCCAGGTTCCCATCCACTTTTGCTTCCCCTACTAATTCTTCCCGGTTTGTGAGCAGCAGGTCAAGAAGAGCTCTGCTCCTAGTTGGTTCCTCCAGCACTTGCACCAGGAAATTGTCCCCTACATTTTCCAAAAGCTTCCTGGATTGCCTGTGCACCGCTGTATTGCTCTCCCAGCAGATATCAGGGTGATTGAAGTCTCCCATGAGAACCAGGGCCTGCGATCTAGTAACTTCTGCGAGTTGCCGGAAGAAAGCCTCGTCCACCTCATCCCCCTGGTCTGGTGGTCTATAGCACACTCCACCCACGACATCACCCTTGTTGCTCACACTTCTAAACTTAATCCAGAGACTCTCAGGTTTTTCTGCAGTTTCATACTTGAGCTCTGAGCAGTCATACTGCTCCCTTACATACAGTGCAACTCCCCCTCCTTTTCTGGCCTCCCTGTCCTTCCTGAACAGCTTATATCCACCCATGACAGTACTCCAGTCATGTGAGTTATCCCACCAAGTCTCTGTTGTTCCAATCACATCATAATTCCTTGACTGTGCCAGGACTTCCAGTTCTCCCTGCTTGTTTCCCAGGCTTCATGCATTTGTATATAGGCACTTGAGGTAACCTGCTGATCGCCCCTCTTTCTCAGTATGAGGCAGGAGCCCTCCCCTCTCACGCGCTGCTGCTCGTGCCTCCTCCTGGTATCCCACTTCCCCACTTACCTCAGGGCTTTGGTCTCCTTCCCCCAGTGAACCTAGTTTAAAGCCCTCCTCACTAGGTTAGCCAGCCTGCTTGTGAAGATGCTCTTCCCTCTCTTCGTTAGGTGGAGCCCATCTCTGCCTAGCACTCCTTCTTGGAACACCATCCCATGGTCAAAGAATCCAAAACCTTCTCTCCGACACCACCTGCGTAGCCATTCGTTGACTTCCACGATTAGACGGTCTCTACCCAGGCCTTTTCCTTCCACTGGGAGGATGGACAAGAACACCACTTGCGCCTCAAACTCCTTTATCCTTCTTTCCAGAGCCACGTAGTCCCCAGTGATCTGCTCAAGGTCATTCTTGGCAGTATCATTGGTGCCCCCGTGGAGAAGCAGGAAGGGGTAGCGATCTGAGGGCTTGATGAGTCTCGGCAGTCTCTCCATCACATCGCGAATCTTAGCTCCTGGCAAGCAGCAGACTTCTCGGTTTTCCCGGTCGGGGCGGCAGATAGATGACTCAGTCCCCCTGAGGAGAGAGTCCCCGACCACCACCACCCACCTCCTTCTCGTGGGAGCGGTGGTCGTGGAACCCCCCAACCCTAGGACAGTGCATCCCATGTCTTCCAATCGGCGGAGTCTCCTTCTGCTCCCTTCCCTCAGACGCATCATCTGGTCCACTCTCCGCATTAGTACCTGTGGAGAGAACACGAAAACGGTTACTTACCTGTATCTGCCCTGCTGGTACATGGATGTTCCCCTTTTCTCTTCTGGAGGTCACATGATGCCAAATTTCTTCACCATCCTTCTGTCCCCGATGTGCAGCCTGCTCTGAATCTTCAGAACCTTGTGCCTGTAGAAGCCTATCCTGACATCCGTCCAGGAAATCTTCAGTTTTTCTTATGCAACGCAGGGTCGATACCTGTTGCTTCAGACCTTGAACTTTCTCTTCCAGTATGGAGACCAGCTTGCACTTTGTACAGACAAAGTCGCATCTGTCCTGTGGAAGAAAGACAAACATAGCACATCGAGTGCAGGTCACAACAGCTGAACACTCCCCATCCATATTACCTTCCTTCTACGAGCTTCCTCAGGAGTTGTAGTAATTACTCACAGAATCTGGCAAGATGTAAGCCTCAGCAGGCTCTCCCCAGGCGAACTCCCAGGCAAACTCCTTTTGTTTGCTGCTCAGCTGGTTCGCAGCTGACTGGCTTTTTAAGCAGTCAGGCCCACTTAAGGCTCACCTGGAACAAAGCACACTCAGCTCCCGCCCTTTTCAAACAACCAATCAGGCACACAGCACACAGTCACACTGTCCTCACAACAAACACTCAGATACTCACCAACACAGCCTCCTTAATGCAGCCCTTAGCGTACCTCCTCTCTGGCAGATCCCAGGCAAACTCCTTTTGTTAGCCGCTCTGCTGTTCGCTGCTCAGCTGGTTCACAACTGACTTTCACTTTCATCTTCACTTTCCTCTCTCTCTCTCTCTCTCTGTGTCTTTCTTCGTAGAAACCTATGCCTTCCTCAGCTGTCGTCCCCTAATGCCACTACTCTACTTGCACTACATTGATGACATCTTCATCATCTGGACCCATGGAAAAGAAGCCCTTGAGGAATTCCACCATGATTTCAACAATTTCCATCCCAACATCACAGAATCATAGAATAAGAGAGTTGGAAGGGACCTCTGGAGGTCATCTAGTCCAACCCCCTGATCAAAGCAGGATCGATCCCCAATTAAATCATCCCAGCCAGGGCTTTGTCAAGCCTGACCTTAAAAACTTCTAAGGAAGGGGATTCCACCACCTCCCTAGGTAACGCATTCCGGTGTTTCACCACCCTCCTAGTGAAAAAGTTTTTCCTACTATCCAACCTAAGTCTTCCCCACTGCAACTTGAGACCATTACTTCTTGTCCTGTCATCTGCTATCACTGAGAATAGTCTAGATCCATCCTCTTTGGATTCACCTTACAGGTAGTTAAAAGCAGCTATCAAATCCCCCCTCATTTTTCTCTTCCATAGACTAAACAATCCCAGTTCCCTCAGCCTCTCCTCATAAGTCATGTGTTCCAGACCCCTAATAATTTTTGTTGCCCTTCGCTGGACTCTTTCCAATTTCTCCACATCCTTCTTGTAGTGTGGGGCCCAAAACTGGACACAGTACTCCAAATGAGGCCTCAACAATGTCGAATAGAGGGGAACGATCAT
The DNA here is from genome assembly GCF_965152235.1 of Eretmochelys imbricata. NCBI lineage: Eukaryota > Metazoa > Chordata > Testudines > Cheloniidae > Eretmochelys > Eretmochelys imbricata. The sequence continues at coordinate 14,420,688 of NC_135590.1, read as the reverse complement.
GTCCCTCGATCTGCTGGCAATGCCCCTTCTTATACACCCCAAAATGCCATTGGCCTTCTTGGCAACAAGGGCACACTGTTGACTCATATCCAGCTTCTCATCCACTGTCACCCCTAGGTCCTTCTCTGCAGAACTGCTGCCTAGCCATTCGGTCCCTAGTCTGTAGCGGTGCATTGGATTCTTCCATCCTAAGTGCAGGACTCTGCACTTGTCCTTGTTGAACCTCATCAGATTTCTTTTGGCCCAATCCTCCAATTTGTCTAGGTCCCTCTGTATCCTATCCCTACCCTCCAGCATATCTACCACTCCTCCCAGTTTAGTGTCATCCGCAAACTTGCTGAGGGTGCAATCCACACCACCCTCCAGATCATTAATGAAGATATTGAACAAAACCGGCCCCAAAACCGACCCTTGGGGCCCTCTGCTAAATACCGGCTGCCAACTAGACATGGAGCCATTGATCACTACCCATTGAGCCTGACAATCTAGCCAACTTTCTACCCACCTTATAGTGCATCCATCCAGCCCATACTTCTTTAACTTGCTGACAAGAATACTGTGGGAGACAGTGTCAAAAGCTTTGCTAAAGTCAAGATACAATACATCCACTGCTTTCCCTTCATCCACAGAACCAGTTATCTCATCATAGAAGGCAATTAGATTAGTCAGGCATGACCTTCCCTTGGTGAATCCATGCTGACTGTTCCTGATCAGTTTCCTCTCATCTAAGTGCTTCAGAATTGATTCCTTGAGGACATGCTCCATGAACCCAGCCTGGACGTCAACCTAGCCTGGACCAGTCCACACAAGAGATCCACTTCCTGGACACTACGGTGCTAATAAGCGATGGTCACATAAACACCACCCTATACCGGAAACCTCCTGACCGCTATTCCTACCTACGTGCCTCCAGCTTTCATCCAGACCACACCACACAAGCCATCGTCTAAAACCAAGCTCTATGATACAACCGCATTTGCTCCAGCCCCTCAGACAGAGATAAAAACCTACAAGATCTCTATCAAAAATTCTTACAACTACAGTACCCACCTGCTGAAGTGAAGAAACAAATTGACAGAGCCAGAAGAGTACCCAGAAGTCACCTACTACAGGACAGGCCCAACAAAGATAATAACAGAACGCCACTAGCCATCACCTTCAGCCCCCAACTAAAACCTCTCCAACGCATCATCAAGGATCTACACCCTATCCTGAAGGACGACCCATCACTCTCACAGATCTTGGGAGACAGACCAGTCCTTGCCTACAGACAGCCCCCCAACCTGAAGCAAATACTCACCAGCAACCACACACCACACAACAGAACCACTAACCCAGGAACATATCCTTGCAAGAAAGCCCGTTGCCAACTATATCCACATATCTATTCAGGAGACACCATCATGGTGCCTAATCACATCAGTCACACTATCAGAGGCTCGTTCACCTGCACATCTACCAATGTGATATATGCCATCATGTGCCAGCAATTTCCCTCTGCCATGTACATTGGCCAAACTGGACAGTCTCTACGTAAAAGAATAAATGGACACAAATCAGATGTCAAAAATTATAACATTCATAAACCAGTCGGAGAACACTTCAATCTCTCTGGTCACTCGATTTCAGACCTAAAGGTCACAATATTAGAACAAAAAGACTTCAGAAACAGATTCCAACGAGAGACTGCTGAATTGGAATTAATTTGCAAACTGGATACAATTAACTTAGGCTTGAATAGAGACTGGGAGTGGATGTGTCATTATACAAAGTAAAACTATTTCCCCATATTTATTTCCCCCCACCCCCCACTGCTCCTGGGACGTTCCTGTTAACTGCTGGAAATGGCCCACCTTGATTATCACTACAAAAGGTTTTCTCCCCCCCCACCCCCGCTGTCCTGCTGGTAATAGCTCATCTTAAGTGATCACTCTCCTTACAGTGTGTATGATAACACCCATTTTTTCATGTTCTCTGTGTATATAAATCTCCTCACTGTATTTTCCACTGAATGCATCCGATGAAGTGAGCTGTAGCTCACGAAAGCTTATGCTCAAATAAATTGGTTCGTCTCTAAGATGCCACCAGTACTCCTTTTCTTTATGCCTCATGGAATGTCAATGGGACTTAGGCCCCCAAGTCACTTAGGTGCTTTTGAAAATTTACCCTTAGATCCTTATTAAATTTATCTATCTGTCTACTTTAATGACCTCTTCACTCTACTATCAGAGTGCCCCTGATTACCTGCCCTTGAATACCCATGAAGGAAACACAGTGAGTGTCTCAATCCCATCTCATTCACTTTAAGGTGGCTTAGGCACGTGCAACCCCAAAGGAAGAGTGATCTTAACTTTGGTCCTAAACTTGAAACAAAACAAATCTTAACATTTCTTTATTTTCTCCAGACACAGGATTCCCCAGGTGCAGTGCATCTAAAATATCACTGCAGATTGAAAAGGGGAGCAACTTTAGTTTGTCAGTCTTAGATACTTATCTGGCCCCATCCCTACAGAATCTGCACACCTTGCAATGTTAATGTATTTATCCTCAGAGCACCCCTGTGAGCTTGGGCAGTGCTATCATCCCCATTATAGAGATGGGGAAATGAAGCAGAGAGAGGCTAATTAACTTGCCCAAAGTCACAAAGGAAGTTTGTGGCAGACCAGGGAATTGTATCCGGGTCTTCCAAGTCATAGGCTAATGCCCTAACTGTTGAATCATCCTTCCTCATTTGAACAAGTATGCAGAGAAGGTCCCAGCACTTCATTCCACAAGGCTTGGTGTGCAAAGAATTTATACTCTTACTGGTACGCACCGGTTATCCATTAATTAGAAACCTAAACTCTTACTGTAATCTTCACCCTACATACCATCTAGCTCCCTCTAGTGGACAGTTATGTTCTGCACTATCTGATGCCCCTGGGACCGGGAATTCAAGGAACAGAAATAGCAACAATAGAAGCTGTCCTCACACTCAGCTTAGCTGGAAGAGAGAAGTACTGGGGTCTCACAAGAAAGCCTGTCCTCATGAAGTTCCTAACTTCTTTGGGATTTGGATAGTCTTGTGACAATGGGAAAACATCTGAGCTTTTGGTGTTGATCTCACTCTGACTTCTGGCCAGTTTGAAGTGCATCCATTGAGTTTTACTCAAACTGTGGAAATATGACAGATGACAGAACGAGGAGTAATGGTCTCAAGTTGCAGTGGGGGAGGTTTAGATTGGATATTAGGAAAAACTTTTTCACTAAGAGGGTTGTGAAACACTGGAATGCGTTGCCTAGGGAGGTGGTGGAATCTCCTTCCTTGGAAGTTTTTAAGGTCAGGCTTGACAAAGCCCTGGCTGGGATGATTTAACTGGGAATTGGTCCTGCTTCGAGCAGGGGGTTGGACTAGATGACCTTCAGGGGTCCCTTCCAACCCTGATATTCTATGATTCTATGATTCTATGATAAGATGCTTTTATTTTTTCTTTTACCTTTGCAAGATCTCATGAGAAATGGATGGAGATAAGTATAAAATGGAGATGAACTGGAACTCTGAGTGAATGTATTCCAACTTCAGGAGTTTCCAAGACCAAAACCTAGAACAGTATCCATATGTTGCAAAACTACAAACTCATGAGCTTGAATCAGAGCCCAGCATCACAACAGTCTTGAACTTTGGGATAACGAAAATCTGGATCTGAATTTTGTCACTTAATCCCACCTCCAGTATAAACCAGATGTAATTTAACCACTGCAAGAGGCACTGGTGTGTAGAATTAGAAGTCTTTCCAATGACTGCTATGTCTCCAGCTATTTATCTATCATGTATGTATATATTATTTTTCCTTCCATTCACCATGTCTATATTTATGTATGCACGTGTATGTATGTGTGTATGATCACCATCAGTGTCAGTCTTGGAGTGTACGTACTTATCACGATGGTACCTGCGCACCTACCTCAGTATACGGGAGCAGTAGCATAAGCAGCAACTCAGCTGTGACACAAAGGACCAGACCAATGACATCAAAGTGGGAGGGCTCACTCCTCCAGAGACTGATGTTTCTTCCTCTTTAAAAGGACATTGTTTTCCAATAAGTGTTTCCCCAAAACTGCCTTTGATACGGTAACTTGCATTTCCAGACCTGCTCACTGAACTCACACAAGCACAGACTTATTTTTTTTTCCTGCTAAGTTGGAAAATAAAGTGTATTTGGGTTTAAAAAAACAAATGGTCAAAATACTTGATATTTGTTCCACATTTCCTAGACCTTTTCCTCTTCTCAATAGTGCCACCTTGGGAAACAGCGTATTGTAGTGAAATGGGCACTGGACCAGAACTCAGGAGAACTGGGTTTAATTCCTGACTCCACTGTATGACCTTGCATAAGTCACATCCCTCCCCTAAACCTCTGTGTCCCCTCCCACCGTTTTTTTCTGTCTTGTCTATCTAGACCGTAAGCTCTTCAGGGCAGGGTCTACAAGGTATGTCTGCACTGCAGCTGGGAGGTGTAATTCCCCGCGCAGGTGGATGTGCACACAATGCCGTGGATCAAGCTCACATGCTAGAAAGAGCAGTGCGGCTGCTGCAGCACAGGCTAGCCATCCAAATACCGTCCTGCCTGAGATCCCACGCACATGTCTGGGCAGCTAGCCTGAGCCGCCAGGGCCACGCTTCTCTTTCTAGCATGCCACTCAATCAGAGCTAGTGCACAGATGGAAGAACCCCGTGCAACGCTACAGGCTGGGGACAGACTGGCTAAGCAGCAGTTCTGCAGAAAAGGACCGGGGGATTACAGTGGACGAGAAGCTGGATAGGAGTCAGCAGTGTGCCCTTGTTGCCAAGAACTGCATTTTGGGCTGCATTAGTAGGGGCATTGCCAGCAGATCGAGGGAAGTGATTATTCCCCTCTATTCGGCACTGGTGAGGCCACATCTGGAGTACTGCATCCAGTTTGGGGCTCCCCACTGCAGAAGGGATGTGGACAAATTGGAGAGAGTCCAGCAGAGGGCAACGAAAATTATCAGGGGGCTGGAACGCATGACTTAGGAGGTGAGGCTGAAGGAACTGGGCTTGTTTAGTCTGCAGAAGACAAGAGTGAGGGGGGATTTGATAGCGGCCTTCAACTACCTGAAGGGGGGGTCCAAAGAGGATGGATCTAGGCTGTTTTCAGTGGTGGCAGATGACAGAACAAGGAGCAATGGTCTCAAGTTGCAGTGTGGGCGGTCTAGATTGGATATTCGGAAACACTATTTCACTAGGAGGGTGGTGAAGCACTGGAATGGGTTCCCTAGGGAAGTGGTAGAATCTCCTTCCTTAGAGGTTTTTAAGGCCAGGCTTGACAAAGCCCTGGCTGGGATGATTTAATTGGGGATTGGTCCTGCTTTGAGCAGGGGGTTGGACTAGATGACCATCTCTTCCAACCCTGATATTCTATGATTCTATGATCTACCTGAGCTGGGAACAGCACCTCCCAAGCTGCAGTGGAGACACACCCTATGTCTCGCTGCGCACATGTTTGTACAGCGCTTGGCACAAGGGGGCCCTGGTCATGGCTGGGGCCTTTCAACACTAATGTGACCATAAAAATAACAGGTAACAGAGATCTGGCCCCAAGAGATGGCCTTTCACACGTAGCTTATAATGAAGAATGCAGGACACGAGCTGAGATGTGTGTGTGTTTGAGCAGATGCTCAGTGAGTGAGAGGGAATACTTGACAGCAAATAGCCTGATGTGTTTATATTTATATATCAACATAGCAAAGCTTCCATATAGCCACCACAGTCTGTGCATCTCAACAGAACCGTATGACGGGTTTGTCTCATTATTCAATGGGAATATTTATATTGGAGTCTCACACATCCGCTGCTTTGGAGCTGAATTTCCATATGTCGTCTCGGCCAAAACAAAACAATTAAGAGAAACTGAAAATGGGCATCTTTATTCTTTTCCTTTGCGTTCTCAGTTCACCAGAGAGAGAGTGCTTTACAAAGCCCTGGGTTCCATCAGAACTGAAACCTCTTTACAGCTTCACAGTGCAAACAGAGCAGCTTATTCACAGCATGGCGCTATATACAAGGTCGAATTGTCCTGTCTGTATATGCTGTTAAGGGTTAATTTAGGGAAAACAATATGCACATGGGAAGAGATTTAGCAGGCAACTTGGCATCAGCCTATGTGAAAGCATCTTGATGCTCACTCCTGCAAGGCAAGCTGTATGAGCAAAGGCTGAAGGAACAGGGTATGTTTAGTTTGGAAAAGAGGAGGTTAAGGGGGACACAATAGTAGTCTTCAAATGCTTGAAAGGCTGCCATGAAAAAGATAGAGAAAAGTTGCTCTCTCTTGCCACAGAGGGCAGGACAAGCGGCAATGGGTTCAAACTACAGCATAGCAGATTTAGATTAAATCTTAGGAAAAACTTCCTAACTATAAGAACAGTAGGACAATGGAACAAACTGCCCAGGGAAGTCATAGAAGCTCCTTCACTAGAGGTTTTCAAAAGGGGGCTGGTTTAGTCAAATGGTTTAGACACAATAAATCTGAATCTTGGGAGGAAATTAGACTAGATGACCTTTGGGGTCCTTTCTAACACAGTGGCTCTATGATTCTAACTGGTACAGGAGTGCTGTATATCTGTGTATACGTAAACAGCTAGTTAACAGACAAGGGGTCAGTAAAGGATGCTAAAAACATGGAACATAGTTCCTGAATTTTGTATGACCAGCTAAGTATGTTATTCAATTGTGAATGGTTTCCTCTAGCAGCTCTGTACATCAGCTGTAAACAGCAGGTCCAGGGGACTGAGAATGGTACTGGAAGACAGGAGACATGAGTTGCATACATGGCATTTAGGACACACCCCATCCCTTCCACAATACGACCTCTTCTACCTTCCCCAGCATGCCCTTATTCCAGGAGTATTCCAGTGCCATTACACCAATCCTATGCTGCCCTGGGAACACCCCCTCTGCTAGGGGAATTCCTGAGTAGGGAGATATGGCTGTTTTCCAGCATAAAGTGTCCAGAAGACATAGTCAGAACCTCTATCTAATCTTGGCAAATTAGAAGGCACCTTGGCTACTATGTTCCAAAAAAAAGGAGTACTTGTGGCACCTTAGAGACTAACCAATTTATTTGAGCATGAGCTTTCATGAGCTACAGCTCACTTCATCAGATGCATACTGTAGAAACTATGCATGGAAAGTATGCATCCGATGAAGTGAGCTGTATCTCACGAAAGCTTATGCTCAAATAAATTTGTTAGTCTCTAAGGTGCCACAAGTCCTCCTTTTCTTTTTCCAAACACCCAGACACTCTTGAAAAGGTACGGCTTAACCTTTATTGTGTGGCTGTTTCCACACTTATAAAATGGGGGAAATGACCCTCAACATCAACCCTGTCCCATGTCCCCTTTGCACATGGTCAGCACTTATATTGCTTGCCATACCAATGAAGCATTTTGCATTTGAATTCTATGAGCGTGTGTAGTTTCACTACCCCGTAACCTATGCTGCCATCACTCTGTTCCTTCTGTTACATTCCTTTATCTTCTCTATCTGGCCTCTTTCTCTTAATTGGCTCTGTTAGGAAATAACTCATTCTTCCAACAATTCTGTTTATCATTAGTGCCAACAAAAACAACTAAAAAAAAGTGTGCAATGAGCTTGAATAGAAACACCCCATTTCCTTTGATTTACTTCAGTGCTTGTGAATAAGCAGCCAACATACCCCCAGTAACTAGGTCCTCTGTTGATAAAAGCAATTCAGCTCTCAAACCTAAGCCCCTGGATCCTGGCAGCCTGAAACACTGCATAACTTTTTATTAGCATTGGAGCCTGCTTGCAAAATCCTTGATGTGTAGAGCTCAGATTCAAGCCACGATCTTTGAAGCCCCGTCATTTTAACTGTGCAACTGCAGCCCTGAGAAAAACAGAATTTAATTTCCTGTGTTGTTTGCACTCCAGGAGCATTATCTCTGAGGCACAGTGACATCCCAGTTACTCTGGTCATTTGCTAAACATCAAAAGAGAGTTTGCTTTATTTTCACTATGTGCTCCTGGATAATTGCATGGGAGCCAGATCCTCAGCTGGTGTAATGCTGGCATAGCTTCACTGGCTTTAATATAGCTACATTGATTTACACCAGCTCAAGATCTGACAATAGGTGTGTATTAGATGCAGGATAAATAAGTTTAACAGGGAGGGGGAGAAAACAAAGCTAGCTGGACAGCTAGATGATTAGGCAATTGGAGTGAATGTACATCTCAGAGGGTTTCATGGAGATTTTGTGATAAGACCGCTGCCTACATCCACCCCAATTTATTCCTTCTGTGATTTGCCCACAAAACAGAACACCATGGCCTGCACTTCTATGAAGTTTCAGTTGATAGTCTCCCAAAGGCAAATGGGCAGGATGGGGAATAAAGCCCTCTGCAGTTTGAGCAAAGTGAAAAATGCCAGTGGTGGTGAAAACAACAGACAGTTCAGCTGCTTCCCGTATCAGCAGCACATTTGCAACCTGTGGTGGCTGGTGGTACTATATTCAGCAGACTCGGCCAAAGCTACCAGGGAAAGCAGTGGGCTGAAGAATGATAAGGTCTCAGGGACAGTCGTTTTCCAGACTCACTGGAAAATTGTTTCCTGACAAGCATTTGGCTCGGTTAGGAAAAGCAACTCCTGGAGGAAGCAATCCTGCAAGGCACCACCAGGTGGTCCCAGATCCCCATGTAAAATCTGCTCACATCACCACCCTCTCACACCTGCCTTTAAACTGACTTTCCGCTTTCATTGATAAATATCTTTGACCAGCTACAATAACGGGGGGAGGCTGCAAAGGGAACAGTGGAATTTTGACAAGTAAAAGGATGGGAAAGAAATAACAACAGTAAAACTCACACAGCTCCCCTGGGGCCTCCGTTTTGAAGTTTAAAAAAGGCTGTCACTGTTGAGGAGCCGTTTGAAGGGAAAAGCTTGATAACGCCTTCCAGAGCCACAGCCACATAAATCACTGGCATGCATGTATCCACCGTCCTACTCTCTTCATCCCCTCCCCCAGGCACTACGGGAGTGTTCACACTGCAAAGGGAGGACAGAGCCGCATCGCTCATCCTTCCATTCACGCCCTAAGTGGCTCAGGCTCAGGTTGTCTGTTGAAACAGGAATGGCTGTGGAGAGCATCTCCTTGTTCTCAGAGGTTGCTTCTGAAGACAGATGTGACAGAGGCTGAGCCATGGAAGGACAGTCCTCTAGCCTGAGACATGGGTTCAAGTCTCTGTTCTGCCACAGATGTCCTGTGTGACCTTGGGCAAGTCCCTTATCCTTCTGTGCCTCGGTTCCCCATCTGTACAATCGGGATAACAGCACTGCCCTGCCTCACAAAGGGGTGTTGGCTGGCAGATACACAGCCAGTGAGTCCTCAAACAATGGGGCTTCAATAGTCAGGACCCCCACAATGGGGGCAGGGACATGTGGTAGACCATGGACGCTATCACAGACCAGAGGCTGTAGCAGCAGTGGGCTTCTGTGCAGTGACCCTGCATGCTGGCTGTGGGTTGGGAAGGAGGATTTTAGTCCCTCTGCACTGTCTCCTTAGGCAAAGCCTGTTTATGTGGGCTTTTCAGGAGGGCTGAAAGTGGGGCCATTAATCCTTGTTTAGAGGGCCACCCAAAGGCATGAAAATAGACAGACTAATGCCACATGAGTCCCAGGGAATAGAGAGAACAGGCTTTGTTTTGATACAATGGCTTCTGTTCAGGGTATACCCAGAGGCTCTCGGATTTGAAAGAAAGAGTGATGGCCACCAGCCAGTCCATCCATCATCCTATACCTGGGCACAAACCTGTCGGAGGCCTGGTCCCCTCTGCCCTGCAACTCAACGAGCTAGAAATGAGTTTGTACCAACTCCCAGATTCTAACACTGCTCCCTCCCTCCCCTGCCTTTTGGAGGATGTTCAAGATCCCAATTCCAGTCAGCTGCCCTGTTTCCAAATGACTATGTCTACGATGGGCCAAATCAAGACTCCAGCTCCATTGGATGCTGGGCTGCCTGGAATCCAGATCTGTAGTTTGCAGCTTGAGTCTATCTCTGGTTAAAAACCTTTGCCCACAACCTCTGACCATGTGACTCCCCTCCCCTCCCCCCAACCGATTCCTACCCTAGAGCCTTATCCAACAAGGATCCTGCCCTGCAGGGTGAATGCCATTGAGTTCCTTCAGCAAAGACACTCCCACTCTTGCAAGGCAGGGCGGGATTTGAAGGCTCCTTTTGGTTTAGTATTTCCCACTCAGAATCAGGCAGTGTGCTAGGTACTGTACAAACATACAGTGGGAGACCAGAAGTCAAAGCCCCCTTCAATGTTCTTTTCTTTCTATCTATCCTCTTTCTCTCTCCTTATTCCTCCATTCCTTTTCTCAATCTTTGTCTGCCTCTGGGTGTGTCTACACTAAAAAAAAAATGAATGCAGGTTAAAATAGCATGAGGACACAGCAACTTGGCTTTCAATTTGCATTTAGCACCTTGTGTTACAGTCTAGTAGCACAGCAGAGCCCTCACCGGTGTGGTGCCTCCTGCTGGTTGGTCTGGGAATTAGCTCTTCCAGCTTCAGAGCGCCTCCTGCTGGCCAGTGTCTCCCTTGCTGCCACCTGCTTCTCCCTTTTATAGTACTACCTGTTAGCTCAGGCCCCACATCCCTCCCAGCTGATGGTGCCCCTTCTCTGGGGTACTGCCCTATAGCAGTGCCCCCACACTAAAGGATCCTCCCCAGTGAGCCCCAATTCCCCAAAGCCCACCTTGCCTCAGTGACCGACTGCCAGGCTTCATCTAGCCCCTTTTCTCGGGGAAAACTGCAGTCTGAAATGGCCGCTCATCATTGGCAAGGGGGTTTGGACCTGCTGCCTTTTCCTGGCCTGGCTGCAGGGCTGCTGCCTCAGTACCCCAACAGCCCCTTTTAGCCTGGCCTCATGCTGGGGACTCGCCTGGCCAGAGCTCCCCAACTCTGCCTGTCCTTCCCTAGCACTGCTCTGTTTGAGATACCCTTCTCCAGTCAGCAGCCAGGTCCTTCCCACTCCACCAGTGGAGTCAGACTCCCCCTGCCTAGCTCCCAGCCCTTTTATTAGGGCAGCTGGACCCTAATTGGGTGTGGCCACCCCTGCAGCTGCCAACCCAATCAGCCTCCCTCTGCTGCTTTCAGCCCCAGCCCTCTCCAAGGGCCGGCTTTTAACCCTTTCCTACAAGCCTATGGAGCAGTCTGGGATTGAACTCAGCTGCTAACCCGAGCTGAAAGCTCAGTTGCTGTGTTTTTCCTGGTATTTTAACCTGAATTAAGAACACAATCTTTTTTTGCAGTGAAGACATACTAGGGTGATCAGATGTCCCGATTTTTAGGGACAGTCCCGATATTTGGGGCTGTGTCTTACACAGGTGCCTATTTGACCGAATGGCTAGGCAGCAGTTCTACAGGAAAGGACCTAGGGGTTACAGTGGACGAGAAGCTGGATATGAGTCAGCAGTGTGCCCTTGTTGCCAAGAAGGCCAATGGCATTTTGGGATGTATAAGTAGGGGCATTGCCAGCAGATCGAAGGACGTGATCGTTCCCCTCTATTCGACATTGGTGAGGCCTCATCTGGAGTACTGTGTCCAGTTCTGGGCCCCACACTACAAGAAGGATGTGCAAAAATTGGAAAGCATCCAGCGGAGGGCAACAGAAATGATTAGGGGACTGCAACACATGACTTATGAGGAGAGGCTGAGGGAACTGCTGAGGGAACTGCGGAAGAGAAGAGTAAGGGGGGATTTGATAGCTGCTTTCAACTACCTGAAAGGGGGTTCCAAAGAGGATGGATCTAGACTGTTCTCAGTGGTACCAGATGACAGAACAAGGAGCAATGGTCTCAAGTTGCAGTGGGGGAGGTTTAGGTTGGATATTAGGAAAAAGTCTTTCACTAGGAGGGTGGTGAAGCACTGGAATGCGTTACCTAGGGAGGTGGTGGAATCTCCTTCCTTAGAGCTTTTTAAGGTCAGGCTTGACAAAGCCCTGGCTGGGATAGAATCATAGAATCATAGAATATCAGGGTTGGAAGGGACCTTTGGAGGTCATCTAGTCCAACCCCCTGCTCAAAGCAGGACCAATCCCCAACTAAATCATCCCAGCCAGGGCTTTATCAAGCCTGACCTTAAAAATATCTAAGGAAGGAGATTCCACCACCTCCCTAGGTAATGCATTCCAGTGTTTCACCACCCTCCTAGTGAAAAAGTTTTTCCTAATATCCAACCTAAACTTCCCCCACTGCAACTTTAGACCATTACTCCTTGTTCTGTCATCTGCTACCACTGAGAACAGTCTAGATCCATCCTCTTTGGAACCCCCTTTCAGCCATTGATCACTACCCGTTGAGCCCGACAATCTTCCACTTCTTATAAGCTTCTTTTTTGTGTTTAAGAACAGCAAGGATTTCACTGTTAAGCCAAGCTGGTCGCCTGCCATATTTACTATTCTTTCTACATATCGGGATGGTTTGTTCCTGTAACCTCAATTAGGATTCTTTACAATACAGCCAGCTCTCCTGGACTCCTTTCCCCGTCATGTTATTCTCCCAGGGGATCCTGCCCATCAGTTCCCTGAGGGAGTCAAAGTCTGCTTCTCTGAAGTCCAGGGTCCATATTCTGCTGCTCTCCTTTCTTCCCTGTGTCCGGATCCTGAACTCAACCATCTCATGGTCACTGCCTCCCAGGTTCTCACCCACTTTAGCTTCCGCTACTAATTCTTCTCGGTTTGTGGGCAGCAGGTCAAGAAGATTTAGTTGGGGGTTGGTCCTGCTTTGAGCAGGGGGTTGGACTAGATGACCTCTTGAGATCCCTTCCAACCCTGATATTCTATGATTCTATGATACCGCCCACCCCCATCCCAATTCTTCACACTTCCTGTCAGGTCACCCTAAGCCATACCTTCCATCTCTCCCCATCCTCGCCTGTCCCATTTCAAACAGGTTTCAGAGTAACAGCCGTGTTAGTCTGTATTCACAAAAAGAAAAGGAGTACTTGTGGCACCTTAGAGACTAACCAATTTATTTGAGCATAAGCTTTCGTGAGCTACAGCTCACTTCATCAGATGCATGAAGTGAGCTGTAGCTCACGAAAGCTTATGCTCAAATAAATTGGTTAGTCTCTAAGGTGCCACAAGTACTCCTTTTCTTTTTGTCCCATTTCAAATTGTGCTGCTCCAGGCTTGTGAAAGGCGCTGGCCTGAGCCCCAAACCCTTCTTTTGTCTCACAACTTGGTTCAACATGGAAAATAACAGCACAAGCTTATTCTACCCTCCTCCCCACTCCAAGCAGCATCCCATCACCCTAAACTGGGGTTAACGTTCAATCTGATACGTATTGATATTGGGAATAGCCCCATTTGCTTTTGCCTTTACATTTGAATGGAAAAGGCTCGTGATTGCTGCTAGTTTCAATAAGCATGAGTAGAAAATCACATTGGCGCTGTTAGGTGAAGGATGCTTTACCAATGTTTTGTATGATCATAATTTAGTGGGAGTTACATATGCCCAAAGGGGTGAAGAGACCCTAACCCTGTGTTAGCTTACAGCACTCTTAAAGTGCCCAGTAAGCGGACAGGAACCAAAGAGGACAGTGAGCACTGGGCACATCACTTGGCTGTCCCTGTTGGCAGTGGCGTTGATGTTTCAGCAGTCTATGTCATGAGTCAGGATAGGACCAGTACCCCAAGGTGGCGCTTGGGGGCGCTGTGATAAAGGGAGCAATATGGAGGTTTCAGAAGGTTATGCTCTCCCCTCTGAGAAAGTAGAGGCTTTCAATGTTCCAGCGTGGTGGTCGGGAGCCCCCTGCTTCTAGAATGCCATCTTAGCATGAGAGGTGAAACCAGTATCTTGACTTCTTGTGGCCATGAAAATCCCAGCATGCCACCTTTCCCTCCACCCTCCGTTAGGGTGACCAGACAGCAAATGTGAAAAATCGGGACAGGGGTGGGAGGTAATAGGAGCCTATATAAGAAAAAGACCCAAAAATCAGGACTGTCCCTATAAAATCGGGACATCTGGTCATCCTACCCTCCATGAGTGGAGGTTTACCCCTGGTATATTGGCCACATTTGAAGTTGCGTAACACAAAATGCCTATTGAACATTCCCCCTAAAATTTTAATAAGGCACAGCTTAATTTCCAGCAATGAAGTGTTGCTCTATACACAGCCACCATGTTCCACCCAAGAGGTGGCTGCATTTCCACATACCTCTCATATGTCCTTCATTTCAAGGGAACTCACTCATTTTACTCCCAAAGTTGCATACATTCCAGACAAATGTGGCATGCCCTCACTTTTATTGCACAACATGATTTAGCTCAGAAATTTTTTCACAGAACACAAAGCGTAGGAAGAGTCATTTAAACTCAGGGAGGGAAACTCCCTGCATTGCAAGTTTCCTGTGATGGATGTGGAGCTGCTCTGTAGTAATTTCTGAATGCTGTATGTTGACCTGGTTATTGGGATGTTTACTCTATGAATGTGCCGGTTTAGTTTAATTGGGGGGGGGGGAGCTGTAAGAACAAACAAGCAGGAAATGAAGAAGAATGGCTCAAGATAAGCCACTCCTCAGCAAACACTTGGGAGTCGCTAAGAGATATTGCCTGGACCAGAAAAGAGATCAAAAAGTAAGGATGGCAGGGCTAACAAGGAAGAGACTCTGAGAAACCAGGCTGGTTGTTCAGGGAGCTGTCTGGGCAAGGGCACAATCTGACACACAGAACCCACTAGAGCAGCCGGGTTGTACCATCGGCAGATGGGGTCACATATTGAGGACACCATTTTGCTCTACCCCATGCCTGCCTGCCTGCTGTCTGGGGTCATGGGAAGCAAGAAGTCTGAAAATGGGGTTGTTCAGGCAAATGTTTGGGAACAGCTGGGCTAGAGTGTCTAAAGAAGCCAGGCCTACCAGAGTGATCATCCCAGGCCAGTAGAGTTTTGGGTAAGCTAGACCTACGTGTTGACTGTTTTAAAATCCTTTGTTCTCTTCATGCTTTCTCCTTAGGGTTAAAATAAACAATACTTTGGGGGTTTAGAAGGTTTTTTGGTCACTCTGGACTCCACCATTCACAGACTCCCGAAGGGAAGGACGGTGGGTGCCAAACCCAGCTGAACGTGCTGGGCAAGCAGGGTTGATGCAGTACTCTAGACTTGGTATAAGAGGGGCAGAGCTGCAGAATTGCTCCCCAGGGAAGTTAAGGCACAAAACCTGGTGTGGGGAGATGGGGTGCACACACTGAAACACGCCTCCTCGTGCCTGAGTATGGCATAACAGCTCTTTCATCATCTGGTTCCCCGGACCTATAGCTGCTCCGGTCCTGCAGTGATCTCTTTTCTCATGATTCCAGCCAGGTCACTTTACAGTCCATCCCCTTCCAGGGTGGGCAAAGAGTTCAATAAACGAAACCCAAATAAACACAACTCTGCACCCCTACCTGGGCTCACTCCTCCACCGACTCTTCACCCCTTCCCGGGCTCTGCAGGGGTCACCCTGCTCCTGTGTGGTGCAATGCCTCCCGGGTCGTTTTCCTTGGAGACCCGTCTCCGAAGTCAATAGTCCTTCTGCCCCTGTGTGTCGGGGTGTTTCCACACAACCTTCCTGGTGGCCGATAGGGGAACCCAGGTCCTCCACCTCCCGGTGAGGGACGCTGTAGTAAGCAGATAAGTCTGCTCCCTCAGGCTCCTCGCTGCCTTTCTGGACTTCTTCCTACCTTGGCCTTCCTTCAGGACCTTTCCCACTACCCTACGCAGGGCTCACTGTACATCTGCCTCTCTCAAGGCCCTTCCCTCACTCCCTAGCAACCAGAGAGGGACTGCAGAGCTCTTCCACTGTCTCCCTGCAGTCCCCTTCTACTCTGGGTTTCCCCTCTTTATAGAAACCACCCGGCTCCTCCACTAGCTAGGACTGATCTTTAACTGGGCCTGACCCACCCTCCAGTCATGTTAATTGGCTTCTCGGGCCCACGTTAAGCCTTTCACCACCTGTGTAAGGTAAATACCCAAGCACAGGATGTGCTGAGAGAGAACAGAGAGGGGACAGATGTGTGGCTAACCCTGCAGACATGACATCTCGCATGACTAACTTTTGCGTGTTCCTCATTGGCGTTTGTGTCTCCCTTTGGGGACCACAACCAAGCGTTGGCAGGTTGAGAGTCCTGCAGCTCAGTAGGGGATGAAGTGTCTTCCAAAGTGCTTTTGGATCCTTTGGGATAAAATGTGCTATCGGAGAGATTGCATTAATACAGTTCTTACTATTGTTATTACTGTTCAATCTTGGAAGTAGAATTCAAAAGTTATCACTAAAGTAGTGGGCTGCATGGAGATAGGAAGTGGACATGGGTGGCTGGATGAACAGCTTCTGTGGTTTGCCATGTGACAATAGTCAAGAAATCACAGAACAAGTTGCATTCTTCTAATACTGAACAAGGAGCTTTATTAGAACCACACAAGAAGCATTTTCCCTAAAGCTACCCTGCTTCTTTCTACTTTGCTATAGAACTTCTAACCTGGATCCTCCACCAGTCTCTCTCATGCCTAGCCTCTTGCTACAGATTTAAAGACACAGTACACACACAAAAAGGGCCAAGTAATTAGCTCTGATCACAAGTTTCGCTGATGGCAAAATTAGATGAGTGAAGGAGAAATATTAATTTTAATCCCTGGTTAATATGTAATTATCAATAGTGAATGCATAATGGGGAAAGTCCATATATTTTTGTAATTAACACCAACTCCCTCTAGACAAATTCATTGTAAGTGTTAAAACTCCATGTAACCTTCACCAGCATAAAGGATGTTTGATGGAATTCTTCATTAACCTAGGGATCTGCAAAAGACGTGCTGCCAAGGCTTTTAGCTAGTTCGTTGCAATGACTGGCACTTCTAGGGATGGGCCTAGGAGGCAGTCGCTAGATCCAGAGCTTGGTCTCTCTTAGGTTTAGGGTAATATTTTGGACTGGATCTGACAGGATCAAAAATTTGCAAGTTGATTACTATTAAATATTTATACTGCCATTGTTCCTAAAGACCTCCAGCATGTTAGGTGCTATACATACATATAATGAAAACACAGTCCCTGTTGGAAAGCGTTGATGGCCTACATTTCATGAGACTTACACCATCTTGAACAGTGAAGAACTCTGTAGATCAATTGTTTTTGCAAGAGATGTAAGTGATGAGGGGAGACATATACTTGTGTCTCTTCATATGCCATACTCCTTAAGCTGCCTGAGCTGTCTGCATGCTTGCCTGGAAAGAGTAAAGCAAAGGCAGAAGAGAACAGAAGAAAGTGTCCTTGTCAAGAGCAGCATGAAACTCTTTCCTTGGGATCTTCACATTGGACCAAATTGGACTCTCTTTCACTAATGTGATTCTGGATTAACCTCATTGAATTCAATGAGTAAATCCCAGGAAACCTTCACTGGAATAATTGGGGTTTACTTCAAATTTACACCTTTGAAAATGAGAGCAGAATTTAGCCCAAGGTCCATTTAGTTTTGATTGATTTACTTATTTAATTTCTTCTTCAATTTCAAGGGGCCACTGAATTCCCTGAGAGTTTTACCCTGGGCTGCGATGGAAACAGGATTGGGGCCCTAGTAGATTTGACTGGTCTGTGTTTGCTTTTGTTTTTGTTTTCTGCAGGTTCTGAATGACACAGGATGCTGTGAACATATTATACATTCTGTCATAAATATAAAGGGAAGGGTAAACCCCTTTGAAATCCCTCCTGGCCAGGGGAAAGCTCCTCTCACCTGTAAAGGGTTAAGAAGCTAAAGGTAACCTCGCTGGCACCTGACCAAAATGACCAATGAGGGGACAAGATACTTTCAAAAGCTGGGAGGAGGGAGAGAAACAAAGGGTCTGTGTCTGTCTGTATGCTGCTTTTGCCAGGGACAGAACAGGAATGGAGTCTTAGAACTTTTAGTAAGTAATCTAGCTAGGTATGTGTTAGATTATGATTTCTTTAAATGGCTGAGAAAAGAATTGTGCGAATAGAATAACTATTTCTGTCTGTGTATCTTTTTTGTAACTTAAGGTTTTGCCTAGAGGGGTTCTCTATGTTTTTTTAATCTAATTACCCTGTAAGATATCTACCATCCTGATTTTACAGGGGGGATTTCTTTATTTCTATTTACTTCTATTTTCTATTAAAAGTTTTCTTGTAAAAAACTGAATGCTTTTTCATTGTTCTCAGATCCAAGGGTTTGGGTCTGTGGTCACCTATGCAAATTGGTGAGGCTTTTTATCCAACATTTCCCAGGAAAGGGGGGGTGCAAGTGTTGGGAGGATTGTTCATTGTTCTTAAGATCCAAGGGTCTGGGTCTGTAGTCACCTAGGTAAATTGGTGAGGCTTTTTACCAAACCTTGTCCAGGAAGTGGGGTGCAGGGTTTTGGGAAGTATTTTGGGGGGAAAGACGCGTCCAAACAGCTCTTCCCCAGTAACCAGTATTAGTTTGGTGGTGGTAGCGGCCATTCCAAGGACCACGGGTGGAATACTTTGTACCTTGGGGAAGTTTTGACCTAAGCTGGTAAAGATAAGCTTAGGAGGTTTTTCATGCAGGTCCCCACATCTGTACCCTAGAGTTCAGAGTGGGGGAGGAACCTTGACATGGTGGCATAGTGGTGGGATTAACCTGAAATCATTTTGAGATCCAGTTGAGATTTTTTGAACTAGAAATACAGATTTTAAAAAGGAATTTTTTTTTCCTGTGGCTTTGAAGCAGCTTTGAAACTGAAAGCATCTTGGGTTTTCCCTGCTTTGTGGCCAAGCAGAGACAAAAGGGGATTATCTTGTGAATTGCAGGTTTTCTTTGCCTGGAGGCAGGGTACTTAACTCCTGCAGGGAAATTCACAGTCTTCCAACCCAGAGGTTTTTTTTTTTCTTTTCTTCCTAAAAGTAAATAGGGGGTGTGTGTTCTACCCATTTGCTTTTTCTTTGGGCTGGGTAAGCAGGTTTCCAAGTAGTTTGGAGGTTTTTTGCTTTAAGTTGGGCCCAGAACAGAGACAAGGGAATTGTCTTTTTCTGTAGGCTGACAATCACTATCAGAGAATAGGTATTCTATTCCAGCACAGCAAAATTTTACAGCCAAGTTTTGTTTGTTTATTTCTAAACCTCGGGTGTAAAGTTAGTTAAAAACAGAGAGGTTAGAATGACCAAATCCTCAGCTCGACTACAGCTGGAATTAGCCAAATTTCAGGCTGAGGAAAGACAAAGGGAACATGAAAGACAGATAGAACTCATGCGGCTGAAGAAGGAACAAGAAAGGGAGGCAGAACAACACCAAGCGGCTGCTCACAGGAGAGCTATGGAAGCGAGGGACAAAGAACTGGAGGAGAAGGAAAAAGAGAGGAAGTATGTGGAGGAGATGGAGAAGATAAAGGCTCAGCAGAATATCCCAACAAACCCTAGTAATCCTTCTCCAAGTACCACTTCCCATCCCAGAAAGTTCCCCACCTACAAGGCAGGCGATGATACTGAGGCCTTCCTAGAAAACTTCGAAAGGGCCTGCCTTGGATACAACCTCTCTACTGACCAGTACATGGTAGAGCTGAGGCCGCAGCTCAGTGGACCCTTAGCTGAGGTGGCAGCTGAAATGCCTAAAGAACACATGAACAAGTATGAACTGTTTAAATCCAAGGCGAGAGTCAGAATGGGGATAACACCCGAGCAGTCTCGTCGGAGGTTCAGAGCCCTAAGGTGGAAACCAGACATGTCATTTACCCGACATGCCTACCACATTGTGAAACATTGGGATGCCTGGATATCAGGAGCAAGTGTTGAATCTCCAGTAAATTTGCCCTTCCTAATGCAAATGGAACAGTTCTTAGAGGGTGTTCCTGAGGAAATAGAAAGATACATCCTAGATGGGAAACCCAAAACTGTAATCGAGGCAGGAGAGATTGGAGCCAGATGGGTGGAGGTGGCAGAGAAGAAGAAAACTGGTCGCAGTTGGAGCGGAGACCAGAAGGGACCACCCCAGACCACACCCTATTACCGGGGGCCGCCCAAGGCCCCACCTACCTCCCAAAGAACCCTCCAGACCCCTTATCGTCCTGCCACCCCGTTCTCCAGCAACCCTCCTCGCCCCAGTGACCCGTCAGCTGGACGATGTTTTAAATGTAACGAGCTGGGGCATGTAAAGGCCAACTGCCCCAAGAACCCCAACAGATTACAGTTCATTGCACCGGAATCACACCAGAGGTCCACAGACCCAGATACTTCCCAGATACCCTTGGAGCGGAGGGAAACTGTGAGTGTGGGCGGGAAGAAGGTCACCGCGTGGAGGGACACCGGAGCACAAGTGTCAGCTATCCATGCTTCCTTAGTGGACCCCAATTTAATCAACCCAGAGATCCAAGTGACGATTCAACCCTTCAAGTCCAACTCTTTCAATTTGCCTACAGCCAAGTTGCCTGTCCAGTACAAGGGCTGGTCAGGAATGTGGACTTTTGCAGTCTATGATGATTATCCCATTCCCATGCTGTTGGGGGAAGACTTGGCCAATCATGTGAAGCAGGCCAAGAGGGTGGGAATGGTCACCCGCAGCCAGGCTAAACAAGCCGTGAGGCCTAGCTCTGTTCCGGAAACTTCTATCAGGACCCAGTCAGAGGTGATGGACCCGGACCCCAGGCCAATGTCTGCAACAGCAGTAGTGGATCCAGTCCCAGAGACCCAGACGGAACCAGTCCCAGAACCGGAACCAGCCGAACAACCAACACCAGACCCAGTGTCAGCACTGAATCCAGTACTTGCAACCTCAACACCAGAGGGCCCCACTGAACCTGAACTGGCAGCAGCCGATAACCCTACACAAGAGGCTCAGCCGGAGCCTGAATCCCAACATAGTGCACCAGCGGAGAGCGGTTCACAGTCAACAGAAACAGCTCCATCCCCTATATTGCTTCCAGAGGGACCAAGCCTAGGTCCACAATCCAATGAGGGACTGATGTCTCCAGCATCAAGGGAACAGTTCCAGACCGAACAGGAAGCAGATGAAAGCCTCCAGAGAGCTTGGACAGCGGCACGGAGCAACCCACCGCCTCTCAGCTCTTCTAATCGATCCAGGTTTGTTGTAGAAAGAGGACTTTTATACAAGGAAACTCTTTCTGGTGGACACCAGGAAGACTGGCATCCTCAGAGACAGTTGGTAGTTCCAACTAAATACCGGGCCAAGCTCTTGAGCTTAGCCCACGATCACCCTAGTGGCCATGCTGGGGTGAACAGGACCAAAGACCGTTTGGGGGGGTCATTCCACTGGGAGGGAATGGGCAAGGATGTTTCTACCTATGTCCAGTCTTGTGAGGTGTGCCAAAGAGTGGGAAAACCCCAAGACCAGGTCAAAGCCCCTCTACAACCACTCCCCATCATTGAAGTTCCATTTCAGCGAGTAGCTGTGGATATTCTGGGTCCTTTTCCGAAAAAGACAGCCAGAGGAAAGCAGTACATACTGACTTTCATGGATTTTGCCACCCGATGGCCGGAAGCAGTAGCTCTAAGCAACACCAGGGCTAAAAGTGTATGCCAGGCACTAGCAGACATTTTTGCCAGGGTAGGTTGGCCCTCCGACATCCTCACAGATGCAGGGACTAATTTCCTGGCAGGAACTATGAAAAACCTTTGGGAAGCTCATGGGGTAAATCACTTGGTTGCCACTCCTTACCACCATCAAACAAATGGCATGGTGGAGAAGTTTAATGGAACTTTGGGGGCCATGATACGTAAATTCGTAAATGAGCACTCCAATGATTGGGACCTAGTGTTGCAGCAGTTGCTCTTTGCCTACAGAGCTGTACCACATCCCAGTTTAGGGTTTTCCCCATTTGAACTTGTATATGGCCGTGAGGTTAAGGGGCCATTGCAGTTGGTGAAGCAGCAATGGGAGGGATTTACACCTTCTCCAGGAACTAACATTCTGGACTTTGTAACCAACCTACAAAACACCCTCCGAACCTCTTTAGCCCTTGCTAAAGAAAACTTACAGGATGCTCAAAAAGAGCAAAAAGCCTGGTATGATAAACATGCCAGAGAGCGTTCCTTCAAAGTAGGAGACCAGGTCATGGTCTTAAGGGCGCTCCAGGCCCATAAAATGGAAGCATCGTGGGAAGGGCCATTCACGGTCCAGGAGCGCCTGGGAGCTGTTAATTATCTCATAGCATTCCCCACCTCCAACCGAAAGCCTAAGGTGTACCATATTAATTCTCTAAAGCCCTTTTATTCCAGAGAATTAAAGGTTTGTCAGTTTACAGCCCAGGGAGAAGATGATGCTGAGTGGCCTGAAGGTGTCTACTACGAAGGGAAATGTGCTGGTGGTGTGGAAGAGGTGAACCTCTCCATGACCCTTGGGCGTATGCAGCGACAGCAGATCCAGGAGCTGTGCACTAGCTACGCGCCAACGTTCTCAGCCACCCCAGGACTGACGGAACGGGCATACCACTCCATTGACACAGGTAATGCTCACCCAATTAGGATCCAACCTTACCGGGTGTCTCCTCAAGCTAAAACTGCTATAGAACGGGAGATCCAGGATATGTTACAGATGGGTGTAATCCGCCCCTCTGAAAGTGCATGGGCATCTCCAGTGGTTCTAGTTCCCAAACCAGATGGGGAAATACGTTTTTGCGTGGACTACCGTAAGCTAAATGCTGTAACTCGCCCAGACAACTATCCAATGCCACGCACAGATGAACTGTTAGAGAAACTGGGACGGGCCCAGTTCATCTCTACCTTGGACTTAACAAAGGGGTACTGGCAGGTACCGCTAGATGAATCTGCCAAGGAAAGGTCAGCCTTCATCACACATCTCGGGCTGTATGAATTTAATGTACTCCCTTTCGGGCTGCGAAATGCACCCGCCACTTTCCAAAGACTTGTAGATGGTCTCCTAGCGGGATTAGGAGAATATGCAGTCGCCTACCTTGATGATGTGGCCATATTTTCGGATTCCTGGGCAGACCACCTGGAACATCTACAAAAAGTCCTTGAGCGCATAAGGGAGGCAGGACTAACTGTTAAGGCTAAGAAGTGTCAAATAGGCCTAAACAGAGTGACTTACCTTGGACACCAGGTGGGTCAAGGAACTATCAGCCCCCTACAGGCCAAAGTGGATGCTATCCAAAAGTGGCCTGTCCCAAAGTCAAAGAAACAGGTTCAATCCTTCTTAGGCTTGGCTGGTTATTACAGACGATTTGTACCGCACTACAGCCAAATCGCTGCCCCACTGACAGACCTAACCAAAAAGAAACAGCCAAATGCTGTTCAGTGGACCGGAAAGTGTCAGAAGGCCTTTAACAAGCTTAAAGTGACACTCATGTCTGACCCTGTACTAAGGGCCCCAGACTTTGACAAACCGTTCCTAGTAACCACAGATGCATCCGAGCGTGGTGTGGGAGCAGTTTTAATGCAGAAAGGACCTGATCAAGAATTCCACCCTGTAGTGTTTCTCAGCAAAAAACTGTCTGAGAGGGAAAGCAACTGGTCAGTCACTGAAAAAGAATGTTATGCCATTGTCTACGCTCTGGAAAAGCTACGCCCATATGTTTGGGGACGGCGTTTCCACCTGCAAACCGACCATGCTGCACTGAAGTGGCTTCACA
The DNA here is from genome assembly GCF_965152235.1 of Eretmochelys imbricata. Classification (NCBI taxonomy): domain Eukaryota; kingdom Metazoa; phylum Chordata; order Testudines; family Cheloniidae; genus Eretmochelys; species Eretmochelys imbricata. The sequence continues at coordinate 14,397,062 of NC_135590.1, read as the reverse complement.
CCGTCAAAGAAACTAACAAAAAACTTCTTCGGTGGAGTTTAGCTCTCCAAGATTTTGATTTCGACATCCAACACATCTCAGGAGCTTCTAACAAAGTGGCTGATGCACTCTCCCGTGAAAGTTTCCCAGAATCAACTGGTTAAAATCGTCCTTAAGATGTGGAAAATATTGTTAGTCTTTATGTACTTGGTAGTATATTTAGAGATGCATGTGTCTTATTAACTCTGTTTTTCCTAGAGCTCCAGGAAGAAATCCCAGCCAGTGTTTCACCCTAGCTGAGATTTGGGGGGCGTGTCATAAATATAAAGGGAAGGGTAAACCCCTTTGAAATCCCTCCTGGCCAGGGGAAAGCTCCTCTCACCTGTAAAGGGTTAAGAAGCTAAAGGTAACCTCGCTGGCACCTGACCAAAATGACCAATGAGGGGACAAGATACTTTCAAAAGCTGGGAGGAGGGAGAGAAACAAAGGGTCTGTGTCTGTCTGTATGCTGCTTTTGCCAGGGACAGAACAGGAATGGAGTCTTAGAACTTTTAGTAAGTAATCTAGCTAGGTATGTGTTAGATTATGATTTCTTTAAATGGCTGAGAAAAGAATTGTGCGAATAGAATAACTATTTCTGTCTGTGTATCTTTTTTGTAACTTAAGGTTTTGCCTAGAGGGGTTCTCTATGTTTTTTTAATCTAATTACCCTGTAAGATATCTACCATCCTGATTTTACAGGGGGGATTTCTTTATTTCTATTTACTTCTATTTTCTATTAAAAGTTTTCTTGTAAAAAACTGAATGCTTTTTCATTGTTCTCAGATCCAAGGGTTTGGGTCTGTGGTCACCTATGCAAATTGGTGAGGCTTTTTATCCAACATTTCCCAGGAAAGGGGGGGTGCAAGTGTTGGGAGGATTGTTCATTGTTCTTAAGATCCAAGGGTCTGGGTCTGTAGTCACCTAGGTAAATTGGTGAGGCTTTTTACCAAACCTTGTCCAGGAAGTGGGGTGCAGGGTTTTGGGAAGTATTTTGGGGGGAAAGACGCGTCCAAACAGCTCTTCCCCAGTAACCAGTATTAGTTTGGTGGTGGTAGCGGCCATTCCAAGGACCACGGGTGGAATACTTTGTACCTTGGGGAAGTTTTGACCTAAGCTGGTAAAGATAAGCTTAGGAGGTTTTTCATGCAGGTCCCCACATCTGTACCCTAGAGTTCAGAGTGGGGGAGGAACCTTGACACATTCAAATAAAGCACCATAAAAATAATTGAATGCATTTTGCTCAGCTGGAGTGTGTTATTAATTCTTTCTGGCATGGTGATTTTCCTTTTAAAAGAGGAATCATTTGGAACCCTCCATAGCTGATCCAAGATGTATATCTTGGCCTCATGACCAGTGCTAGCATAATCAGTAGGCATCACTCCTAGTGGGGTAGAGAGATGCGTCAGAGTGGTGAAATGTGCTGGGAGCTGCAGAACCATAAGTTCATGTGGAAATATCTAACTGAGTTTACTCCATATAGGTCTGTGAAATGGATGTTGCCATTTCACTGTCTTGAAACCTGCATCTTCTTGTACACTTAGCTAAACAGAGAGTGGAGGCCGGAGAACGTCCCTAAAATGGTTCCCGTTTCATAGAATGCTATTCCGCATTTCACAAAATGTCTTCCCTGCATTGAGCCCACTAACTTGTGTTTCACTAAAGCATTTTCCAAAAAGGCGTCCAGTCGTGGCCTGAAGACATCAAGAGATGGAGAATCCTTTGGTAGTTAGTTCCAGTGGTGAATCTCGCTCACTATTAATTGTGCTTTGAATTTCAAATCAACATGAGGTCTCAGCTTTTTACACCTGCCCTGTCTGGTTTCTTTCTTCTCCATCTCATGGTAGTTTGCCACCATCTGAACCTACTTCAGAAGTTCCCTGGATATTGTCCTGTTCAGAACTGGTGTTTATTGCTGCTTTTTGAATCCATAGCAAAGGTGCCAAAATAAATAAGCAGGGCTTGGGTTTTTTTGGTCCCCCCTGCACCCCAAGCTGGTTCAAGAAGCTAGATTTGAGAAATGATTCCCTTATCCCTAGAGATTATAGATTTGCTGGGTTTCCAAGATCAGCTGTTGTTACAGTCGCACACACAGATTAAAAAAGTCCTCTTGAAGCAGAAGAGATCTTGCAGGATAGAATGAGGAAACGGGGCGATGTTTAGAGCTAGATGATCGCTCTTTGAAGCCCAGGGCACACTGAAGGGATGAGGAGATGTGGTGCCAACTAGAGGCATTAGGCCTGTATTCAGCCCTGAAAACCACCAGGGACTTGGGACAATCATTCTGAGAGGCAGCTCTTACCATATATTTTGGAAAGATGAGACATGATCCTCATTATTGGTGGCCTCCAGGGTTGGAGGTGTGTATGGCATGGCAGAGTTCTAACCTGCCAACATAGTGTGGGTCTTTGTCTCCCTCTAGTGGCTGGACTACATAGAAGTTTATGAATCTATTAGCATTTCTTGTTAAGTGTAGGTTGTAGCTGTCAACCTTCAAGTTTTCAAATGTGGAGGTTCTAGGTTCAATCCCAAAGGTGACCTAGAGAGGGGTAAATACTACACAGGGTTGCCACCAGCACTAGCCAACCTCTGTCTTGCATTTAGAGACCACGGCCATGCAGCATGGTGAAATAATTCCTTGGGTACGCCTCACCTGAACAGGGCAGCCACAGTTTGGCCCTTGTGTAACATTAATCATAAAGACTGCAAAGTAAAGTGGGGATTGGCGCTTGTCCTGTGTCACTGTGTGCTACACTCCCAGCGAGCTGCAAAGCTGGGTGAATTCACAGCAGGATTCTGGCTGTGCTGGGAGACAAAACCAACAGGAGCAATATCAGTGGGGTGTTATTATTTCCGATTCATACAATGGGCTCATTAAAACTGGCTTTTTGACAAAGAAACAAGGTTTTTGTCAGAATGAAATTTTTCATGAAAAGCACCTGCTTTTCAACTATTATATAAATATTTCAACTGAAATCTTTCAGCTTTTGGCTAAAAATGTTCAGTTTTATTGATTTTTTTCTGAAAATGTACATGGACAATTTTAATAAAAACAAAAACTTTTTCATTTTTGTCATACATTTCCATGGGGAGAATGGGAGGCAAGTGAAGCAGCTTTGCTCACAGAGCAGCCAAAGTGTGCTACAGAATTTGCAGCCAAAGTCCCTGTCTTGAAGTCCTTTTATTCAAACTAGATGACAAGATGCCACCGGACATAGCAAGTCACTTCCCCTCACTGTTTCCCCTCCAAACGTTGTCTGTCTAGTGTATTTAGACTGTGAGCTCCCTGGGGCAGAGGCCTGCTTCTAACTATGGGTATGTCTACACTACGGAATAAGGTCGAATTTATAGAACTCGGTTTTTTAGAAATCGGTTTTATATATTCGAGTGTGTGTGTCCCCACAGAAAATGCTCTAAGTGCATTAAGTGCATTAACTCGGCGGAGCGCTTCCACAGTACCGAGGCTAGAGTCGACTTCCGGAGCGTTGCACTGTGGATAGCTATCCCACAGTTCCCGCAGTCTCCGCTGCCCATTGGAATTCTGGGTTGAGATCCCAATGCCTGATGGGGCTAAAACATTGTCGCGGGTGGTTCTGGGTACATATCGTCAGGCCCCCGTTCCCTCCCTCCCTCCGTGAAAGCAAGGGCAGACAATCGTTTCGCGCCTTTTTTCCTGAGTTACCTGTGCAGACGCCATACCACTGCAAGCATGGAGCCCGCTCAGGTAACCGTCACCCTATGTCTCCTGGGTGCTGGCAGACGCAGTACAGCTTTGCTACACAGTAGCAGCAACCCCTTGCCTTGTGGCAGCAGACGGTACAGTACGACTGGTAGCCATCATCGTCATGTCCAAGGTGCTCCTGGCCACGTTGGCTGGGAGCGCCTGGACAGACATGCGCGCAGGGACTTAATTTAGAGTGACTTGACCAGGTCATTCTCTTTAGTCCTGCAGTCAGTCCTATTGAACCGTCTTATGGTGAGCAGGCAGGCGATACGGATTGCTAGCAGTTGTACTATACCATCTTCTGCCGGGCAGGCAAGAGATGAGGATGGCTAGCAGTCGTACTGTACCATCTTCTGCCGAGCAGCCATGAGATGTGGATGGCATGCAGTCCTTCTGCACCGTCTGCTGCCAGCCAAAGATGTAAAAGATAGATGGAGTGGATCAAAACAAGAAATAGACCAGATTTGTTCTGTATTCATTTGCTTCCCCTCCTCCCCCGTCTAGGGGACTCATTCTTCTAGGTCACACTGCAGTCACTCACAGAGAAGGTGCAGCGAGGTAAATCTAGCCATGTATCAATCAGAGGCCAGGCTAACCTTCTTGTTCCAATAAGAACGATAACTTAGGTGCACCATTTCTTATTGGAACCCTCCGTGAAGTCCTGCCTGAAATACTCCTTGATGTAAAGACCCCCTTTGTTGATTTTAGCTCCCTGAAGCCAACCCTGTAAGCCATGTCGTCAGTCGCCCCTCCCTCCGTCAGAGCAACGGCAGACAATCGTTCCGTGCCTTTTTTCTGTGCGGATGCCATACCAAGGCAAGCATGGAGGCCGCTCAGCTCACTTTGGCAATTAAGAGCACATTAAACACCACACGCATTATCCAGCAGCATATGCAGCACCGGAACCTGGCAAAGCGATACCGGGAGAGGAGGCGACGTCAGCGCGGTCACGTGAGTGATCAGGACATGGACACAGATTTCTCTGAAAGCATGGGCCCTGCCAATGCATGCATCATGGTGCTAATGGGGCAGGTTCATGCGGTGGAACACCGATTCTGGGCTCGGGAAACAAGCACAGACTGGTGGGACCGCATAGTGTTGCAGGTCTGGGACGATTTCCAGTGGCTGCGAAACTTTCGCATGCGTAAGGGCACTTTCATGGAACTTTGTGACTTGCTTTCCCCTGCCCTGAGGCGCATGAATACCAAGATGAGAGCAGCCCTCACAGTTGAGAAGCGAGTGGCGATAGCCCTGTGGAAGCTTGCAACGCCAGACAGCTACCGGTCAGTTGGGAATCAATTTGGAGTGGGCAAATCTACTGTGGGGGCTGCTGTGATGCAAGTAGCCCACACACTCAAAGATCTGCTGATATCAAGGGTAGTGACCCTGGGAAATGTGCAGGTCATAGTGGATGGCTTTGCTGCAATGGGATTCCCTAACTGTGGTGGGGCCATAGATGGAACCCATATCCCTATCTTGGCACCGGAGCACAAAGCCGCCGAGTACATAAACCACAAGAGGTACTTTTCGATAGTGCTGCAAGCTCTGGTGGATCACAAGGGACGTTTCACCAACATCAACGTGGGATGGCTGGGAAAGGTACATGACGCTTGCATCTTCAGGAACTCTGGTCTGTTTCAAAAGCTGCAGGAAGGGACTTTATTCCCAGACCAGAAAATAACTGCTGGGGATGTTGAAATGCCTATATGTATCCTTGGGGACCCAGCCTACCCCTTAATGCCATGGCTCATGAAGCCGTACACAAGCAGCCTGGACAGTAGTCAGGAGCTGTTCAACTACAGGCTGAGCAAGTGCAGAATGGTGGTAGAATGTGCATTTGGACATTTAAAGGCGCGCTGGCGCAGTTTACTGACTCGCTTAGACCTCAGCAAAACCAATATTCCCACTGTTATTACTGCTTGCTGTGTGCTCCACAATATCTGTGAGAGTAAGGGGGAGACGTTTATGGCGGGGTGGGAGGTTGAGGCAAATCGCCTGGCTGCTGGTTAAGCGCAGCCAGACACCAGGGCGGTTAGAAGAGCACAGGAGGGCGCGGTACGCATCAGAGAAGCTTTGAAAACCAGTTTCATGACTGGCCAGGCTACGGTGTGAAAGTTCTGTTTGTTTCTCCTTGATGAAACCCCCCGCCCCTTGGTTCACTCTACTTCCCTGTAAGCTAACCACCCTCCCCTCCTCCCTTCAATCACCGCTTGCAGAGGCAATAAAGTCATTGTTGCTTCACATTCATGCATTCTTTATTCATTCATCACACAAATAGGGGGATGACTACCAAGGTAGCCCAGGAGGGGTGGTGGAGGAGGGAAGGAAAATGCCACACAGCACTTTAAGCACAGCACTTTAATAGTTTACAACTTTAAAATTTATTGAATGACAGCCTTCTTTTTTTCGGGCAATCCTCTGTGGTGGAGTGGCTGGTTGGCCAGAGGCCCCCCCACCGCGTTCTGGGGCGTCTGGGTGTGGAGGCTATGGAACTTGGGGAGGAGGGCAGTTGGTTACACAGGGGCTGTAGCGGCGGTCTGTGCTCCAGCTGCCTTTGCTGCAGCTCAACCATACACTGGAGCATACTGGTTTGGTCCACCAGCAGCCTCAGCATTGAATCCTGCCTCCTCTCATCACGCTGCCGCCACATTTGAGCTTCAGCCCTCTCTTCAGCCCGCCACTTACTCTCTTCAGCCCGCCACCTCTCCTCCCGGTCATTTTGTGCTTTCCTGCACTCTGACATTATTTGCCTCCACGCATTCGTCTGTGCTCTGTCAGTGTGGGAGGAGAGCATGAGCTCGGAGAACATTTCATCGCGAGTGCGTTTTTTTCCTCTTTCTAAGCTTCACTAGCCTCTGGGAAGGAGAAGATCTTGTGATCATTGAAACACATGCAGCTGGTGGAGAAAAAAAAAAGGGACAGCGGTATTTAAAAAGACACATTTTATAAAACAGTGGCTACACTCTTTCAGGGTAATCCTTGCTGTTAACATTACATACATAGCACATGTGCTTTCGTTACAAGGTTGCATTTTGCCTCCCCCCACTGCGTGGCTACCCCCTCAACCTTCCCCCCTCCCTGTGGCTAACAGCGGGGAACATTTCTGTTTAGCCACAGGCAAACAGCCCAGCAGGAATGGGCTCCTCTGAGTGTCCCCTGAAGAAAAGCACTCTATTTCAACCAGGTGACCATGAATTATATCTCACTCTCCTGAGGATGTTGTTTGAATGCCAGCAAACATACACTGTAATGCTTTGTTCTACAATGATTCCCGAGTACGTGTTACTGGCCTGGAGTGGTAAAGTGTCCTACCATGAAGGACACAATAAGGCTGCCCTCCCCAGAAACCTTTTGCAAAGGCTTTAGGAGTACATCTAGGAGAACCACGAATGCCAGGGCAAAGTAATCCTTTCACATGCTTGCTTTTAAACCATGTATAGTGTTTTAAAAGGTACACTCACCAGAGGTCCCTTCTCCGCCTGCTGGGTCCAGGAGGCAGCCTTGGGTGGGTTCGGGGGGTACTGGCTCCAGGTCCAGGGTGAGAAACAGTTCCTGGCTCTCGGGAAAACCGGTTTCTCCGCTTGCTTGCTGTGAGCTATCTACAACCTCATCATCATCATCTTCTTCTTCATCCCCAAAACCTGCTTCCGTATTGCCTCCATCTCCATTGAAGGAGTCAAACAACACCGCTGGGGTAGTGGTGGCTGAACCCCCTAAAATGGCATAAAGAAAAGGAGTACTTGTGGCACCTTAGGCATGCAGCTCATAGAATCATAGAATCATAGAATATCAGGGTTGGAAGGGACCCCTGAAGGTCATCTAGTCCAACCCCCTGCTCGAAGCAGGACCAATTCCCAGTTAAATCATCCCAGCCAGGGCTTTGTCAAGCCTGACCTTAAAAACCTCTAAGGAAGGAGATTCAACCACCTCCCTAGGTAACGCATTCCAGTGTTTCACCACCCTCTTAGTGAAAACGTTTTTCCTAATATCCAATCTAAACCTCCCACACTGCAACTTGAGACCATTACTCCTCGCTCTGTCATCTGCTACCATTGAGAACAGTCTAGAGCCATCCTCTTTGGAACCCCCTTTCAGGTAGTTGAAAGCAGCTATCAAATCCCCCCTCATTCTTCTCTTCTGCAGGCTAAACAATCCCAGCTCCCTCAGCCTCTCCTCATATGTCATGTGTTCTAGACCCCTAATCATTTTTGTTGCCCTTCGCTGGACTCTCTCCAATTTATCCACCTCCTTCTTGTAGTGTGGGGCCCAAAACTGGACACAGTACTCCAGATGAGGCCTCACCAATGTCGAATAGAGGGGAACGATCACGTCCCTCGATCTGCTCGCTATGCCCCTACTTATACATCCCAAAATGCCATTGGCCTTCTTGGCAATAAGGGCACACTGCTGACTCATATCCAGCTTCTCGTCCACTGTCACCCCTAGGTCCTTTTCCGCAGACCTGCTGCCTAGCCATTCGGTCCCTAGTCTGTAGCGGTGCATTGGATTCTTCCATCCTAAGTGCAGGACCCTGCACTTATCCTTATTGAACCTCATCAGATTTCTTTTGGCCCAATCCTCCAATTTGTCTAGGTCCTTCTGTATCCTATCCCTCCCCTCCAGCGTATCTACCACTCCTCCCAGTTTAGGATCATCCGCAAATTTGCTGAGAGTGCAATCCACACCATCCTCCAGATCATTTATGAAGATATTGAACAAAACCGGCCCCAGGACCGACCCTTGGGGCACTCCACTTGACACCGGCTGCCAACTAGACATGGAGCCATTGATCACTACCCGTTGAGCCCGACAATCTAGCCAGCTTTCTACCCACCTTATAGTGCATTCATCCAGCCCATACTTCCTTAACTTGCTGACAAGAATACTGTGGGAGACCGTGTCAAAAGCTTTGCTAAAGTCAAGAAACAATAGAAGTGGCATGTTTGGGTCTCTGACCCGGAGCGGCCGTTCGCCTCTCTGGTTTTCTGGTAGGCTTGCCTCAGCTCCTTCAGTTTCACGCGGCACTGCTTCGGGTCCCTGTTATGGCCTCTGTCCTTCATGCCCTGGGAGATTTTGACAAAGGTTTTGGCATTTCGAAAACTGGAATGGAGTTCTGATAGCACAGATTCCTCTCCCCAAACAGCGATCAGATCCCGTACCTCCCGTTCGGTCCATGCTGGAGCTCTTTTGCGATTCTGGGACTCCATCATGGTCACCTCTGCTGATGAGCTCTGCATGGTCACCTGCAGCTTGCCACGCTGGCCAAACAGGAAATGAGATTCAAAAGTTCGCGGTTCTTTTCCTGCCTACCTGGCCAGTGCATCTGAGTTGAGAGTGCTGTCCAGAGCGGTCACAATGGAGCACTCTGGGATAGCTCCCGGAGGCCAATACCATCGAATTGTGTCCACAGTACCCCAAATTCGAGCCGGCAAGGTCGATTTAAGCGCTAATCCACTTGTCAGGGGTGGAGTAAGGAAATCGATTTTAAGAGCCCTTTAAGTCGAAATAAAGGGCTTCATTGTGTGGACGGGTGCAGGTTTACATCGATTTAACGCTGCTAAATTCGACCTAAAGTCCTAGTGTAGACCAGGGCTATGTGTATGCACTGTGCCTCATGCAATGAGGTACTGTCTTGGTCAGGGCCTTTAGGTGTTCCTGTAAAACAGATAACAACGAAGGAGCAGGTGGATAACTAATTCAAATGCTATGGTGGAGAAGTCCTTGCAAATACTCAGTGATGTGTAGGGCAGACTGGGGGTGGGGCGGGCTCAAGGCACAGGTGCCCAAATAGAAGGTGGCACAAATGGAAGAGTGGGAGAAAGATGCAATACATTGTGTTATTTGTGCAGCGTGGAAGGAGAGAACAATGTTCTTTTTTGATATCTAGGAGCATATACAGGCACCGCCAGTGTAGGATCCAAGCATGCGTAATTAACTAATCGATCCTCATAACCCTCTTTGGCCGATCCCAATTTTACAGAGAGGTGAAGTGACTTGCCCAAGGTCAGATGAGAGGCCTGTGACAGAGCTAGGAATAGATTTCAATTGATTTTTCTGTATCACAAGATTACCCTTGTATTATCCGGGCACATCATGAAGAAGAAGTGTGGTGCAGTGGGCAGGCCTCTGCACTGAGAATCAGGAGACCTGTTCTTGTGCCTAGCTCTGCCTCTGACTTCATGGGTGAGATAGCATGCCTCAGTTTACCCATCTCTAAAATACAGATGCTTATACTGACTTGCTTTAATAAGTCTTGCTATTAACATCAGATGTTTGCTGGATTACTACAGTATTATACATGCTTCTCTGGGGGCCTTAGACCAAGAATGTCCTAGGTTGCTTTGCAGTCTGGATCCAATTAAAAGTGACATTTCGTTTAGCAGCTACAGCTGATTCAAATGGTCAAACAGCAACAGAAAGTGGAGTCCGTTAACTGTGCAACATAAACACTGAAATCTCCGGGTTTCCATGAGAAACTTCCAGTTTTCTTGTACAGACCAATAAATAAAAAGAATGTGTCCACAAAATGGGACTGGGAGTATAAAAAGAAAGCAAATTATAAAGGGATTCCAGAGCAATATTATGAAGACCCTTGTAGCGTAGATAAGCAAAAGGTTTTCAAAAATCAATAGGAAATTTTGCTGGCAGCAAGTGCAGATTTCAGTTCCAGGGTAGGAGGATGAAAAGAGGCTGAGAAAACTATTGCAAGAATTTGAAAGGAACGTGAAGGTGATGATAACTACTTCTGTGACTGACTTGTCCTTATTCCTTGTTTGAGCTACAGGATCTGGGCTGGAGGATTTAGACCTGGAGGCTGCACTCTGCACCCAGTTCAGAGCTGGTGTCTGTTACACTTTCCAGCTCCCTAGGGCTAAGGCCGCGATTTCCAAAGAAGCCCAAGGGAATCAGGCACTCAGCAATCATTGGACTGCAATGAAATTTAGGCACCCAACTCCTTTAGGCTGCTTTGAAAAATCCCAGGTTAAGTTCCACCGTCCAGTACACGTGTGTAATGCCATTTAACTTGGGGTGGGGAGAGGGTGTAACTAAGGGCAGATATGGATCATAAATGTATAATTACGTCAGTTTAGCGTTCCATATGACTGCTCTCTGGGCTCCTTCATGGAGTCATGAGCATGTGCGTGTGGTTGGAGTGATTTATGGAGTCCTCCAATACCTACCCCTTCTACAGTGAGAGGGAGACCTTGGCACACATCTGCATAGATGCGTCAGGTTGCAGCCCCTTTGTGGCTCCTGCAGAACCTCTTGCTGATGTTCTGGCTGCATTTTTCCCCACTCCTCCTTATAGTTGCACTCCCATTCAGGTCCCCACAAAGTCACGAGGCCTCGTCACCACCTGGCTAAGATGGCCATCTGCCATACCAGAAGGATGAAGCTCAACAGAAGGGTGGTTTGAAACTGGGGGGCCCATTTCCAGTCCCTTGTTGCATTAGATCTCTAGGCGGAGCTCCTCTGGGAGACATCCACTGAATTCCTTTGAGGAGCAGTGGGTGCTGTCTGGCGTTCTCTGCTTGGTATTCCCCTTTGGATCCCTTGTTTTAGCCTTATCATCCTCACTCCCATCCCTGATTTTCATTTGTTGTCACCTGGAACCACCTGTCAACTGGATTCAGTGGTTTCTCCTCCTTAGTCGAGGGAGTGGGCCTTTAGTTCTGAGTGACCCTAGGTCTGCCCGTCCCAGTACCCACAATAGATACACCTGCTTCCTGATGTGCAGCTTCCCTCTCCTTCCCCCCGATATCTCCAGTGTGCCCCCGATCCCCACTCCCCACTGTTAGATTTTTCAGGCCATTGGCAAGCCATAAAGCAGGTGCAAGTCCTACTGACTCCAACCATTAGTTGCACCAGCTCATGCATGCCGTGAATTTGCTGTTGCTCTCTCTCTCTCTGCATATTTAAGCCACAATTTAATCGTATTTCTTTTTCTATTTTGGTTAAAATTTTTATAAATGTTTACGTGCATATGTGATTATAAGTAATTGTCTGTCCTGGCTAAGAAAGGGCAAAAATACGAGGCCAAGTATTCCTTGAGTGAGGGGTCACCATGAGGGTGTGAGATTTGACCTAAGGTTTGATAATGGACTGTGGGCCCAGGAAAGGAAATGTGCTATATCGAGGACTCCTACCAAAGGAGTTTTCTGAGGGTTTTGTTTGCCCTGAGTTCCCCTATGTGGAGATCTGTGCCTTATGGAGGAGTCTATAAGAGAAGCTTAGACAGATCTGGGAAGAAAGCTAGTTTCTGTCAGTGAAGACATGACGGAGTGGGTTGTACAAACTTGCCTGGTCCATACTTGCCTTGCTAGTGTGCACCCAAATCCATGCTGTTAAATTAAAACTATCTTGAGTATATCTACCTGAGCTGCTGCTTCTTAGTGTATGCGCAACATGCTGCAGGTGGCATGCAACCAGGATTCATCACTGAATTTGGTCTGCTGGTTGGATCATTAGCTTCCCCAGCTTTGGCCAGGTACTGACACGGTGTGCGACGTGAACACTGATCCATGCCCCCCTCTACCTGAGCTGCAATAGCACCTCAGACTGCAGTGTAGACATAACCTCAGACCCCGGGGAGGTTTGAATAAACTCTGAGTCTCTTGCTTCGGGTTTTCTGCTTTTACAGACAAATTCAGAGTTTACTTCTAGGTCTTTAATTACTCTCTCATTCCAAATGTGCTTACTTAAAAAGTGATTTAAGATAAACCAAATTAAATCCACTTTAATTCTGAATAAGCACTTCCACACAAAGTTTTAACGCAGGTCAACTAATCTACCTTAAATTCACATCTTTAGTTAATCTTGACTAATTTCCCTCAGTGTTCCAGTATAGACAAGCCCTTACTCAGAAGCTTGTCAAACTGAACCCTCAAACATTTTGAGTTGCAACCACTGTTGATTACTCCACTGTGAACAAACAAACAAAAAAAATCCTGGAAAAAAACCAAGGCCTGTTCTACATACAGGCTTTGTACTGGTATAATTAGATTATTTTGGGAGGCTGCATAGCCTAGTGGATAGGGCACTAAGTTGGGATTCAGGAGCTGTGGGTTCAGTTGTTGACTTTCCCACTAGCCTCCTGGCTGACTTTAGCCAAATGAAGTCCTGCTGTGTGCCTCAGTTTCCCCATCTGTAAAATGGGGATAATGTTACTGTTCTCCTTTTAAAGTGATTTTGAAATATAAATATGAAAGGTGTCCGATAAGCGCCAGGCATATAGGTGTCATTTTTTTTATTGCTCTAGTTACACCAGTACACCTAGCTCAGATGCCAGTGTAAAAACATTCTAGCAGTTCAGCTTATTCCCCTTCCTATGTGGGAATAGCTCTGATGGCATAAAGCACCTTTAGACTGATACCGCTGCATCCACATTCATGGGGGATTATATCACTCTGACTGTCCTGCTAGTCTTAAAATTGTACAACTTGCTAGAAGAGACAAAGGCCTAATACAGTTCTGGTTTGAAATCCTGGCTCCACTGACGTCAACGGGAGTCTGACCATTGACTTCAGTAGAACCAGGTTTTCACCCCAGCTGCCTTGAAATTTCTTTCTGCTCTGCAGAAACAGAAGGGCTTTTGTTTTCTTTTTTAAACAGGAACTCAGTGGGATTCACCGTGCAAGCCAGGAGACCCCTACTGGGCAGGCGAAATGTTAAGACTAAGGAAGAATCATCTTTCATAGTTTAAAGTCTGAGCAAAGATCTTTGGAACTATTGAAGCCAAGGGCTGTGAAATTCTTTTTAAATGTCTTGCTGTGGATGTAGATCACACACTCAGGCTTTGAGCTTCAGGAAACAAGCAACCCTGATGTGTGTAAGCAGCACTTGCTAGGGCTCTCCTGCAGTTGCCTCAATCTGTTCCATCAGCACCCTTGTTCCTGGATGCTGAGAGCTGGTGGGTCGTTGTGTTTTTTTGGTTGTTTGTTTTTATTGATGTTTGATTTCTGAGCAACTGCACAGACAGGAGAAGAGTCAACCTCTGCCCCCAAACCAGGGTGCTAACAAAATCTGACCTGGAACAAGAGCACCAGGCATATGCTGAACAGTGCTCACTGTGTGACTTAATCTTTCTTAAAACTCTCCAAAAGCAAAACCTCATAACACAGAAAGCGAGTTTACAAATGCACACACACACTGTGTGCACACATACAAATATGTGCACCCACAGAGCATATGGCATTTCCATACCTACGTGCACACACCGTGCACACATACAAATATGTGCACCCACAGAGCATATGGCATTTCCATACCTACGTGCACACACCGTGCACACATACATAAACGCAGGGAATAAACACACACAACATGAATACATGCACACGCACTCAGAGAATGGTTGGTCTTGGTCCTGCTCTGAGCAGGGGGTGGGACTAGATGACCTCCTGAGGTCCCTTCCAACCCTGATAGTCTATGATTCTATGAATACACACACAGAGCATACACACAATATATACAGAACATGTCTGTGACAAATATGGCAATCTCCTGAAATATCTTTGGGGTGCCCTTGGTGGAGCATGGAAGGAGAATACTGGTGCAATTGCCTTGAACTGTGACAGCATCAACAACGTGCATATACATACATAGAATACACACATATTATGCATATACATACATGAGCATGGAGAGAAGAACACACATACGTACAGCACACTATGCACACACAGCATGCATGCATATACACAGAGAGAGCATGTACAGGCACACAGCGTGTGCACATACACAAACACACACAGAGCACAAGCAAACATATATATACACATGTGGGCACATATACTCACAGAAGACAAACACACACATGCATGCACACACATAGGGGGATGCACAGATATGCTTGCATGCACACTTTGAGTGCATACACAAACACAAAACAAACACAGTCCGAGCTGTTTTGACTTTCAAACCTCAAGGAAGGGTCCATATCCCATTTGAGTTTCAGGTGAATGTCTGGGATTTTTCTGATCTAGTGCATACAGATGTTCCTTAGCAGGACACAGTTTGGATAATGATATGTGTATCTGAAATATGTTATTCAGCCACTACATGTGTCTGTGTGCTGTACAGAGGTCCTGGTGAACAAAGGATACAAAGCTGGAACTAGAGATGTGTAGAAGCCTGCTCATGTCTATAGTTGTTTTATTTAATAAATGCCTCCTGTTTAAGGAAGACTATGATTCTATATATCATGAGTTTGTACATCCCTAAGGCTATTATAGGATAAAACATTTTTATGAGCTAGTGATGGACAAAGCTGTGAGGGCTGGGAAAACTTGCTTTCAATTTGGATAAGCATAAAAAAGTTGGGATTCTTTAGAGTAACCACATAAAGGGCTTGTGTCTGCAAATTCTGAGCTGAGGCATAGAATCATAGAACTGGAAGGGACTTCAAGAGGTCATCTAGTCCAGTCCCTTGCACTCAAAGCAGGACTAAGTATTATCTAGACCATCCCTGACAGGTGTTTGTCCAACCTGCTGTTAAAAACCCCCAATGATGGAGATTCCACCACCTCCCTAGGCAATTTATTCCAGTGTTTAACCACCCTGACAGGAAGTTTTTCCTAATGTCCAACCTAAAACACTCTTGCTGCAATTTAAGGTCATTGCTTCTTGTCCTATCCTCAGAGGTTAAGAAGAACAATTTTTCACCTTCCTCCTTGTAACAACCTTTTATGTACTTGAAAACTCTTATCATGTCCCTCTAAGTCTTCTCTGTTCCAGATTAAACAGACCCAATTTTTTCAATTTTCCCTCATAGGTCATGTTTTCTGAACCTTTAATCATTTTTGTTGCTCTTCTCTGGACTTTCTCCAATTTGTCCACATTCTTCCTGAAATGTGGCGCCCAGAACTGGACACAATACTCCAGTTGAGGCCTAATCAATACAGAGTAGAGGGGAAGAATAACTTCTAGTGTCTTGGTTACAATACTCCTGCTAATACATTCCAGAATGATGTTCACTTTTTTTGCAACAGCATTACACTGTTGACACATATTTAGCTTGTGATCCACTCTGACCCCCAGATCCCTTTCCGCAGTACTCCTTCCTAGGCAGTCATTTCCCATTTTGTATGTGTTCAACTGATTGGAGTACTTTGCATTTGTCCTTATTGAATTTCATCCTATTTACTTCAGACCATTTCTCCAGTTTGTCCAGATCATTTTGAATTTTAATCCTACCTTCCAAAGCACTTGCAACCCCTCCCATCTTGGTATCATCCACAAAGTTTATAAGTGTACTCTCTATGCCATTATCTAAGTCATTGATGAGGATATTGAACAGAACCAGACCCAGAACTGATCCTGCAGGACCCCACTCATTATGCCTACGAATAGGCTACCTGGTTAGCATTCCAACACTGTCTGCCTCAGTATGGCCACCAGAGCAGCCTTTAATCAAATGATATGTCTGCACATGTCTGGAAATGGGAAGCAGGGAAACAAATATGAGAAGTACACAGGGTGAGGAAGAAAAGTAACAGCGCTTCTTCAGACACCGGAATAACATTTGTTTCATGTTTGAGGCAAAGGTTCAGGAAGGCAGAAGTGGGGAAAGAAGGGTTATGCAAACCTTGTTCACTCATCCCTGGGGACGGCGGGACAGATTCCTCATGGCCTTGTAACTTGTGTCATCATTTACACTGTGCAATGGGAGTGCAACTGATTACACAAGGTGGAAAATCAAGTCCTCACACACTAGCAAGAGGGACCATGGAAGTACTACGATGCACAGATAAACCTGCCACACTGGAGTGGAACTCAGTAGATCTGGCTTCAATTCCTGGTTCTGTCACAGCTTCTCTATGTGTCCTTGGCATGTTAGTTAATCTACCTATGCAGCTGTCCCCCCCATTTGTAAAATAAGGATAATGCTCACTTTCTGTCTTGTCCGTATATTTAGGTTGTAAACACTGTGGGGCAGGCTCTGTCTCTTACTTTGTGCACACACAGCACCTAGTCTGATGAGATCCTAATCTTGGTCAGGGTCTCTAGGCAGTATTGTAATATGTATAAGATAGCACAGGTTAGATATACCTCAGCTACAACATTCAGTTCCAGAGCAGGATTTTCCCCAGTGTCTTGGTATAGAGACCTAGAGTTTTGCTTCTGCCCATCTATACATATTGGTGCCATTACTGACATTTATATTCCAATAGTGCCTAGAGGCCCATTACACTAGGCATTGTACACAACATAGTAAGAGACAGTCCCTACCCCAAAGACAGATGATGAGTTAGGGAGGGGAAACTGAGTCACAGAGAGCAAGTGACTTGCTTATGCTCACACAGCAGGTAAGAGTCAGAGGTAGGACAAGAACCCAGCTGTCTTTGCTCCCAAACCTGTGCCCTAGTCACTCAACCACACTGCCAATGAAGACGCAAGCTGTCAGGGCATTCCATACAGAATTTTGTTTTGTTCCATCACTCCTTAGGATGTTCTACTTTATCTCTGGTTAAACACTTCCATGCCTCTGGGTGCGTGATTTAAGTGGTGCCCTTCCTCCTCCTAGAGATTCTACCTGGCAACTTGACATATTATTTGGCACTAATGGGACCAGCCCCGAGGATGAATGCCCAGCAGACACAGGGTTACATTGGAAAGCCATAGCCCCCGCAACCAGCCTTCGCAGGAGAGCACAGGGAAAATGAGACACCAGCCCTTTCCTGGGAAAGGTTTTCATTAAGCAAGTAACTCACGTCTCAGGGAATTGCTCCTTCCCTTATTCTGGGGGCCATGCAGTCTATTTGCAATTAAATTGAGTCTAGTTACCCGCCACAGTGAAGAGAAGCTGTTCTGCAAATCAGTAATATGAGTCTCTCTGCCCTTTGACAAATTATTGTCTAATGAAAAGCATCTGCTTGGGCTCAGAAGGTTCCCTCATCTTTACTTCCACCGCACGCAAGCGGTGAAATGTGCCCTGGTCTCGTCGCCAAAAGGGACAGGACGGTCTCGACAAAACGTAGCAATGCTGTGAGTGGAATATAATTTCCCGCCCCCCCCTTTTAATTATCCTCTCTCTTTATACCAGGTGTAATGAGCACAACACCTGATGGCTAGTGATAATCCAGATGGTTTGGAATCGTAATTCCATATGCCATGCAATTTAACACAGAACAAGGATGGCATTAACCCTTTATGGGTCTCGGCCCAGAGGGGCTGAAAAGAAAGTGATGCAGAGATTTTATTAGGGATGGGAGAGTCAGTCTGAATGAAGGAAAAACTAAAAGGTGGAGGTTTTTTGACCTTCAGAAATGTCAGTTCATATAATCGCCTGGGGGCTATCCCTTCCATAGAGGCACTACCATCATACAAATAAATATAACAACACAGGCTGTTCACTGAGAGAATCCATGCCCAGGTTTTACCCTGAGCCAAATACATGCAAGAGCAGGACTTTGGAAGCTCAGTCATTGCTGCCATGCAGGGTTCCCATGCAGTAGGGCAAGGCCTATGCTGTACCAAGACCCATATAAGGTCTAAATCCCGCCTTTGTGTGTATTCAGCTCAGTGTAAAACCTGGGAATGGATCGTCTGGGGGAGCAGCCACTTTTCTGGTTGTTTCAAAGTCCTGGTCCGGGAAATGGAAGGGTTTAAGTGGGACTAAACAGGTGCATGGGATGTCCACTGAACAGGAGTGACATTTAATTGCAATGCAGCCCTGGCCAGTGAGGCTGCTCGGTGTGTACCTCGCTATCAACAGGTCCCCAGCTGGTGTAAGTCATGACAGCTCCCTTGATGTAATTGGAGCTCTGCTGATTTACACCAGCTGAGGATTGAGCCCGGACTTTTTGGCATTATTTTATGTCGTGATCCTGCCATGGGAATTGAGGAATCCCACCGGAGCCGTTCAGCCCATCACAGCATCAGGTCCATAAAATGGCTATTAATGACTTTAGAAATACATCCAGAGGTTTAACTCTATATACTTGTACAGCAAATATCATGCCTGGCACATTTCCCAGTGCTCATGTCACATTCAGCCAGCCTAAGAACAACACTTAGCTCTTAGAAAGCACTCTTTGTCCACAGGTCTCAAAAGTGTTTTTTTTACAAAGGTGGGAAAGTATCATTATCCCTATATTATGGGTGGGGAAACTGAGGCACAGATGTTCAGCTTCAGTGAAGGACTTAAGCACATGAAGTCAATGGGATAAAGTGTATGCTTAAGTCCTTTGCTGAATAGGGATGGATTTAAGAAGGTACTTCTGCGCTTTGCAAAACTGGGGACAGACAGAGGAGTTGTGAAAATAACGAGAGTCCTTGTGGCACCTTAGAGACTAAAAATTAAGAGGAGTTGTGGTTTGTCCTTCGTCACACAGTGAGTCGGGAAGAGAACCCAGGAATTCTGACTTCCAGGCTGTGGGCTGCTACTGCAGTGATTTACTTTTGAAAAGTTTTCTTCACCCTCAGAAGGACATAACCCATTTTTCTTTATCAAGCAGCAGCCTAGATGCCATAGTAAATGTGGTGACCTTTCTAGCGATGGAACCCAGCTTGTGAGGTCAAGAACGGCTTCTCAAGGCCACCTGTTTTAAACAAAGTTTTAGACTGAGGTGACTCATTGCCCTTGTGAGAACAGATCCACCCACAACGCTGTGCAGAAGGGCCTGCATCATTTGACTTGTCAAGGAGGACTTCTGGTGCATTTCAAGTGGAGATTGCTTTCCCTGAAAAAAGAGACAAACATGTTTTCCAGGATGGGGAGTGGAAAAATTCCCTTTATTAAAGTCTGCTCAACTTGGGGTTGATGCTGGGCTCTAGTTCATAATAGTGACTTGATCAGCAGGAAAGCGCTGACGATGTCAAAATGTTACATCTGCAGCCCTGGAAATAACATGCAGCTCACATACTAAGTCAAGAAAAATGTTGGCCTTGTTTGCTTATTTATTTTATTTCTTCTGCAGCATGGATTGAAGACATTAGAAGACAGTGTGGTGTGCTGCATACTTACAGCCAAATTTCCTCTTCCCAGGATCAGCATGTGTAACCACATAAAAGCAAAAATGGGCCATTTGCAATGGGGCTTTACATTGCTTGATTCTGCATGAATAGGGAATCATTTCACTGGATATATACACACACACACATGCACGCACATTCAGGGTGAAATTCACCTCTGTAAGGCAGGCCAGGCCTATGCACCATTTAAGTCCCAATCAAAACAGGGACTCAGGAGGATTTAATTGGCCCAATTAAAGGGGGGATGATACCCTTGCAGATAAGTTTATTCTGCGAAAAGGATGTGAGCCAGCTGGCTGGGTGAGATCTCAAGGCTTTGTTCAGACTCCAAAGGTCTGTTTTGACCATGTCTATCTTCCCCATTCACTTGCCCTTCATGAACATTCATACTGCTTTTTGTTCAAAGAAACATTCTTGCTACTAGTCACTGGAGCCACATGACAGTGGCCCTGATTCTGATCTAATTCATGCCACTGCAAATCAGGGATGACTCCTATTATATCTTTGAAAAACTTTATTGGAAGTTTCTGTATTATTGTGGGCTGAGATTGTATGTGACCTCTCCAGCAGGGAGATGTGACCAATGTAAGAAATAGGCGTTCAAAAGATTATATTGAAAATGGGCCCAACACATATGGACTTTAGTGATAGTAAGTGTTATGTGGATTTCCTGGGGATTCCTAGAGAGGTTAATGCAAATTACCCAACTCCAGATATGCAAAACCCCAGCCTTTGGAAGCAAGGCCCTGAGAAGAAGCCATTGTCTACTGGTTATCTGTCTTAGAAGGCCAAGATCAAAAGCCCTAGCTGTATAAAGAAACAGCTGATCCACTCAGTTGTTGCTCAAGTTCTGGATCTAAGGCCACCTCTACCTTACAGGGTTAGGTTGACATAAGCTGCCTGGCCTCAACCTAGTTGTGGAAGTGTTGTCACTTACATTTGGCTCCCTCTGACATAAGTGCTTCTGCATGCTGATTTAGTAACACCATCTCCCCAAGCCCCATAGAGTAAGTCATTGTAATTAGTTTGATGCAGTAGACACTGCATTGCTTACGTCGACATTTACCGGCTTTCAGGAACCATTCATGATGCCCCACATTGACAGTACTAACAACACAAGCACTCCTGGTGAGGTCGCGCACCACCAACACAAGGAGACAAGTGTGCACACACACAATTGCTTTAATAACTGGTGGCTGTATGTTGACATAAGGTAGGTCAACATAATTTTGTAGTGTAGACATGACCTAAGATTAAGATAGCTGAATTTATAACTATGGGAAACACCCAGTTGTGGGTTTTGAAGGACGCAAATCTCCGAGAACCATACACAGGAGTTGAGGGTGGCCTATGGTAAGCTATCTAGATTCTTTTATTGTTTTAACATGTTTTCTCTGTGATGCTTTAATCTTAAGAATAAAGGTGCTTGCTTAGAAAGAGCTGGGTGGTAACTCACAACTGTGGGCAATACACTGGTCAGAGCCCTTAGAGAAAAAGCAAAGAGCAGGCACTGGCCTGCTTAGGCTGTCTGGCCTGCTGGGAATATTACAGTGTAACCCAGGGAGCTGTATAGCCTTAGAGTCCCCTGTCAGAAGGCAGTGAGACATGGGTCTGTGCCCAAGAGAGGTGATGCTGGGAGCTAGAAACCTTTAAGTGGGTGCCCTCAAGGAACCACAGAAGGGGAATCTCACATGTGCAGTTACACTGAAACTGTGACAGCTCCTTTAAAGCCCCCAGAGATACAGTAGTGTCAAACCGGGGACAGTCAGGAGAGTCAGACCCTGTGTTGTTGTTTTTCAGTATTTGCCCAGTGCTAGTTATAAAACAGGTTTCAGAGTAACAGCCGTGTTAGTCTGTATTCGCAAAAAGAAAAGGAGTACTTGTGGCACCTTAGAGACTAACCAATTTATTTGAGCGTGAGCTTTCATGAGCTACAGCTCACTTCATCGAATAAGACAGTGACACAAAAAGTTAGACGTTCAGTGGCTGCCAGGGTTCAGCCAAACATGTCTCTTTGAAATGCAGCCTGTTTACAGTGAATGGCCCACATTCCACGCTCAGCTGTACTGGCGTATATTTGGAGTAACACCAGTAATTTCAATTGAGTTATTTGAAATTTATGTTAGTGCAGCTGAAAGCAGAATCTGGCCCACTGTGCTGTTTTATTAAGAGGCATCAATTATGCTCTGTGTTAGTAGACAAAATAGAGTGAAGTACAATAAGAATCATGTGGCTGGTGTCATGGTTAGAACTGTGACTGGGAGTTATGACATTTATACCCTGCTAAGGCCTGTTTACACTGCCGGAGCAGTGTAAATGGTCCTTCGGGTAAATGAGAATCAGATTTATGGTGTGACACTGTAGGAAGATGACTATGTTTACACTAACGTATCACCACTGATGTTTCACCACTGTTGAACAACTGAGCTAGATCTTATACAAACTGTGCCTTGTAAGGTATCATGGAAAAAGTTATAATCTGCCAAGTATCAGTATCCTGTTTATATGCGTGTATTATCACTGTCTATGCAGTTACAAATTTTTGCTTTGTGTTTGTATCTCAAACACATTGTGTTCCTGGGCAACACCCACAAGACATGTTTACAGCCACAGTTGATGGACCATTAAGGAGAATCAACTCTCCCAGTAGGACCGTCCTGAAAACACCTCAGAGAGCATATAGATCATGGATACTCCATGACTCAGCAAGGGCATAAAGAACATGTGATCCCTGACTCCATGTTTGAGGCACTATCTCCCCATGCACATGGACTGGGGTGGGGGGTATAAATTGGAGACTGTGACATCATCCTCTTGCCTCTTTCCGGCTCCACATCTCATGATTTCTAACAAAGAGACTCTTTGAACAATGGACAGAGGATCCCCCCTGTGACTTCTGATTTTAATAACCATTTATCACAGAAGTATGCATGAAGGGCTAGTGGGCCTGAAAAGGACTGTCTATGGCTCCATAATAACTAGCATAGTAGTTTGAAAACACACATTTGTTGCTGGCTTACGATAGAATACACCACCAGCCTGGGGTACATGCCCTGGATTCTGGCAGCCTGACCTGAGATTGGTGCTCTTAGCCATGTCCCACACCAGGTGGCATGACATAGGGATTCTAGTCTGAAGCTCTGCAACTAGCTCATTGTGGAACCCTGGGTGAGTTCCTTATCCTCTCTGTGCAAATGGGGCTAACAATGCTTCCACATCTCCTACGCAATGAGCTCCTCCCAGGACAGATGCTCTGTAAGTCCCAAATGCTGACGAAGGAAATGTGGCTGAAAAAAGTCTTTATATCACTTTTGTCTCCCTCTAATGGCTGGTTGATGTAGGAGGTTAAGGAGGCTGCTACAAGTGCCAGATGGGGATTTTTTCCTTTCGCTCTTGTAGTAGAGGTTCATGCTTTTAGTGACAGAGACTGTGGATTTAAACCCCACTGTTGGCCCCAGGGAGGTCAGTTACATTGGCTTGTATGAGATCTGAGAAATCAGGACACTGTCCATAGGTTAGGGCTGCAGCTCTAAATAGAATCTCTATTTATATGGCACGTTACAAACATTGGCCAGAGCCCCCAGCAGGTGGAAGTCATTGTCACTCCAATGAAGTCAATAGAGCTCACCCACTTACATCAGCTAAGGAGTTCACCCCCTTTCTAGTTAAGATCTCAAGTCGGTCAGGCAGAGAAATGTTATTACTCCTTTATCTGGGTTAGGAAAACTAGTTCTCCACAGTACTTACCTGGCCCCATCCCCGTATTATCCGAGAACATCATCTTTTAATGGATTTGTCCTCACAGTGCCTTCTAGTGCTGTAATCTCCATTTCATAGATGGGGAACTGAAAGGAAGATTTTCAAAATCACCTAAGTGGGCATGGGGAAATCGCACCGGGGCCAATCATCTTTCAGCCTCTCCATAAGGGGTATCATTGCATTAAGCAATGCCTTTGAAAATCTGGCCTTGAGATGCTAAATTATGTAACCTGGGTTGCACACAGGAAGCTTGTGACTAAGTCAGGACTGAAACCCATGGCTCTCAAGTGCTAGGCACATGCCCTAGCCCATCCCTCCTCTCTCAAAACAAGAGAGACAGCTAGCCATGCAGGAATTCTGTGACCAAACCAGCTCCCAGCATTCAAATTTCTCTCTTCTGGTGACAAGCTCAAATTATTAGGCTCTGAGTTATCCCCTGCTGCTTTGGGAGAAAATATACCATTTCCTTTTTTCTCTTGCAGATGTACAGGGACTGTGTCCTTACCCAAAGGCAACAAATCACTCGTAGGGGATGAGATGGAATACGGAAGATCAGAATCCCAGTGATCATTCTGGGAACCCTCTGACATTTAATTGTACAGTGTGCACAAGAATGCTCTACAGGTATGTACTCCCTCAATGAAAGCGCCAAGGCGAAGCAATGAAACATGGTGTAGCTGCACCAGAAGCAAAATAAAAATCACATGCTAACTGGAGCTAATGCAGGCTGAATTGTAGGGAAATGTGCAACTCTGCCATCTCCTGTCATTTCAAGTGCTTATTTACCCCGGTGGAATAGAAGAACTACATCCCTTTCTTTACAAGAGCTACAGGTAATTTTAGATCTGTTTAAACAAGTCTTAGGGAGGTATTGAGATGGCGACCATCTAATCTCCCTGCTGTCAAGCACGACAAGGAAAGCAGAGGCCCACGTGTATTCTTCAGATTGACACTAGAGCATTCTTCAGAGTGCTCAGCAATAATATATTTTGGAACGGTACTTTTCTCTTTATTGAACTGGATGCTTGTGGAAAGGGACAGATTGACAGTCCTGGAGAATTAATAATACACTTTAATTCATAGACAGTGAAACTCACTGCTGTGCAGAGGGACAGTGAAAGGCCTGTGCAGTATTTCAGACCAGTTCGGAAGGTTTAGGTGGAGCATAGTCTAGTTCTGTGCTGGTCCTCTGCACAGAGGTGAATTTCATCAGTAGATTTCAGTGTACGCTGCAAGGAGAGGCAATAAGCATTTTCCACATTGGAAATGGAAGCAGAGAGAGGAGAAGGCCCAGACCCACAAAGGGACTTAAGCATTGCAGCGGGCCCAGCTGGAAAGAAAGATGGGAATCATTAGGAAAGGGATAGATAATAAGGCAGAAAATATATTGCCTCTCTATAAATCTATGGTACACCCACATCTTGAAAACTGCATGCAGATCTGGTTGCCCCATCTCAAAAAAGATATATTGGAATTGGAAAAGGTACAGAAACAGGCAACAAAAATGATGAGGGGTATAGAACAGCTGCCATATGGAGGAGAGATTAATAAGACTGGGAGGTCTTAAGGTCTGTGAGGGGAGGGCTCCTACCTCATACTGAGAATGAGGGGCAATCAGCAGGTTATCTCAAGTACCTATATACAAATGCACAAAGCCCTGGAAACAAGCAGGGAGAACTAGAGGTCCTGGTGATGTCAAGGAATTATGACGTGATTGGAATAACAGAGACTTGGTATGATAACTCACATGACTGGAGTACTGTCATGGATGGGGGTTATAAACTGTTCAGGAAGGACAGGCAGGGCAGAAAAGGTTGGGGAGTAGCACTGTATGTAAGGGAGCAGTATGACTGCTCAGAGCTCTGGTATGAAATTGCAGAAAAACCTGAGTGTCTCTGGATTAAGTTTAGAAGTGTGAGCAACAAGAGTGATGTAGTGGTGGGAGTCTGCTATAGACCACCGGACCAGGGGGATGAGGTGGATGAGGCTTTCTTCTGGCAACTTGCAGAAGCTACTAGATCGCACGCCCTGGTTCTCATGGGTGACTTTAATCTTCCTGATATCTGCTGGGAGATCACTACAGCGGTGCATAGACAATCCAGGAAGTTTTTGGAAAACGTAGGGGACAATTTCCTGGTGCAAGTGCTGGAGGAGCCAACTAGGGGGGTAGCTTTTCTTGACCTGCTGCTCACAAACCGGGAAGAATTAGTGGGGGAAGCAAAAGTGGATGGGAATCTGGGAGGCAGTGACCATGAGTTGGTCAAGTTCAGGATCCTGATATAGGGAAGAAAGGTAAGCAGCAGAATATGGACCCTGGACTTCAGGAAAGCAGACTTCGACTCCCTCAGGGAACTGATGGGTAGGATCCCCTGGGGGAATAACATGAGGGGGAAAGGAGTCCAGGAGAGCTGGCTGTATTTCAAGGAATCCCTATTGAGGTTACAGGGACAAGCCATCCCGATGTGTCGAAAGAATAGTAAATATGGCAGGCAACCAGCTTGGCTTAACAGTGAAATCCTTGAGGATCTTAAACATAAAAAAGAAGCTTACAAGAAGTGGAAGGTTGGACAAATGACCAGGGAAGAGTATAAAAATATTGCTCGTGCATGTAGGAATGAAATCAGGAGGGCCAAATCACACCTGGAGCTGCAGCTAGCAAGAGATGTTAAGAGTAACAAGAAGGGTTTCTTCAGGTATGTTGGCAACAAGAAGAAAGCCAAGGAAAGTGTGGGCCCCTTACTGAATGAGGGAGGCAACCTAGTGACAGAGGATGTGGAAAAAGCTAATGTACTCAATGCTTTCTTTGCCTCTGTCTTCACGAACAAGGTCAGCTCCCAGACTGCTGCGCTGGGCAACACAGCATGGGGAGTAGGTGGCCAGCCCTCTGTGGAGAAAGAGGTGGTTAGGGACTATTTAGAAAAGCTGGACGTGCACAAGTCCACGGGGCCGGATGCGTTGCGTCCAAGAGTGCTAAAGGAACTGGCGGCTGTGATTGCAGAGCCATTGGCCATTATCTTCGAAAACTCGTGACGAACGGGGGAAGTCCCGGATGACTGGAAAAAGGCTAATGTAGTGCCAATCTTTAAAAAAGGGAAGGAGGAGGATCCTGGGAACTACAGGCCAGTCAGCCTCACCTCAGTCCCTGGAAAAATCATGGAGCAGGTCCTCAAGGAATCTATCCTGAAGCACTTACACGAGAGGAAAGTGATCAGGAACAGTCAGCATGGATTCACCAAGGGAAGGTCATGCCTGACTAATCTAATTGCCTTCTATAATGAGATTACTGGTTCTGTGGATAAAGGGAGAGCAGTGGATGTATTGTTTCTTGACTTTAGCAAAGCTTTTGACATGGTCTCCCACGTATTCTTGTCAGCAAGTTAAAGAAGTATGGGCTGGATGAATGCACTATAAGGTGGGTAGAAAGTTGGCTAGATTGTCGGGCTCAACGGGTAGTGATCAATGGCTCCATGTCTAGTTGGCAGCCGGTGACAAGTGGAGTGCCCCAAGGGTCGGTCCTGGGGCCGGTTTTGTTCAGTATCTTCATAAATGATCTGGAGGATGGTGTGGATTGCACTCTCAGCAAATTTGCGGATGATACTAAACTAGGAGGAGTGGTAGATATGGTGGCAGGTAGGGATAGGATACAGAGGGACCTAGACAAATTGGAGGATTGGGCCAAAAGAAATCTGATGAGGTTCAACAAGGATAAGTGCAGGGTCCTGCACTTCGGACGGAAGAATCCAATGCACTGCTACAGACTAGTGACCGAATGGCTAGGTAGCAGTTCTGCGGAAAAGGACCTAGGGGTGATGGTGGACGAGAAGCTGGATATGAGTCAGTGTTCCCTTGTTGCCAAGAAGGCCAATGGCATTTTGGGATGTAGGGGCATAGCCAGCAGATCGAGGGACGTGATCGTTCCCCTCTATTCGACATTGGTGAGGCCTCATCTGGAGTACTGTGTCCAGTTTTGGGCCCCACACTACAAGAAGGATGTGGATAAATTGGAAAGAGTCCAGCGAAGGGCAACAAAAATGATTAGGGGCTGGAACACATGAGTTATGAGGAGAGGCTGAGGGAACTGGGATTGTTTAGTCTGCAGAAGAGAAGAATGAGGGGGGATTTGATTGCTGCTTTCAACTACCTGAGAGGTGGTTCCAAAGAGGATGGTTCTAGACTATTCTCAGTGCTAGAAGAGGACAGGACAAGGAGTAATGGTCTCAAGTTGCAGTGGGGGAGGTTTAGGTTGGATATTAGGAAAAGTTTTTCTCTAGGAGGGTGGTGAAACACTGGAATGTGTTACCTAGGGAGGTGGTAGAATCTCCTTCCTTAGAAGTTTTTAAGGTCAGGCTTGACAAAGCCTTGGCTGGGATGATTTAATTGGGGATTGGTCCTGCTTTGAGCAGGGGGTTGGACTAGATGACCTCCTGAGGTCCCTTCCAACCCTGATATTCTATGATTCTATGATTTTCAGCTTGGAAAAGAGACAACTAAGGGAGGATAAGGGGGGATGTGATAGAGGTCTATAAAATCATGACCTGTGTGGCGAAAGTAAATCAGGAAGTGTTATTTACTCCTTCCCATAACACAAGATCTAGGGGCCACCAATTGAAATTAATAGGCAGCAGGTTTAAAACATACAAAAGGAAGTATTTCTTCACACAACGCACAGTCAACCTGTGGAACTCCTTACCAGAGGATGTTGTGAAGGCCACGACTATAACAGGGCTATTAGTCAGGATGGGCAGGAATAGTGTCTCTAGCCTCTGTTTGCCAGAAGCTGGGAATGGATGACAGGGGAATGGATCACTTGATGATTACCTATTCTGTTCATTCCCTCAGGGGCACCTGGTATTGGCCACTGTTGGAAGACTGGATACAGGACTAGATGGACCTTTGGTCCGACCCAGTATCGTCGTTCTTATGGAATGCTTATCTTCATCTGGTCTGAGGATTGCACTAGGCTTTGGTGTGAGACACAGACATCCATGTGTCTGCCGCGGTGGCTGGGTGCATGCCCGGAGGCAGAAACTGAGACACCTAAGGGACATTCACAGCAAAAATGTTGGTGCCTAGGCAGTTTAGGAAGCCAGTGAGTGGACATTTTGTGGATTGCAGTGGCACCTACATCTGGGATTTAAGTGCCTAAATCCCTTTGTGGATCTGGACTGAAGTGACTTGCCTAAGGGAAATAGCAAAGCAACAAGTAGCACCCAGGTCTCCTGATTCCCAGGCCAGTTCCCTATCCACTAGACCCCCACTCCCAGAGAACAAACACCATCAGTAAGGGACATGTCAGATTCCCCTCCACCCCCTGGGCCTCACTTCTCCTCTGGAGGGGTCTCTCTTTGTGAAGTGATGACACAGTAAATTAATTCCTAGTTCTTTCTGGTGCTTGGCCTCTCGGTTAAGACTGCCGCTAAAGGAGTCTGGGTGAAATCCACCCTGTGCCAAGCACCAGCAAGAGGACCATGTCCCACTTCAGCTCTCAACAGCAAGGTGAATTCCACACAGGGTGAGCTTGTCCAATGCCACGTACTACTTATTTTCTGCTGTCACAATGGTGACCTCACTGCGTCTTTTTTTTTTTAGCCTTCTGTGAGTTTCTATTTAACATCTCACAAAGCCCGTCACCATCCATGCCATTTCCAATCACATGGTTGAGTTTAAGGTGAAATTCTGGCCCAGAAGGGTTATTTTGTTCTTCAGAAGATTCTGTTTCCCCTGCAACATCACTCTGGCTGATTCATTTGTACAACCTGACAAAAATCCCCCAATCATTCACAAGTGATTCTGCTGTGGCTGTCATTCTGAATTTGCTCAGTCCAAAAGTATCTACCAATGAACTGGACAGTAAAGTGCTAGAGTAGGGCAGGGTTGGGTGGGTGGGGGAGAAGCATTTGAAATTGATATTTCCTCTTTTGCCCTCTGTAAGGGGGGGGTGTGTGTGTGTGTGTGTGTGTGTGTGTGTGTGTGTCCTGTTTTGCTTAGTTTTCTTTCTTTGACTAATACACGGACGCCCTCCAAAACCATACCATAAAAGATACTGTGGCCATCAGCTGTCTAAAACTTGTAAGATTCTAGTCCTACTTGCCTGGAATGAATAAATCATTTTGCTAGGGATGTAAGCCAAGTACTTTTACACGCAGATGCCTCCCTTTGATAGGGATGGACAAATTCTGAAAGTGTGATGGTATCAGAGGCACATAAAATCAATTGTGAATTGATATTTGGGTTGGCATAGAATCCAGAAGTTCTGATGAGTCCCTGAACTCTCAGAGTCTGAGAGATTGGGCGAGTGATCTTATCAGAACATGCTTTCCAGTAAGGTTACTTGAATGCATTCATGTAATACTAGGAGTGGCAGCGGAATGGGTAAAGCACTGGGATGGGAGTCAGAAAACTTGGGTCTAATTCCTGGCTTTGCCACTGATGCACTTTGACTTTGGGTGGGTCACTTCACCTCCATATGCATTCCTTTCATCCTCTTCAAAATAGGGATGATGCTATTGACGTCAGTGGAGCTACTCATGTCCTTAAAGTGATGCAGGATCAAGGTCATAGGCTTAAGTGATGGGCTTAAGTAATGGCACTCTGCAGCATGGTGAATATCACCTGTTGTGGACTCAATCAGCAATAGAGCTCTAGCCCTTCTGTGGAAGCAAAATGCCTCACCACTTCATAGCCCATCAAAAAAAACAGGGAAAAAAGAATCAGTTTGGATCAATAGAAATATTTCATTTTGATTTTGACATAAATCCCATTAAAAATCTGGCTCTAAGTGACCAGCCAAATGTCACATGGATTTTGTGGCAGGAATAAAACCCAGATCTACTGAATCTCCCATCTAATGCCTTAACCATAAGACCATCCCTCCTCAATTAGTAAATAATTATTATATAAACTACCTCCTAGATCAAAGTTTGGGCATGAGATAACACACACAGACCCCCCACACAAAACTAAGCTTTGAGAAACAGATTTTTCAATACAACCTGTAAATATCTTTCTACACTGTCAGTGCTGTGCTGATCATCTAAAGCAAACAAGGGGAAAAATTGTCAGCAAAATTCACTAGATGCAGTCATTGACTAGATTCATGGGCAGCCTACTGAATAGGAAAGTCTGCAGTGGCTATCACGACTCTTTATACATCAAGGAAAAAAAACGACAAAGAAGCCACAAAGAATTATTTGTGCTGTGAGCGACAGGACTCTTGAGACCGTTTCACTGAAAGATGGATGTAATCTTGTAAAAATATGTAGTTAACCCCACAGTCTTTGTCAGGCAGATAAATCTATAAAGGGACAACAAATCACAACGGAGAGAGATTGATTGATCTCTGTGACTTCTATAATGTAAATCTCTCTCATTTAATCTACATTCTAAGCCATTGGATTTGGGTATGTTTAGGAGAGAAACAAACTAGCAAGAAGACATTAAAGAAACCAAAATTGCTCTACTTAATTTTGAATTGTCAGCCAGAGACAGCTCCATCCAAATGTGTTCTGATTCCCTGCCATGTCTTTGCTGTGAACTCAGCCTGTGTCATGGAGCTGTGTACAAAATAATGGATATGTGGTCTGTACAGGAGAGCTGAAGACTGGGAGTCTGGTCTCCTGGGGTAATGAATCTATGTGCTGCAGACAATGGAGAACAATTACTATATAAATCACAGGCAGACCTGTAAGGAGCTGGGACTGGAATGCTTGTCCTTCAGCTGCAAAAATGGCACCCTCCCTGGTAGGTCACTTACCTAGCTGCAGGTTTGCAACTAAAGGGGAGCTTCCCTCATTCATCCATGCTCACAGAATTGGGTTCTGGTCCCAGTTGTGCATCATCTCACCTTGTAGCCATAGGCAAGTCATGTAGGGGACGGGCTTAAAGACATCTTCTAGCTACCTAGCTAGCCATTGGTGAGGCCTCATCTGGAGTACTGCGTCCAGTTTTGGGCCCCACACTACAAGAAGGATGTGGATAAATTGGAAAGAGTCCAGCGAAGGGCAACAAAAATGATTAGGGGCTGGAACACATGAGTTATGAGGAGAGGCTGAGGGAACTGGGATTGTTTAGTCTGCAGAAGAGAAGAATGAGGGGGGATTTGATTGCTGCTTTCAACTACCTGAGAGGTGGTTCCAGAGAGGATGGTTCTAGACTATTCTCAGTGCTAGAAGAGGACAGGACAAGGAGTACTGGTCTCAAGTTGCAGTGGGGGAGGTTTAGGTTGGATATTAGGAAAAAGTTTTTCTCTAGGAGGGTGGTGAAACACTGGAATGCGTTACCTAGGGAGGTGGTAGAATCTCCTTCCTTAGAAGTTTTTAAGGTCAGGCTTGACAAAGCCCTGGCTGGGATGATTTAATTGGGGATTGGTCCTGCTTTGAGCGGGGGGTTGGACTAGATGACCTCCTGAGGTCCCTTCCAACCCTGATATTCTATGATACCTAGCTGTGCCTGCAACATTAGATGAATAAATCCCATCATTTCCTTTCACACTAAGCTGTGGTAGAAAAATGGACATATAACTGCAAGTACATGATGGCCACTGTGGCTACTCAGAACTTCACAGTGACTGCAGGGATAGAGCTTCTTTCTTCAAAAGCCCAGGCCACTGACACTTGAGGGAAGGAAAACAAACAGTGCTGTGTGCAAACTGATATGTAGGGCTTATGAAACACAGTTGTGCTGTTCTGATTTCATCCAGCAGAGTGTAGCAGCACACATATGTACTAGCCCATTCCATTATAGCAAGGGTTCTCAAACTGGGGGTTGGGACCCCTCAGGGGGTTATGAGCTTATTACCTGAGGTGTTGTGAGCTGTCAGCCTCCATCCCAAACCCTGCTTTGCATCCAGCATTTATAATGGTGTTAAATATATAAAAGAGTTTTGTTTTTAATTTATGGGGGTGGGGGTTGTACTCAGAGGCTTGCTGTGTGAAAGGACTCACCAATAAAAAAGTTTGAGGATCACTGCATTACAGCATAGCAAATATGGGTTATCCATTCAGGCCAGGCGAGCTGCTGAGGGATTTTTTTATCCCTACCACAATATGAGAGACTGGTTTCTTAGCTAAGGAAACATTATTAAAAAGAATTGGATGAACTTTGGTAAAAAGCAATGACCTTAAATGACAGAGGAAGAAAAGACTCAAAACTCAGAATCATTTTGTGAAATGCAAAAGCCTGGACAAGACCTTTACAAGGCCTTGGATTCCATAGGGTTCACCCATCCCCACCTCTCATTCCATTGATCAGCATGTATGGCAGCTTTCCCCATAGGGATGGAATGCCTCAACACCCCTGTGAGTTAGGGAAGAGTTAGTGACCCTATTTTACAGCTGGCACACAAAAATTAAGGTCCATATTTAGGAACTTGCCTGGTTGTCAAAAGTGCTGAGCATCCAGTGACTCCCACTGAAAAAAAATGGGTACTTAGCAATCATTATAACAATGCAGGTGCCTTCATATGGCTGTAATGAAGGGGTTATCAAAGGAGCATAGGGAGTTAGTTGAATTTCAATGGTTGTTGGGCATAGTCACACATCCAAGGTATGACAGGTTTCAGAGTAGCAGCCATGTTAATCTGTATTCGCAAAAAGAAAAGGAGGAATAGTGGCACCTTAAAGACTAACCAATTTATTTGAGCATAAGCTTTCGTGAGCTACAGCTCACTTCATCGGATGCATTCAGTGGAAAATACAGTGAGGAGATTTATATACACAGAGAACATGAAAAAATGGGTGTTATCATACACACTGTAAGGAGAGTGATCACTTAAGATGAGCTATTACCAGCAGGAGAGTGGGGGGGCGGGAGAAAACCTTTTGTAGTGATAATCAAGGTGGGCCATTTCCAGCAGTTAACAGGAACGTCCCAGGAGCAGTGGTGGGTGGGGTGGGGAAATAAACATGGGGAAATAGTTTTACTTTCTGTAATGACACATCCACTCCCAGTCTCTATTCAAGCCTAAGTTAATTGTATCCAGTTTGCAAATTAATTCCAATTCAGCAATTGCTGCAACCCCTCAGACAGGGACAAACACCTACAAGATACCATACACACTGTAAGGAGAGTGATCACTTAAGATGAGCTATTACCAGCGGGGGGGGGGGGGGGGGAGAAGGGCCATTTCCAGCAGTTAACAGGAACGTCTGAGGAACAGTGTGTGGGGGGGAGAAATAGTTTTACTTTGTGTAATGACCCATCCACTCCCAGTCTCTATTCAAGCCTAAGTTAATTGTATCCAGTTTGCAAATTAATTCCAATTCAGCAGTCTCTCGTTGGAGTCTGTTTTTGAAGTTTTTTTGTTGAAGTATTGCCACTTTTAGGTCTGTAATTGAGGGACCAGGGAGATTGAAGTGTTCTCCGACTCGTTTTTGAATGTTATAATTCTTGACGTCTGATTTGTGTCCATTTATTCTTTTACGTAGAGACTGTCCAGTATGACCAATGTACATGGCAGAGGGGCATTGCTGGCACATGATGGCATATATCACATTGGTAGATGTGCAGGTGAACGAGCCGCTGATAGTGTGGCTGATGTGATTAGGCCCTATGATGGTGTCCCCTGAATAGATATGTGGACACAGTTGGCAATGGGCTTTGTTGCAAGGATAGGTTCCTGGGTTAGTGGTTCTGTTGTGTGGTGTGTGGTTGCTGGTGAGTATTTGCTTCAGGTTGGGGGGCTGTCTGTAGGCAAGGACTGGCCTGTCTCCCAAGATCTGTGAGAGTGATGGGTCGTCCTTCAGGATAGGTTGTAGATCCTTGATACACTGTAGAAGTTTTAGTTGGGGGCTGAAGGTGATGGCTAGTGGCGTTCTGTTATTATCTTTGTTGGGCCTGTCCTGTAGTAGGTGACTTCTGGGTTCTCTTCTGGCTCTGTCAATTTGTTTCTTCACTTCAGCAGGTGGGTACTGTAGTTGTAAGAACGCTTGATAGAGATCTTGTAGGTGTTTGTCCCTGTCTGAGGGGTTGCAGCAAATGCTGAATTGGAATTAATTTGCAAACTGGATACAATTAACTTAGGCTTGAATAGAGACTGGGAGTGGATGTGTCATTACAGAAAGTAAAACTATTTCCCCATGTTTATTTCCCCACCCCACCCACCACTGCTCCTGGGACGTTCCTGTTAACTGCTGGAAATGGCCCACCTTGATTATCACTACAAAAGGTTTTCTCCTGCCCCCCCACTCTCCTGCTGGTAATAGCTCATCTTAAGTGATCACTCTCCTTACAGTGTGTATGATAACACCCATTTTTTCATGTTCTCTGTGTATATAAATCTCCTCACTGTATTTTCCACTGAATGCATCCGATGAAGTGAGCTGTAGCTCACGAAAGCTTATGCTCAAATAAATTGGTTAGTCTTTAAGGTGCCACTAGTACTCCTTTTCTTTTTACACCCAAGGTATGTGGTAGCAACAGGAATAAAACCCACTTCTCTTAAGAAGTAGGACAGTGCCGTAGCCACAAAAATATCAATTGGGGTGGCTCTCACTTGATCCAAGCTAGTTTGGCCCTCCTCTGTTATGATGGACAGTATTCTAAACAGCCCTTCTAGACCCTGTGGCCACAATTGCTACTTCCCAGAATGGAAATAAAGAGCCTGGAGAGGATCTGACCTGCTTGTGAGAAGCATGCCAAAAGAGGGTAAAGGGAATAAGCTGATAGGGAGAGAGAAAAGGTCGTAAGTTTCAAATAAGTGAAGGTGGTTAGGGACTATTTAGAAAAGCTGGACGTGCACAAGTCCATGGGGCTGGACGAGTTGCATCCGAGAGTGCTAAAGGAACTGGCGGCTGTGATTGCAGAGCCATTGGCCGTTATCTTTGAAAACTCGTGGCGAACGGGGGAAGTCCCGGATGACTGGAAAAAGGCTAATGTAGTGCCAATCTTTAAAAAAGGGAAGGAGGAGGATCCTGGGAACTACAGGCCAGTCAGCCTCACCTCAGTCCCTGGAAAAATCATGGAGCAGGTCCTCAAGGAATCTATCCTGAAGCACTTACACGAGAGGAAAGTGATCAGGAACAGTCAGCATGGATTCACCAAGGGAAGGTCATGCCTAACTAATCTAATTGCCTTCTATGATGAGATTACTGGTTCTGTGGATGAAGGGAAAGCAGTGGATGTATTGTTTCTTGACTTTAGCAAAGCTTTTGACACGGTCTCCCACAGTATTCTTGTCAGCAATTTAAAGAAGTATGGGCTGGATGAATGCACTATAAGGTGGGTAGAAAGTTGGCTAGATTGTCGGGCTCAACAGGTAGTGATCAATGGCTCCATGTCTAGTTGGCAACCGGTGTCAAGTGGAGTGCCCCAGGGGTCGGTCCTGGGGCCGGTTTTGTTCAATATCTTCATAAATGATCTGGAGGATGGTGTGGATTGCACTCAGCAAATTTGTGGATGATTCTAAACTGGGAGGAGTGGTAGATACGCTGGAGGGCAGGTATAGGATACAGAGGGACCTAGACAAATTGGAGGATTGGGCCAAAAGAAATCTGATGAGGTTCAACAAGGATAAGTGCAGGGTCCTGCACTTAGGACGAAAGAACCCAATGCACAGCTACAGACTAGGGACCGAATGGCTAGGCAGCAGTTCTGTGGAAAAGGACCTAGGGGTGACAGTGGACGAGAAGCTAGATATGAGTCAGCAGTGTGCCCTTGTTGCCAAGAAGGCCAATGGCATTTTGGGATGTATAAGTAGGGGCATAGCGAGCAGATCGAGGGACGTGATAGTCCCCCTCTATTCGACATTGGTGAGGCCTCATCTGGAGTACTGTGTCCAGTTTTGGGCCCCACACTACAAGAAGGATGTGGATAAATTGGAAAGAGTCCAGCGAAGGGCAACAAAAATGATTAGGGGTCTGGAACACATGACTTATGAGGAGAGGCTGAGGGAACTGGGATTGTTTAGTCTGCAGAAGAGAAGAATGAGGGGGAATTTGATAGCTGCTTTCAACTACCTGAGAGGTGGTTCCAGAGAGGATGGTTCTAGACTATTCTCAGTGGTGGAAGAGAACAGGACAAGGAGTAATGGTCTCAAGTTGCAGTGGGGGAGGTTTAGGTTGGATATTAGGAAAAAGTTTTTCTCTAGGAGGGTGGTGAAACACTGGAATGCGTTGCCTAGGGAGGTGGTGGAATCTCCTTCCTTAGAAGTTTTTAAGGTCAGGCTTGACAAAGCCCTGGCTGGGATGATTTAATTGGGGATTGGTCCTGCTTTTGAGCACGGGGTTGGACTAGATGACCTCCTGAGGTCCCTTCCAACCCTGATATTCTATCATTCTATGATTCTAAGGGATTAAGGAAAAAAAAGTAAAAGGAAGGCAGAGTATTACTACAGAAGGTGAGAAATCACACATTGGCATTGGCACTATTTCAACAAACCTCAGCAGCACTTCGGATTGACAGGATCAGATATTTTGAGAGACTTGAAGAGCTAAAATTTACTGCTGACACCAACCAAATTGAAAGACTAACTAGAACATCCAGGAAAGAAGTCTTATCAATGACAGCATTGCTGAAGGTAAGAGAAGGAGATGAGACAAGGATCATGACAAGGTCAGGACAGTTTATACATGAATATAAATTGTACCTTCCTCTGGTCTTCCTACTGCACTTCACATTCTCTCTTCTGTCTTTATTATACATAGCCCCATGCCTATAGGTCATTGCTAAAGTGTCTGAGAACCCCAGATTTTGAGCTCCCCAAAGTCTGGGTATGTTTGGACCTGGGGCTTTGGTTTGGTCCATAAAGATATGAGCCATTTGCAAAGTTCAGACCTAGTTCTGAGTGCAGGTTTCGACTGGAGCTGACTGGAAGAGGACAGTGGCATATCATGGCAAGAGGGGTGGGTTTTAATGTATTTCAGGGTGGGCTGTAGGAAACCTGCATGCAAGTCACTGCTTTTCCTGATTCAAAGCAGAGTTTTTCAACCAAAGTCAAGTGGTAAAATAGGAATTCCTTCCTGCGTCTGCCACCTCCAACATCACCTGGCTATTGTCTCACTTGCTCTTGTCTAGAATCAGAAAACCTTTTCATCAAAAGTAAAGTGTCTCTGCACAACATTTCAGCATTGATAAAATGGCAAAGTTCCAACAAGCTCTTGTTTCAATCACCCTGAATGTTCAGGAGGGGCTTGGACCTGGGGGTGTGGCTTGAGGCCATCTCTATGTCTGTATTTATAGATTGCTCAAATACTGGCATATATTCCTCACACCCACCCTGATTAGCTATGCACTCCCCCCTTCCCCTCACCTTATTCTGTTATTTCCTTCAACCACACACAATTTTAGATGATCCCCTCTTACGCCCGGAACAGTCTCCCTCTACTTGCCGAACATTAAAATTCATTTCTTACTTACCCTTCCAATATTGATCTCCCAAAGAACCATCTAACAATACCCCTGGGGGAAGGCTATTCCCTATCATGGCTCCTTCACTATGTGCTTGCCCAGCACTCCACCATGAGCCAATGAGGAGGGAGGGAAGAAAGCAGACCCTGTATCTTTCTGGGATCCAGCCAAATAGTTCTGGTAGTGGGCACCTGCTCCGATATCATCATAATGCCCCCTGCTCAATCATCATCAGCAGCAGGCACCTCATATGTCCCTTGCCTCCTCCTGAGCTGGTTCCAGAGAATATGGGTACAACCCTGGCATCAGGACACAGACCCCTCCACTGGAATGCACCTCTCCCCGCCCCCACCCCACACACACACAGGAAGGGGGTCTCAGAGCTCCTACCTACTCTCCAGGCCCTGCTTCTCCTGCAGAGGCCACCTCAATTCCTCTTTGTCCTGGCATCCTGGATCTGGGAACCAGAGATTAATCCAGCTCAAAAGCAAATCCTGCTGTTGCTGGAACAGAGCAGAAAGAGTCTCCATGTGGCCTGGACTAGGGTTTAAATTAATGAAAGGGGTGGGTGAGGGACCAATCAGCTTGCTTCCTTTCCAAGCTAGCCAAATGAGTGGCTTAAGACTCTGAAGGAGCAGGGCCCTCCAGTATCCCCTCAGCATGTGTTCTTCTACTCTGTTCAGCTGGTGTTGGGTCTACCCCTAAAACATAGGTCGACCTAGCTACATTGATCAGGGCTGTGCAAAATGTTGTGCTCTCAGCACCACAGTTAGGTCGACGTAACCTCCACTGTAGAGGCAGCACAATCAATGGAAACGTTTTCTGTTGCCCTAGTTACTGCCTCAGAGAGGTGGCTATCCTGCATTGATGGAAAAAACCCTTCTATCAATGTAAGAAGCATCGACACTACAGCATCACAGTGGCACAGCTGCAGCCCTGTAGCTACTCAGGTAAATATAGCCGGGGCTGTCCCGACCGCTGTCAGTCCCATCAATTTTCCCACCTGTTGAGGCAAGTGGGCAGCATTTGCAAATCAATGTTACTCATAAACATAAGCGGGATGGAAGATTGGAGCCAGGTTGATGGTATGTGCAATATACTTCTTGCTGTGCCAGACTTTCCATTGCTAACTTCCTTGCTGGCTCTTGGGGGATTGGTACAGAGATATAGTGTCACTTCTGGCTTCATCTCACAGATTATCAGAGACTTTGTTGGCTGATGTCTGATTTGCTCTGTTTTTATCTGGACCGAGACAGTAATAAAATTGCTTTCATTTGCACTAGGAGGCAGATGGTCTGCAAGTTGTTTCATGGTTTCAAGGAACCTTTGTTCCTTCTGCCTAGTAATTATACCCAGGAGGGTGCAAAAGAATTTCGAGTGCATATGACACGTGCTATTGTACATGACAATTCATATTATATAGAGTATTTCATAACCCCTCTGGGAAAATAATGCTTAGCCTGTATTTGTTTAAGTAGGGAAACAAGCTGAAAGATTTTAAAAAGGAAACACCAGCAAAATAGAGAATTCCAAAATGTAGCAATGTGGAAAGACATATGGATCCAAATCGGAAATTGGATCAGAATCTCCACTCCCACTCCATACTTTGGAGATGGTTGGAGAGCTAGAGCCAATTGGTATAATGGATCAAATGAGAACACCTGATCTGAATGGGGAAGTTCTAATGCAGGTCTGGATCCTGATCCAAACTTCACAGTTCAGGTAATTTGCTAATGGGTGGTCCAATAGCCAAAGAGGCAGAGTTATCTTGTGATGAAAGTTTAAGAGTCGGAATCAGGAGTTCTGGGTTCTAATCCCAACCCTGGACAAGTCACTTCCCCTCTCTGGGCCTCAGTTTCTCTGTTTAATGGGGATAATAATACCACCTCACTTGTGGTTTAATCAATTAGGGCTAGATTGTTACAGCCCTTGATCATGCTGTTTCTTGGGATTGATCAGAGACAGTGGAGAAAACTCCAACAGGAACCAAGGACCAGCACAAACTTTCACCATCTTCTACTTTAAGTGCAAGGTCACGTCAGTGTAAACACCGAGCAGCACATGCATATTAAAAATACAACACAAAAACAAAAAACCCAAGCCCTACCAAAACACTGCACTGCACACACAGTTCTCTCCCTGGAGAGTGGATGGGAGAGAACAAAACACAGGACAGATGTTTAGTCATGTTGGAAGGTGGGATGAGGGGGGGATAAGAACCAAAATAGATTAGAATAGAACAGTATGTGTTCATCCATTCTGTACCTGACTCCTGGAAACTCCCTCCCGAGCCCAGGAACTATTGTCAGCATCATGGTAGCATGAAGATATCGACAACAGCATGTGGGAGAAGGAGGAGGCTGTAGGCATTGGGGACAGTGTGGAAGAATGTCCTGAATGAGATCAGATCCCTGTCATGATAGGGGCTGAAACTACACATTATAGAGTACAGTAACTGGCCCTAACCTCATCCCTCCCATTCACAGGCTGGAGCACCTCAGAGAGGATTAAACTACTTCGCAAAAAAAGAGACGTAATGTAGGGCTAGGTTTTCCCAAGGGTTTTAGGTGTCAAAATGCAGATGGGGCCTACTGGCATTTTCAAAAGTGCCTAAGTGACCAAGTAGGAGTTAGGCACACAGTGGGATGGTGCCGATCTGAAAATGCCAGAAGGCCACCACAGGCAACAATGCATTCTGTGAGAGATGCTTGCAGAGAACACGTGGTGTCCACTGGTGGGATAAAGGGCCCAATGCTGATGTGTTCCAGGATATTTCTACATGGCAATTAAGCACCCACATCTTGCCCAGATCAGGGGAATTGGGCTTGGACTACAGGGTGGTTTCATTGCAGACATTCAGGCTTAGGCTGGAGCCTGGGTTTTGGGACCCTGCACGGGAAGGGAGATCCCAGAGCTCAGGCCTGAACGTCTACACCGCAATTAAACAACCCCTTACCCTGAGCCCCACAAGCCCGTGTCAGCTGGCATAGGCCAGCTGCGGGTGTTTAGGTTCACTGTAGAAATAACTGCAAAGGATGGGCTCGCAGCCTGTAGAGACAATGAGTCAAGAAAGAAGGCTGCTGTGGTAGGGGCATGTTGCGCAGATGTAAAAAACCCCAGGTTTTTAGATGAGCCCTTGACTGGCTACCACTTGGTGGAAGGTAGAAAAGAGAAGGTCAACAAATCACACACACACACATTGAGAAAGATGTCACTGTCATGGAAACAGATGATAACAGAGCAAGAAACGTGTCATGAGGCAGAGGGAGGTAGAACCATTGGGTTGCCTCACGTGTCATAAAGCACAAGAGCATTAATTTTAATCTAGTTACTTGTTAGGCACCTAAGGCTGCCAAAGACTGGGTGTCTGGCCAGCTGGCTAGAGTAGCAGCAGGACCATGAAAAGGTCAGAGCGGGCAGGCTGAGCCCAGGACCTGGCCAGACCAGCTGAGGGTTCCAAGACAGGCCTCAGCTGGGTGGCTGAAGAAGGCAGGACCTCAGGGAAGAAGCGTTGGAGCTATGGCCCCATATCAGGGCTGAGAAAGAACTGACTGTATACCCCTGAATGGGAGACAGCGTGTGTGCTGCCAAAGACCAGCCAAGAGAACCGCGGCCGGGGGTGCTTGAAAGAGGCAGGCACCACCCTGATGTACCACCAAAAAAGAAAAGCAGGATCACACCTAACCGAGAGAAAGGGGGCCATCCACCAGAGGTGCCCCCCATCCCCGTGAAAAGAACTGTGTTTGCAGCCACTATCGGCCAGAGAAAAGGGGGCACTCACGAGAGGCGTGTGCTGACCTCGTTACAGCTCACAACGAATCAAAAGCAGATTAGGAAGACTGACAGAATCACCATAATGGAAGAGTCTCCCCAGATACCATAGGGGCCTGTCACAGGGTACATTCACCTCTAGTAGCACCTCCTGTTGGCCGTCCTGGGGATTAGCACTGGCCAGGCATTGTGCCCTCCTGGCAGCATCTCTCCCGCCATCCTCTCACTCTGCAGACCCCTCTGACTCCAGGAACAGCAGCCTACTCTTCAGGACTCCAGCCAGGTGACCAGACATGTGGTATCACAGTCCCTCTTGGCAAATGGGTTCAGGCAGTCTTCCTGCTCACTGCCCCACCAATGCTCCTTCATCAGCGGCCGGTAGGGGGACCCAGGCTCAGGGGCCCTCTCGCAGCCAAGGTTTGACCTATCCCATAACTCGCTGCTTTTCCTCAGCTTTGCCTACCTCTCTGGCTCTCCCCCTTCTCTGGGCATACCAAGCCACACTCTCTCTCCTCCCAGGGAGCAACTATAGGCTCCTTCCCTGCAGCCCCTTCTATGGTCAGCTTCCTGGTTTATATAGGCCCCAGCTGTTCCTGCCCAGATGAGCCTCTTCTAATTAGTTCCCTGTCTCCTTCTCCAGGTGCAGCCTGGGCAGTTAATTGGCTCACTTAGCCATTGTAACCTTTCTAGGCCTTGTGTAGGGTGAACACCCCATCATGGGACCATTAAGCAGAATGAGGGAAGCAGTTCTTCAGCGCTAAAGTACATCTCAAACAAGCTTGACATGGTGCACAGAGAGTTTGCTCCTAGTCTGGAAGCAAGGAACTCTGTATTAGAAGGCACCTTCATGGATACTTGTGACAGCACAATCCACAAGATCTCATATTTGATGGCAATCAGAATTAGGCAGAAATACAGTAACCATGGAGTGAAGTTCTCCTCTGTGAAGTGAAGTATGTACAGAGTAAAATTTTCAAAAGCTCCTAAGTGGCTCGGTCTCATTTTCAAAAGAGCATTAGGCTGTTAGGCCTAGATCCTCAAAGGTATTTAGATGCCTAACTCCTGCTGAAATCAGTGTCTTAGGTGCCCATATACCTTTGGGGATCTGGGCCTTAGAAGGCTAAGTGAGTTTTAATAAATGAGATTTCAGCTCTAAAGTCATTTAGGTCCTTTTGAAAATGTTGCCTACAGTACCAGGCACAATGGCACTGGGCCTCTAGGCACTCCTGCAACACAAGTGGGCTGTGATTTTCAAAGGAGACTAGGAGTTAGGTGCCCCAAGTCAATGGGTGTTAGGGTGGCTAACTCCCTCAGAATCCTCTGAAAATCTCACCCAGAATAAACAACAACAAGTGAAAATATGTTTGGTTCTGTCATAGACCAGAATGAAACTCATCCCTAAAAAGCATTGCCAAGACCAGTGGTGTAAGTAGAAATCGTTTCTTGCTGGTACAGCACTCATGGGAGGGACACAAGGGAGGGCACGTGACCCTCCATGTGACTCCTCCCTGTCCTGCCCCCAGACTGGGGCCCCTACGCTCTCCCCATCCCCTCCAACACCCCCCTTACCTGTCTAAAATGATGCTTTGGGGCCTGGTGCAACCTGTACTTCCAGGTATCATTGGGGATCCAGCAGCCCCCCAAATTGATAACTTCTTAAATGGAAGAAGGATAGGAAGGACAATCACCCCACTTTCCCTTAATACACTATCAGTGCCTCCCTTGTGTCCAAATTAAGCTTCTGCCAGCTTGCCTTTATCTAAGTGTTGCTCTTTGCCAGGCACTAGGAAAGCAAAGATGCTGCACCTTCTCGGTTTGATGGAAAAGAGGTATAGAACTGTGTGTGCCATGTGTATCTTGATAGAACTACTGCCCATATTGTATTATTATTTTCCTCAGCATGACATACAGGGGGGCAATCAAAATCAACCTGGCAGAACATGCATGAGAACTGTCTCTGGACAGATAAGCTATTGATCAAAATCACATTCTCTGATCGCTTAGGGCCAAAACCTATTCCTATTGAGATCAAAAAGAGTTTTGCTATTGAGTTCAATGGGAACAGGCTTTAACATTTGGAGAGGAAAGAACAAAACCATGCAAGCAAGGGCTACGTTGCTTATACCACAGGTATCAAAGGGTGCTGACTCATGTGAGAAAGTCAGCAGACATCTGATCTTTGTCCATTGCAAGGGAGAAATCAGCAATCAATGAGGCTAGAACAGTCTCTGTACCATATCCAACTCATAAGTCCATCTGCAAAGGATCAAGGAAATAAGAAGGCTCCAGATTACCTTAAAGTCCTCAGTCCCTTGGTTAGAATGTTCCTGTATATGTTCATAGTCCACAGGCTGGAGCAGGAAAGAAGGAATATCAATATGTTTCCAGGCCAGGGCCTTTTAGCTTCTGCCAAGTGCCCAGTAAAGGGAAATCTGTTCTCACTGTGAAAGATGGTGTTTGGAGAGGGCAAGTTACACGTCCATGACCCCCACCCATAGTCTAGTTATAACATTCACAAAAAGTCCTTTAAGTGTATACAGGCATTTTCCAGGGTCCATTGTGAGCTAAGTGTTCCTTAATGGGCCATTCAGCTTGACTTGTCCCTTCATGTGCTGGCTAAATATCTTGTGGGCATTACCTCAGGAGCAAACATGTAGTAAACATAGCTAATATTCATAACTTCAGATTCCAAGATGATACATGCATAGAAATAGCATAA
Source organism: Eretmochelys imbricata (assembly GCF_965152235.1). Lineage (NCBI taxonomy): Eukaryota > Metazoa > Chordata > Testudines > Cheloniidae > Eretmochelys > Eretmochelys imbricata. Next base: position 14,352,753 of record NC_135590.1, on the reverse strand, counting down.
TCATAAGTACCAGCTATTTCATGTACATGACTATTCCCAAAAGAGATTCTGAAAAATCACACCATGTATCTGAGACCCTATGTGCCAGCACCAGGCCCCAATGGAGTTTTATCTGTTATGTAACAACAGAGATGGAGCCAGTGACATGACTCCATTTAGCCTAAAAGGGCAATGTTATTTTTTAGCTGTTCAGGTGTGACTGCACCTTTGGTCAGTGAGGGCATCCTGGCTGGCACACATTCAGGTTAATGAGCTTCAGTGTTCCTTTGCAGTTAACTTTTTAATGTTCATAAACCTAGTATGTGCTGAGGTGGTTTAAAGCATAACACAGGTTTTTAGGTTTGCAAATCTGTGAACTTCTGCTTCTTTGAGATTTTATTTATTAATTATTATTATTATTGCTGGTCATAATGTGGAAGGGTATCCTCTCCGCCCTCTGCTATGTGTCTTGTAGCACTCTTCTGAACACCAGTTGGAAGGAATTCTTTTTCAGTAAGTATGGACTGATTCTTTTCTCTTAGAAGGCATGTCATTTTTTCAGGTTCACACTGATTAACACAGAAAACAATTGGGGATGTTAAACTTTCTTCAAATTCCATAGAAAATTAAGTTCAGCTGTGTTTTCCAGTACAGTGATGAAATGGGTGTTTGTATATACAAACATCAAGATGCTTAACTGCTCACTTTCCCCCAAAATATGTAGTATTTCAGTCTGTTTATATGGAACCTGGGAGTTGGGTGAGGAGCCATTTCAGCATATGTATGACTTATTACAAGACAAATTTTATGTAGAACTGTATCCTAAACTGCTTTATGATATTGCACCCAAACACTGCATTTCAGTGGGAGATTCAACTTCCTTTATAGGAACAGAACAGACTCCTGAAACTCTTACCACAAAAGTGGTCAACAGATAATCAAATAGTCCCATTGTCTTCAATGGGATTGATCAAATGATTGAGGGTTTACAGGATTAGGTTCCAAGTTTGTAAACTGTTCTAGTTGAAACTGACAATGCCGGAGCTGTCAGATCAGAAGAAGCATCATTTGAATAAAGGTGGGCAGATGTGTGATAAGACTTAGTTCTGTTGCTAAAATGAGGGGAATAATCACTTCCCTCAATCTTCTGGCAATGCTCCTACTAATGCAGCCCAAAATGCAGTTAGCCTTCTTGGCAACAAGGGCACACTGCTGACCCATATCCAGCTTCTTATCCACTGTAATTCCCAGGTCCTTTTCCGCAGAACTGCTGCTTAGCCAGTCGATCCCCAGCCTGTAGCAGTGCATGGGATTCTTCCAGATTTCTTTTGGCCCAATCCTCCAATTTGTCTAGGCGACTTTGAACCCTATCCCTACCCTCCAGCGTATCTACCTCTTCCTCCAGCTTAGTGTCATCTGAGAACTTGCTGAGGGTGCAATACATCCCATCATCCAGATCATTAATAAAGATGTTGAACAAAACCGGCCCCAGGACTGACCTCATGGGCACTCCACTTGATACTAGCTGCCAACTAGACATCGAGCCTGTCAGGGTTCCTTCCTCACTTTGAACTCTGGGGTACAGATGTGGGGACCCACATGAAAGACCCCCTAAGCTTATTTTTACCAGCTTAGGTTAAAACTTCCCCAAGACACAGATTCCTTTCTTGCCTTAGGATCGCTGCCACCACCAAGTGATTTAACAAACAATCAGGGAAAGGACCACTTGGAGTCCTATTCCCCAAAAATATTCCCCCAAGCCTACACCCCCTTTCCAGGGGAAGCCTTGAGTGTATATCCTCACCAATTGGTTACAAAGGGACTACAGACCCAAACCTCTGGGTTTTAGAACAATGGAAAAATCAGTCAGGTTCTTAAAAAGAAGGATTTTATTTAAAGAGAAAAAGGTAAAAGAATCACCTCTGTAAACTTAGGCTGGTAGTTAACCTTACAGGGCAGCAGAAAATTCAAAGAGCACAGAGGAACCCCCTCTAGCCTTAGTTTCAAAGTTACAACAAAACAGGGATAAACCTCCCTCTAGCAAAGGGAAAATGCACAAGTTGAGAAAACAAAGATAAACTAATACCCCTTGCCTGGCTGTTACTTACAAGTTTGAAATATGAGAGACTTGTTTAGAAAGATTTGAAGAACATGGATTGACGTCTGGTCCCTCTTAGTCCCAAGAGCGAATGGCCACAGAAACAAAGAACCCAAAACAAAACCTCTTCCTCCCCTCCCCCGCCCCCAGATTTGAAAGTATCTTTTGTCCCCATTGGTTCCTTTGGTCAGGTGCCAACCAGGTTACTTGAACTTCTTAACCCCTTACAGGTAAGGAGGAATTTAGGCTACCCCTATGGTTATGACAGAGCCATTATATTTCTAGTCACAAATACAGCTGGTTGAAATTTTCTCTCTCTTTATTTTCCCTGTAAAAGGAAGGGCTGTAGGTGAGTGATGACATCACACCTCATTAGAATTATTCTGCTTACAAAAAAAGAAATGCTGATGTTAAGTATGAAATGACCAAGTGCCTGGTGCAAGAAGAGGGTATCTGTTGGGCCTGTTTCATTGCCCCAGAAAAATCTAGTGGCAGAAGGACCAATGCAATCAGCTTGAGAGTTTAAATTACACTCTAATCCAAATGATCCAGGTGCCAACAAATGTATTACAATGTGTGAGAGATGCCAAAGAATAAAGACACTTGACCAAACGAAGATCAAATGCCGCAAAACCTATCTGCATGAAACCTAACATTGCTGGTGCAGACTGTCCCAGGCACTGGGGAACACAAATTGAGACAGTCAGGGAACCAGTGATAAAGGTAAGGCACCAAAAACAGACATCAGATAATCTACTGTACTCAGCGTTTGAGTATGGCAGGAACAAAAGATGGGGCAATATCACCTCTGTAGGCATGTATATTAAGTACTATCCTGTAAGGACCAGTGCCAGAGCCAGGGAAGATGGTAGAAAAGTAGCTAGATCTTCTGCATCATTCCAGTGACTTCAGTGAAGCTATGCTGGTTTGCAACAGCTGAGGATTAAGTTTAGAAGTGTGAAAAACAAGGGTGATGTCGTGGTGGGAGTCTGCTATAGACCACTGGACCAGGGGGATGAGGTGGACGAGACTTTCTTCCAGCAACTCACAGAAGTTACTACATTGCAGGCCCTGGTTCTCAGGGGAGACTTCAATCACCCGGATATCTGCTGGGAGAGCAATACAGCGGTGCACAGACAATCCAGGAAGTTTTTGGAAAGTGTAGGGGACAATTTCCTGGTGCAAGTGCTGGAGGAACCAAGTAGGGGCAGAGCTCTTCTTGACCTGCTGCTTGCAAACCGGGAAGAATTAGTAGGGGAAGCTAAAGTGGATGGGAACCTAGGAGGCAGTGACCATGAGATGGTCGAGTTAAGGATCCTGACACAGGGAAGAAAGGAGAGCAGCAGAATACAGACCCTGGACTTCAGAAAAGCAGACTTCGACTCCCTCAGGGAACTGATGGGCAGGATCCCCTGGGAGAATAACATGAGGGAGAAAGGAGTCCAGGAGAGCTGGCTGTATTTTAAAAAATCCTTATTGAGGTTACAGGGACAAACCATCCCGATGTGTAGAAAGAATAGTAAATATGGCAGGCGACCAGCTTGGCTTCACAGTGAAATCCCTGCTTATCTTAAAGACAAAAAAGAAGCCTACAGGAAGTGGAAGATTGGACAAATGACCAGGGAAGAGTATAAAAATATTGCTCGGGCATGCAGGAGTGAAATCAGGAAGGCCAAATCACACCTGGAGTTGCAGCTAGCAAGAGATGTTAAGAGTAACAAGAAGGGTTTCTTCAGGTATGTTAGCAACAAGAAGAAAGTCAAGGAAAGTGTGGGCCCCTTACTGAATGAGGGAGGCAACCTAGTGACAGAGGATGTGGAAAAAGCTAATGTACTCAATACTTTTTTTGCCTCTGTCTTCACGAACAAGGGCACTGGGCAGCACAGCATGGGGAGGAGGTGACCAGCCCTCTGTAGAGAAAGAAGTGGTTCGGGACTATTTAAAAGAGCTGGACTAGCACAAGTCCATGGGGCCGGATGCGCTGCATCCGAGAGTGCTAAAGGAGTTGGGGGATGTGATTGCAGAGCCATTGGCCATTATCTTTGAAAACTCATGGCGATCAGGGGAAGTCCCGGAAGACTGGAAAAAGGCTAATGTAGAGCCCATCTTTAAAAAAGGGAAGAAGGGGGATCCTGGGAACTACAGGCCAGTCAGCCTCACCTCAGTCCCTGGAAAAATCATGGAGCAAGTCTTCAAGGAATCAATTCTGAAGCACTTAGAGGAGAGGAAAGTGATCAGGAACAGTCAGCATGGATTCACCAAGGGCAAGTCATGCCTGACTAATCTAATTCCCTTCTGTGATGAGATAACTGCCTCTTTGGATGAGGGGAAAGCAGTGGACATGTTGTTCCTTGACTTAAGCAATGCTTTTGACACAGTCTCCCACAGTATTATTGCCAGCAAGTTAAAGAGGTATGGGCTGGATGAAAGGACTATAAGGTGGATAGAAAGCTGGCTAGATTGTCGGGATCAATGGATAGTGATCAATGGCTCCATGTCTAGCTGGCAGCCAGTATCAATTGGAGTGCCCCAAGAGTCGGTCCTCGGGCCGGTTTTGTTCAATATCTTCGTTAATGATCTGGAGGATGGTGTGGATTGCACCCTCAGCAAGTTTGCAGATGACACTAAATTGGGAAGAGAGGTAGATACACTGGAGGGTAGGGATAGGATATAGAGGGCCCTAGACAAATTGGAGGATTGGACCAAAAGAAATCTGATGAGGTTCAACAAGGACAAGTGCAGAGTCCTGCACTTAGGATGGAAGAATCCCATGCACCACTACAGACTAGAGAATGAATGGCTCAGCAGCAGTTCTGCAGAAAAGGACCTAGGGGTTACAGTGGACGAAAAGCTGGATATGAGTCAACAGTGTGCCCTTGTTGCCAAGAAGGCCTATGGCCAAGTAGGGGCATTGCCAGCAGATCGAGGGACGTGATCGTTCCCCTCTATTCGACATTGGTGAGGCCTCATCTGGAGTACTGTGTCCAGTTTTGGGCCCCAAACTACAAGAAGGATGTGGAAAAATTGGAAAGAGTCCAGCGGAGGGCAACAAAAATGATTAGGGGACTGGAACACATGACTGATGAGGAGAGGCTGAGGGAACTGGGATTGTTTAGTCTGCGGAAGAGAAGAATGAGGGGGGATTTGATAGCTACTTTCAACTACCTGAAAGGGGGTTCCAAAGAGGATGGATTTAGACTGTTCTCAGTGGTAGCAGATGATAGAACAAGGAGTAATGGTCTCAAGTTGCAGTGGGGGAGGTGTAGGTTGGATATTAGGAAAAACTTTTTCACTAGGAGGGTGGTGAAACACTGGAATGCGTTACCTACGGAGGTGGTGGAATCTCCTTCCTTAGAGGTTTTTAAGGTCAGGCTTGACAAAGCCCTGGCTGGGATGATTTAGTTGGGGATTGGTCCTGCTTTGAGCAGGGGTTGGACTACATGACCTCCTGAGGTCCCTTCTAACCCTGATATTCTATGATTCTAGGACTTTTAACTACATAGATCATCTCTGTGGAGAGAAGGGAAACTACTACAAAACCCTCAAATAAAAACACCTAGCAATTCTGTTAGAACCTCCCATCCAAGAATCTTAAAATGCTTTACAAACAACCTGCAATGTGAACTTGGATAAATCGTTTCCCTTCTCTATGCCTCCTTCAATGGCTTGTCTGTCTTGTATATTTACATTTTGCTCTGTTCAGGGCAGGGACTGTCTCACCATGTACAGCAGCAAGCACAGTGGTTCCCTGATCTTCCCTGGGCCCTCCAAGGTGCTACTGGGGTAGCAATAATAGTGAATTTTACCTCACAAGTCCACTGTAAGCTGGCTCAGTATCATTATCCCCATTTTGCAGATGGGGAAACCGAATACAAAGGGTAGAAGCAACTTGTTCAAGATTATATAGAGAGTCTGCAGTAGAACTGGGAATTGACTCCCAGTCAAGAGATTAACCATTAAGATATTTGGAACTGCTTGTAGAATGGATTATGCACCTCCCTTTGGGCCTGACCTGTAGAAGCTGCCTGCTACTAGCTCATGAAGTTAGCCCTTTAGCTCAAATAACAGATCCTATGATTTGGTGCTGAAGTTTCAAATCCTGCAGATGCCCTGCAGTGGGCTTGATTACATATGCTTCTACCAATCCCTTTTTGGGGGATCCCATGTGGAGAGGAGGAGGATGGATGTGCAATCAAGGCTGACACCCCCAGAGGGAGATCAGTAACATCATACTGTAGAAGCATGCTTCATGCAGCAGCTGTTTGACAGCACTCAGCCACCACCCAACAGAGTAGCAGGAGGAGAGATGAACAGCACATCTGAATGATAATGCAGACCCCAGAAATGCTAGAGCTGGACATGAATGCAGCTGGACGGCTGGAGACAATGTTACATGCCAGTGAAAGAGCTGTCAATGGACTTTGCACTGAATCGAAATCTAAACTCAAGAAACTTGTTTTTCTTTTTCAGCTCTGTTGTATTGATCTCAAAGGCCAAAAGAGTTAGAAGTGTTTATAAACTCTTTTGCTGTCCAACAGTAAAGCAGTGATATTTAGGTTCGGGTTTTCATGTATGGGTGTATATATATTTAAACAGGGCCTTGGTTTTACTTGACTCCTTGGCAAATACCCAAAAGCACTCATTCTAAAGTTGAAAGTTGATTGATTAAACACAAGAAAGAACAAGAAATTAAAACAAGCATTTATACTGAAACTGGAACTGAGTGATTATGCAAAACAAATTTAATTAATTTGCCTCCTTTAGGAGGCAAAATATCAGTCTCTTTTGTTTAAGCAACAACCTTTGATGGAAAGGAAAGGAATAATTTTACTCTCGTTTCTGATGTCAGAAGGGTATTTACTTCTGTTTCTAACAGACAAACAGACTCAAGGTGGAGGAGAGATAGGAGAGACAAGGTGGGGGAAATACAACATTTGCTGATTTTTCGGGACACTGGACAGCTGGATGGTGATGGATGGTGGGTTTGGCTGGCAGATCGGCCATGGTACTTGTTGCTTGGACCCTGTTTCACATTTTGGTGAGGGGTGTCATCTGGTTGAGTCTGGTTCTCCTTAGACAGGGAGGGTTGTGGCCATCTCATCTTGCTGTGCTGATGCCATGCAGTGCATTTGATGAAAACCGGTTCTTTTTCTTGTGACTGTTGGGGACACTGGGCCACTAGGTAACTCGAGGGGATGGAAGACCACGAGTGTCGATGAAGGCCCTCGCACTAGGCCCAAGTGATCTTGCCCCCCCACCCCCGCCTGGAGGCACTCTCAGCAGTTATGCTGAGGATCTGCAACAATATGTTCCAAAGTCAGACTGTCTGAAACTAAACAAGGCCAGACAGGGCAGATATGATAAAACAATGCTGAACAAAGCAGCTTTATGTATGGTTTAACAGATGGTACAAAGCAAAAGGGAACTAGCTGGTGTCTGGATTGGCTGGGTATGTGGATACTTAGGGCAGCTTGCTATTGGATAAGTATGCTGAAGAAAGGATGTATAAAAGTCTGTGTAACTTCCTGCTCTGTGTACAGGATTTGAGGTGAATATCTCCCTGTACCATATTGAAGCTTCAAATAAACTTTTCTGCTTCTCCACCCCATTCTGATTATTGGGTGATGCACACCGGGCAACGAACCTTGCTGTTGCTTGCCTCAGGCACTTTGTGCTGGCAACATGACCATTGAATTTTCTTGTAGCCATTTCTGATGTTTATGCTTCATTACTTGTACTCAATTAAAATCTCTCTCTTTGTAGTTTATAAACTTGTTTTATTGATTTATCCGATCCAGTGTGTTTAAATTGAAGAGCCTGGAAACCCCCTTTAGAGTGGCACGTTGTGTGTGTATTATAACTTTGGAAGAAATAATGGACTTAATATAGCTTATATCGTCCAGGAGAGGGCTTGGCAATACAGAACATACAGACTGGGGGTATACTGGGATTGCCCTGAAGCAAGGCTGGTGAGAGCCAGAGTGTAACCCAACTGTCGCTGGCAGGCTGCAGTTGCAAACACTTAGTGTGTGGCTTGCATGCTGGAAGGCTGTTTGTGAGCGGCCCAGATTGGAACAACTTCAGCAAACATGGTAAGGCACCCAAAATTGCAAGACGGGTGACACAGCTGCTCATTAGTCTGGATTATACCCTGGTTTGTCACTGTGACAGTGTGTGCCAGGCCTGGAGGTCCCTTGCTCGAGGCCTCAGGGTCCTACCACACTCTGTCCCAGACAGGAGCATTAGAGAGGTCCTTCAAGCAGTCTAGAGTGGCTGCAGGGAGGCAGCCAATCACAGAGGCTGCAGGGAACAGCCACTCATGCCAGCAGATCGAGGGAAGTGATTATTCCACTCTATTCGGCACTGGTGAGGCCCCATCTGGAGTACTGTGTCCAGTTTTGGGCCCCCCACTATAGAAGGGATGTGGACAAATTGGAGAGAGTCCAGCGGAGGGCAACAAAAATGATTAGGGGACTGGAACACTTGACTTATGAGGAGAGGCTGAGGGAACTGGGATTGTTTAGTCTGTGGAAGAGAAGAATGAGGGGGGATTTGCTAACTGCTTTCAGCTACCTGAAAGGGGGTTCCAAAGAGGATGGCTCTAGACTGTTCTCAGTGGTGGCAGGTGACAGAACGAGGAGTAATGGTCTCAAGTTGCAGTGGGGGAAGTTTAGGTTGGATATTAGGAAAAACTATCTCACTAGGAGGCTGGTGAAACACTGGAATGCATTACCTAGGGAGGTGTGGAATCTCCATCCTTAGAGGTTTTTAAGGCCCAGCTTGACAAAGCCCTGGCTGGGATAATTTAGTTAGGGTTGGTCCTGTTTTAAGCAGGGGGTTGGACTAGATGACCTCCTGAGGTCTCTTTCAACCCTAATCTTCTGTGATTCTATGATTCAATCAGGGCCCAGGTGGGCCATGTAAAAGGAGCTGCATAGGTAGAGGCAGGCAGTTGCTACCTGCAGCTGAAGGAGCGTGGATAGTGTTCCTGGCTGGCTGAGGGTGCTACAGGACCGCGGACAGACCAGTTGCTGGCAGGGACCGGGGGAGCAAGAAGGAGCTCCTAGCTGGCTGCCGGGACTGAGTATAAGACTTCAGCCCTATGGTAAGGGTGAAGCATTTTTGAAGGTGTGGGGGGCATGGGGAAGTGGCCCAGGAAAATCTAGCAGCATAGTGAAGAGTTAAAGGGGACACAGTGGCACATGACTACTATTCACAGGGACCCTGGGCTAGGACCTGGAGTTGTGGGTGGGCCTGGGTCCCACCACTGGCCACAGGGTAGTGGCCTGAACATTGAACTGTGATACATCCCCAGAAGGGGAACTGAGCTACTTAATGGCCCAGTTGGTGAGCTGGGGCCAGAATGGCCCAGAGTGGGTGAAACCATTGCTTCCAGGGAGGAAGACCTGAGGGTACTGCTCAATACCAATACCGGGACTGTTTAAACACTGCAGACTGAGACTTTACCATGGAACTGTTTATCCTGGAAGAGTTTTTTTTGTTGTTGAAAGCCTGCAAAGTGAGTGTGTGACATGGCCGGAGGACTGTGTCACCGAAACCACCTGAGAAACCACCAACAGGGGTCACCTCAGACTGAGAGAGGAGCAGACGCACACCCAGCCAAGGGGTGCTCGTGAGAGGTGAGTGCCACTTTATTCCAGTCACAGTGTCCTCGTTCCAATACAGCTTTTCCAGCTTCCAAAGAGGATGCAGCAAAGTGCAAGACAGCTACAGCATCCTTCAGTAGATCACTCAGTGGATAAATCCAAATGGGTGACTCTGTGTTAATTACCAAGGGCTGAGTTTTGATTTCCTTTGTTCTTGTGGTTGCACGGCTGAGCCTCCTCAGTCACGTTGTTCTCTGAAGACTATTACTTTGGATGCAATTGGAACTGCTGAGGCTTGGGAAATTCTGCTTGCCAAGTGCTTTTATTTAAAAGATAATAATTGTAAGCTTAAAAGGAGCTTAAAGAAAACAATGGGGAGAACAAAAGGGGAAGATAATTAGAACTGGGAGGCATTTGGAAACCGTGTTGTCAGGGCCATCAGGAGTCCGTTTATAGATCTTACTTCTCCTCCTAAACTCATGGGAAACAGGAATTGTTGTTACAGACCTTGGTTTGTCTTGTCCAGTATTATTAAAGTTAGTTGTATCACGTTAACACCTATGTCCCCCAACCAGACTTGACATTGGGCAAAGTCACTTAGTTCTGCTCCACGCACAGTGTTGTAACTATTTCAACTGGGGGGGTGGATTATGTAGATATAGTTAAATCTTCTAAAGTACTTCTTCACACAACAGTCAGCCTGTGGAACTCCTTGCCGGGGATGCTGTGAAGGCCAAAAGTATAACTGGGTTAAAAAAAAAATTGAAAAACATCATGGAGGACAGGTCCATCAATGGCTAGTAGCCAAGATGGCTAGGGTCACAACCCCATGCTCTGGGTGTCCCTGAGCCTCTGACTGCCAGAAACTGGGACTGGATGACAGGGAATGGATCACTCAAAAATTGTCCTGTTTTGTTCATTCCCTCTGAAGCAGTTGGCACCAGCCACTGTCACAAGACAGGATACTGGGCTAGCTGGACCAGGCTGTCAGTGAAAGGCTCTGGCAGAGGGAGGCAGCGGGGGAAAAGTGTATGCTGCTGTCCGCTGCCAGAGCCTTTCACTGAAGCTGAGAATGCTCCAACAGAAGGGAGGTAGCTGGACACTAGGTTGCTAAAAATAGCAGTGTAGATGGGAGTGACGGCTGTGGCCAGTGAAGAGTGTGAAGGTTATGTATGTATATAGGTATATACCCACATCCTTCAGGCCTGTCTTTACTCTACAGGCTTAACCTATGCCTCAGTGTCTACACTGCTGTTTATACCCATGGTAGGGTGGACTATGTGCCTATGTATACTGCGCACCTCCAAAAGAATCCTGTACGGTAGATGCACCCAAAGCATTTAAGCTAAATACAAGGTGTGGCAGGGTGTTCAGGAGAAGGGTTACATGTGTAAATATAAGCACTAATAAACCCTGGTTCTTATTTAGCAATTTGCATCAGCAGATATCAACGCTCTTCACAAAGGAGGTCAGTATCATTATCCCCATTTCACAGCTGGGGAAGCTCAGGCACAGAGGGGGTGGGAGGAAGTGATTTGCCCTGTGTCACCCACAGACAGAGCCAGGACTAGAACCCAGATCTTCTAAGTCTGCGTTTGAGCCCGTAGGCCTCACTGCCTCTTAATAGGCCTCCACTCCCTCTGCTAGGTCTGGTTGAAAAATTTTGGTCAAAAGAGTTTTTCAGCAGATAACTGGGTTTTTGACTCAAAGTTTTCTATGGAAAGTCTGCTTTTAGAGAAAAAATTCGGATTCCTTTTTCATCAAAAAGCTAGACACCCAAAAAATGAAATAATTTGATTGCAAAATGCTACCGCAGTGCCTCATGGAAGTTGTAGTTCAAGTACCTCATGCTGAGCACTCCTATTTGCCTTTAGGTCCAGACTTCATCTCCCATGATGCACCATTGCATGGCTGTGACTTCCATGATGCACCACCTCTCCTCGCCAAGAGTGGTGCATTGTGGGAAATATAGTGCAACTATGCAGCCTAGCCTATAAAAGAAAATAGGAGTATGAGGAACCACGGATGCCGACTCTGTGGGTGCTCCAGCCCCAGAACACCCACGGAAAAAAATTAGCAGGTGCTTAGCACCTACTGGCAGCAAGCTCCCCTCCTCCCTCCCACTCCCACCCACCTGCATCCCCCATCAATCAACGCCTTCTCCCTCCCAGCACCTCCTGCACATGGGGGAACAGCTGTTCAGCAGTGTGCAGGAGGCGCTGGGAGGAAGGGGGAGGAGCGGGGATGGGGCATGCTTGGGGAACGAGTTGGAAAGAGGCTGGGAAGAGGTGGGGTGGGGATGGGAAGAGGGGAGGCAGGGCGGGGCTGGGGCCTTGGGGGAAGGAGTGAAGTGGGGGGGTTGAGAGGCAGGGCGGGGTTGGGGCTTTGGGGAAGGAATAGAGTTGGGTTGGGGCCTGGGGCTGAGTGGGGTTTGAGCACCCCCGGGGATAATTAGAAGCCGGTGCCTGTGTGAGGCACCCAAACTACAGCTCCCATGAGTGCTATTTCACACTCCAAATATTCTATTTTTCAGCCAAAGTGTTTAACATAAAAATAGATTTTTTTTCATGAGAAAAAACATGTTCTGACTAGCTTTCACGAGCACATTTGTACTGGTTGGGCTGCATCTACACTAGGGCTTGTACCATTTTAACGACATTGGCTTCTCTACTGATATATTTATAGCAATACAAAACCTGTGTCTCAAACCCTTTGCCATTGTGGGGTCCTTGTACACCAGTGCATCTTGGTCCCTCCTATTCGTTGCCTATGGCATATAATAGTCTAGTCTCCTGAGGGCTGTGATACTTCAGTCTAATTTTGGTTGTTGGGTGTAGTGTGCCGTGCTAGGTGGTGTTGTTGGCCTGTGATATACAGGAGGTCAGGCTGGATGATCTGGTGGTTCCTTTTGGCCTCAAACTGCCTCTATGTGTACGTACAGTGCCTAGCACAGTGGGAACTGGATCTCAGGTAGGTCTTGTAGTTGCTGTTTTATCATAATTAAAAACCTGGTGATGGCATGAATTTGGCCAGGACCCTCTCTTGCTCATATAAGGGACATTTCAGCAGGAGTGAGACAGTATTATTAGTAGCACAGTTGACTTGAACTATGCAGTCTTTTTAATTGCCATTATTATTAGGAGAATGATTCTCCCAGTAAGAATGTGCTTGCACTGGCTATCAGCATCCTATTTGATTTGACAGGAGATCTCAGAGGTGCAACACATTTTCGGCACCCCCTTACTCTGCCCTGAGCTAACATGCAACTAAATACTACTGCAATATTTTGCAAATTGTGTTTAGCTTTTAATGATTTGCCATAACATGCTTGATTAAGAACCTTCCTGAGTTCTAAACCTAATGAACCTTAAACTTTCACATTAGATACATTAATTATGGAGGTCCCAGTGGCATCCCAACATAGGAAAGTTATCTGGCTTCATTAATATGAAAATGAGGGGTTGCCATAAGAACGAAACTAAATTAAAAAAATGATAAATAAGAAGACTCTATTGCTAAGTCTATTGCATCTCTGAATTAAGTTGCAAAAAGAAAAGGAGTACTTGTGGCACCTTAGAGACTAACCAATTTATTTGAGCATAAGCTTTCATGAGCTACAGCTCACTTCATTGGATGCATACTGAGCTGTAGCTCACGAAAGCTTATGCTCAAATAAATTGGTTAGTCTCTAAGGTGCCACAAGTACTCCTTTTCTTTTTGCGAATACAGACTAACAAGGCTGTTACTCTGAAACCTGAATTAAGTTGCTGTCTTTTGTTTTTCATATTTTAATTAATCATGCATTTTCAATGTAGCAACATCCGCAAAGTCATCTCTTAAGATGTTGATCATGCCAGGGACTCATAGGTAGAGCCCTGCGTGGATTCAAAAATTTGGAGCCGCATCTGATCCTCGAAGATGGTAAACAAGACTACCGCATCCACGGATGCAAATATTCACAGATATAAAGTAGATATCTGCAGAGTTGCAGGGCTCTACTCATAGGAAACTGTAGGAATACCCAATACCTTATGCCATTGGCTTTTAGATAAATATGGTACCAAAATATAGCTAGAGGGAAATACATGGTGATGGATACGATATGATAGATTTTGAAGCCAGGGTTTGTACTCTGTTTGATACGTTTATTTTTATTCATAAGACAACACTAGAAGGTGCCTAACTGTGTCTTTACAAGGTATTAAAATTCACACTAACACATACTATCAACAGATATAATCCAAGAGACTCCCTCAATCTGTCTGTCGGAGAAAGAATGCTGTCTGGCTCGAAAGCTCATCTCTCTCACCGACAGAAGTCGGTCCAATAAAAAATATTCCCGCCCCCACCTGATCTGACTATAAACCAGCCAGAATTGCAAGGTTCTCAGCCATTCTTCCACCTTATTCGTAAACGTCAGTGTAAACAGAATCCTCCATGCCCTTGAATCATTTATCTTGGTATAATACCACCAGCAACGCAACTCCCCCTTCCCCAGGGCAGACATTTTTACCTGTCAATGCAAAGATCCAGTGGAGATGTGACATGGGGCTGCCTTGGAAGCACTTTTACAAAATCAGAGGAGGAGGTAGTTACATTGAAATGGGGGTGATGGTTGTATCGATCACACCTTGAGATCTAGCCACCCATTTACCCCTACCAAAATGAGCTATTTAATTAAATGATCGAGCTCTTCAGCTGGTTTAAATGGAACTACACCAGTTTACACCATCTGGCCCAAACTGTTTAAAAACATGCGCACACATACACGGACACTCATTTGGGGATAACAAATGGCAGTGGGTGCTTAGAATCCAATTATGTGTTCATTATACCACGTTCCATAGGAAATTGATTACAAATTCTGCTGCAGCCAAGCAAAAGACTGTTAATTAGCTAATTATTGCCCAGCATACATTGAGAAACCTCACTCCATACCCTGAAATTTCGCTCCATATTTCATGCATTTTCTGCATTGAGAATCAGAGGCATAATAGCAGACGCATTGATCTCAGGCTCTGCCTTTCATCGAGATTGAATAGATGCCCATTTGCCAGGCTAATCTTCTGAAGACGGAGGAGTCTGTTGCCTCACCTTTAGCTCCTAAGCCTCCTTCACTCCTTGCCAGACTCTTTACTCTTAGTTTGCCACTGACAGAGAAGGGAATTAAATTTACATTCATTCTTTTCCTCCTGCCTGGTGCTCTGACCCCCTCCCCCCCTTGTGTTGACTTCACACCTGCCAGCAGAACTCCCTGTATATTTTGCTATAATTTCTCTCAGGCCCTGTTCCTCTGGGATGCTGGATGTCTCCTGTAAGAAGAATGAGCATCCTCTGCTCTTCATGAAGTCAATGGGCCAGGCCCATAGCTGGGGTAAGTCACCTGGTTCCATTGTACAGAACTACCCTGTTGAGTTCAATGGAGCTACGGCAGTTTACACCAGCAGGGTAACTAAACCAGTGTCTTTGATGGAGCTGTACTGATTTATATTAGATGAGATCTGATCTACGTGTATTTTTGACTCTAAAAAGTACATTGAAACATTAAACGATCTTAAAATGAAGGTCCCATGTTAAACCAGTTCCTATTCACATAGCGATCTGGCCAAGAACAGCAGGCGTTGTCCTTACCCCTGCTTTCAAATCATAGCCAGGACCCAGGGCTCAGAGCCAGTGGCATCTCAGTTTTGGGGATACATTGTTTATTTAAATGACCCTTATTCCAGCCACCAAAGAGCTGTCTGACCTTTCACAATACCTCAATGGAGTCCATAGATTGTATGGGCATATTCACCCTTCTTCCAGGCCTCAAATCTCCATCTACGTGAGCTATTCATCAGGAAAGTTTGGGGATTGTTTGGGGTGTTCTCACATCAAACTTTGCCTGCTTTCAAGGGTGTGACTCTCCATGAAATTGCAGAGATTCTGCCATATTTTCATGCAAAATGTTTGTTGCTCGCTGACTGCCATTGAAAATCACTTTTTGCAAATAAAATCAATTTGGGGGCAGAAGGATAAAGACGTGGTTCCTCAAAGTCACAGAGTTTATGGTGAAATTCTCCCTTAAGCAGCAGGCCAGACGCTAAGTTCAGGTGCTAATGTAACCCATGTGCCTAATAGGGAGACATCTCTTTAAGAGACCCACTGGGGGGAGATAGGAGTGAGCAGTGTCTGAGTCATTGTTGCTAGGCAGATTTAGCACTCCACATCCAGAAGCTTCTGGAATTGGGTGTGGTAGTTTTGGGTCCACTAGGTTCCCTGTTGCTGGGGTCAGATGCCCTGAGGGCGAGCGATCAGGGCAGGTGCGTTGCAGGGGGCCATGTGCCCTGGGTGAGTTGGGAGAAGCTGAGCCCAGAAGCAGGAAGCAGGTTGTTGTTCCTAAGTCTGAAGCATTTTGCGCAGGTTAGTGCTGTTGTTAACCCTTGAATGGGGAAGCCTGGGCAATGCTAATTATCGCCAGGGGAAACTGGGAGGGCAAAAACCACTTCTTTTATTTTAATTGTACACTTTGACCGTTGTTTTGATTTTAGCCAAACTGTTCTAGTTACATTGTCTCAACTAGTGCGATCCACCCACTTTTCTTTAACTGTAGCAATGGGGAAAGAGTCATTTCTGGTTTGATAGTCTCAGATTTGTATTTTCTTGTAAGGGGGTTTTCTTTAAATCTAGACACGTAACTGAGCATGGGTTAATCAGCGCGCTGGCTGGCAGTGATGTCAGCAGGGGGGAGAGTCTGCCTGGATTCCAGCCGAAGAGCCCTGCAAGCAAGGGGAGGGAAGATGTTGTTTAGACTCAGCAGACTGTCTAGATTTGGTGATCAAAGACTCGAACGGAGACTTAGGTGAACTAACCCTGTGCTTCTGGGAACCTTCTGTTTCTTCTCACAATGTGTTTGTGGGGACTGAACTGTTCAGATTTTAATTTGTTTCCTTTATTTATGTTTATGTATAACTGTGAAGATAATGTCTGTGGATTATAAAAATAGCCATGTCATGCTGTAAAAGTTAGATTATTATTTGTTTCTTTATCATATGATTTTATGAAGTTATTTAATTAAATTCATTTCTTTAGTTCCTTTTGGGACTTGAATGTGGGAAGGTTGACCCTGTGCAATCCTTGCTGAAAATCCTGAGAGACTGAACTCTGGGTCTCCAGCTACTTTTCTGCGGGAGTTGGGGGTTTTTTAGGCACTGGAGAAGGCCAATTAAGTGAACTCTAACCCACCCAAAGGTTACACTATCTAGGTCCTGCTTACACACTGTTTTGAAAATACACTTCAGTAGTATTAATATTTTAGTAGGATCTAGAGGCCCCACTGTGCTAGATGCTGTACAAACATAGTGAGAGACAGCCCCTGCTCTGAAGTGTTTATGGTCTAATAGACAAGACAGCAAAGGGTACAAGGGTACCACATCAGGTCAGTGGCAGAGCTGGGAAAAGACGTGGAGTTTCCTGTAGTCCAGTTCCCTTTTCACTAGACCATGATGCTTTGCATCAGCCTTCTCCAGAGAAGTGAATGTCACCTTCTGGTGACAAGTATCAGAGGGGTAGCTGTGTTAGTCTGGATCTGTAAAAGTGGCAAAGAGTCCTGTAGCACCTTATAGACTAACAGACGTATTGGAGCATAAGCTTTCGTGGGTGAATACATGGGTATTTACCCACGAAGAAGAAGTGGGTATTCACCCACAAAAGCTTATGCTCCAATACATCTGTTAGTCTATAAGGTGCCACAGGACTCTTTGCCACCTCTGGTGAGTTAAGCACGTGGGTTGGGGCTTTTAGAATTTGAGACCTATGCCCATCTCTGACACCTTGTGTGGATCAGTCATACTGGATGTGCTTACCCAGCATGCTGCGAGCATTATTTAGGATGTAAACATCACACCCATTTGACTGAGGAGGTAGCTGAGGCTCAGACACGCACACAAGGTCACATAGCAAGTGTGTCAATGAGGACAGTAACACATAAGGCCCATTCCTCTTTGTACTTTCACACAAGTGTAGCTCCACTGATTCCAATGATTCACTTCTGTGTCTGAGAAATCCAGGCTTCCTCTGTACCTAACTTGGTGCTTTTACGGCCCTCATCCTGATATGGAAGTAGGTTATATCCTCTTTGCACTAGTGCTGGTTGGAAATTTTTGAAACCCTGCACTAATGCAAAGTGAGTGCAGTGACTAGATGAGGTACAAAGCCCTGGAGAATCAAGCTAGCAACGTCAAGCAAATCTCTCAAGAAAATTGTTTAGGGCTGATTCTGAATGTAATTCCAACCAAGAGCAAGTCTGCCAAATTCACCCCTGTACACTGGTGTCAATGGGATCAGAATTAGGGCCTTGATTTTTCCGACCCTCCATCTGCAAAATGGGTTCAGTTGATTTCCATTTTAAGCAAAGCCAGAAAATATAGAGGATTTAAGATGTCGAAGCCACAAAGACATGGGCCATATCCTCAGTTGGTGTAAATCAGGATCACTTCATTGATGTCAGTGGGGCTACACCAATTTACCCTCTCTGAGAACGTGGCCGACTATCATTATTTGGATCTTCAGCCTATATAGCAAACTCACAGACGAGAGGACATTGTATCAAAAGCAGCTCCCTATATTTAATCCCCCTTTCTGGATGCCTGTTTACTTGAGAGCAGCATCTAGGGGACTCACTGATTAGATTGTTATTCTCCGGCCTAGATATATCCCCGGAAATATTCTCGCACGGCTGTGGCAAAGAACTCTCTTGCCAGTTTATGCACAAGGATGATTTATTCATTAGACAGATATGTAATTTTTTGTTTGTTTCAAAATATTTGTACGGCATTGTCAGGGCCCAGAACAATGGAGGCTGTGATTTATCACTCACCTCCAGCTAACCAAAGAGGTGATTATTAAGATTAGGAGAACAACCCCACACTTCTATCATTTCTCCAAACGGAGCTTAAGCAGACGCATAAAATGAACTTGATGAGCTCTTTAGAGCACAAGCGAGGCAGTGGGGAGAAGAGCACAAGAAAAAAAATGACTCTTGAGTGATATCAGAAAGAAAACAAGCCATTGCTTTGAGAAACATAGCTGGGGGTTTTCCTGCAGGGTACCTGTGGCTGGAAGAGGAGCTTCTATCTCTTCACTCTGTGATGAGCCCCTCTCATGGGTCATCTCTGTGGTTTGAACCTAGGACATATACAGCACATATTTTAACTGACTTTAGCCAATTTTAATCCCGAATAAGAGTGTCCACACACACACTGGCACTGAACTACAATCATTTAGGAAACATTTAAGTGAATCGATGCAAGTTTACATGAAACTGAAGAAGAAGGTTGGTTCAGCACTTAGGGTGCTAGCATGGAGCATGGGAGACTTGGTTTTCATTCCCTTCTCTGCCATAGACCTCCTGTGTGACCTTGGGTAAGTCACTTAGTCTCTCTGTGCCTCAGTTTCCCATCTGTAAAATGGGGATTTTAGCACTTCCCTACCTCACAGGGGTGTTGCGGTGCTCAGATATGATGATGATGTGGGCTAGGTAATTATCTAAAATAGGCAAACTAGTCCTGATTCTACTTTTACTCGAGACAAGAGGCTCTGCCTTAATGCGCAGTGACCCTGCTCCATTGAAGCCATTGAGTTCAATGGGAGGATCTGGCCTTGCGTTCCTTCTCTTGTCCTTGACATAGGCCTTCAATCACACTTTATAATAAGGTTCCAGTTATATATGAATTCTGAAACCTCAAAAGTTATCATGAAACAGAATGATCATTCTTTGGCCAATTCTAGGCATGTTATAAACATGAATAAGCATGTTATAGACATGAATAGTGTGTGTTATAGATGGTATAAGCATATCAGCAGTCTGTGTTGTGGAAGGTAATAAGCAACTCACTGTCAGCGGTCAAGGTCAGAGCAGGAGTCAGGTCTAGTGGTCAGAGCCTGAATGCCAAGGGTCTGAACCAAGGGTCAAGAGAGAGTTGGAGTCAAGAATCAGCACCAAGAGTCTGGACCGAAGTCAAAGTCCAAATGCCAAAGCCAAGGGTTGAAGCAACACAGAGTTGGAGTCGGAGCCAAGGGTGGGAACTGGATTACCAGGAGCAGGGCTGGTTCTGAGACAGGAGTGAGGCTGGAGGAGGATGGAAACTTGGGAAGAAGGCTTGGTGCAGGGCAGGATCTGGGCTGGAGCGGTGGAGAAGCAGAGCAGGAGCAGGGCTTGGAGAGAAGAGCACAGGGAGGTAGAGAGTCTGTGGGCACGTGTGTTGAGCAGCCAGTGAGCTATTGCTGCTGCTCAGTTTAAGAACCTGCCTGCTGGCTTCCTCAGCCCATCAGGCAGGGCAGTCCAACAAGCAGCCTCGCTTGCTCGTTAGGGCATCAGCTGTATTGAGCAGGCACAGCCTTATTCCCAACCCTGTTGGCATCTATAGAAATCTGTTATTGATTAACTCTTTACCAAAACATCTATCGATCACTTATCAACCATTTATAAACTCAGTCCCAAGGTCTGTGGGACAGGGACCAGCTTTTATTTCTGTGTCTGTCCAGCATCTAGCAAAATGGGGCCCTGCTCCATGACTGGGTCTCCTAGGTGATACCATCACCCACCTAACAGCAATAAAAATGTCTAGCATTGAGCACAATGGGGTCCCCGGTCCACGACTGGGGCTGCTGGGCACTGCCAGAATACAAATAATGAACAATAATAAAATATAAATACAGTCTTAATATGAACTGTGACTGTGGTTTCTTAGTAATACTTTGCATGAAGCATGTCAGTAGGAGACAGAATGGAACACTGCAAACTCTCCACCCAATAACACCCAGAAGAGCACGGCCGCTGTACTTTGCCCTTTATATAAACGATACTAGGTCACTTTTCATCTGAGGAGCTAACGTGCTTAATTGTTTATTAAACTTTGCACTGTGAGGTTGGATAATCGTGTGTGGGGTAGACACACAACTAGGCCTCAAGAGATCTGTGTTCAATTCCTGGCTCAGCCCCAGACTTCCCATATGTGACCTTGGACAAGTCACTTTATCACTTTGCACCTCTCGTCCCCAGCTGTAAAATGGAGACATTAATACTTCCGTTCCCCAGTCTACACAGGAGCCCTGGTCATGGACCAGGACCCCATTGGGCCAGGCGCTGTATAAACACAGAACAAAATGACAGTCCCTGGTCCAAAGAACTTACAGTCTAAATGAAGATCAGAAGCTTTTCAGGGCAGGGACTGACAGTACAGCACCTAGCACAATGGGGGGCTTGGTCCCAAATGGGGCTGCTAGATGCTACCATGATACAAATAACAAAAAATCAGGTCATTTTCCCCATTATTTTTTTACAGGTGGTGAATGGAGGCATGGAGCAACTGGAGTGACTTGCCCCATGTCACGTAGGGAGAGTGTCAGAGGCAAGAGTTCTAATGCAGGGAGTCGGCATCTTTCTCCTTGTGGCACAGATCACTGACTTTTCTGACACCTCTGCCAGCCTAGACCCCCCGTGATGCAGAATAGTGAGGACATTGCATAAAGTCAAAAGGGATGAGGTCAGGCCAGGCAGTTTCTGGAGATCACTCGGGTCTCCTAATTAATTGATATCCGCTTCTGCTGCTCCTTAGGTCAGTGCAGTACAGTCAGTCAGTCTAAGCTGAAACAATAATCCCATGCTTCACTGGACAGAAAATGACTGTCACTTTCACCAAATCCTGACGCTGGATAAAATGCATTATGTCAAACAGCTAACAGAGTTCTTGTGACAAAACATGATTTTGTCTAATACCTTGATCATATCTGTCTGCAAAATGAATTCTGTAAAATTCCCTTAAAGCCTTCTGTCAAATTAAAACTTTTTTTTTCTCCCACCCAAAGACAGATCTCTTATTCTGATTTCAAAATTCATCTGATCTGATCCCTTAATCTCTTCTCCTGGCAAAGCACGATGCTGAAATTCCCAAAGCCATTTTTCAGGGAAATATCATCCCGCTCCCCCTTCTCTCCACGTAGTTGTTGTTAAAGATTTTTTTTTAAACCAACAAAATTCAGGCACAAGAATAACCATTTTGCTTCTCAAAATGTATGTGTATATAAATCATGGCAAATTACAAACCCAGTTTATTCCTCCCCTCCCCCCTCCCCCCCCCCCAAGTGCAGGGCAGAAGCACTGAAGAAGAAGGAGAAATCAATGTCAAAGAACTAGAGAGGCAAGAATGAAACAGTAATAATAATACTAGCAATAATAATAAATAGGTGCACGGTATACGTTATGGTACAGCCAAAGGCAAGGTATGGAAACATAACAAAGAGATGACAAATCATTGGAAAGCAGAAATTATCTTTTTTTCTCTGTGACTTCAGTGGTGATGATGGCCTCCCAGAGAGTGAGCACCCAGGCTTCACATACGTATCCGGTTGTCAATACACATGTCATAGCCAATTATATTTCAAATTATCGCTTTCCAAGCCAGCCCAGTATGGTGCTGCTATGCAAATCAAATACGTTGTCAGTGTTCCGGCCTGACCAGAATAAAAACAAAACCTCATATGAGGAAAGCAGTTCATGGAATGATCGGGTGAAGATAACAAACAAACAAAAGTTGTGATGCCATTCCGATTCTGTCTTTAAAAAGTTTGGGCCTTGTTACAAACTGAGGCTTCACTTTCCCCCTCCCCTGCCTCCATCTTTGCTTTTTTGTGCTTTTTCTTTTGCTTGTGAAATTGCCAACTTATTTCCTGCAGCAATTTACATAATCGTATTCTTTTGTTTGGTGGATGTCATTTTGAAAATTACATTAATTGCCAAAGAGTAATAAGACATGCAGCAGCACTAAATATGTATCTCTATATTTGCATGTCAATTTTTGAACTGTATTCATTTCCAGAGGATAAAAACAAAGATTGGGAGTCTTCTTGTGGGGGATTTTTGAGAAGTTAAACATGCACCTGAGGATTGTTCTGTGTCTTTGATCAATCCAAGGTGGAAGAGGGGGAAAAGCTGACTTGGGGAAGTTTGTCAGCAGTTGATAGAACTGAAAAATGAAGACAGCAACCAAAAGGCACATTCCATCATGATTTACTGTTGTGTTTTGTCTCAAAGTACAGCAAGCACTACAGCAGGAGCGGCGGAAACTCCCTGAAAGTGTGTGGGGGGGTCCACAGGCACCATGTCAGCCCTTCTTCCCAAGACCCCGCCCTCATGCTGCCCCTTGTCCCAGAGGCCCCGCCCCCACGTGCCTCTTCCCCCCCAAGACCCTGCCCCCATTTCCTCCTCTCTGCCCCCTGCCCCTGTCACTCAGTAAAAAGTGGGAGGGCCATGGCCCCTTGCACTCCCCCCCGAACATTCCAGCATCCCTACTACAAGTGCCAGCATGGGCCAGTGGCTAGTGGGAGTCAGGAGATTGGTATTCTATTCAGGAATAGACTGCAACCAACCTGCTCTATGTCCTTGAGCAGGTCACTTCCCCTCTCTGTGCCCCTCCCACCCGTTATTTGTCTTGTGCATTTAGACTGTAAACTCTTCTGGGTAGGGACTATCTCCTCTTATGGGCCTGTACAGCACCTGGCTCAAGAGCATTCCATTGGTGAGAGCCGTATGCACTACCGTAATATTAATAATACTAATTAGGGGGATGCGTGATCATGAAGCTCTCCTGGCACAGTCCGAAGCATCCATAGCCAGATTCTAATCTCAATTAAATCGCTGTCAGTCTGGGGGAAGTCTAATGAAATCAATATTCTTTACTCTGGATTCACAACTGGTGTAACTGACACCACAATCCAGCCCTAAATCAATAGATATGTTAAGATGAGGACAGTAAACTTGTTTTATAGCAAATGTCAATTTCAGCTTCTCGGATGAATCTGAGGCTTAAGAACCATCTGAGCAAGCCAATTTTAAGGGGCCCATTGTCACTTTCTTTTAAGTAGTTCTGTTTGTTCAGGCAGGAAAGGAAAGATGCCATTGCCAGCTCTACCGCTGATTAAAACAGAATGTGCATTTCCCTAGTAACTTGCATCCAAGGATCTCAAAGTGTCTTACAAACACTCACCAAAGGAGGATGTGCCTACACTGCAATCAGACATGGGATTGCAGCCCCTGTAAACACGTCCAAGCCAGCTTTACCTTAGCTAGCTCCAATGACAACACTGGTGACGCAGCAGCAGCGCGGGCTGTACACAATGAAGTGGTGGCCGCACAGAGCACTGGGTATGTACTCCAGTGACTAGCCCCTGCTGCAGCTTCACTGCTATGGTTATTAGACCTTGCTAGATCAAAATTAGCTGGGGTATGTCTACCCATGCAGCAGTCATACCTCTGATAGCTCCTGCTGGGTGGATTAGTATTAGCAACCTCATTTTACCCAGGGACAAACAGAGGCAGAGAGGGGTTAAGTAGCTTTCCCAGGGTCACATGTTGAGTCAAAGACAGGGTTGGGAAAAGAACCCAGCCATCCCAACTTGGTATGTGTGAAATACTAAGACAGGGACATGTCTTCAGGACAGGGACATGTCTTCCTATGTACATCGGTACAGAATCAAACACATACAAAACTACAGCACCTAGCACAAGTGCCCCCGATTCTGATTGGGATCCCCAAGTATAATTATAATTGTTTTTCAGATTAGAAGATTATTAGTCTGATCCTGAGCGGTGCTGACCCCCCTTTCTGCCCCTGAAGTCAGTGCGAGTCGTGGGCACTCAGCCCCTGAAGTCATTGGGCCCTTAGTTATAAACTCAAAGTTGGGTCCATTTCCAAATTTTTCACCAAATTTTTGCTATGAATATATTCACAGGTCAGTTTTTGAACAACAACGGCTTTGCTCTGAAACTAACACTTTTCCCATGATTTCAGTGAAAAATATGCCATTTTGTCCAAAATTGGCATAAACTCTCAGAAGAAAGAGCAAAAAATGGCATTCTTCTGCAAAATGAAGGTTTGGGGCTTGATTCTCCGTTGCCCTGCAAGCTGAGCAAGCTGAGCACCACTGAGTATAAATTGCTAGTGTTTGACATAGTTCAGTTTTATACCTTCTCTGCACAAAAACAAAAAGGCAACACAAAATAGAAGGTACTAGAGAATCAGGCCCCTTCACAGACCAATAGTGACACCCAGTTGCCTGCTCTAATTTTTAAACTAGATCACACTCCCTACTGAACCATGTTCTCTGTAGACGAAACACGTTTTAGGACCCAGCGAAGACCAAGGTCTCATTGCACTAAGAATACACATGTTAAGAGACAGTCTCTGTCCCAAAGAGCTTACAATATAAGCAGACAACATAGACAAGAGAAAGATTATTAACCTCATTCCTACAGAATGGAAACTGAGGCAGAGAAAGATTAAATAGAGCTGATCTGAAAATGGTTGAAAATGTTCATGAAATTTTTCCAGTTTTTTGATCAAAAACAAAAACCTGAATTTTTTTGGTAAAATGTTTTGCTTTTGTAAAAACGGTGTGTGGTATGGGGTGTGTTGGGGTTTTTTTGTTTGTTTGTTTTTTGGTTTGTTGTCAAAAAGACATTTCTGTGAAATTTTTAATTCATTCACAGAGATCACAGGCCATCACACTGGCCAGTATTGTCTCATTGTTTCCTTGTAGCCCCCCATCTGTTGTGTCTTGTCTTATACTTCAGTTCTCAGCTTCTTGTGGCAGGGACCATCTTTTTGTTCTCTGTTTGTACAGTGCCTAGCACAATAAGGGCTTAGCCCATGACTAGGGCTCCTAGGTGCTAAATAATGGCAAATTAAAAGGAAAAAGTCCATTTTTCATTGGAAACAAGATTTGCTGCGATATTTTTGACCAGCGATATGAGATCAAACCTCTCTCCCAAGATCACCCAGGAAGTTTGTAACAGAGCTAAGAATTCCTGACCATCTACAAGTTTTTGGAAGGTGGTGGGTGCATTTCGCAGCCCGAAAGGGAGCACATAAAATTCATACAGCCCGACATGTGTGATGAAGGCTGACCTTGCCTTCGTGGATTCATCTAGTGGTACCTGCCAGTACCCCTTGGTTAAGTCCAAGGTAGAGATGAACTGGGCTAGTCCCAGTTTCTCCAATAGTTCATCTGTGTGTGGCATTGGATAGTTGTCTGGGCGAGTTACAGCATTTAGCTTACGGTAGTCCACGCAAAAACGTATCTCCCCATCTGGTTTGGGAACTAGAACCACTGGAGATGCCCATGCACTGCCAGAGGGGCGGATTACACCCATTTGTAATCCTGGACCGCCCGTTCTATAGCAGTTTTAGCTTGAGGAGACACCCGGTAAGGTTGGACTTTAATTGGGTGAGCATTACCTGTGTCAATGGAGTGGTATGCCCATTCAGTCAGTCCTGGGGTGGCTGAGAACATCGGCGGGTAGCTAGTGCACAGCTCCTGGATCTGCTGTCGCTGCATACGCCCAAGGATCATGGAGAGGTTCACCTCTTCCACACCACCAGCACTTTTCCCTTCGTAGTAGACACCTTCAGGCCACTCAGCGTCGTCTCCTCCCTGGGCTGTAAACTGACAAACCTTTAATTCTCTGGAATAAAAGCACTTTGGAGAATTAATATGGTACACCTTAGGTTTAGGTTTGAGGTGGGAAATGCTATGGGATAATTACCAGCTCGCAGGCGCTCCTGGACCGTGAATGGCCCTTCCCACGAAGCTTCCATTTTATGGGCCTGGAGCACTTTTAAGACCATGACCTGGTCCCCTACCTTGAAGGACCACTCTCTGGTATGTTTATCATACCAGGCTTTTTGCTCTTCCTGAGCCTCTTTTAGGTTTTCTCTAGCAAGGTTCGGGGGGTGTTTTGTAGGTTGGTTACAAAGTCCAGAATGTTAGTTCCTGGAGAAGGTGTAAACCCCTCCCATTGTTGCTTCACCAACTGTAATGGCCCTTTGACCTCGCAGCCATATACAAGTTCAAATGGTGAAAACCCTAAACTGGGATGTGGTACAGCTCTGTAGGCAAAGAGCAACTGCTGGAACACTAGGTCCCAATCATTGGAGTGCTCATTTATGAATGTATGTATCATGGCCCCCAAAGTTCCATTAAACTTTTCCACCAGGCCATTTGTTTGATGTTGGTAAGGGGTGGCAACCAAGTGATTCACCCCATGAGCTTCCCATAGGCTTTCCATGGTTCCTGCCAGGAAATTATTTCCTGCATCTGTAAGGATGTCGGAGGGCCAACCTACCCTGGCAAAAATGTCTGTCAGTGCCTGGCACACATTTTTAGCCCTGGTGTTGCTTAGAGCTACTGCTTCCGGCCATCGGGTGGCAAAATCCATGAAAGTCAGTATGTACTGCTTTCCTCTGGGGGTCTTTTTCGGAAAAGGACCCAGAATATCCACAGCTACTTGCTGAAATGGGACCTCAATGATGGAGAGTGCTGGAGAGGGGCTTTGACCTGGTCTTGGGGTTTTCCCACTCTTTGGCACACCTCACAAGACCGGACATAGGTAGAAACATCCTTGCCCATTCCCTTCCAGTGGAAGGACTTCCCCAAATAGTATTTGATTCTGTTCACCCCAGCATGGCCACTAGGATGATCGTGGGCTAAGCTCAAGAGCTTTACCGGTATTTAGTTGGAACTACCAACTGTCTCTGAGGATGCCAGCCTTCCTGGTGTCCACCAGAAAGAGTTTCCTTGTATAAAAGTCCTCTTTCTACCACAAACAGGGATCAAATAGAAGAGCTGAGAGGCGGTGGGTTGCTCCATGCCACTGTCCAAGCTCCCTGGAGGCTTTCATCTGCTTCCTGTTTGGTCTGGAATTGTTCCCTTGATGCTAGAGACATCAGTTCCTCATTGGATTGTGGACCTGGGCTTGGTCCCTCTGGAAGCGATGCAGGTGATGGGGCTGTTTCCATTGACTGTGAGCCGCTCTCCGCTGGTGCACTGTGTTGGAGTTCAGACTCCAGCTGAGCCTCTTGTGTAGGGTTATCTGCTGCTGCCAGTGCAGGTTCGGTGGGGCCGTCTGGTGTTGGTTGTTCTGCCGGTTCCGGTTCTGGGACTGGCTCTGTCTTGGTCTCTGTGACTGGATCTACTACTGCTGTCGCAGACGTTGGCATGGGGTCTGGTTCCATCACCTCTGACTGGGCCCTGGTAGAAGTCTCAGGAATCACAGAATCATAGAATATCAGGGTTGGAAGGGACCTCAGGAGGTCATCTAGTCCAACCCCCTGCTCAAAGCAGGACCGATCCCCAATTAAATCATCCCAGCCAGGGCTTTGTCAAGCCTGACCTTAAAAACTTCTAAGGAAGGAGATTCCACCACCTCCCTAGGTTACGCATTCCAGTGTTTCACCACCCTCCTAGTGAAAAAGTTTTTCCTAATATCCAACAGAACAGAACAGAGCTAGGTGTGACAGCTTGCTTAGCCTGGCTGTGGGTGACCATTCCCACCCTCTTGGCCAGCTTTACATGGTTGGCCAAGTCTTCTCCCGGCAGCATGGGATGGGATAATCATCATAGACTGCGAAAGTCCACGTTCCTGACCAGCCCTTATATTGGATAGGCAACTTGGCTGTAGGCAAGTCAAAAGAGGTTGACTTGAAGCAGGGGGTTGGACTAAATGACCTCCTGAGGTTCCTTCCAACCCTGATATTCTATGATTCTATGATTCCTAGTTGGATTGGGAAAATATGCAGTTGCCTACCTTGACGATGTGGCCACATTTTCGGATTCCTGGGCAGCACATCTGGAACATCTACGAAAAGTCTTCGAGCGCATAAAAGAGGCAAGACTAACTGTTAAGGCTAAGAAGTGTCAAATAGGCCTAAACAGAATGACTTACCTTGGACACCAGGTGGGTCAAGGAACTATCAGCCCCCTACAGGCCAAAGTGGATGCTATCCAAAAGTGGATGGTCCCAAAGTCAAAGAAACAGATCCAATCCTTCTTAGGGTTGGCCGGATATTACAGGCGATTTGTACCGCACTACAGCCAAATCACCACCCCACTGACCGACCTAACCAAAAAGAAACAGCCAAATGCAGTTCAGTGGACTGAAGAGTGTCAGAAGGCCTTTAACCAGCTTAAAGCGACACTCATGTCTGACCCTGTGCTTAGGACCCTAGACTTTGACAATCCGTTCCTAGTAACCACAGATGCGTCCGAGCGTGGTGTGGGACCAGTTTTAATGCAGGAAGGACCGGATCAAGAATTCCATCCTGTCGTGTTTCTCAGCAAAAAGCTGTCTGAGAGGGAAAGCCTCTGGTCAATCAGTGAAAAGTAGTGTTATGCCATTGTGTCCGCGCTGGAAAAGCTATGCCCACACGTTTGGGGACGGCGTTTCCAACTACAAACCGACCATGCTGCACTGAAGGGGCTTCACACCATCAGGGATAATAACAAAAAACTTCTTCAATGGAGTTTAGCTCTCCAAGGTTTTGATTTTGAAATACAACACATTTCAGGAACTTCTAACAAAGTGGCTGATACACTCTCTCATGAAAGTTTCCCAGAATCAGCTGGTTAAAATCATCCTTGAAATGTGGGAAATATTGTTAGTTTTTATATAGTCAGTAGTATATCTAAAGGTGTATGTGTCTTATTAACTCTGTTTTCTCCTAAAGCTCCAGAAAGAAATCACAGCCAGTGTGGAACTGGCTGACCAGAGGCAAAGTCCTTTTACCTGTAAAGGGTTAAGAAGCTCAGGTAACCTGGCTGGCACCTGACCCAAAATGATCAATGAGGGGACAAGATACTTTCAAATCTGGAGTGGGGGGAAAAGCTTTTGCCTGTCTGTGTGATACCTTTGCCAGGAACAGAACAAGGATGCAAGCCCTCCAACTCCTGTAAAGTTAGTAAGTAATCTAGCTAAAAAATGCTTTAGGTTTTCTTTGTTTTGGCTTGTGAAATTTGCTGTGCTGGAGGAAATGTGTATTCCTGTCTGTGTGTCGTTTTGTAACTTAAGGTTTTGCCTAGAGGGATTCTCTATGTTTTGAATCTGACTGCCTGTAAGATTATCTTCCATTCTGATTTTACAGACTTGTTCTCTTATCTTTTTTTGTTCTTCTAATAAAGTTCTGATTTTTAAAAATCTGATTGGGTTTTTTGGATGTTAAAAATCCAAGGCTGGTCTGTGCTCATCTTGTTTATTCTCAAGCCTCCCCAGGAAAGGGGGTGTAAGGGCTTGGGGGGATATTTTGGGGAAATAGGAACTCCAAGTGGTCCTTCCCTGATTGGTTGTTAAATCACTTGGTGGTGGCAGCGTTTAACTAATGCAAGGGCAAAATCTTTGTGCCTTGGAGAAGTTTTAACCTAAGCTGGTAGAAATAAGCTTAGGGGTCTTTCATGCGGGTCCCCACATCTGTACCCTAGAGTTCAGAGTGGGGAAGGAACCCTGACAATCACATTTAGACAAGGATGTGAAAAATCTCTACTGTCTGTAGTTAATGATTTCTTAAACTCTTCCACCCCCCCACCCCTGCCACATCACTAAAATGATGACTAAACATCATCTGGGTAATTGATGGTGTGGAAAACATGGTTGCAAAGCTGGCATCCCTGTAATGAATTGGGAGCTCACACTCTTCAGGGGAAACAATATATACACTTAGCTACAAAATAAGCATATGATAATTGCAGATAATTACGTTCCCTATTTATAGATACATAAAAATACATTAAAAAATTGTTTTGCTGCAATTATACACCTACTCTCAGATTGGAGTGTAATAACTGTACAGGGGAAACTTTTCCAATGCACGCCCCCCCCCAAAATATGAAACAAAGCCTAAATAAAAAATGGAAACCAAACGGTGGTACAGCTGATGCTGTAATTGCAGGCCTAGTAAAGTGCCCTCCATTTACAAATCCTCGCAGGATTTCTAAACATCACAAGGTTTCCAAGTGTGACATCCCTGAGCGGAAGTTTGGGCTTGGGGTTAAGGTCACTTTGGGTTTGTCTACACAGCCTGTAGGAGCAAACATCCAAGCCTGGGCTCTGGAACCTTGGGGGGGGGAGGGCTTCAGAGCCCGAGCTGCAGCCTGAGTCACAACTTCAAAGCGCTGTCTCCACAGCTGTTGTTAGAGCACTAGCGGGAGCCTTGCCAGGGGCGCCAGAACAGGAGGGGTCGGGGGCCATGGCCCCATCACTTTTTACTGGCCGTAAGGGTGAGTGATGGGGGGAGGGGCCGGAGAGGAGCAAATGGAGGGTGGGGTCTTGGGGAGAAGGGGCAATGTGGGGGCAGGGCCTTGGGGGGAAGGGGTGGCATGGGGAGGTGTCAGGGGGAAGTGGCAGGGGGGTTGGGGTCATGCTTTGGGCCCCCCACTTTTAAGGAGCTTCCTTTGCTCCTGAGTCCTGCTAACCCTGGTCTGCTGACCTGGACTGGGGTGGGGGGTCACTCCTGGGGGCTGTTTAGACATACCCTAAAGGAGTACTGAGCAGGGCAGGGCTTAGTTCTGCCCCCAACTTCCTCTGGAATTTCTATGCAAGGCTGGGTTAGCAAAGGGGGTGAACGGCACCCGACTGCTATTAGATTCCAATGATGTTTTGATGCACCACTTCAAAACCAGAGCCAGCTGTTTAAAAACAAACACCACCATTCACAAATGTAGCAAAACCACAATAGTCCTCAAAGCCCCCCGAAGTTAGTGGAAAGGCTCCAGCTGACTTCAATGGGCTTTGACACAGGCCCCAGATCAGTGATACTCAGACCTCAGTGCTTCAGGAGCCAAATTAGCGATCAACATTACCCAAGAGAGCCACAGTAGTGTGAATTCACTGTTTCATTTACTATAGTGCTAGATATTCATATTTAAACAGTATGATGGGGAAATATTTAGTATATATGTATAATTCTCACAACAAAATGACTGACCAAGTATTATTATTTAATCAACTACAATTGGTTAATAACATAGTAAAAGCATCCTGATTGGTTAATAGCTTAGACTGGTTAATACTTAAATCACAAAGGGTAGGAATAAATGGTCAGTTTTCAGAATGGAGAGAGGTAAATAGTGGTGTCCCCCAGGGATCTGTACTGGGCCCAGTCCTATTTAACATATTCATAAATGATCTGGAAAAGGGGGTAAACAGTGAGGTGGCAAAATTTGCAGATGATACAAAACTACTCAAGATAGTTAAGCCCCAGGAAGACTGCGAAGACCTACAAAAGGATCTCTCAAAACTGGGTGACTGGGCAACAAAATGGCAGATGAAATTCAATGTTGATAAATGCAAAGTAATGCACATTGGAAAACATAACCCCAACTATACGTGTAAAATGATGGGGTCTAAATTTGCTGTTACCACTCAAGAAAGATCTTGGAGTCATTGTGGATAGTTCTGTGAAAACATCCACTCAATGTACAGCGGCAGTCAAAAAAAGTAATAGAATGTTGGGAATCATTCAGAAAGGGACAGATAGTAAGACAAAATATCATATTGCCTCTATATAAATCCATGGTATGCCCACATCTTGAATACTGCTTGCAGATGTGATCATCCCATCTCAAAAAAGATATATATTGGAACTGAAAAAGTTTCAGAAAGAAGGCAACAAAAATTATTAGGGGTATGGAACAGCTGCCGTGTGAGGAGAGATTAATAAAACTGGGACATCTCAGCTTGGAAAAGAGACGACTAAGGGAAGATATGATAGAGGTCTATAAAATCATGACTGGTGTGGAGAAAGTAAATAAATAAGAGTTATTTACTCCTTCTTGTAACACAAGATCTAGGGGTCACCAAATGATATTAATAGGCAGCAGGTTTAAAACAAACAAAAGGAAGTATTTTTACACACAACGCACAGTCAACCTGTGGAACTCCTTGCCCGAGGATGTTGTGAAGGCCAAGACTATAACAGGGCTCAAAAAAGAACTAGATAAGTTCATGGAGAATAGATCCATCAATGGCTATTAGCCAGGATGGGCAGGGATGGTGTCCCTAGCCTCTGTTTTCCAGAAGCTGGGAATAGCCATCAGGGAATGGATCACTTGATAATAACCTGTTCTGTTCATTCCCTCTGGGGAACCTGGCATTGGCCACTGTCAGAAGACAGGATACTGGGTTAGATGGACCTTTGGTCTGACCCAGTGTGGCCATTCTTATGTTCTTTAATATCACCTGCTGCAAAGAGCCGCGGGAAACACATTAAAGAGACACTTGTGGCTCGCGAGCCTCAGTCTGAGTATCACTGATATAGCCAACCTGCACGACCAGTTCTGATGTCACAGCAGAGTATGTGGGGAATTTCTCAAAATTATAAGTATCTTTTAGGAAAGGCTCCAATAAATTAATTCCCCATTTTCTGTGATGTTTGAACTCTTCATCCCTAGCCAGTTCTCTTGACCCTTTGGAGGATTATTGCTCTAGGGATTCTGTTGGAACAGTAATACAGTTTCCCCAGAAAGCAATCCTGTAAATTCCATGCCTCCTTGGGAAAACATGAGTAGAGACCTTTCCCCTTTGAACCTTTACAATATTGCTGGGTACTCTACAGGACTGGCTTGCACTGCCCAATGGAATCAAAAAGGACAAGCTCATGGTGGGCAAACCATGTATCACTGAATATTTATTCTCTCTTATGGGATAAACATCACCATGATAATATTTTGCACTTATATATCCTAGCAAGCTGACTTTTGTGACTATCATCCTGAGGCATCCTCTCTCTCTATTCATTGTATGGGGACTAAATTCAGGCTTTGTGAATCCCAGTCATTTTCTAGGTGCTTAAAGTTAGGTGTGGTGACGCTCAGCGTCACCTCACCTAAATTCCTTTGTGAATCTAGCCCTCAGCCTCTCTGGGCCTCATG
Organism: Eretmochelys imbricata; assembly: GCF_965152235.1. NCBI lineage: Eukaryota > Metazoa > Chordata > Testudines > Cheloniidae > Eretmochelys > Eretmochelys imbricata. Next base: position 14,319,333 of record NC_135590.1, on the reverse strand, counting down.
TCCCCGTCTATAAAATGGGGATGATAGCACTGACCAACTTACAGCGGGGTTGTGGGGATAAATATATTACAGCTTGTGAAGCGTTCAGATACCCTGATAATGGGGACCAAATAAGTACCAGCGCAAAAGGTAATGTTAAAAAATCAAAAGGGCTGCATCCACAGCTTGTGTAAAATGGTGTCAGTGACGCTATGTTGATTTTCACCAGCTGAGGATCAATAAAGCATAAGTTAAAAATGTAAAGAAAGAGCCCAAGATGATATAAGATCATGGGGCAAGGGATAGCTCAGTGGTTTGAGCATTGGCCTGCTAAACCCAGGGTTGTGAGTTCAATCCTTAAGGGGGCCATTTAGGGATCTGGGGTAAAAATTGGAGGATTGGCCCTGCTTTGAGCAGGGGGTTGGACTAGATGACCTCCTGAGGTCCCTTCCAACCCTGATATTCTATGGGTAAATAGGGACAGCCATGACAGATCAGACCAGGTCTCCTCCAGTGCGATATCCTTTCTCTGGCAGTGACCAGTTCTAGATGCTTCAGAGGAAGGTGGAAAAAAACTTGTAGTGGACATTCATGGAACAACCTACCCCTAGGAGAAGGGTTTTTTTTCCCCCTAACTCCTGTCAGTTAGTGCTGGACTTATGGCCTGACATTGAGCTTACACCACCTCAGGAACTCAAGGGTTAAACACAATCGGAGCAGAGAGAGGACTTATTTTTAATGTCTAATAATTTGGTTCCACTTAGGGGGACACCATGTCAATAAAATATGTAAATCCAGAATGTCAGGATTCTGTAGGATTTAAGATTGAAAGAAAGAGCCTGTCATCTTCCCCCTGCCCTTCTTCGCTGCATTCCATTCTATTACAATAATAATTAGGATGACAGGTGAAATGGACTGAATCTATTTGAATTACTATATCGTGTACAGCCCTTGCCACCACTCCATCTGATATTTCATAGACATTGTCAAAAGTATTCTTAGCACTGACAATCTCCACGGGAAAGAGGACAAATCTCAAATAACCCTGTCAATTTTCCTTTCTCTTACACTGAGGGTTTTTTTTTTCCCCTTTTTACTTTTAACTAGTTAAAATGTAGCCTGGTGTATGGCTGGGTGATATATGGTAGAACTTGTGTGAAAGTCCAGCTGTGCTTGGAAACCTGGGATGAAGACATCAATGCTATAAAATACACTGTAACTGTCACCAGGTGTCAGGACCCTTACGGGAGGTACAGAGCTATTCTGGTGACTGCCCTGGATGCCAGAGCTGATGGGTCTCATTAGCTCCAACTCAGGAGCATGAAAGGCTGTGTCTCTCTCTGGGGAAGGGTGAACTAGAAGGAAGGACAGGCTATCCAGCTGGGAAAAGCCCGTGTGTGTTTGTAAGTGCAGTCCCAGATTAGAGCCCTGTTACTTGTGTTAAAATAAAAGGCGGATATAATGTATACCTTCTTCTGGCCCCTTCAGCGTGTAAATCACACCGGTTTAGATTCTGCTAGACTTTTTTGGACTCAGATTCCCTTCGGGCCAAAGAATGCCATCAACTTTTAAGGTGTATTCCGCATTGATTTCGATAGGAATTCTACTCAAAAATCCATGGTGTGATCTGTCCCCTGGATTCACAACTATTAATACACATGTAACTTAAGACCCCCTACACATCACTTCTGAATCTGGCCCGATAAGCCTAAAGGAGACTTTGGAACTGGAACCATAGGTGCCAACTCCATGGGTGCTGTGGGGCTGGAGCACCCACGGAAAAAAAATAGTGGGTGCTCAGCTCCCACCAGCCACAGCTGTTTGGTGGGACCCACTGATCAGCTGTAGGGCAGGGCCCTGCCTGAACAGCTGATGGGCGGGGCTGCCAATCAGCTGTTTGGCAGCTGGGGGAGGAGTTTGGGGGAGGGTGATGAGCAGCAAGTGATGGGCGGGTGGGTGCCTTAGGGAAGGGGTGAAGTGGGGGAGGGCCTTGGGGGAGGGGCGGAGTGGGGGTGGAGCACTCCCAGGGAAATATAAAAGTCAGAGCCTATGACTGGAACAATTCACATGACATAGATGGTCTGGAGGAAGGTGAAACTGATGCCACTCTAAACTCTCCTGTCTCACTTGAGGCTCCCTTCTGAATTTGGCCCATTCCACCCATCAGGGATGGACAAGACAAAGGCATCACTGGCTATACCCCATTTCCCAGGCCACGCCTCCTGAAATAGGGGCCAGGAGATACCAGAGTTGCAGTCTGCTGGGTGAAGATTCTACCACGCTGGAGGAATCCGTAGGCAGCTGGGGGCACCATCCTTGCAGCTATTTGAGCACCAGCATGGAGCACAAGGACTTGGGGGGAGCCCAGGATCTTGTGCACAGATCTAAATGAGAATGGCACAAGGTGCTGGGCAATGAGGGATTCAAATCAGAAAACAAAATGTTGCTGTCTATTGCTACCCCTCCCCCCATGAAACCTTATCGAAAAGATGTAGAACCCGCTCATCAGTACTGACAACAAGCATTTCTGCTCTTATCTTCCCAAGCCAATGTATACATGGGTATCACTTAGTATGATATCTCTTTCATAAATAATCTCATTTTAATGTGCATGCCACAGTTTTAATAAACTGGAGTTCAAGGGATGAGCAATTATACAAATCCTTCATTTCACACATGAAAAGCGTGATTTTTAAAGCTGTCAGCAAAAAGCGGAGTTCTTTTGAGGCACTTCTCCATGCAATTACCTAATGTCTGCTGTGGGCCATATCCTCAGCTGGGGTCGTTCTGCATAGTTCCCTTGGTTTCAATGGCATTATGCAGATTTACACCAGCTGAGGATCTTACTCCAATTTTATTCTAACAAATGAGGCTGGAGTTTATCTGCAGCTGAAATTAATACAACCACCTCTTACATCCTGCTTTTGCCCGATCAGCTGGGACTTTTGACTGCCTAACTATTTTGTTTGCTCTTTCTTTTTAAGCCTTACAGGGTCCGAGGGAAAGAAATCTTGCCTTGAAAGATAATATGGGCCTGATTCTCCATTGCTCCATTTACACCAGTGCACAATCAGTGGAAAATGCTTCCAATGCAAAGTCACTTTGAATTGGTGTATAGGTCTAGGTAAGCTGTCAGGGCATGGGCAGCCTATCTAGCGGGTGGACCATGCCTTGCCTTGTGGTTGTGTGACAGTTCAGGTAATGACAAGGATAGGTCCAGGAGTCAGGCACCAGTCCAAGGGTAGAGCCGGGGTCAGGATCTAGGGGCCATGTAGAAGGTCAGAAGCCAAGCCTAAGCTGAAGGGTGAGCTGGAGTCATAGTCAGGGATATAGCCTAGAGACAGGGATGAAACCAGAAATGGGCATGTACAGGCTGGGGCTGGCACAGGAGGCAGACATGAGACCAGTGTAAGTGCAGCTGCAGGAATGGTACATATTGAGCAGCCACACGGCTGGCTGCCCTGCCCAAGCAGGAAGTGCCACCCTTTGGAGGGGGCTCATCGGGTCCAGCTGAGTTTGCTGAGTTGCCTGGCCTGGGAGCCAGATTTGCCCCAACAGTCTACACAAGATGCCGTGCAGTGGAACACTAGGCTCAGTGTGTCAACAGGAATGTACGTCAATGGATGAGTCATTTCTTGCCCACCCAAAGAACCCACTGACGTCCCAGAATGTCAATCTCATGTTTATTATCAAATTAGCAGTCAAGGGTGAATTTCTCTGCAGTGCATGAGATACAATACACCACCTAAGCCACATGAAGGGCTTAAATAGGTTTAAGTGGTGAGTTGGCTTAATATCCTTAAGATTAGTGCTGTGGAACTCATTTCATTACAATTCACAGAACACTTGGAGATCCTCCAGTGACAGGTGATGGTATAAGTGCAAAAGCATCACACATTTTACTGTCTTGAGTTCCCCTGGGGGACTGACAGCTATGTGCATTTACCCGCTTTGCCATTGTTTGTGAAATTTCCATCCATTTGGGGATGAATTTTTCAAACCAGCCCTGACTGCAGTTGTTTTATTTGCAATGATGATACTCCTTTGTTGTTTCAATTGAACAACATGTGTACATCTCTCAAAGGTTTTACTTCCGCTGAGATAAACACTTGGGAAAACAATACCAGTTCCTGCTCTCGAGTATAGGTGGGGAGGTCTATAATTGCTACTATAAGCAATTCCCTGTGCATCAAAAGAGACTGTTCAGCATAACCCTTAGTTAAAAAGTAAATTGGTTAAATGGTTCCATTCACATTATTTCCCTGTAATAACTGAAGGACATAAATCCACACCATGTCGAGGTCAAGCACAGGAGTTTATTACGTACAGCGCTGACAGAGTGTCACCTTATTAGGCTTATTAGGCTCAGAGACACTGTCAATTAATTGATTACAATGGAATACATGGATTTTCCATGGGCGGGGAAAGTGACGGGGTAGGCAGTCCCACACCCCCGGATAGGTCTAGCTGCAAGACATGATAGCACAGTAGCCAATGGTCAAAAGGTTACATAATGTCTCTCCCCATGGTCTCAATGTTAACAAATTAACATTTAGCATTTAATTAATACATTTATTAAAGTATTAGTATAGAATATATGTTGAATTCAATTTGGGATCCATAGGAATGAAGCAGCTCCTTTGACTGCCCAACAGATACATATCTAGGGGTAAAAGCAAAGAAGCAGTGAAAGTATATGGCAATAAAGATTGTTTTTCAGGTTGCTTATTTGTGCTTTAAGGCAGGCATTGGTTCCTGGGAAAGGGAGGTGGGAGGAGGCCATATCTTATACTGACATGTTCCAACCTTTTCATAAAATCAAGGTTGGATATGTGGGAAGAACAACACAACAGAAACAGGGCTTCTTTGTTCTATTTGCAACTTTGAATAAAGACACAATTATTGCCCCCAACATCTGGCGTTTTGCTGACTAAACATAACCTTGTTTTGTTAGGTATCTTTGGTTATTCTGCTTTCTCTTAGCTAATCACTATTTGCTAGGCTTCTGACCTTTTGACCAAACTCTGGACTTTAGGCCTGTACACAAATCCATATACCAGGTTATTACATCAGCAATGGATTTTAACCCCTCAGTCCCTCCTCTTAACCCTAGGGTTCCCTAACCCGCCAGGTTAAAATATACCAATTTCAATGTACCCAGTCTATTTCGGAGTCACCGGTAAAGCACCAATACCATCAGGAATGTCAATATAGACACTCCCCACATAACTTGACAAAACAGCACCCAGATCCATCCCCAGGGGACCTTATTACCTGAGATGGCATCGCCCATGATCATCGCTTTAACCTCCACTGCCTGGTTCCACGCCTTTGAGTACTTCACATTGGCCTGGTCCACGGTTTCCCCTATCAGGGTGTACATCAGATGGCCTTCCCCAATATGCCTCTGGGCCTCAGCCACCAACTCCTTGATCTTCGCCTGCAGAGGCTGTAGACCCTCCTCTAGATACTTACTGCCATAGTGCCATTCCGGATCCTATGTTAAGTTACCCATCATTGGCGGAGTACGGTGGAGCCACGTCCCGTCAACAGTCAGGGTGCCCTTCGGGGAACCGTCATGCACACGGATGGATGCCTCGAGGGGCCGGGCTTTCCATTTAGCTCTATGGAGTGGTTCTGGGAAGTCACACACCAGTAGGTACCATTCATTTGGACCAGCTCCATGTGCGCCAATTTCTCAGTGATGGCCACTTCGAACCTAGACAGATTCGTTAGAATATTTTATGGGCATGTACACAGAATTTCCTTATCAAAGTGGGTGCAACATTCACTAGGATACAATGCTCTCCCAGCAACCTCGGAGTATGCAACGCTTTCTATCTTAATAACATGACCCCTCCTCCATACTGGCAGCAGGTCATCATCCTGGCTCTCTGTAAATGAGGGATACCCAGAGGTACCAAAAGGTTAAAGAGTATACTGTGACCTGTCCAAACTGGTCTTTGAACTCTCATTGATTCTCTGTTTCCCCATGCCCACAGAGTGGTACTGGGGAGATAGGGTTCCACTACCTCCATAAGGGCTGGGTGGACCCAGCCATCAAGGAGATCGGTTACAATTCCCTGTGTGGTGGTGGCCAAAGTTTGTCCTGCTCTCCAACAACTCTCCTCCAGTGCCTTCATTTTAGTACCATTTATTAGCAGGCTGGTGACTTCTTGACCCAGGTATTTTGTTATATCTAATGAGGTGGATACAGAGATGGACAGATCCTTCAAGCTGTCTAGGATCAATCGGCTGGCCCTATTAGAATCCAATCCTCCCCGGGCATTAGAGATTACAGTATCTGCCGGCCTTGATTCATGTCGGTCCCTCCTCTCAGCTTGGCGTGCTGTAGTATAGGTGTTGCCAACAGAATTACCTGCACGAAACCATCCTGCAAGGGTATCTAGTAATCCCCTCTTCTGTCTGGTTAAGCACTCACCAATTTGGTTTGTTAGGCTAGTGACATTTCTACTCATTCGAGGCCTGACCTTTGCACACTGCCTGTTCACTTCCTCTAATGGAATACGTACCTCGACCCTGTAAGTGTCACCTCATCACAGCTCACCCTATAATGCTTCCCCCTTCCTTTTATTTATTTTTTTAAAAGTTAAAGTTGCTACTGTAGAGACATAATTTTTATAAAAAATGTTCCTGGGAAAGGAGAAAAATACAGGAACTCTCTCACTGCTGCAAAGAAACAATATTTCAAATTATGCAAAATGATTAGAAACCAGTGCTCCATTAAAGGAAATTATGTCTCAATGCTGTGATTTGCAGGGTAGGAGAGACTGATGGGGAATTACACAAAGAGAGAAGCAATACCTGAGTCTCTCACTGGTTTTAATTTGAATGCAGCTTTGTTTCTGAGGGGTTTTTATTCTTACATGGTTCCAGGTAGTCTAAGCAGGAGTTGGGTTGTCTGTGGGGAAGGAACCTGGGATTTCTGAATCAATAAAGCATGATCTGAAAGGCTAAGTCTACTAATCTGGAGGCAGTAGCAGACTCAAACCCCTATACATTTGGTCCAGACACTAGAAAGGGACAGAGCCACACTGTGAGTGGGGTTACTTGTCAATTATTTAGGAATATTTGGTTTTGATAGGCACAGTCTTCCATAATGGGTGATGTAAAGACATCCCAATCATTGGGGAGATCTATTTATCTAATCTATTCGATTCTCATTCACTTCAATGGGCTTTAGATCAGGCTCTTATATGGCCCTTATCACTGTAGTAAGTGGGTGTCCCAGGTACTAGGATACTTGTGGTGTGAGGATTGGGGAACTGTTTCTTTAACTCTGTAGCAAGAAGCCTGAGATGAGGAGGGCTTGTAGGGTTCTGGACAGAAGTTCTACAGTGAAGCAGAGAGAAACAGTAGCATTAGGAATTACTCTGTTGTCCTCAGTCTAATAAAGTTCCTTACTCAGCGTGAAAAGAAAGCAAGTCTTTCTGTGATTCTGTACCATTGTCACTTGACAGGTGCTAGTGGAGGAACACTGGTTTTGTCTCGCTGTTGCAGATGAGGCTCAAAAAGGGAATGGGGTGGGATGTGAGTATATACCAGAAGACAGTTTACATGAGGTGGGAAAATGAAGACTTACCCCAGAGAAGATAGATACAATCTGGCCTTAGCATGGCAGATGTGCCCAAGTCCAGGTTCCAACGCCTATGTCCTCAAAGTGTGGGTTCTTTGGATCTGGTTTGGCCAGTCTTGAATAGCCATGGAGATGACAGTATTGCCAGTTCCAAATACACAAACATCATGAGTCAGGCCCCCAAAATCATGAGAAAGGCTAAAAAAAAAAAATCACGAGTTTAAAAAAAAAAAACAACCTAATAATTCATTTTGCTTTCTTTTTAATTGTCTCCTGGTTTCTGAGCCTTTGGATTACACTCAGGTCACATTTTCAAGCTTTTGTCCAAACTGTGAGAGCTAGTAACAGAAAAAGAAAGACAGAAAGACAGAAAACTGACGTTCCGGGAATTGGGGATTTAAAGTAAAATATCAACTACTGTGAAACTCATAATAAAGTCATGAGATTTGACAACACTGAGATCAGAATAATCAGATCACGCATCATTTTTATGCCTCTAGATCTTCTGAGTGACTGGCTCCAAAGCTTGACATACCTGGGTTTGATTTCTTCCCTGTTAGCCTCAGCATTGTCTCTGAGACCAGTAACAAGCGGCTGCCCTGTATGCAGTTCTATGCTATCAGTTACTCTATATGGCAAAGACACGTTTACCTGTGTCTTCTGGCTCCAGCCTTACCCCCATGCTCAGTTTCAGGGCATCAGCACAACACTGTCTTTTGACTGAGAAGATAAAGATGGAACGAGAAACCCCCTGAGAGAGGTAACAGTTCAGGCTGCTTGATAAATCAAGGAGAGGCTGGACTGCAGGCCTTTCTTGCCCTCCCAGGCACATAGATAATGGCTTTGGTCTCTAACACTGTCAACTCTCTTTCACCTCCTCCCACTATCTCCTTAACTCTTCTGTTTATTGATGGTTGTGCTAAAATAGATATACTCCTGTTTTGGAAGTGTGGGGATGGCTGGACAACAACTAAATCAGTACCAAGTGGCAGGTTTATTTTCGAGCCTTGGACAAAGTTTGTCCATTGTGCTGAGGCCGTTTGAGCCATAAATGAATGCCAAAATTTATAGGTGCATCTTGAGAATTTAACCAGGGAAGATAAAGGGGACCTTTGCCTTATGCAAAGCAATTGTGCCCTCTAGGCAGGGTTGCCAACCTTCTGGGATTGTCCTGGAATCTCCAGGAATTAAAGATTAATCTTCATCACGTGATAACACGTCCAGGAATACTTCCAACCAAAATTGACAACCATACTTCTGGGTAATGGTAAGATAATTAACAACTCCAAGCTGCATGGATCTTATGTTTTAACAATTGCATTTACAGCCCTAATCAGACAAGGGAAAATGTGTCCCAGAGGCTGACAAAGAGGCAGAGAAAATGTCCTCCCTGGGGTATGTTCTGGCAAGGTAGTGATAATCTCCATACTTTCTGATGTGGCAGCACAGTGCCTCGTTTGTTTCTTTGCCATTGCTGCCTGTAGTTGCCATGGGCCAGCCTAACGGAGTGGACTAGACTGTGCAGCCCTTACACCTATGTGCACTTACACCACTAGCTTCACTGCAGTTAACAGTGAGGACGGTCTCATCCAAGGAGTTTCAATGATGTCAGTGGGGCTCGTTGAGTGAGTGAGTGCCAGGATTGCACGGTTCAATGACCATGCTGTCTGCCAGCAAAACAGAGTCAGCAGCAAGACTGGTTCATGCCTGGACAGTACCCAAAATTAGCTGGTCGGTTTCAAGTCACTTCCTGTGGGCAGGTTTTCTTATCACAAAAGCCTTCATCAGAACTGGCACTAACTGGTGGTCCCAGCAGACAAGCCAAGGACTGAACAATCCTTTCACTTTCAGAGAAGGTCCAGGGTGAAGAGCATTGGTCGGACAGCATAGGAGAAGCTTGCCCTGCCATTGCCTAGACTGCTGATGTTCTATAGATAAACAGAAGAGCCACAATGACAAAAAGCCAAGACTCAACATGATTGAAAAATTGAAAAAAAAGTGAGCTGTAGCTCACGAAAGCTCATGCTCAAATAAATTGGTTAGTCTCTAAGGTGCCACAAGTACTCCTTTTCTTTTTGCAAAGACAGACTAACACGGCTGTTACTCTGAAACCTGTCAAAAATGTTCAGTTGTTTTCATTTTGTGGGATTAAACATGGTCCCTGTAACTGGGCGCAGACTCACCAGCGGCACCTCCTGCTGGTCGTCTCAGGGAATTAGCTCACCAGCCTCCAGAGCACCCTCTTCAGGCCAGTATCTCACCTTGCTGCTTGCCTCTGTGTCCCTCCCAGGATCCCACAGTTCTGGGTCTCCCCCTCCCAGGGGAACCCCCACCCACTATCCCTACCTTGATTCAGTCATAGGCTCCTGCCAGTCACCAGCTAACCCCCACGCCCTGGGGCAGACTGCAGCATGAGCCACTCATCACAGGCAAGGTTGGGTTTGGACCTGCTGCCTCAATCTAACCTTGGGCTGTCCCCTGCAACCTCAGTACCTGTTGGGCCTAATGCTAGGCCGCAGCCTGGGGCTTTCCTAGCTAGAGCTCCCCAGGCCCTTCCCCAGCCCTGCTCCAATCTAGGTACTCTGCTTGGGTCCCTACAGCCAGGTCATAGAATCATAGAATATCAGGGTTGGAAGGGACTCCAGAAGGTCATCTAGTCCAACCCCCTGCTCGAAGCAGGACCAATTCCCAGTTAAATCATCCCAGCCAGGGCTTTGTCAAGCCTGACCTTAAAAACCTCTAAGGAAGGAGATTCTACCACCTCCCTAGGTAACGCATTCCAGTGTTTCACCACCCTCTTAGTGAAAAAGTTTTTCCTAATATCCAATCTAAACCTCCCCCACTGCAACTTGAGACCATTACTCCTCGTTCTGTCATCTGCTACCATTGAGAACAGTCTAGAGCCATCCTCTTTGGAACCCCCTTTCAGGTAGTTGAAAGCAGCTATCAAATCCCCCCCTCATTCTTCTCTTCTGCAGGCTAAACAATCCCAGCTCCCTCAGCCTCTCCTCATAAGTCATGTGTTCTAGACCCCTAATCATTTTTGTTGCCCTTCGCTGGACTCTCTCCAATTTATCCACATCCTTCTTGTAGTGTGGGGCCTAAAACTGGACACAGTACTCCAGATGAGGCCTCACCAATGTCGAATAGAGGGGAACGATCACTTCCCTCTATCTGTTCGCTATGCCCCTACTTATACATCCCAAAATGCCATTGGCCTTCTTGGCAACAAGGGCACACTGCTGACTCATATCCAGCTTCTCGTCCACTGTCACCCCTAGGTCCTTTTCCGCAGAACTGCTGCCTAGCCATTCGGTCCCTAGTCTGTAGCGGTGCATTGGATTCTTCCATCCTAAGTGCAGGACCCTGCACTTATCCTTATTGAACCTCATCGGATTTCTTTTGGCCCAATCCTCCAATTTGTCTAGGTCCTTCTGTATCCTATCCCTCCCCTCCAACGTATCTACCACTCCTCCCAGTTTAGGATCATCCGCAAATTTGCTGAGAGTGCAATCCACACCATCCTCCAGATCATTTATGAAGATATTGAACAAAACCGGCCCCAGGACCAACCCTTGGGGCACTCCACTTGATACCGGCTGCCAACTAGACATGGAGCCATTGATCACTACCCGTTGAGCCCGACAATCTAGCCAGCTTTCTACCCACCTTATAGTGCATTCATCCAGCCCATACTTCCTTAACTTGCTGACAAGAATACTGTGGGAGACCGTGTCAAAAGCTTTGCTAAAGCCAAGAAACAATACATCCACTGCTTTCCCTTCATCCACAGAACCAGTAATCTCATCATAAAAGGCGATTAGATTAGTCAGGCATGACCTTCCCTTGGTGAATCCATGCTGGCTGTTCCTGATCACTTTCCTCTCATGCAAGTGCTTCAGGAATATCCAATCTAAACCTCCCCCACTGCAACTTGAAACCAGAAGCTAGAGAGAATCTCTGTTCTGCTCCTGGCTTCCCTGGCTTTTATAAGGCCCACTGGGTCTGTTTGGGGCATGGCCCCCAGCTGCGGCTGCTCTGCCAATCAGCCCAGCTCTTCCCCTGTCCCAGCCCTCTCCCAAGGCTATTTTAAACCTCTGTGGGCCCGAGTGGGTGTCTATCCTGCTTCAGTTCCTTTTTTTGTGTTATTTTGAGGAAGTTTTCCATTGACATTTTTATCCAAAATGAGATTGAAAGGTTTCATTCACTACCCAAACCTGCTTTTGGGCAACTGCAACTTTCCAGTGACATTTTTGCTCAAAATGTCCATGAAAAAATGTCACAAAGCTTTTCACCAAGCAATAAACATTGAAAAAAAACCAACAGTTTTTCACAAAATATTCCTTTTTGAAAAAAGGTCAAAAAATGTTTTTAAAATTTAAACCAGTTCCAGTTCAGACAAAGAGCTTACACAGACCCTGTGGGAACCTAGTAGCTCCTACTCCAGTAGTCTACAACAGTAGCCTTCTAAGATTTGCTAACTACAGGGAGGGGTAGAAAATATGATGGTGAAGTAAGGCCTGATTTTCATTCCATCCTGCCAAGATCACTTGTGCATTGTTGTAGTTGAGGGCAAATGCATGGTGAGAGGCAGTCCCTGAGGCAACAAGTAGATAATGGGTATGAGAAAGGGGTAGAGCACACAAGCAGAAGGTGAGAAACTGAGGCAGAGAGAGGTTAAGAGACTTGCCCCAAATCCCATGATCAATCTGTGGCAGAGTCAGGAATTGAATCCAGGTGTCCTGAGATCCTGTCCAGTAACTGAACCACAATGATAAACCAAACACATTTCTACTTTAGGGCTTAATTCTGATCTCACTGGCACCAATTTAGGATTCCACTAGTGTTGCTCACCGCTTACACCAGAGAAACTAAAAGTAGAATCAGCACCTTAAAGTTTAGCTGTTTCTGCCCCATGTCTATCATTTCTCAGGCATGAGGGTGGAATTCCAAGCTGTTTGGAGTTTGGTGCAGTTTGGATACCTGTCCCACTGGTTAAATGGATCGATGTAAATCAGCAATTCACCTCTGAGCATTGACTTCAATGGAGCTTTGCTGATTTACCCCAGCTGTTTGCAAAATTGGGCTGGGACTCTCACAGCAGCCTCTCTTGTTCCTTTTGGCAATTCCAGGTAGAGTTTAGGCCAAAACCAGGTTGGGGGAAGTTATGTGGATATCATGCAACATCCAAAGTTCCTCTTCCAGATTAACAGAGACACTGAAAAGAGGAGGGGAGAAATGAAATCCTACTGAGGGTTCCGTCACTAGGTTGCTACTGTCACTCCTTCCACTCAACACTGATGGGGGCTGTGATGAATCATTACATTTTTACGCTTCTCCATTGCTACAGAATGGATGGGTCACACCTTGCAACTACATGTTTTAACTGAGCCCTCCAGAAAAAGCCCTCCATTTTATGGCTAGGTAAATGAAGACACAGAGGTGTAGCGCAAGTTGCCCAAGTTTACACAGCAAGTTGGTGGCACAGCCAAAAACAGAACCAAGGAATCCTCAGTTGTAACTTTTACCACTAGACACTACTCCTCTCCTCTGACCTTGCAAAAGAGCAGCTGGCATTGCTGTAAATTACCATTCTCAGAGGCTAATTTATGTTTATTAATGCATGTTATTTAAATAGTGTGTATTAAACACATGTTGGAGGCTTACTATGCAATAAGTAATTATCTACTACAGAACTGTTAGTACAATACAGTGTATTCTTGTCCTCAGTGATCAGCTGGTATTTGTTCAACCTCTAATAGCATTCTTATTAAATCTAAATTAAATGCATCACAAATTTACAAGGGAAAACAGAAAGTGCTGCTATGATTTAAACTGTGTTAAGTTCTATGCCATTTAGACCTTCTTGCCTTGCTAATAAATTCATTTAAGTCAGTGGGCATCTCCCAACTTGTTTCAGAGGGTCTTTGGATCAGGCCTGATGCAGCTGTTGTCCCGTTTTCATCCCGGACATGTTTAAAATACCTTGCAACAGGCCAACATGCCATATTTGAACCCAATGGGTGGAGTGATCAGACTTGTTAGATGCTCCTGTTTCAGAACTTTTGCACTGTAAATGCAGGTGAATTTTTTTTTTAAAATTAAGCAGAGATTGATACCTGAATGCAAGAAAAAACTATATGGTCAGGGCTCGGTTGTGCCTCCTCTGAGACTGAACCGGGGAGATGCCCAGAAGAGATGACCAGTGGGACAAGAAGTACTGTGTCTTGGAAGGTGTGTCATCACTGCAGACGTAACTCAAGTGAGCCACATGTGAGTTACTTCTCTTGTGTAGCCTAGCAAGAGTGTTCAGGTAGTTGAAAGCAGCTATCAAATCCCCCGTCATTCTCAATTCCATGCACTCATCGTTCATTCTTTTACTTAACAACACAATCTATGACTCTTGATTAAATTAACAAGTTTTATCCCACTATCTATTTTTCCCTCTTTGGATACCAAGATTTACACAGGCATGACAAGGGGCCCCCGCGGGGGAAGAGCATCAGGGTGTTGTTTTAAAGAACAACATTGTTTCCTCAAAGTTCTTATCACTTTCCAGCACAGGCTCTTTGTCCTGTACCGGCCTGAAATAATTAGCAATTTGGCCTTGCATTTGTTACAGAGTAAAATTCAACAGCATGGAACTGATGTTCATACCCTTTTACAATACCTATATACTCTTTTGTCTATCTTTATTTCTACTACTACATAATTATAATTCTATCATACTTATATAACTTTAAGGGTGACCCAACACAACTTGAGACATTTACTCCTTTTTCTGTCATCTGCTACCACTGAGAACAATCTAGATCCTGAGAAGCATATTTGTACAGCGAGGTGAAACTGCTTCCAGAAAAAAGTGCAGATTTGGAGACTCTGAAAAATTTCGCAAAGTCATGTCAACTTTGTCAAATTGTTTCTGTCAGAGGAAAATAATCCAAAATTCAGAAAAAAATCAAAATGGTTTGTTTTGACATTTTCAAAATGAAATATTTTTTTCTCAATGTGAAATGACTTTGTTTAGAAATTTTGATTATTTTTATTCCAAAATAATTGTAAAAAGTGAAACATTCCAAAATTGAAACAAAACCTGTAATTTGGGGGCAAACAAAATGTCACATTGGACCCAAAATTATTTTGTTATTGTTTGTTGTCGTTTTTCACTTTTTGATTCATCGGACATGTCAAAAATTTTCACCTTCAGTTTGATCTGAAACAATTTTTCCCCTTGATTGTTGGTGAAAATCAGTTATTCCCCCAGCTCAACACATTACCTATTGGGTTCTGGAAGGCACATGCAGGGAACACCACCCTGTATCCAACCTTTCCTAGGACTCATTTGCCAGCATCCTGGTGGGCAGAGTCATAGTCCTGATTTCAATCTACTCAAACATGGCCCTGCAGCCACTGTCATTCATTGACTCTATGCCGAATTACACCAGTGGAGGATTTTCAGTCGTGTTCTTAATACTTCAAGTGTTTCTAAAGGATTCTTTCACCATGATATCTCTTGCATGGATGCTTTAAGAGTTTTCATTATATGATCTCAAAAACATTAGGGAATATGGTAATACGGTTGAACATGGAACACAGTATCAAGGAAAGGAGCTGTCTGTCACTGAGGATGCAAATAGTAGCATTTTCTATTTCTGTATTACTATCCTCAGCTAAATTTTAATGTTGCTTCTCCAGTAATCCTGTGTAAATGAGCTGAATTGGGTACTGCCAATGTATGTTTATTTTCTGCAAGAGAGGTGCGTACGCAGCATTTTTTAACACTGCATGTATGTCCTGGAAGAATGAAACAGTTGTAGGAATTTTGCTCAAGTCTGAATTCCCTGACATTTTTGTGATTAAAATAACCATAATGTTGCATTAATGTAATGTTTGGTACACAGTAATGCATTTTTCTCAGTCCACTGACTTCAGTGGGAGTCACACATGGAAGCAGAATTTGTCCTGTACTCCAGTGCAAATGGGATGTACAAATTAGGACTGAGCCATCCTCAGAAGTTTTTGAATATGGGTCTGGTTTGGATAAGAAGCCAAAAGCTTGAATGCCGATCTGAACTCTCCAGTCGTCTTGAATCTTCACAATCCAGCTGGAAATTTGAGATTCCAAGGGCTTCCAGTTATAGCTGGAATTTCTTTGGAAGCAACCTGTCTAGAAACATCAAGTCATGAACCCAAAAGCAAGCAGAAAAGTTTATCTGAACATTTCAGAACATTACAAAATATTACAGTTGATATAGGGTTATCCTGAGGGAAGATGGAGAATAGCTTCGTGACTGAGGAAAAGGATTGAGAACTGGGACCCGTTCTGATCTCAGATTACACGTGCTTTAACAGAGTTACTCCTGATTTGCCCTTGTGAGAAATCAGGATCAGGCCCTTGTGTTCAATTCATGGCTCTTCCATGACTTACCATGTTGTCTTGGTCAAGTCATGTGACCTTTCTCTACCTCACTCTACTCCTCTGTTAAATTAAAGATACACACCCAACTCACATGGGTGTTGTGAGTCTAAGTTCACAAATGATTTTGAAGTGCTTAGAGATTCTCATATGGAAAGGGTGGAAAGTTATTATTGTTTGTTGAGAGGGTTCTTTTTACTCTGAACAATTTTACTTAATCCTAGTGCAAATACTATCAATCTATGAACTCTCCAAATCAGTATTCATTTTCTTCTGCTTAATTCACCCTTAATATTGTAACAACTCCTGCAATATATCAAGCAATCTGAGAAGGCTTTATTCTGTCCTTGCTCTGAAAAAGCAACAGCATATTTTAAATTTTTCATGCTCTCTGGAAAATGCAGTTTGAATAGTGAGCTACGATGCTCACTTGACAGATGGGTTCCTGGCTACACTGCAGTATTTGAAATGTATTCAGATAAACCAGATTGCATCTTGTTGACTATCAGGTTTCCACTAAGATGCCTTGGGACTGAGAGATGTGGAACTTGACATTTAATGATTGCTGAGCAAAAACAAACCTGCATCAATCTAATTAGCAACAGGCAGGTAATGCTAATAAAAGAGTCTCGAGCACTTGGAGGCCTTTTGTTGATTGGAAACTGCACATCAATGCAAATCATAAAAGGAAAGACTGTCATGGAACCCTGTTAGAGGTACTGGGGTCAGGTGAAGACCTGAGGCC
The DNA here is from genome assembly GCF_965152235.1 of Eretmochelys imbricata. Classification (NCBI taxonomy): domain Eukaryota; kingdom Metazoa; phylum Chordata; order Testudines; family Cheloniidae; genus Eretmochelys; species Eretmochelys imbricata. Next base: position 14,302,596 of record NC_135590.1, on the reverse strand, counting down.
AAGTCCCAAAGTCTAATCCAATGTAATGTATACCTTCTTCCAATCCCCTCAGCATGTAAATGAACCAGTTTAGACTCTAGCCCAGATCCTCAAAGGCACCTAACTCGTTCATTGGGAGCTGGGCACTTAAATACCTTTGAGGATTTGGGCCTCAGTCTCTTAACCTCAGTTAGGTTCCCATAGGTTTTGTCTGCATGAAAAAATGTTTCTGGTAAAATCTAAAGTGTGAATTTAAACCAATTCAATGATACCAGTATAACCCCCTGGAATAAGAATATATATCATAACTATATTGGTATAACTGGTTAAACTTTCCTGTGTAGACAGGGGCTTACACTCTTGCCAACTTAGCCTCATATTACACACCAAAACCTCTAGCAAAGTCAAAATAGGCCACCATTCTCCTCTAGCCCCTCAATTTGCATCGGGAAGTTACACCAACTGAGACTGAGTTCGACTTCCTTAAAAGTGGAATTGTCAAAAATGCTTAAGGGAGGCAGGGACCCAACTCTCATTGAACACCATTGGACGTTGAGCACCTGACTCCCTTAGGTCCTTTTGAAAATCCCTCCCTTAACTCTCACTCACCTAAGCAGTCATGAAATATAGATCCGCATTGCCAGCTGCCAATGTAACTGATGTCACTTGTGTTTGAACCAGGGATCTTCAATACTAAAAGTCAGAGCCTTTGCTATGGGAACAGCTTCCTTAGCCATCAGATGTAGTAAACACTTATCCTCTGATATGCACCAATCACTAGCAATGGGCAAAGCCTGCCCATTCTCCTAGGGTGGGTTACACCTACATTACACACATTCCCCTCACAGCCATCCTCAACAGACAGCTGCAGCGGCACAGGAGCCAGCAAACAGAGCTGTAAACAGGGGAGTTTGAGTGGGAGTTCTGTTGGAGGAGAAGGTATTTGTGTGTGCTTGGTTTTGTATTGGTAGTATTTGTATGTGTAGAGGTTTGTAGGGGCTTTGTGCTGGGAGAGAAGCTGAGCCCTGATTAGGGGGCGGGGCTTCACTGACTAGGGGTCCTATAAAGGTAGCAGCCAGTCAGGCAGCGGCACAGACAGCTGCAGCAGCACAGGAGCCAGCAAACAGAGCTGTAAACAGGGGAGTTTGAGTGGGAGTTTGAAAGGGGAGTTTGTCTTGCAGTGCTTGTGTTGGGTTTGGTTTTGCTGTGGGTGGTGGTGTTTTGGTGTGGTTTGTGTTTCCCAGATTAACAGTGTAAGCAGTGTCAGGATGAGCTCCACCCTGACATCTGGTGGTGAGGTGTGGCAAGTTGTGGAAAAGAACTTCAGGGGCCGATCTCATTTGCATAGGCACACCCACCACGCCTAGAATGAGACCATAGCTGCTCAAATGGTCACTTTGGCTGCTGTGGGATCCCCAGCGTCTCTGTTATTGGGGCAGGAAGAATAAATTGTTATTACCCTGATTATGGGAACTGTGCTTGGAACTGTACGTGGCCTTTTGTTATGATGGAGGGATTCACCATCAACTAAGTAGCACTCGCTAGGCAAGGGTCATGGGTTCCAAAACTGTGTGAATAGAGAGAGGCTGGGGACAAGTATTAATACTTGGTGGTATGGGCCCCTTGGTGAGGGCCTTACATGCTAATTGCACTTCCTCCTCTCTCCACTGTGGAATATCAGAGCTAATTTTGATTTCATTAGAAGTCTAGTTATAGGCTGCTGAGCTCACTTTGGGCTGACAGTGCACCAGCACTGGGGCTCCCCTACTACAAGCTGAATTCACCTAAGAGCTGAAATCACTGAGTGTTGTGTTAAGTAGTGGGGGAGCCTGAAGATATATTGTGGAGCAGTTTGCGGCACGGCTGGTGAAGCAGCTGGCGGAGCGGAGCGCAGCTGAGCGAAGGAGTTCGTGGGGCGGCTGGCGGAGCGGAGCGGAGCGAAGGAGTTCGTGGGGCGGCTGGCGGAGCGGAGCGCAGCGGAGCGAAGGAGTTTGTGGGGCGGCTGGCGGAGCGGAGCGCTGCTATGGAGCTGTGGGGCGGTCAGCTTCAGATCATGTAAGGTGCCTCTTACCCCCGTCCCATTTCCACCCAGGTTGGGAGGTAAAGCTCCGCAGATAAACTTTCGAACTCTGGGGCTGCCCTGACCAGGGACAGAGACTTTTGGGGCATTGGACTTTTGGGACCTTGGGTGATTTGGGGTTGCTGGACTCAAGAACCAAAGGGAAAAGGGCATGCCCCAATTTGCCTGGGGTGGGTTTTTTTTGCTCATGGGTTGTGTTATGAATCCTGTTGGTGGTGTTTCCCCAACATAATGCCACATTGTTTCCCTCTGTTATTAAAAGGCTTTTGCTACACTCAGGCTATGTGCTTGCGAGAGGGGAAGTATTGCCTCTTGGAGGCGCCCAGCGGGGGTGGTATATATTTGTCCCAGGTCACTGGGTGGGGGCTCGAGCCGGTTTGCATTGTGTTATTGGAATGGATCCCCTAGATATTGAACCCGGCCCTTGTTGCTGCCAACTCTGACGGGCAGAAGGGTTACATTTTTGGGGGCTCGTCCGGGATAGCCTGGGTCAGTACCCCTCGCAAGCACCTGTTGAGTGATCCACTACATTGGGAAACAATTTATATATTTTTTTGTTTTGTTTGTGCTTATATTTTGAGGAAATTACTGTTTGTATAATGGCTAATATGTCAGGTTTGTTGGGCCCTGGCTCAGCAGCTTCTAGCTCAGGGGCTGCAGCCTCGGCTGATGATTGGACAAAAGCTCTGGGGCAAATATTGGAAAAGGTTGTGCTGCCCCATGCTGAGTCAGACTCTTGTCGTAAGTTAAGATTATTTGCTGGGGAGGAGGAGTTTGAACCCTGGTTAGAGCATACCACTGAAATGCTGCAAGAGTGGGCCGTACCAGATGCAGAAAAGCGAAGATGCCTTATAGAGAGCCTTGGTGGCCCAGCATTAGATGTGATTCGCACCCTGAAGCTCATTGACCCTGGGGTCAGTGTGAAGGACTGCCTAGAGGCCCTTGAACACAACTTTGGGAGCGTAGAGGGCCCTGAAGACAGCTACTGTAAGTTCCTTAATTCCCGACAACAAAAGGGCGAGAAGGCTTCAGCCTACATACAGAGACTGGAGAGACTGCTTCAGAGAGCTGTCATGAGGGGAGCAGTGACTGCTGAGCAGATGGATCAGACCAGACTGGCTCAAATTGTAAGAGGAACTCAGTATCAGAACCCGATTCTACTTCATCTCCAGCTAAGAGAACGACGGGAACATCCCCCAAGTTACTCCCAGCTGATAAAAGAGGTCCGAGAGGAGGAAGAAAGGCAGGCTGCCAGTGAGTTTTGGGAAGCCCAAACATCGGAGCCAGGCAGCACAACACCACTGCAAACGGCCAGTGTACTGATGGTGAGCACCAGAGAGGAACTTGCCCAACAAATGCAGGTCCTGACGGAACGGATAGCTGAGCTGCAAAGTACCGTTGACCGAGTTAAGACTTCCAGGAATAAGAAGCCTCAAACTGTGGCGATTGAGAAGCCCGCACTTAGAGCCACCATCCCCCCCAGGCGAAGGGGAAAAGGTCAGTTCTTCTGCTACCGATGTGGTCAGGATGGACACAGTGCTGCCAAGTGCCGTAATGAAGAAAACCCCTCCTTAGTGTATGGAAAGCTGAGGATCAGTTGGGAGAGATCCGGTAGCTGCCAGAGGGTCTGGGGACGGGGACCCCCCAGGTCTGCAGGATTTGAAGATTCCCCCAGAAAAGACTGTCCAGCTGGGATCCCTGCAGGACTGATAGGGCCTCGAGCAGAGGTCACGGTGAGGATTGAAGGGGTGGAGTGTAAAGCAGTGCTTGACACTGGATCTCAAGTGACTATTATATTTCAGTCATTCTACCAACAGATGCTTAGGCACCTGCCTATACAGCCACTGACTGGCCTTGGCCTGTGTGGCCTCAGCATGGATGAATACCCCTATCAAGGGTATGTCATAGTGCACCTGGAATTCCCAGAGGAGGTTGCTGGGGTAAGAGAAGAGGTAGACACAGCTGCCTTAATATGCCCTGACCCTAAAGGGACTTCTGATGTGTCTGTGCTGATAGGGACCAACTCCAGTCTCTTCAAGGTACTCGCGGATTACTGCAGAAGGCGGGCTGGGGACCAATACCTGAATACCCTGATGATCCATACGCTTTGTGCTGAAGCCTATAGGAAAATTGAGAGCGCTAAAAGGGACACATCTGAGCTACCGCTTGGGGCACTGAAGTACGCGGGCACAACCCCCTTAGTAGTGCCTGCAAGGACGGAGCAAGAAGTGCTTGTCATGAGTACCTGTCTGAAAGGCAGTAAAGGGACGTTAGCAATGATAGAGCAGCCGATGGGAGGAGAGCTCCCTGAAGGAGTGCTGGTCCCCAGTGGAGTCATAACCCTACCTGCTGAAGCCCAGGAAAGGGTGACTATACTGATTGCTAATGAAACGAGTCGTGATGTTGTTGTGAAGCAAGGACAAAAGATAGCAGACCTCTTTGAGCCTGAGTCGATTGTAAAACCCCAGTGTGAAACTCAAGTTCCGACAATAGACCCAGCAAAGTTTGACTTTGGAGATTCACCAGTGTCCGAGGACTGGAAAGATCGCCTGAGGAAGAAACTTTGTGAAAGATCCAAGGTGTTCTCACTGCATGAGTGGGATGTGGGATGTGCAAAAGGAGTAGAGCACAATATCAGACTACATGACTCTCGACCTTTCAGGGAGAGATCTAGGAAGATTGCTCTCTCTGAGATGGAAGATGTGCGACATCATCTTCAGGAGCTGGCTGCGAATGGCATCATTACAGAGTCCCGTAGCCCATACGCCTCACCCATTGTGGTAGTCCGCAAAAAGAATGGGAAAATCCGGATGTGTATTGACTACCGCACCCTAAACAGCCGTACTGTGGTCGACCAGTACACTATGCCTCGAGTGCAAGATGCCTTAGACTGTTTGCTGGGAAGCCAGTGGTTCTCTGTGTTGGATCTTCGAAGTGGATACTACCAGATCCCTCTGGGAGAAGAAGATAAGGAGAAGACAGCCTTCATCTGCCCATTAGGGTTTTATCAGTTCGAACGCATGCCCCAAGGGATTTCTGGAGCACCTGCCACCTTTCAACGTCTCATGGAGAAAGTTGTGGGAGACATGAATTTACTGCAAGTGTTAGTTTATTTGGATGACCTGATTGTGTTTGGAAGAACCTTAGAGGAGCATGAAGAAAGACTTCTTAAAGTGCTTGATAGGTTGGAGGATTATGGTCTGAAGCTTTCAATTGACAAATGCCAGTTCTGCAGAACCTCAGTGAAGTATGTGGGTCACATTGTGTCCCAAGAAGGTGTGAGTACTGATCCTGATAAAATAGAAGCACTCACTACATGGCCACGTCCAAGTAACTACAGAGAACTCAAGACCTTTCTTGGATTTAGTGGCTACTACCGCAGATTTGTGAAAAACTATGCTACGATTGTAAAGCCTCTGAATGATCTTACCAGGGGACATCAGTCCAGCAAGAACAAATCTAAGTCCAAGAATAAGGGGAGGTCCCCAAAGCCTCCTGTGCAGAGACACAATGGCCCCTTTGCACCATTTGGGCCACGGTGGGATGAGAGATGTGAAAGGGCTTTTCGAGAAATCATTACTTGCCTAACTCATGCTCCAGTCCTAGTTTTTGCTGACCCAAGCAAACCATTTATCCTGCATACTGATGCCAGTTTGGAGGGTCTGGGAGCAGTCCTGTACCAGGAAGTGGAAGGCAAATGTAAACCTGTAGCCTTTGCCAGCCGAGGATTGTCTGATAGTGAAACTCGCTATCCCACCCACAAGCTGGAATTTTTGGCCTTGAAATGGGCCATCACTGAGAAATTTCGAGACTACTTGTATGGTGCTCAGTTCCAGGTGTGGACAGACAACAATCCACTGACTTATGTGTTAACAAGTGCTAAGCTGGATGCTACAGGGCAGAGATGGGTGGCTGCCTTGGCTAGCTATGAGTTCAGCATTCAGTACCGATCAGGGAGAAGCAATGTAGATGCAGATGCATTGTCCAGGCGTCCGCAGGCTCCAGAAGTTGCTGTGATACCCACAGATGGAGTGAGAGCTATTTGCAGTGTGAGTCGCCGAGAGCCAGAGGCCCGTGAGGGCTTTCAGGGATGTGTTGCAGAAGCTTTGGGCCTGCCCCCTGAATGCATGCCTTCTGCTTCAGTGAACTATATTGCATTAGACCAATCTCCTTTGCCCATGCTCAATGCGGCTGACTGGCAAGAAGCCCAGCGGCAAGATATTGACATTCGTGATACACTACTTGCCAAAAGGGAGGGGCGAAGCCCAGCTGCGGTTGTCCCACCTAACCCGGAGGGTAAACTACTATTGAGAGAATGGACCAAACTAAAACTGATTCAGGGAGTGCTACACCGAATGACCACTGACCCTTTACAAAAACAACGAGCACAACTAGTACTGCCAAAAAAGTACAGAGCCCTGGCCATGAGGGCCCTGCATGATGACTTTGGGCATTTAGGGATGGAGAGGACCCTGGAACTTATTCGTAGTAGGTTCTATTGGCCCCGAATGGCTGAAGATGTTCACAGGAAATGTGAGACTTGCGCTCGATGTGTTCAAAGGAAAACTCTGCCCACGAGGGCTGCATATCTCAAGAACATCACCAGCAACAAACCTTTGGAGTTGGTATGCATTGATTTCTTGTCTGTAGAGGTAGACAAGAGGAATGTTGGAAACATTCTAGTAGTGACTGACCATTTTACACGGTATGCACAAGCATATCCCACACGTGATCAGAGGGCCACCACCGTTGCTCGAGTATTGTGGGACAAATATTTCTCAGTCTATGGATTCCCGGCTCGGATACACTCTGATCAGGGGCGGGATTTTGAGAGTCACCTTCTGAAGGAGGTGCTGAAGATAGCAGGAATTAAAAAGTCTAGGACAACGCCTTATCACCCCCAAGGTGATCCTCAGCCAGAGAGGTTCAATCGAACCCTATTAGATATGTTGGGAACTTTGCGACCAGAGCAGAAGGCAACCTGGAGCCAGCATGTCGCATTTCTGGTGCATGCCTACAATGCCACAAAGAACGATGCTACGGGAGTCACCCCATATCTCTTGATGTTTGGGCGAGAACCAAGATTACCCATAGACTTGTGCTTTGGTGTATCAGAGGATGGAGATAGCTATGAAACTCATCAGCAATATGTATCCCGACTAAGAGAAAAGCTGCGGGATGCTTATCGCTTAGCTACCGCTGCGGCTCGGAAGAACGCAGACCGCAACAAACATCGATATGATGCTAGAGTGCGTTCGCAGGAGCTCCAGCCGGGGGACAGAGTCCTGCTGCGAAATTTGGGTATTGCTGGCAAACACAAGATAGCTGACAGATGGAAGGCAATACCTTACCTGGTGATGGAAAAGCTGGGAGATCTGCCGGTCTACAAGATCAAACCTGAAGACGGTCCAGGGCAAATAAAGACGGTGCATAGAAACCTTTTGCTCCCTGTGGGGGAATTGGTAAGCACCCCTTATGAGATGGGCCACGGCAGGGCCGCCGGGCAGAACAGAGGTGCTAGACCAAAGCCGCCATCCAACACAGACAGTGGGCCCCCTGCAGCTAACTTACCCCTATTCTGCACATCTGAGAGTGAGTCTGAGGAGGAAGACACAACCCTGGTGTATCCTGGGATGGAGACAAGATTTCAGTCTCGGTCAGCTGAACCAAACGAGAGTTTTCCCTCTTCCGCCCTAAACCCAATGGCGGAACTATTTAGGCCCCTTTCTGATACCCCGGTGCTGCTGATGAGACCCCCCTGTGATGACACACACAGGTTACTGGACAATGGGGACAGACAGGTAGAGGATGTCCTGGGCACCTTGGACCCTCCAGCGTTAGAACTAGGAGTGCAGGGGCCTACGCCAGTAGCCGAGGGACCCTCCAGGGAAGCCTCTCCATCCGTCACTCAAGAGGATGTTCCCCCTACCTCGGCAACAGAGATTCTCAATAGACGAGACAGGGTGATAAGACCAGTGAAACGGTTAACTTATGATGCACCTGGGGTGACTAGTGAGGAGCCAATACATTTAGCACACAGGCTTGTGGAAGCTAAAGTGGGCTTCCTGAGGCCCTTTGGAGGAAACCAATGAGTTGGTATAAAGGGGGTGTGATTTGTCGGGACGACAAAGTCTCGGCTGGGGGGAGGATGTAAGCAGTGTCAGGATGAGCTCCACCCTGACATCTGGTGGTGAGGTGTGGCAAGTTGTGGAAAAGAACTTCAGGGGCCGATCTCATTTGCATAGGCACACCCACCACGCCTAGAATGAGACCATAGCTGCTCAAATGGTCACTTTGGCTGCTGTGGGATCCCCAGCGTCTCTGTTATTGGGGCAGGAAGAATAAATTGTTATTACCCTGATTATGGGAACTGTGCTTGGAACTGTACGTGGCCTTTTGTTATGATGGAGGGATTCACCATCAACTAAGTAGCACTCGCTAGGCAAGGGTCATGGGTTCCAAAACTGTGTGAATAGAGAGAGGCTGGGGACAAGTATTAATACTTGGTGGCATGGGCCCCTTGGTGAGGGCCTTACATGCTAATTGCACTTCCTCCTCTCTCCACTGTGGAATATCAGAGCTAATTTTGATTTCATTAGAAGTCTAGTTATAGGCTGCTGAGCTCACTTTGGGCTGACAGTGCACCAGCACTGGGGCTCCCCTACTACAAGCTGAATTCACCTAAGAGCTGAAATCACTGAGTGTTGTGTTAAGTAGTGGGGGAGCCTGAAGATATATTGTGGAGCAGTTTGCGGCACGGCTGGTGAAGCAGCTGGCGGAGCGGAGCGCAGCTGAGCGAAGGAGTTCGTGGGGCGGCTGGCGGAGCGGAGCGGAGCGAAGGAGTTCGTGGGGCGGCTGGCGGAGCGCAGCGGAGCGAAGGAGTTTGTGGGGCGGCTGGCGGAGCGGAGCGCTGCTATGGAGCTGTGGGGCGGTCAGCTTCAGATCATGTAAGGTGCCTCTTACCCCCGTCCCATTTCCACCCAGGTTGGGAGGTAAAGCTCCGCAGATAAACTTTCGAACTCTGGGGCTGCCCTGACCAGGGACAGAGACTTTTGGGGCATTGGACTTTTGGGACCTTGGGTGATTTGGGGTTGCTGGACTCAAGAACCAAAGGGAAAAGGGCATGCCCCAATTTGCCTGGGGTGGGTTTTTTTTGCTCATGGGTTGTGTTATGAATCCTGTTGGTGGTGTTTCCCCAACATAATGCCACATTGTTTCTCTCTGTTATTAAAAGGCTTTTGCTACACTCAGGCTATGTGCTTGCGAGAGGGGAAGTATTGCCTCTTGGAGGCGCCCAGCGGGGGTGGTATATATTTGTCCCAGGTCACTGGGTGGGGGCTCGAGCCGGTTTGCATTGTGTTATTGGAATGGATCCCCTAGATATTGAACCCGGCCCTTGTTGCTGCCAACTCTGACGGGCAGAAGGGTTACAACAGGATTTAGGTGGGAAGGATATGACAGATACAGAGGTGGCAGTGGGAGTGACTCATGTAGCAGAAGACACAATGAAGATGACTGGATGTGGAAGCTGTGGTATGTACATGATCCTGGAGGGGGCACCTGGTAAGAGTTTTGTCTGCATGAAGTGCCGTCTGATAGAGCTGATGGAGGAAAAGATCCGAGGTTTGGAGATGCAGGTGGAAAGTCTGGTAGAGTTTAGGAAGGGGTTTGAGCAGATTATGGAGCAAAGACATGAGGTATCTGAAGGGAAAAGCTCAGACTTGCAGATGGAAGCAGGACTAGGGAATTCTGAGGGGAGACTGGGTGAGGAAAGTGGTCAGTGGAAGCATGTGACTAAAAGAACTAGGCAGAGGAAAAGACGGGCTAGTGAAGGAGAAATAGAGCTTAAGAATAGGTTTGCAGAGTTGGAAAATGAGGAAGGGGCTCAGCAGGTAGTCACTGAAGGTGACAGGGCAAGGAAGAAGAGAAGAGAGGTTAGTCCTATAGGAAAAGGGGAGGAGTTAATGGAGATTACACCAAATATGAGCCCCAGGAGGATACAGGATGGGTTAAAAAGGATTACAAGGGAGAATGGGAATGGAAAGAACTTGCAGCCAGAGGGAACAGGGGATAGACTGGAGAATAGCACAGTCACTAGGAAAAGGCAGGTCTATGTGATTGGGGACTCTTTACTGAGAAGAATAGATAGGCCTGTAACCAGAGCTGATCCAGAAAATAGGAGGGTGTGCTGTCTTCCGGGTGCTAAGATACGGGATGTAGACCTGAGGTTGAAAAGGATTCTAAAGGGAGCGGGAAAGAATCCCCTAATTATCCTTCATGTGGGAACAAATGATACGGCTAGATTCTCGCTGGAAAGTATTAAGGGAGACTATGCTAGGCTGGGGAGGACGCTTAAGGAAATTGAGGCTCAGGTGATCTTTAGTGGGATTCTGCCTGTTCCTAGAGAAGGGCAACAAAGGTGTGACAAGATTATGACTATCAATAGATGGCTTAGGCAGTGGTGCTATAAGGAGGGCTTTGGGATGTATGGCCATTGGGAGGCATTCATGGATAGAGGACAGTTCTCTCGGGGATGGACTTCATCTGAGTAGGGAAGGAAATAGACTTCTAGGATGGAGGCTGGCACAACTGATTAAGAGAGCTTTAAACTAGGAATTTGGGGGAGATGGTTGGGAGATGTCCAGGTAATCTCCACGCCAGAATTAAGCATAGAGTGGAAAGAAAATGAAGTAAGAGTGGATACAGCTGTAGGTAGGAGGAAGGGCAGTGTAGATACAAGTCTAATAGGTTATACTGGTAGTAAAATAACCGTGCCTAATAGGGTACAGAATGTGAGTGAGGCTAAACAGCAAAAATTAAGATGTTTGTACACTAATGCAAGGAGCCTAGGTAACAAAATGGAGGAACTAGAGTTACTGGTGCAGGAAGTGAAACCAGATATTATAGGTATAACAGAGACCTGGTGGAATAGTAGTCATGACTGGGCTACAGGTATTGAAGGGTATGTGCTGTTTAGGAAAGACCGAAATAAAGGTAAAGGTGGTGGAGTAGCACTGTATATCAATGATGAGATAGAATGTAAAGAAATAAGAAGCGATGAAATGGATATGACTGAGTCTGTCTGGGCAAAAATTAAATTGGGGAAGAAAACTATTAGAGCCTCCCCTGGGATAGTGCTTGGGGTGTGCTATAGACCGCCGGGATCTAATTTGGATATGGATAGAGCCCTTTTTAATGTTTTTAATAAAGTAAATACTAATGGAAACTGTGTGATCATGGGAGACTTTAACTTCCCAGATATAGACTGGAGGACGAGTGCTAGTAATAATAATAGGGCTCAGATTTTCCTAGATGCGATAGCTGATGGATTCCTTCAGCAAGTAGTTGCTGAACCGACTAGAGGGGATGCTATTTTAGATTTGGTCTTGGTGAGTAATGAGGACCTCATAGAGGAAATGGTTGTAGGGGATAATCTTGGCTCAAGTGATCATGAGCTAATTCAGTTCAAACTGAATGGAAGGATTAACAAAAATAAATCTGCAACTAAGGTTTTTGATTTCAAAAGGGCTGACTTTCAAAAATTAAGGAAATTAGTTAGGGAAGTGGATTGGACTGAAGAATTTATGGGTTTAAAGGTAGAGGAGGCCTGGGATTATTTTAAATTAAAGCTGCAGAAGCTATCGGAAGCCTGCATCCCAAGAAAGGGGAAAAAATTCATAGGCAGGAGTTGTAGACCAAGCTGGATGAGCAAGCATCTTAGAGAGGTAATTAAGAAAAAGCAGAAAGCATATAGGGAGTGGAAGAAGGGAGGGATCAGTAAGGCAAGCTACCTTATTGAGGTCAGAATATGTAGGGATAAAGTGAGACAGGCTAAAAGTCAAGTAGAGTTGGACCTTGCAAAGGGAATTAAAACCAATAGTAAAAGGTTCTATAGTCATATAAATAGGAAGAAAACAAAGAAAGAAGAAGTGGGACCGCTAAAAACTGAGGATGGAGTGGAGGTCAAGGATAATCTAGGCATGGCCCAATATCTAAACAAATACTTTGCCTCAGTCTTTAATAAGACTAAAGAGGATCTTAGGGATAATGGTAGCATGATAAATGGGAATGAGGATATGGAGGTAGACATCACCATATCTGAGGTAGAAGCGAAACTCAAACAGCTTAATGGGACTAAATCGGGGGGCCCAGATAATCTTCATCCAAGAATATTAAAAGAATTGGCACAAGAAATTGCAAGCCCATTAGCAAGAATTTTTAATGAATCTGTAAACTCAGGGGTTGTACCGTATGATTGGAGGATTGCTAACATAGTTCCTATTTTTAAGAAAGGGAAAAAAGGTGATCCAAGTAATTATAGGCCTGTTAGTTTGACATCTGTAGTATGCAAGGTCTTGGAAAAAATTTTGAAGGAGAAGGTAGTTAAGGACATTGAAGTCAATGGTAAATGGGACAAAATACAACATGGTTTTACAAAAGGTAGATCGTGCCAAACCAACCTGATCTCCTTCTTTGAGAAAGTAACAGATTTTTTAGATAAAGGAAACGCAGTGGATCTAATTTACTTAGATTTTAGTAAGGCGTTTGATACGGTGCCACATGGGGAATTATTAGTTAAATTGGATAAGATGGGCATCAATAGGAATATTGAAAGGTGGATAGGGAATTGGTTAAAGGGGAGACTACAACGGGTCCTACTGAAAGGTGAACTGTCAAGTTGGAGGGAGGTTACCAGTGGAGTTCCTCAGGGATCGGTTTTGGGACCAATCTTATTTAATCTTTTTATTACTGACCTGGGCACAAAAAGTGGGAGTGTGCTAATAAAGTTTGCAGATGATACAAAGCTGGGAGGTATTGCTAATTTAGAGAAGGACAGGGATACCCTACAGGAGGATCTGGATGACCTTGTAAACTGGAGTAATAGGAATAGGATGAAATTTAATAGTGAGAAGTGTAAGGTCATGCATTTAGGGATTAATAACAAGAATTTTAGTTATAAGCTAGGGACGCATCAACTAGAAGTAACGGAGGAGGAAAAGGACCTTGGAGTATTGGTTGATCATAGGATGACTATGAGCTGCCAATGTGATATGGCTGTGAAAAAAGCTAATGTCATCTTGGGATGCATCAGGAGAGGTATTTCCAGTAGGGATAAGGAGGTTTTAGTACTGTTATATAAGGCACTGGTGAGACCTCACCTGGAGTACTGTGTGCAGTTCTGGTCTCCCATGTTTAAGAAAGATGAATTCAAACTGGAACAGGTACAGAGAAGGGCTACTAGGATGATCCGAGGAATGGAAAACTTGTCTTATGAAAGGAGACTCAGGGAGCTTGGCTTGTTTAGCCTAACTAAAAGAAGGCTGAGGGGAGATATGATTGCTCTCTATAAATATATCAGAGGGATAAATACCAGAGAGGGAGAGGAATTATTTAAACGCAGTACCAATGTGGACACAAGAACAAATGGATATAAACTGGCCACTAGGAAATTTAGATTAGAAATTAGACGAAGGTTTCTAACCATCAGAGGAGTGAAGTTTTGGAATAGCCTTCCGAGGGAAGTAGTGGGGGCAAAAGATCTATCTTGCTTTAAGATTAAACTCGATAAGTTTATGGAGGAGATGGTATGATGGGATAACATGGTTTTGGTAATTAAATATTCATGGTAAATAGGCCCAATGGCCTGTGATGGGTTTTAGATGGGGTAAGATCCAAGTTACCTGGGAAAGAATTTTCTGTAGTAGCTGGCTGATGAATCTTCCCATATGCTCAGGGTTTAGCTGATCGCCATATTTGGGGTCGGGAAGGAATTTTCCTCCAGGGCAGATTGGAAGAGGCCCTGGAGGTTTTTCGCCTTCCTCTGTAGCATGGGGCACGGGTCACTTGCTGGAGGATTCTCTGCTCCTTGAGGTTTTTAAACTACAATTTGAGGACTTCAATAGCACAGATATAGGTGTGAGGTTTTTTTTGTAAGAGTGGTGGGTGAAATTCTGTGGCCTGCGTTGTGCAGGAGGTCAGACTAGATGATCATAATGGTCCCTTCTGACCTAAATATCTATGAATCTATGAATCTATGAAACTCAGCAGGTGCCCTTTTATAGGTCCACACCTTTGCAGATGCCTCATGACTAATTTGCCAGCAAGAAAAATTGTTTTCACTGGAGAACTAATGTCTCCAAAGAAATTGTGAAATGAGGTACTTTAGTCGTACTCTATAAAATTTGCAAAAGATTTGCAAAATCAAAATTAATTTCACTGGATCAATGAGAGAGACAAGGTGGGTGAGGTAATCTCTTTTATTGGACCAACTTCTGTTGGTGAAAGAGGCAAGCTTTCAAGCTCCACAGAGCTCTTTTTCAATGGCAAGGGGCATGAAAGATCATGAACATTGACACAGAATTCTTTGGAACACTACATTGGATGAGTAGGGTGACCAGATAGCAAGTGTGAAAAACCGGGAAGGGGTGGGGAGCAATAGGTGCCTACCTAAGACAAAGCCCCGAATATCAGGACTGTCCCTATAAAATCAGGACGTCTGGTCACCCTACATGCAAATCCCATGCTAATAGTGGAAATCATTGCTAAATTTATTTGAATAATGGAGATCAATGAGACATTATTGTGAAACTGTACGAAAATCTGTGTTATCGGAGCAAACAATTCACAAGCCAAAAATTCTGATTGAGGGTGGGTTCGACTTCAATGCTAGTTAATATTCTAATGTTCACTTCAGCCTTCATTCACCTTCCCTGGATACCTGGAATAGGGTAATTGGCCTCCCAGACTGCCTCTTCTGGCCTTAGGAGGCCAGTACCCCATTTCACTGAGGTACAGAGCACTTAAGTGATTCTTAGTGAACAGCAGAACTGGAATCAGAACCCACGGGTCCTGATGGCCAGGCATATGCCCCGCCCACTAGACCATGCTGACTCTACCATTGTGATATCTCTGAGCCTGCTTAAACTTGATGAATCATCACTAAGCCAGAGTGCGATGAGTCATCATAGGCAATTATCTGCAGGTCATGTGACAGGCCTCATGCCATTCAACCAGAGTTCAGCCTGTCCATTGGTGAGGACCTCCCAGGTGATCCTAGGGCAGGTATATAGGGGTTCTCTAAGGGAAGCACTTTCTGCAGGGTGCTCAGTGTCACTACCTGGCTACCTATTGCCAGAACTTTCAACAGACTGCTCCAGCTGCTGCTCTAGCCCATGTCTCTTTCCATGCTAGCCAGCTCCTTCTCCACCCTGCATCTACTTCTGCTTCAGCAATTCTGACAGCTCTTGGCAATAGGAACCCTGACCACCTAGAAGACAATGATATACCAGATGGTGCAGCAAGCTTTGCTTAAACAAGAAGTTCTTTTAAGACATATCAGAGTGAACTGGCGCCAATCAATGTAATTTGACTATAAGGTCATGTCTTACCTTTTACACATACATTATGATTATTACTTATATGACACTAGTGTCCAGTGCCTTGTGTGGCAGTCCATCTATAGGGGCCCAATCCTGTAGGAGAGGTCAGACCACGCTTACTGGATTGGGTCCTACCAGCAAGTCAGGTGCAGGGACTTCTATCTTCCTCCGATTTGTGCATCGCTCTGGGGTTTAGGTGTCCAGGCACCAGGCTGCAGCGTGCATGCCCACAGGCAGAAACATAGGGATTTTTACTGAAAACATTTAGGCCCTGAGCAATTTTAGGTGCTGACGGGGTTCAGGAGCAGCTGAGCGGGACTTTTGTGCATCCCAGTGGGGCCTGATTCAGGGATTTAGGTGCCTAAAGTGGAAGTTAGGTGCCTAAATCCTTTCATAAATCTAGCCCCAGCTGGGGATCTGGCCCCTCTAGGGTGTGGAATGTTCTCAGCAGGGACATGGTGCAATTCCCAGCTCTTGGGGCATTTAAGATGGGACCAGGACATTGCACTAGAAAACACAGGCAACAAACCTGCATTCTATTGGCTGTGGGCACTGGCAGGGGATGGACTGGGTGGCCTAATGGGACATTATCACCAGGGTTGCAACATTTTTATTTGGTGAAAAATGCAGTTGCAGTTGACCTGAAACGATTTGCAAATTTGGCACAAATAATTTTGGCCATTTGCAAAATGGCCAGGGGCCAAGGAAGAGGATGTGGAAGTGCTGCCACCCTGCCTCTCCCCCTCTTCCCCAACCCATTACAATAATTTTTAGCCCAGTGGTTAGGGTACTAACTTGGGTTGTGGGAGATGCAGGTTCTAAATCTCTCCTGGGGAGCAGCCCCCAAACAGATTCTTTCAGTTCACCAAAAATTCTGAAAAAATTTCAGATGCTCTTTGAGGTGAACCATTTTTTATTAATATTTTTCAGAACTGCCATTGCACTGAAAAAATCAATTATTCACCCAACTCTAATTCCCTCTTCCTTTGTCTGGGCCCGGTGTAGGTGGGCCTAGCACTTTTGAATAGAACCTTGAATTCAATGGAGCTCAGACAATTTATGCCAGCTGAGGCCCTCTGAATTCCAAGATGTCTTAGAGTAAGTTAGTCCAGTTATTTTACGAGGCTGGGGGGAGATATGGGAGGGAGTGGGGAGATGAAGAAAGCCAAAGAAAGGAACAAAAATGTGATGCAAGCAAAGAGAATGTGTTTTATTTCTCTCCACCCAGTCAGAAATGATTGCCCTGACTTGGATCAGCCCAAGCATCCCCCATAACTTGGGCTGGGGAGTTTGTTAGATTCATTTTTTTAGCCTGCTTGTTCAAGCTTGTTATTAATCTCTTCGTCAGCTCAACTCGCTGGAAAAAAATATGCCGTCTTAAATAGTTTTCGGGATGAAAATAAATGCCTCATTAAATTAAACATATTAACCTGAGAACAGTATTTATGTCAGATAGACTAATGAATGCCATTATGGGGAACACACAATGGGGCATACAGGAACACAGCTGGCCATTATGCACCCTTCATAAACACTCTCGCATGCTCATACTGTAAGAGATTTAGGAAGGGGAAAGCGAGATTCATAGGAATGCCTTCTTCTTATATTTGTAATTGCTCCTGATTAATCATGGGTTTCTTATTGCACATCTGCTGCTACACAGCCTCTCTCAGAAAGTCTAGATTGAAGGCCAGAAACACTTTATGTGCCATGATTAAATAGCATCCTCAAGGGCATGGGGGGGGGGTGCTGTTTGCCCGATTTTTCTGCTGGGGTGGAGTGGGAAGGTCATTGTCTCATTTGCAGACACAACTGTTCATGGGTGCATCGTCTATACAGTATATGAGTTTTCTTTAATAATATGTGGATTGAATTTTGCAAGTAGATTAAGGGTGGGGATGAGGCAGATCTTTACTTGGGCAACTCTGTAACTCAGGTTGTACAGCAAAGCCCCTCTGCACCATCAGCATTCAGAATTCCCTCTGTTAGACCTTCATGAGCAGGGGCAGTGGTTTTGCTGGAGAGATTTTGGCATAAGAAGCAGCAGTTCTTGGTTCCCTTCCTGGCATTGCTACAGGATCCCGATGTGAGTTTGGGCAAGTCCCAGACTATCCCTTTGCCTCAGTTCCCCTTGGTAAAATGGGGTTAATGGTGCTTCCTTTGTAAACTGTTCAGGACAGGGACTGTCTCTGGTTATGTGTATGTACTGTGCCTATGTCACCCACACACCTCCTGGGTGTGGTGTTCTGTCCCATCTATTGGCACTGAGACCACTTAGCCCTGGTCTAAACTACGAGTTTAGGTCAAATTCAGCAGCGTTAGATTCATAGAATCATAGAATAACAGAGTTGGAAGGGACCTCTGGAGGCCATCCACCTCTGGAGGCCACCCCCTGCCCAGAGCAGGACCAATCCCAACTAAATCATCCCAGCCAGGGCTTTGTCAAGCCTGACCTTAAAAACTTCTAAGGAAGGGGATTCCACCACCTCCCTAGGTAACGCATTCCAGTGCTTCACCACCCTCCTAGTGAAAAAGTTTTTCCTAATATCCAACCTAAACCTCCCGCACTGCAACTTGAGACCATTACTCCTTGTCCTGTCATCTGCTATCACTGAGAATAGTCTAGATCCATCCTCTTTGGATCCACCTTTCAGGTAGTTAAAAGCAGATATCAAATCCCCCCTCATTCTTCTCTTCCGTAGACTAAACAATCCCAGTTCCCTCAGCCTCTCCTCATAAGTCATGTGTTCCAGTCCCCTAATCATTTTTGTTGCTCTCCGCTGAACACTTTCCAATTTTTTCCACATCCTTCTTGTAGTGTGGGCCCAAAACTGGACACAGTACTCCAGATGAGGCCTCACCAATGTCGAATAGAGGGGAACGATCACGTCCCTCGATCTGCTGGCAATGCCCCTACTTATACACCCCAAAATGCCATTGGCCTTCTTGGCAACAAGGGCACACTGTTGACTCATATCCAGCTTCTCGTCCACTGTCACCCCTAGGTCCTTCTCTGCAGAACTGCTGCCTAGCCATTCGGTCCCTAGTCTGTAGCGTTGCATTGGATTCTTCCTTCCTAAGTGTTGGACTCTGCACTTGTCCTTGTTGAACCTCATCAAATTTCTTTTGGCCCAATCCTCCAATTTGTCTAGGTCCCTCTGTATTCTATCCCTACCCTCCAGCGTATCTACCACTCCTCCCAGTTTAGTGTCATCCGCAAACTTGCTGAGGGTGCTATCCACACCATCCTCCAGATCATTAATGAAGATATTGAACAAAACCGGCCCCAGGACCGACCCTTGGGGCACTCCACTTGATACCGGCTGCCAACTAGACATGGAGCCATTGATCACTACCCACTGAGCCCGACAATCTAGCCAACTTTCTACCCACCTTGTAGTGCATCCATCCAGCCATACTTCTTTAACTTGCTGACAAGAATACTGTGGGAGACCGTGTCAAAAGCTTTGCTAAAGTCAAGGAATAACACGTCCACTGCTTTCCCTTCATCCACAGAACCAGTTATCTCATCATAGAAAGCAATTAGATTAGTCAGGCATGACTTTCCCTTGGTGAATCCATGCTGACTGTTCCTGATCACTTTCCTCTCCTCTAAGTGCTTCAGAATTGATTCCTTGAGGACATGCTCCATGATTTTTCTGGGGACTGAGGTGAGGCTGACCGGCCTGTAGTTCCCAGAATCCTTCTTCCCTTTTTTAAAGATGGGCACTACATTAGCCTTTTTCCAGTCTTCCAGGACTTCCCCCGATTGCCATGAGTTTTCAAAGATAATGGCCAATGGCTCTGCAATCACAGCTGCCAACTCCTTTAGCACTCTTGAATGCAACGCATCCAGCCCCATGGACTTCTGCACATCCAGTTTTTCAAAATAGTCCCCAACCACGTCTTCCTTCACAGAGGGCTGGCCACCTCCTCCCCATGCTGTGCTGCCCAGTGCAGTAGTCTGGGAGCTGACCTTGTTCGTGAAGACAGAGGCAAAAAAAGCATTGAGTACGTTAGCTTTTTCCACATCCTCTGTCACTAGGTTGCCTCCCTCATTTAGTGAGGGGCCCACACTTTCCTTGGCTTTCTTCTTATTGCCAAAATACCTGAAGAAACCCTTCTTGTTACTCTTAACATCCCTCGCTAGCTGCAACTCCAGGTGTGATTTAGCCTTCCTGATTCCATTCCTACATGTCCGAGCAATATTTATATACTCATCCCTGGTCATTTGTCCAATCTTCCATTTCTTGTAAGCCTCTTTTTTGTGTTTAAGATCAGCAAGGATTTCACTGTGAAGCCAAGCTGGTTGCCTGCCATATTTACTATTCTTTCTACACATCGGGATGGTTTGTCCCTGTAACCTCAAGAAGGTTACAGCCAGCTCTCCTGGACTCCTTTCCCCCTCATGTTATTCTCCCAGGGGATCTTGCCCATCAGTTCCCTGAGGGAGTCAAAGTCTACTTTTCTGAAGTCCATTATCCGTATTCTGCTGCTTTCCTTTCTTCCTTGTGTCAGGATCCTGAACTTGACCATCTCATGATCACTGCCTCCCTGGTTCCCATCCACTTTTGCTTCCCCTTCTAGTTCTTCCCGGTTTGTGAGCAGCAGGTCAAGAAGAGCTCTACCCCTATTGGTTCCTCCAGCACTTGCACCAGGAAATTGTCCCCTACAGTTTCCAAAAACTTCCTGGATTATCCTTGCACCGCTGTATTGTTCTCCCAGCAGATATCAGGATGATTGAAGTCGCCCATGAGAACCATGATTGATTTAACCCTGCACCCATACACACAACGAAGCCATTTACTTCAACTTAAAGGGCTCTGTCATAAATATAATGGGAAGGGTAAACCCCTTTAAAATCCCTCCTGGCCAGAGGAAAAATCCTCTCACTTGTAAAGGGTTAAGAAGCTAAAGGTAACCTCACTGGCACCTGACCAAAATGACCAATGAGGAAACAAGATACTTTCAAAAGCTGGGAGGAGGGAGAGAAACAAAGGGTCTGTGGCTGTCTGTATGCTGCTTTTGCCAGGGACAGAATAGGAATGGAGTCTTAGTACTTTTAGTAAGTAATCTAGCTAGGTAAATGGCTGAGAAAAGAACTGTGCTGAATAGAATGACTATTCCTGTCTGTGTGTCTTTTTTGTAACTTAAGGTTTTGCCTAGAGAGATTCTCTATGTTTTGAATCTAATCTGTAAGGTATCTACCATCCTGATTTTACAGAGGTGATTCCTTTACTTCTATTAAAAGTCTTCTTGTAATAAAACTGAATGCTTTTTCATTGTTCTAAGATCCAAGGGTTTGGGTCTGTGGTCACCTATGCAAATTGGTGAGGATTTTTATCAAACCTTCCCCAGGAAATGGGGTGCAAGGGTTGGGAGGATTCTGGGGGGAAAGACGTGTCCAAAGTACATTTCCCAGTAAACCCAGTTAAAGTTTGGTGGTGGCAGTGGAAATTCCAAGGGCAAAGGGTAAAATTAATTTGTACCTTGGGGAAGTTTTAACCTAAGCCGGTAAAAGTAAGCTTTGGAGGTTTTCATGCAGGTCCCCACATCTGTACCCTAGACTTCAGAGTGGGGAAGGAACCTTGACAGCTCTTAAAATCGATTTTTGTACTCCTCCCCCGACGAGGGGATTAGCACTGAAATTGACCTTGCCTGGTCAAATTTTGGGTAGTGTCATTGCAATTCTATGGTATTAGCCTCCAGGAGCTATCACAGAGTGCTCCATTGTGACTGCTCTGGACAGTGCTCTCAGCTCATATCCACTGGCCAGGTAGACAGGAAAAGGCCCGCGAACTTTTGAATCTCATTTCCTGTTTGGCCAGTGGGGCACGCTGCAGGTGAGTGCAGATCTCATCAGCAGAGGTGACCATGATGGAATCCCAGAATCACAAAAGAGCTACAGCATGGACCGAAGGGGAGGTACGGGATCTGATCGCTGTACAGGGAGACAAATCCGTGCTATCAGAATTCCGTTCCAAAGACGAAATGCCCAAACATTTGAAAAAATCTCCAAGGGCATGAAGGACAGAGACTATAACAGGGACCCGAAGCAGTACTGCGTGAAACTTAAGGAGCTCAGGCAAGCCTACCAAAAAAACAGAGGCAAACAGCTGCTTGGGGTCAGAGCCCCAGACTTGCCGCTTCTATGATGAGCTGCATGCCATTCTAGGGGGTGCAGCCACCACTACCCCACCCCTGTGCTTTGACTCCGTCAATGGATTATCACACAACAGGGATGCGCATTTTGGGGACGAGGAAGATAGCGCACAGCAAGCAAGCAGAGAAACCGTTTTCCCCGAGAGCCATAAAGCTGTCCATAAAGCTCTCCTGGATGTACTCACAAAGCCTTTGCAAAAGGTTTCTGGGGAGGGCAACCTTATTCTGTCCTCCATGGTAGGACACTTTACCATGCCAGGCCAGTAGCATGTAGTCTGGAGTCATTGCATAACAAAGCATGGCAGCATATGATCCCAGTGTTTGCTAGCATTCAAGCAACATCCATTCTTTATCTCTCTGTGTCATCCTCAGGAGAGTGATATCGTTCATGGTCACCTGGTTGAAATAGGGTAATTTTATTAAGGGGACATTCAGAGGTGGCCGTTCCTGCAGGGCTGTTTGCTTGTGGCTGAACAGAAATCTTTCCCGCTGTTAGCCACACGGTGGGGGAGGGGTGAAGCGATCATCCCACAGAATTGGGTGGGAGGGGGGTTTAGTTGGGTTTGTGCTGCACATTAACCCAAAAACCGCAGCCCCTCCTATTAAATTGCCAACCCATTTTAAATGGCCATCCCAACGGCTGTTTGGTATGGGAAATGAGGGCACTGCTGTTTGAAACCATTCCCACATCTTATGAAGGTTAAAGAAACCAAAAGACTATGGCTTACCATGGCTGCCAGCAAGCTGATTCTCTTGCCCAGCCCTGCATGTGTGATCTTTCACACCAAGCCGGTAGGCCCTCAATATAAGAGGCAAAATGCAACCTTGTACCAAATGCACAGGTGCTATGTAATGTTAACAGCAAGGTTCACTGTGAAAGAGTCTACCCATTGTTCTCTAAAATGTGTCTTTTTAACTGCTGCTCTCCCTTTTTTTCCTCCCGCAGCTGCAAATGTTTCAACGCTCGCACTATCATCTCCTTTCCAGAGGCTAGCAAAGATTAGAAGGCAAAAAAAACGCACTCACAATGAAATGTTCTCTAAGCTCCTGCAGTCCTCCCGCACTGAAAGAGCCCAGCAGAATGTGTGGAGGCAAAAACATTGTCGCGAGTAGTTCTGGGTACATATCATCAGGCCCCCCTTCCCTCCCTCCCTCCGTGAAAGCAACAGCAGACAATCGTTTCACGCCTTTTTTCCTGAGTTACCCGTGCAGACGCCATACCATGGCAAGCATGGAGCCCGCTCAGCTCACTGTCACTTTACATCTCCTGGGTGCTGGCAGAAGTGGTACTGCATTGCTGCACAGCAGCAGCTTATTGCCTTTTGGCAGCAGATGGTGCAATAGGCCTGATAACCATTGTCATCATGTCCGAGGTGCTCTTGGCCACCTCGGGAAGCTTGGTCAGGAGCTCCTGGGCAGATATGAGTGCAGGGACTAAAATAGGAGTGACTTGACCAGGTCATTCTCTTTAGTCCTGCCGGCAGTCCTATTGCACCATCTTCTGGTGAGCAGGCAAGAGATGAGGATGGCTAGCAGTCCTACTGCACTGTCTGCTGCCAGCCAGACATGTAAAAGATAGATGGAGTGGATCAAAACAAGAAATAGACCAGATTTGTTTTGTATTCATTTGCTCCCGCCTCCCTCCCTCCGTCAAATCAATGGCCGACAATCATTTTGGTGAGGTCTGTCAGGGGCACCTTGAAAAGTTTAATGGAGATTCAGTCCTGCCTGGAATACCGGGGGGAGGGACAGCTCAGTGGGTTGAGCATTGGCCTGCTAAACCTAGGGTTTTGAGTTCAATCCTTGAGGGGGTCATTCTGTGTGACAGTTGTTCTTGTTTCTCCTTGATGTAAAGCCAGCCCCTTTGTTGATTTTAATTCCCTGCAAGCCAACCCTGTAAGCCATGTCATCAGTCACCCCTCCCTCCGTCAGAGCAACGGCAGATAATTGTTCCGCGCCTTTTTTCCGTGCAGACACCATACCATGGCAAGCATGGAGCCCGCTCAGATCACTTTGGCAATTAGGAGCACATTAAACACCACGCGCATTGTCCAGCAGTATATGCAGCACCAGAACCTGCCAAAGCGAAACCGGGCGAGTAGGCGACATCAGCGCGGTGATGAGAGTGATGAGGACATGGACACAGACTTCTCTCAAAGCACAGGCCCTGGCAATGCGGGCATCATGATGCTAATGGGGCAGATTCATGCCGTGGAACGCCGATTTTGAGCCCGGGAAACAAGCACAGGCTGGTGGGACCGCATAGTGTTGCAGGTCTGGGACGATTCCCAGTGGCTGCAAAATTTTGCATGCATAAGGGCACTTTCATGGAACTTTGTGACTTGCTTTCCCCTGCCCTGAAGCGCCAGAATACCAAGATGAGAGCAGCCCTCACAGTTGAGAAGCGAGTGGCAATAGCCCTGTGGAAGCTTGCAACGCCAGACAGCTACCCGTCAGTCGGGAATCAATTTGGAGTGGGCAAATCTACTGTTGGGGCTGCTGTGATGCAAATAGCCAACACAATCAAAGATCTAAAGGGCACAAAGCTCTAAAGATTTAGAGCAGGTTGCACAGTGGAGCCAAGAGGCCAGTGAAGAAGCCTGGCAACATGTGACCTCCAGAAGAAGAAGGGGGAATGTCCGGGTTCCAGCAACGCGGACGCAGGTAACTAACCGCTTTCATGTTCTCTCCACAGGTACCATTGCGGAGAGTGGACCAGATGATATGTCTGGGGGGAGAAAGCAGAAGGAGACTCCGCTGGTTGGAAGGCATGAGATGCGCTGTCCTGAGATGGGGGGGTTCCACGACCACCACTCCCAGGAGAAGGAGGCGGGTGGTGGTGGTCGGGGACTCTCTACTAGGGGGGACTGAGTCATCTATCTGCCGCCCTGACCGGGAAAACCGAGAAGTCTGCTGCTTGCCGGGGGCTAAGATTCGCAATGTGACGGAGAGACTGCCGAGACTCATCAAGCCCTCGGATCGCTACCCCTTCCTGCTTCTCCATGGGGGCACCAATGATACTGCCAAGAATGACCTTGAGCCACTGCGGACTACATGGCTCTGGGAAGAAGGATAAAGGAGTTTGAGGCGCAAGTGGTGTTCTCGTCCATCCTCCCCGTGGAAGGAAAAGGCCTGGGTAGGGACCGTCGAATCGTGGAAGTCAACGAATGGCTACGCAGGTGGTGTCGGAGAGAAGGCTTTGGATTCTTTGACCATGGGATGTTCCATGAAGGAGGAGTGCTGGGCAGAGACGGGCTCCACCTAA
The DNA here is from genome assembly GCF_965152235.1 of Eretmochelys imbricata. Taxonomy (NCBI): domain Eukaryota; kingdom Metazoa; phylum Chordata; order Testudines; family Cheloniidae; genus Eretmochelys; species Eretmochelys imbricata. The sequence goes on along the minus strand of NC_135590.1, from coordinate 14,277,731 downwards.
CAAAGAGAGGGAAGAGCATCTTTGCGAGCAGGCTGGCTAACCTAGTGAGGAGGGCTTTAAACTAGGTTCACCGGGGGAAGGAGACCAAAGCCCTGAGGTAAGTGGGGACATGGGATACCGGGAGGAAGCACGAGCAGGAGAACGCGAAAGGGGAGGGCTCCTGCCTCATACTGAGAATGAGGGGCGATCAGCAGGTTATCTCAAGTGCTTATATACGAATGCACAAAGCCTTGGAAACAAGCAGGGAGAACTGGAGGTCCTGGTGATGTCAAGGAATTATGACATGATTGGAATAACAGAGACTTGGTGGGATAACTCACATGACTGGAGTACTGTCATGGATGGTTATAAACTGTTCAGGAAGGACAGGCAGGGCAGAAAAGGTGGGGGAGTAGCACCGTATGTAAGGGAGCAGTATGACTCAAGAATAGTCATGCAAGAAGGACCAGGGATGGCCGGGAAAGTGCTGTGTGGCTTTATCCTTCCCTCCTCCACCTTTGGGGAAAAAAAAAGAGGGAGAAAATCTGAAACATTTTGATCTTTCTACTTGAAACAAAATTGATTTTATTTTTTTAAAAGTAAAAAAACCCCTCAAAAATGAAACTAAATGACCCCAAATGATTTTGTTTTAACTTTTTTGGTTCATCAAAAAATTTAAAAAATTTCCATTTTGGGTTGAGCCAAAATAATATTTTGTTTGTTCAGCCACCGAACCAAAACATCGGATATTTGCACAGTTTTAGCTCTTATCCTCATTTTACACAGGGGAACTGAGGTATAGAGAGACTACATGACTTGGCTAAGGACACACAGAAAGCCTGTTGCAGAGAATAGAATAGAACAAGGCTCTCCCAACTTCTAGGCTAGTGCACTAACCACTGCTCCAGCCTCATTCCCTCTGGAACTACTCAAATACAATTTAATTGTAATATCCAGATTGTACTGGGGTTGCAATTCACTGCACCCTCCCTCACCTCACCTGGTGCCTTTTCCTTTACCAGTCATAGATTTATCAGTTGTATTTAGATGCCGCTCAGAGGGAGGAAGGAATGGACGAAAATGGAATGAAGAGAGTGCCAATGATAATATCATAATGCCATGCTATTGTCCTCTGGGGTATTGAATTAAAAGCTTCCACAAAGTCGCCTAACATAACACATTAACAGGTTCCATGTAGGAAACTGAGAGCTTCTGTTACCGTGGTAATAGGATCTGTAAACACAGCCACAGAAAAAACAGAGACCCTGCTCTTCCTCCCACTGGTGTCAAAGGCAAAATTCCCATTGCCTTCAGTGGGGGAAGGATCAAGCCCACAGCCATCAGAAAAACTGCCACCCATGAAAAATCAACAAAGTCTCTTCAAATTAGCAAGAAGCCTCAAGCCGCTCTGGGCCTGCTTCAGTTTGTTCAGCCTCAATCCTTTTTATTGAGCCTCACTTGCAAAGGAAGGAGTCATTAAGATGCTTAGCCTTTCCTAGTCCTGCACAGAGGTGAACGGGGAGAGCCACTTGTCAGAATAGGCTTCAAGTGCCTCGCTGGTGTTTCATGAGAATCTTGGTAATTAGGTAGTGACAGTGCTGCCCATGCAAAGCTCAGCTTCATGACTGCGCTCTGTCCTTGTCTCTTTCATCAGCTTCCCCTTCCTTTAGCTGTCACATCATTTCATGCAGAAGTAGTTAGTACATAAGAATGGCCATACTGAGACAGACCAATGGTCCAGCTAGCCCATATTCTGCCTTCCAACAGTGACCGGCGTCAGATGCTTCCAGGGGAATGAACAGAACAGGGCAATTTTTGCGTGATCCATCCCATCATCCAGTCCCAGCTTCTGGCAGTTGTACAAACCAGTATCAGGCAAAATACTGACTCTATTGAAGTTAAGCTGCCAATGACTTCGCTGGGGCCAGGATTTCACCCCGTTTCTCCAGGGAACTACAACTTTAGACATGTTCCTGAGTATAGACATGCCAGCCCTGATCCTGGGCTCCAGCTGAGCCAGAGCAGAGGGGTAAGAAACCTGTTTTCTCCCACCTTTGTGCTCTCTCAGTCCCTGGGGTGTCAGGAGCTTGTTCAGCCCCCAGCATAAGTTAGAGCAGCCTCAATGTTGTCCTAATTTCTGCCAGCTGGCAACAGCTGGGGCCATTACACCAATGGGGGCTTGTTAGAGCATAGCACTGCTTCTCCTATGCCACCTCCCCCCAGCATCTCCTGACGTGCCTCTACAGCTGAGGGGGCACATCTGGAATTCAACAGAGCTCCAGCCATACTACTTCCCCAAGCCATGCCGAGACATGCCCCCATGCAAAGGCTCTACCCCACTAAGGGATTTGTCCCTGCTGCAGAAAACCTTAGCTGGCCAATGACACTGGCTTAACACCCCTTTGCTCTGCCAGATCAGCCAAAAGGGGCTGGATAGAGACCCAGGACCTAGCAAATCAGTGATAGAGATACACTCCATTGACTTCCATCCTTATGTTCGCTGAGGATGTCACCAAATACAGCTCTTGGTGTGGAGACTCGTTTTCTCATTGACATCACACAAAACCTAACTCAGAATGGTCCCTGGATCAGATCCTGCACCCACCCCCCCTCTTGCCATGCCCCCGGGGATAAACTATTATGACACCTTGTAACGGGGTTCACTCACCACTATGGCGCCTCCTGCTGGCTGTCTTGGGAATTAGCTCTGCATGTTAGTGTGTCGTCTACGGGTGGTGCCTCGCCGCCATCACTCCTGCTCTAAGACCTACGTCTCTTCAAGGACCGTGGCATCATCTTCAGTGACACAGCGATCCGGCCGTGCCACGCACCGTGCTCCCCGCTTTCAGGGGACCTGCAATCCTCTGTTCAGCCACTTCCTTTAGTGGCTACTGCAGTGAATTATCTGGCCACTTCCCTGTGGCCCCAGCATCCTTTTTACCCTTGCCTCAGGGCCTCAGCCTGCAAACCCCAGCAGCCAGCCAGGAGCTGTCTCTCACTCCCCCGGTCCCTGCTAGCAGCACTGCTCTGTGCAGAGTGCTGGCGGTTCTCTCAACCCTCCAGAGACGCAGTCCTTCCTCCCTGTACTCCCAGCAAAGAACTGTTCTCCTCTGCCCTGCAGATCCCTTTTTATATGGGCCTTCTTGGACCTGATTGGCTGCTCCCCTCAGCCATTCGCTGATTGGCTGCCTTCTGCACAGCCTCCCTTAGGGCTCTATTAATGACTTAGAGCCCATTGTGAGGCAGGCTCCCCATCACACACCTGTGTAAAAACGGACAGACATTACTTATTTTTCAGTACGCTAGAAGCCTTCTAGAGTCCAAATGTTGGGTGCAACACTGATTAAGCCTGGATAATAGTGCTACAAAATACAGGAGGAAATTTTCAATGTGACTGAAAACCATGGAGGACAGAACATTTAGCTAAATGGGAATTTTAGATACATGAGGTTTAACACCACTTCACTCATATATCAGTGGATTTCCAAGCACTTGAGGTATTATTACTCTCATTTTATAGATTGGGAAACTGAGGCACAGAGGGTGTAAGTGCCAGGAACAGAGCCCAGATCTTTGCAGTCGCATTACCCTATCCACCCAGCTATACTTCTTCACTACAACAATAATGATTAATAGTGGATGTAAAAAGCACTATAGATTACTGATTTGTGTTGCTTTAAATATATTCCCCCATCAAAGGAACACGGCTCCTTCAGAACTCTTCCATTTCAGTTACAGTACGGCACCCGTTTAGTTGTTATATAAAATGAAGCTGTCTTGGGGAAACTGATTGGTTTGGGGGACTGGGAATATGAGATATGGAGCCCATTGCATCTGTATTGCTGGCTGGATCCAACCCAGGATGATAGGAGCAGAGCAAGTTAAGTACTAGGCCAGATCTTTGGGTCTGTCTTTTGTGTACCCAGTGCAGCTCAGGCTGGTTAGAGCATGTGGGAGAAAGGTGGATTTAAGCCAGAGTTGCACCCATCACTGCTAGGGTCAGCCCACATTAGTCAGTTTAGAGTAATCTAAAAGTTATACCAGGGGCCCATGGTTCCAAGGGATCATAATGGCAGCCGAAGAGTTGGAGGGCTGTAGGGTCACGCCCCCTTGAACCTAGCCACTCCCCCTGCATTGGAAGCCAGGACTAGGAATCAGGGTGAAATTGCAGCCATTCCAGCAGCTCTGCATTAGCTGACAATCCTCCTGCAGTAGAGGTACCCACCACTAGCTGGATGAATAGGGCTGAGACACCTCCATGCCAGGGAACCAATGCAAAGCTGTCCTAATCCTGGTTGGGATCTCACCCACAGTTCTCCATCCTTCATTGGAACTCTGAGGGGCTTCTCACTCCTCCCATGTTTACAGTCCTTTAATATTTATGAACACACATGTGAATGGATGCTTTTTGGCATGAATTCTTGGGTTCTCTGTGTACCAGAGTGGTCCTCTGGCAGAAAACTGCTCTAATTGCTCCAGCTGCCAATAGCCCCAAGGGGTCAATCCAGCAACTGGAGATTGCTTGGGGCATAGGGTGGGGGATGGAGGGAAGACTTGATCATGTCACCTTATCTCCCAGCCACACCCTCTTACCCTGGCAGCCAGGAGGGCAATGGCATTAAAGCAACTATGCTCTGTGGTATGCACTGTGTCCCTACATTGAGGGATCATCCATCTTCAGCTGATGGAGCTGCATAAAGTTGCCAGAATGATGCTGCGGATCGGGACCTTAGTACAGACTGAGTTATGTGACTCCCAGCGGTTAGGCAAAGTATTTCCTTCATTCCACCTTGGTTTAACTCACCGCATGTGATAAGTCACTTACCACTTGATAATATATCTAATTTCCACAGGCCTGATGTGGTGGAGGTGTTTGTTTTTTTTAATTGATCCTTCCAAGCAAAATATCCTTTTGAGAAATGAAATAATCATCACCATGGCCTAACTGAATTCCACCACATCAACCAGAGGAAAATAATCCACTTGAAACATGAAACAAGAGCAGAATGAAAAGCTTTTGCATGATGTGGTGAAAGAGAGAACACAGTGTGAGACACAAATAGCTGTATTGCACTGAGCACTTTTATCCAAATGGGAAAAAAAATATTTTACTTAGAGTCATTTTCTCAGTTTCCCCACACTCACACACACAAACACACGTTTCCTTTTACAGGGTATGGGAAATAATCTAGCTGTCCCTCTGGGAACGGGATTCAAGTTGTGTGAAATTTAGCAGGTCTAAGTTAATAGGGGACCGATGGAATTTTGTCCTCTTGTTTCGGTCCATGACTATTTGCTCTCACTGAATTTTACTGTGTAGTTTGGGTTTAAATGAGTCTCCACTATTTGGAATTTCCAATAGGGGACACACACACACACACACAAAATCATAGACTCATAGAACCATAGGGCTAGAAGGGACCTCAAGGATCATCTAGTGTAACCCTCGGCCAAGATACCCCATTTGGTTGTATCTAAACCATCCGAGACAGAGGACTATCCAGCCTCCTTTGGAAAACCTCCAGTGAAGGAGATCGCATGACTTCCCTAGGCAATTTGTTCCATTGTCCTACTGTTCTTACAGTTAGGAAGTTTTTCCTGAGATTTAATCTAAATTTGCTGTGCTGTAGTTTGAACTTGTTGCCTCTTGCCCTGCCCTTTGTGGCAAGAGGGAACATTTTTTCTCCATCTTTTTTATCGCAGCCTTTTAAATATTTGAAGACTGCTGTTATGTCCCCCTTTAATCTCCTCTTTTCCAAACTAAACATACCCAGTTCCTTTAGCCTTTGATCATATGGCTTGTATATTCCATCCCTTTGATCATCTTTGTCGCTCACCTCTGGATCCTTTCCAGTTTCTCTACATCATTTCTATACATTGGTGAATAAAATTGGACGCAGTACTCAGCTGAGGATGAACCAGCACCGAGTACATTGGTAATATCACCTCCCATGACTTCCATTCTATGCCTCTATTAATGCAACTTAAAATTGCATTTGCTTTTTCTGCAACAGCATCACATTGCTGACTCATGTTGAGGCTGTGATCCACCACAACTCCCAGACCCTCCTCAGCAGGGCTGTTACCAAGCCAATTATCCCCTATTCTATATTTGTGCGTTTGGTGGTGAATATAATTTTGTTGTCTATAGCCCAGTTCTCCAATTTATCAAGATTCCTTTGAATTTAGATCTATCCTCCAAAGTGTTTGCCTGAGCCCCAGTGTCTACACAGCAATTTTACAGGCCCACAGCATGAGCCCCGTGAATCCAAGCCAGATGACCTGGGCCAGCCACAGGTGTTCAACTGCAGTGTGGATGTACACTTAGTCTTTTATACTTCTCAGCCGAGCTATGGAGGACTGCCTGTCACACTGAATCAGCCGAATAGCTCCCTCTTGAGGAAAAGGACAGGGTGAACGTGAGCACTGTCAGGCACTCTGGTGTGGGGACATGGCCGTGGATCCACCCTCTTCTGCACTGGCTGGCAGACTGAAGCCAGCACAAGGTGAATGTGCTGCAATATCCACTTCCCAAAATGAGGAGCCACTTCTAAACACACTCCCCTCCATGCCCCCAGAGGCACCTAACCTGCCTGTGCATCCTACTCATGGAACTGGGAATTACTGGTGGTTCTGTGGCCCTTGGGCCACCTTCTACCTCCCCGTGTGGCTGTAGCTCAAAGCCACAAGAGATCCCTAGATTTGCTGTATTATGTTATGAGCCCAGAATAATTCTGCCTCATTTATTTGGAAGACAAAATTCATATCTGCAGTGCCACTTGTATGCCCTTTTTTTTCATTTTCTCTCTGTTTGCTTTTTTTTATTAGCTGGAGACCAATACAAGTCTCTTTGATCCAGACAGTGATGTATAACAGACCTCCTCCTGCAGACTTCAGGATACCCACCCTGCAGCACAATTACACCGGGTCTGCTATCCACACGGAAAGCAGACAGAACACCGAGGCAGGAAGCTCATCCATGCGTCATGGCAAGCTGGTGGTAGATCTTCATTTAACAATAACTTACAGTGTTTATTATGCCTAGAACAATCAAACTAAATTCACAGATAAATGAAAGTAATTAAATATGCACAATACAAATTAGAGCTTTCCTTGTTTTGTTTTTTACATACTGCAGCAAAGCTGCAAACAGTAAATGGGACTAGAATTGGAATTGGCATAGCTTAGTGACCCAAATGAAACAAACTCTCTATGGGTCTTGAAAAGGGTTCGGTAAGTACTCTTGCCAAAGGCTGAGCTTTGCACCCACCCTATTCGCTGGTCACTTATTTGGGCAAAGCTCACATTGATGGGCCAGATCCTCAGTGCAAATTGGTATACTGACAGGACACAGATTCATACCAGACCCAATGTGTTCCACAGGAGTTTTGTCTGGGTAAGCAGGACTGAATAAGGACTGCAGGATCTGACTCCATCGGCCAAATTCAGCAATGATTCAGCTACAGAAGGTGGATGAAACTACGTATCAGAGGACCAGACTCTATTATCTTTGACACCAGGAGCCACCACTTCCCTGGCATTAGTGGAGCTCCTTTTGGTTTCTCAAGGTGTGAGAGGACAACCAAGTCATAGAATCATAGAATAACAGAGTTGGAAGGGACCTCTGGAGGCCATCTAGTCCAAGCCCCTGCCCAGAGCAGGACCAATCCCAACTAAATCATCCCAGCCATCTTACAAACTTCTAAGGAAGGGGATTCCACCACCTCCCTAGGTAACGCATTCCAGTGTTTCACCACCCTCCCAGTGAAAAAGTTTTTCCTAATATCCAACCTGAATCTCCCCCACTGCAACTTGAGACCATTACTCCTTGTCCTGTCATCTGCTATCACTGAGAATAGTCTAGATCCATCCTCTTTGGATCCACCTTTCAGATAGTTAAAAGCAGCTATCAAATCTCCCCTCTTTCTTCTCTTCCGTAGACTAAACAATCCCAGTTCCCTCAGCCTCTCCTCATAAGTCATTTGTTCCAGACCCCTAATCATTTTTGTTGCCCTTCGCTGGACCCTCTCCAATTTCTCCACATCCTTCTTGTAGTGTGGGACCCAAAACTGGACACAGTACTCCAGATGAGGCCTCCCCAGTGTCAAATAGAGGGGAACGGTCACGTCCCTCCATCAGCTGGCAATGCCTCTACTTATACACCCCAAAATGCCATTGGCCTTCTTGGCAACAAAGGCACACTGCTGACTCATATCCAGCTTCTCGTCCACTGTCACCCCTAGGTCCTTCTCTGCAGAACTGCTGCCTAGCCATTCGGTCCCTAGTCTGTAGCGGTGCCTTGGATTCTTCCATCCTAAGTGCAGGACTCTGTACTTGTCTTTGTTGAACCTCATCAGATTTCTTTTGACCCAATCCTCCAATTCCAATTTGTCTAGGTCCCTCTGTATCCTGTCCCTACCCTCCAGCGTATCTACCACTCCTCCCAGTTTAGTGTCATCCGCAAACTTGCTGAGGGTGCAATCCACACCATCCTCCAGATCATTAATGAAGATATTGAACAAAACCGGCCCCAGGACCAACCCTTGGGGCATTCCGCTAGATACCGGCTGCCAACTAGACTCAGCTTACTGCTGCACAAAGAACCATGCACTATGCTCCCAGAAGCCCAAGCAACACACACAGGGGAGCGCAGCACAAGGGAGGGCACAGGACTCAGGCAGTGCTTTGCAGTGTGACTAGACTAGGCTAGGCTAACCAAGTGGCTCAGGCCTGGCTGCTCGTCACCCAGGCTAACTCTGCAGTCAAGACCTAGCCAAAGGGATTTTTCCTATAGCTACCCTGTCTCCCCTTCCAGCCCCTTGTGAAATCCGCATTGGTAGAACTCTAGGGAGTGCTTTCATTGCCTGCATTCCTTGCAGGTTTAATCTTTAGTTTCTACCAAGAGTACAGGTAGCCTATGCAACTCTTTTTTTTTTATTTTTTCTGCTACCTGCAGCTCTCTGGTTGAAGGAAGTTGGCAGCTGCCTTGTGCCATAACTTCCCGCAGAGCTGAGTTCCCTTTGCTGGGTCCTGACAGACACACTAAGCTGAATCTAGCCCCCAGATAGTCTAATACTCATTCACATTCTGTAGGCAGTAAAGTATACCCAGCTGCCGAACAATGTAAACGTTTCCATTCTGTTCTGCAGAGTGTATCACTTATTGCCTTGCTTAATGTATTTCTCATTCATCTACGTATTTTTTGCTACTATTCTGACAAAATAATACACTAGGGAATTTGGAAAGTGTTTTGCTCCAGCTCAGTGACTGATTCTGGCATTATCATCTGTATTAAAGAGTAATATTTACACGTGATTGAATTTTTTTTTAAATTAATGGATGTTCTTGAAATTTCAAAGTTCTTTCCATTTTGCAGGGTGTGAAGTGGCCCCATTTTGCATTTTTTCAAAAGTGTTTGGGGGAGATTTTTCAATCAACATTTCTATAAAAATCATCAATGCTGTGACTGACATCTTCTCTTTGCAGTGTTGTTGTAGCCACACTGGTCCCAGGACATTGGAGAGACAAGGTAGGCGAGGTCATATCTTTTATGGGACCAACTTCTGTTGGTGACAGAGACACGCTTTTCGCTCCACAGGTCTGGAGCCCTGTCTTCAGGTCTGGAGAAGAGATCTGTGTTGCTCAAAAGTGTCAGGGCCCTAACAAGGGCAGTGGGGAACCAAGAGTCAGAGCCGGGTCAAACTTCAGACTGGGAGCAGCGGAGAAGTTCACAGTCAGGCTCCAGGCCAGGGTCGATACCAAAAGGCAGAGTCCAAATCAGGTTTCAGGGTCTGGGTGAGGGGCAAAGTCCAAATCAAGTCAAAGCCAAAGTCAAAGCCAGGACTTCAGGAGCAGGAATGATCATTGCAACTACAGGAGTTCCATGCTGTTACCTGGACCCTTTCTAAAGCATCCCTTGGGTTTAAAAAGGGCAGGGAGCCAATCAGGGACCATAAGGCTGCTGCCTGTCAGACCCTTTAAGGTGGGACTGGGCAACAAAATTTTGGGCAACAAAAATTATTAGGGAGCTGGAGCACATGACTTATGAGGAGAGGCTGAGGGAACTGGGATTGTTTAGTCTGCAGAAGAGAAGCATGAGGGGGGGATTTGATAGCTGCTTTCAGCTACCTGAAGGGGGGTTCCAAAGAGGATGGATCTAGACTGTTCTCAGTGGTAGCAGATGACAGAACAAGGAGCAATGGTCTCAAGTTGCAGTGGGGGAGGTTTAGGTTGGATATTAGGAAAAACTTTTCACTCGGAGGGTGGTGAAGCACTGGAATGGGTTACCTAGGGAGGTGGTGGAATCTCTTTCCTTAAAGGTTTTTAAGTTCAGGCTTGACAAAGCCCTGGCTGGGATGATTTAGTTGGGGATTGGTCCTGCTTTGAGCAGGGGGTTGGACTATATGACCTCCTGAGGTCACTTCTGACCCTGATATTCTGTGATTCTATAATATCTCACTTCACCTGCCTTCTCCCCAGACAACTGTACTTGTGCAACGAAGGTAATCACTCCTACTAATGATTATACTACATTGCACTGATCTCCTGCCTTTCATGCAGATATCTCAAAATGCTCAACAAATATTAATTAGCAAAGTCTCACCAAAAACCCAGGAGGTAGGAAAGAATTATTCCCATTTTACTGCCGGCTGACACCCACTCAGGGCTTGGGCAGACTAGCATGTAATTGCAAGAAGTTAGATCATGTTTTGTTCTGTGTTTGTAAAGCACAATGGGATACTGATCCATGGCTGGGATACCTATATGCTACAGTGATACAAATAATAACAATCATTATAATCATAAAGCATTGTGTTAGAGAGCTTATTCCTTCACTCTCCCACTTCCCTGGTCCTTCTCGCATGAACAGAAAGCAACAATACCCGAGGTCCAAAGGTGCAAACAATTCAATGTTTATTGGGGTGAACTTCCAGCAAGCTTAAATACAAGTTCCTTTTTCCTTATTTTCAAATCCCAACTTACTTCCTGTTTGCCCCTAATTTATATAGTAATATTCTTAGCTATACCTTAACCAATCATTCTACTGAAATTTAACTAACCAATCCTAACATATTGTAACATGATTAGCTAACCAATTATATCCCACCACAATAATTAGATTACACCCAGCAAAATTAATTATACAGCAGACAGAAACAATCACAGAACCAGACAGAGATTATACAGACAAACAATAGCAAAGTGGGAACTATAATGACAAAACAATACAGAAGTGAGGATTTCACATCCCAGCTATTGATAAGTGAGTTCTTGCCAGACAGGATGCTATCAAACTAAGTTTCCTTTTACATTTTCTAGGCACTTCCCTTTCTCTGGAGGTGATAGGAATACAATCCTGTCCTGATAGTGCCTGACAGCCCAATAGCACCTTATTTCAATGGGACTAGTTTGGAATGTGAGGAGGTGACTGGTCAGGTCGCTTCCTAGCTTATGGCTGCCTCTGCTGCTTAGCCAAAGGCCTTAGCCTAAGAACAGGGCCTCAGACTGTCACAGTAAGAGAAGGCTCTTACACTGGCAGACAGTGATTTTGATTCTTTCTTTTATACCTCTAACTAGCCAAGTGATAAGAATACACCTAAATTCTTAAAGTACAGGCCTTTACAGACAGGCCTGAATATCTATATCCTAACACATTGGCTAGGCTGATCTAACTAACACCTTCTAAAGCTAATAAGGACAAACTAAGTTGTACTTCAGCATGTGCTAAGCTGGTCAGTCGCAGCCTAAGGTCTACAATGCCTTATCTACAGTAGGCTTAGTCTCACTGCAAAGCTTTTCCCAGCATAGCTATGAAAAAAAAAAAATCACATACCTCCAGCTGACATGTCAGCAATCCCTCTGGTGTTGATGCAACTATTCTGATGGATGGCTTAGTTAAGGTCATTCGGGAGTGGGGCAGAAGGATGTAGCTATGCTGGCAGAACTGCTTCTGTTGGTTTGCACTGTACCTCACTAGGGGGCGATACCAGCAAGGGCTCTAGCATAGACAAGCTCCTGTTCTTACAAGGCATTACTTAGAAAATGCTAGCTCAGACAGTCTGACAACAGCCCTTTCAATCCTAGATTAGATGAACACTGGGAGGTTAAGAGCCTCATTCTCCACTCTGCTAAAACAGTTTTACTTTAGCGTGACTCCACTGATTTCAAAGGAGTTACGCTGGCAAAATCTGATGTAATGGAACAGAGAGCCAGGTCCTAAAGGATTTGTTAAAGTGAGTCAGAGGCTGTTGAGCTGGGAATAGAGACCAGGGGCCAGAGCTATGCCAATTTATCCCAGCTGAGCTGCTGGTCCCAGTAGTTCTTATTCCCAATCTCCTGCTCTAATATTTTAGTCATCATCTCCTCCTTATATTACCATGACCTGTATTATGTGAACTCTTGCAGGAAATAATCCAAGCTCACGTGGGACCCGTACCACCACTCTAAGAATTATTGGGATAAATATTCCTCTTCCCCAGTTTCAGCTTTCTATTCTGTTCTTTCCTTTGTCTCTCACTGCATGTTGCTTTCCCTTCATCAATGTGTAGGAGTAACACCACCCAACTCTATGAAGCATTATAGCTCTAACCTACCCCTCGCCGTACAGTATTTTGCAAGGCTCGGTTTGAATGAATTATATAGCATTGTAACTTCAATCATGAATTCACATAAGTTACTGTCTGCACAGATTTCTCATGAGACCTCAACATATACCTTCACTTTGAAGCCATTTTAGACCTGTGCCCTTTGGCATTGCTATGCCCTAAAGAAAAGGAGCTTCACCATATTTCAGAGCCTGAAAATTTATTTTTAAAAATGGTGCTATAGGCATTGTGGTCTGAAGTTGCATTCTGCATCTTTCTGCACCTGATTCTCTGTTGCGCAGTGCCTTGTACAACCCTTTATACCAATGCGAAGTGAATGCACTGAGAGTATAAAAGGTTACCCGATTAGCATGGTAGCATTTTACACTCACAGTGCAGGGTGATGGAGAATCAGCCTCCATGTGCTTTTAACTCCTTCAATGTTGTTTATTTAATTGACCAATAACTCACTGGGGATAACATTTGTTGCAAATTATGCCAACAGTTTTCATCAAAAAATTAGTTGCAGATACATATTTTCATTATTCAGCCAGCTGTGATTGCGTGTTTGCGTCCCATGCAGAGCTGAACACATTGTCTGCACTGCATACTGCTCCCGGTTAGAGCTGGTCAGGATTTTCTGGCCAAATGTTTTTCCCTTGGAAAATGCTGATTCATCAAAAGCTAAATGTTTTGCAGAAACATATCAATTTCAATGCATCTCCTGACACAGCAAGCAGGCAGGTTTCAGAGCTTTACACGCTCTCGGAAGCCAGAGTACTGGAACAATTTGTATAGTGGGGGTGCTGAGAGTCATTGAATCAAACTGTAAACCCCGTATATGATGGAAACCCCTTCAAGCCAGGGGGTGCTGCTGCACCCCAAGTACCCCTAGTTCCAGCACCTATGCTCAGAAGTGGAGAAGAGTTGTAACATAGTGCACCCTGGCCACACCCTGCCATGTCCCTGATGGGCTGGGAACAGGGCCATTTCTACTCACCCACTTTACAAGACCAGGATGGTTTAAATGGCCTCTGCCATAACTGAGAATCTGTCCCAATATCTGCATATTGTCTCCATTCATTCACCAATGATAATCACATTGGCATTAAATGTTCATTGACCCTCCTTCCCTGCCCACACACCCAGCTACCCAATTTACATGATTCCCAGGAAACCAGAAGTTGCCTCCTAGCTCCTTCTGGTTTATGTGAAACCAAAGCCTTCTCTTCAGCTCTGATTCCATCAACCTCTGAGATTAGAGTAAGATTAAATATTTTGTATTTGTTTTTAAGTGATAGCATAATAGAAGTTATTATAGGTTTAATGCTTGAGTTTCAATTTGCATTTTTAAAAGTCATGATCTTATCCACTCTTGGAATACTGCATTTGGTGTTTACCATTGAGATTGATTCCATGTTTGATAGGTTATAATTAAAGCAGGCACATTAAGGATTTAATAGTGGTTCTTATTGTTAAAGGGGTGTTAGAATTTATTCTTTCACTTAATGACTTTGATTAAATGAGAATACTGAGATACCGACTCAGTCTCTGACCTTGGGAAAGTCACTCTGCACCTTCGGGTATCAATCAATTCCCATTGTAAAAAATCACAGCTTGGGTGACTCTGGGTTTGGCAATTGGAGGGGTTATAGCACCTCTAGGTCACTAGTTTGACTTAGACTCAGGTCACTAATAACTGAGGGCCAGATTCCAACCCTCCACCCCCCACCCCCGTTATGTAATTTGATGTGTAACCCACTGGCCAATGTGTATTATGTGTCCCCCTCTGCGCCTGATTTCCACAGGATGTGAGCATGTTACAGCCCTGGCTCTCTAGCTCAACAGTAGCAGATCATGTTTTTAGCTCTGTGGTCATCGACTCTTCAGTCCCTGATGACAGCCAACACACACTGATCTGTGGGTTGCAAGAGTAGCATAACAAAGCTTCAATGTAACTAAAAGGCAGCCCTTTGAGTCTTACTAATTTGGGATCTGATCCTGTGAGGCGCTGAGCACTCTCTGAGAAGAGCCAAGCGCTCTTAGCGCTTACTGACATCCACTGCAGCTCTGGCTGCTGAGTGCTGTGCATCATCAGGCCCTTGTTTGCTATTTGTAAGTATTTGACGCCCCCACATTTTGGTCTTTGGGATTTCTGCAAGCTGTTCATTTGCATCCCGGTGTGTGATTGGCAGCCTCGGTGACATTGTTTCTGCTCCATGATTGAATGACTTGAAATTTATTTAAATAGGGGAGAGAGGAATGAAAAAATAGTAACTGTGCAATCCATGCCCGCTTGATGTGGTGCTCTGTCCCCTGACACGGCACCTAGACGATCTAGAGATTGACGAGGCAGCTACAGCCTTGACTCAAAGGCACATGGCTTTCAGCTCCTGCAGTAGAGGTTTCTGCGTTAAGCTCCAGAGGTCCCAGGTTTAATCCTAGCTGACGATGATCATAGTATCATAGAATCATAGAATATCAGGGTTGGAAGGGACCCCTGAAGGTCATCTAGTCCAACCCCCTGCTCGAAGCAGGACCAATTCCCAGTTAAATCATCCCAGCCAGGGCTTTGTCAAGCCTGACCTTAAAAACCTCTAAGGAAGGAGATTCTACCACCTCCCTAGGTAACGCATTCCAGTGTTTCACCACCCTCTTAGTGAAAAAGTTTTTCCTAATATCCAATCTAAACCTCCCCCACTGCAACTTGAGACCATTACTCCTAGTTCTGTCATCTGCCACCATTGAGAACAGTCTAGAGCCATCCTCTTTGGAACCCCCTTTCAAGTTAGTTGAAAGCAGCTATCAAATCCCCCCTCATTCTTCTCTTCTGCAGGCTAAACAATCCCAGCTCCCTCAGCCTCTCCTCATAAGTCATGTGTTCTAGACCCCTAATCATTTTTGTTGCCCTTCACTGGACTCTCTCCAATTTATCCACATCCTTCTTGTAGTGTGGGGCCCAAAACTGGACACAGTACTCCAGATGAGGCCTCACCAATGTCGAATAGAGGGGAACGATCACGTCCCTCGATCTGCTTGCTATGCCCCTACTTATACAACCCAAAATGCCATTGGCCTTCTTGGCAACAAGGGCACACTGCTGACTCATATCCAGCTTCTCGTCCACTGTCACCCCTAGGTCCTTTTCCGCAGAACTGCTGCCTAGCCATTCGGTCCCTAGTCTGTAGCGGTGCATTGGATTCTTCCATCCTAAGTGCAGGACCCTGCACTTATCCTTATTGAACCTCATCAGATTTCTTTTGGCCCAATCCTCCAATTTGTCTAGGTCCTTCTGTATCCTATCCCTCCCCTCCAGCGTATCTACCACTCCTCCCAGTTTAGTATCATCCGCAAATTTGCTGAGAGTGCAATCCACACCATCCTCCAGATCATTTATGAAGATATTGAACAAAACCGGCCCCAGGACCGACCCTTGGGGCACTCCACTTGATACCGGCTGCCAACTAGACATGGAGCCATTGATCACTCCCCGTTGAGCCCGACAATCTAGCCAGCTTTCTACCCACCTTATAGTGCATTCATCCAGACCATACTTCCTTAACTTGCTGACAAGAATACTGTGGGCCTATCTGTGTCACAACTGCATGTAGACAATACCAAATGTACAAATATCTTTGCTTCCATGCAAATCCTTAGCCCCAAACATTCATACAGAGAAAAAGAGCTGTGAAATTCATCCTGTGGAGAAGTGCGGCACCATTTAAATCCCCTGATTTGAGGGCTGAAGTGTAATTTAAGTGCATAGGCTTTGGGGTGTCTGTCTGTAGAACAGTCAATTTCACCTCCAAGGAGCAAATCAAAAGCATTATGAACATGGTTGAACTGAACAACGGTTCAGACTTCAGAGGCATATTTACACATTGTGCCTGATTCTCCCCTCACTTACACCAGTGTAAATCAGGAGTATCTCCATTGAAGTCAATGGGCCAGATCCCCAGATGGTGTAAATCAAAATAGCCCCATTGGAGTGACCTCTTCCGAGTTACACCAGCTGATGATCTGGACCCTAAATAAATTGAGTTTAACCAGGGTAAGAGAAAGGAGTATTTGGCCAGCTGTAGGGTGAGGCACTCCAGTTGAGTGGTGTGGGGGAAGCTGCTTCTGTTGCTTCCCATGATGTCTCTGTCTCATGGGGACGACTTAGTTGCCAGAGGCTGCCAATCAATCACTTAGCAGCAGCATTTAATTAAAGAGGAGAAATAAAAATCTTTCCCGTAAAAAAGCTGAGGCTGCACCTGAACTGTTCTGTGTCCTGGGTGAAAAACTCTGCATAGCCCCAAAATCACTGATGGTCTGATCAGCTCTTTGGTAAACAGCAAACTGTCAGTGCTCCTGCTACTCAACCAATGGCTTTCCCATGCACCTGGGAGCCAGGCTGCCAGCTGGTGCTAATTGGCATAGTTCTACTGAAGTCAATTGAAGCATGCTGATTTGCACCAGCTGAGCATCTGGCCCACTGCATGGCATGCTCTGGTTTCCCGCTCAGTGATGTAGCATAGGTGACTGAGCTGCAACAGGCTCATATTAAATTATTCATCTCCAATAAGGATTTAATGAAAATTTCATAAGACAATTGTTGCATATTTGAATGCCCGCTGATCACTGAGAAAACGTTTGTTGAGATCTGACGAGGATGTAGTGCGATCTTTATCTTTTGCAGAGCTTGTTGACCTCCATGAATAATTTTTCATAATTCACCAGTCTGGGGACATAATCCTTCAGTGTTTGCCCAGGCAAAAAATCCCACTGGCTGTTTTCTCTGAATCAACTTTTTCTCTGAGGTGACTTTTTACCAGCAAGCTGGACTAGGTGTGTCTCTTCTGACTTAATAAGACAAGGATGCATTGAATAAGGTACTAGCAGTCCACACATAGCACCCCATAGCAGTCTACCACATAGCACCTCACCACAGCCCTCTGAGGTAGGGAAGTACTAGATACTAATGGCACAGTGGGATTAAGTAACTGCCCAAGATAACACATGCAAAGTATGTTGCAGAGGAACAAACCGAACACTTTCCTTCCAAGTCAGCACTCTCACCACTGGACCATCCTTCCTCTCTGCTGAAGGGGAAGTCAGGAAAGTTGGATTCAATTCTTGGCTGCACCACAGACTCACTGTTTGACCTTGGCCAAGTCACGACCCTGCTCTGTGCCTCAGTTTCCCCACCTGTAAGAAGGCGACAATCAGACCTTTAGCTTGTGAGCTGTCTGGGACAAGGGATGTCTCTTTACTATGTTTTTACAACACCTAGCACAGTGGGGCCCTGATCCTGATTAGTGACTTTGTATGAAATAATAATAAAAAATCCTTACCTTTAAAGTGTGTTGAAGTCCACAGTTGAAGGCAGAGTGCTGAGCACTATTATTAATGAAGTTATGGTACAGTTAATTACCAGAATATATTTGATGAGTTTTAATATTGGTGTATAAAAATACATATCTTCTGCAGAGCTGTTTGTGGTTTGGTTTTACTAATAATCCCTCAGTATTACTTTCAATGTCTTAACAGCATAGTAAAGTGCATTCATGCAATTGCATTTCAAGGAATATCCATTGGCTACATGCAGAGCGCAAAGGTGTTAAAGATGGCAACCGCCACTCACCCACAGCGAGGGCTCCAGGCTGCAATATGCCCTTAATATCAAGGGAGGCCATATTGCAGTCTCAGTGCAAAACAGTGACCCTTTGCAATGCACCTTGTGGCCTTCCCTTACGTCCATTACAGAGGGGAGCCTACAGAGATGACAACTCTCATTATACAACTTACAGTCTCATTGGCTCTTGACCTGGGGCTTACACCTCCCCAGGAGGATTGTGGCCATCTTCCTTTCCTATACAGATAGGTGGGAGGAAGAACTGGAAAGCTGTCGATGTTGTAACACAAAGACACTTTCAGAGTCTGGAAAAGCTTGACAGTCCCAGCTGCCTCTCAACCTGAGCCGTGAGGAGCAAAATGCAGCATTACATGCTGGGACCAGGGGCCGCAGGCTGTGACACCATGGTGGCCTGATAGCTCCAAGCAACCCAATAGACCTGTCCCTTCGCCCCTTCATGGCACAACACTCTTGCTGAGCGTTTTCTTTTCGGAAACTCCGCTATGAGAGCTGCCTGCTGCGAGCGATAATGGCTGCATAACCAGGGCAGTGCTGGCCTGCAGTCCCACCATTACAACTGGCACCCTGACAGCTGGAGCAAACAACCTACAGAAGTACAAATTGCCAGTACTGCAGTGCTCATGGGCTGCTCTGGGCCAGGTCAGGGGACAGCACAAGTTCTAACACTAATCCCTGGCCCTTTACAGCTGCAGGTTAACATAAATCCCAATAATCTGTGCCAGGAGAAAACTGAGGTTCAGGGCGGCCTTAGGGAAAATGGTACCTGGGTGAACTTGTATTTTGGCGCCCTGGACCCCGCTGCCTTCCCGGGCTCCCCATCCATCCCCTCTGACCTGTACTGCCTACTTGGGCTCCCCACATGCCCCATCACCTCCAGGCCCTGCTGCCTCCTCCCCACTGCCCAAAGTCCCTTCCATGGCCTTGCACCCTAGGCCCACCCTGCTCCTTGCCTCTTGACCACTGTGCACGCCCTGACCACAACACTAGTCCATGTTGCCTACCTGTAAGTCCAGCTCTGCTGAGATTCATCAATTTCTCTGGAGAAGGGGGAGGAGGTGTTGATGGGCCAGAAAATGCTGCAATCCATTAACCTTCCCCCACACTCAGGGATGAACAAATTGATGAGGAAATGGTTTATACTGTTCCCAATGTAGAACGTCGGCAGGAGAATCAAAGCCCAGTGCAATTTAACTGAGCCAGGGAGAATATTTCACATGATGACACAAAGAAAGGAGAAACGGAGCCAACCCAGAATCCAAATCCTGTGGGGCACATCCTCAGCTGATGTAAATCAGTGTGGTTCCACCAACGATAAAAGAGATTTGGTTCACACTCCATTTTATTTGAAAGTTTTGGAACAACTCTTATTTGATCTAAACTTTTTCATCCTTCCCTTGTGCCTGGCCATGTTTACTGGATCTAGCCATATCTCTGCTCACTGGGGGAAGTTCACCCCAGCACCAGACCTAGACATGGCTTTATCCCACTTCAGGACCTTTGGCTGGTATTTTCAAAAGGGCCTATGAGAAATAAGGGCCCAGGGAAAACCTTTTTAGAGTCATAGAGTTTAAGGCCAGAATGGGCCACTAGATCATCTATTCTGACCTCCGGTTTAACACAGGCCACTAAACCCCACCCAGCCACCCTCACACCAACCCCAACCACCAGAATGCGACCAAAGTATTATAGCCCTGCACAATCTCCATCGCACACACCACCATCGCAGAGAAGCACAAAGAGCGGAGAAGGATATGGCACCGCATTATTTTATTTTTATATTATAGTATTTTGCCTGTTCTAAACTCTTCCATCTGTATCGAGCACCTACTGTGCAGATGGGATTTTTATCTGTGCTGGGAGCTGGGGTTTTTCCAGTGACTCAGTAACTCAACTCCTTCCCTTTGAGATACAGATATATATCTGTATTTTCAACATCTTTCAGGAGCGTTCTGTTGCAAACATTTTGATTGGGTCAATAGGTGCTGGTTGCCCTGGTTCTGCTGTGTAAGGTGGTCTGGGGGATGCAGCGTGGGTTTGACTCCCCTGCATACCTCCTAGCTTAGCTCTGCACAGTTTGCAGCCTAGTAGACTGCAGGGGGTAGCACATGAGCGGGCTCAGATCTGCCTACACCTGGTCACTTAGGGTATGTCTACACTGCAATGAAACAGCTGCTTAGCCCAAGCCAGGCTGTATGGGCCAGCCACTGGTTCTCACTGCAGTGAAGACATACTCAGAGGACTGCTTCATGGGCCACCGAAGCTACTCCAGCTATTCTATCCACCTCACCTAATGCAATAGAATTTGCTCCATTTGGCTACAAAGAGATGGATTCTGTCCCCAGCCCTGACCCCTCAAGTCCAGTTTTGGCTGCACTGGCCAAAACCAGACTGCCATGGGCTAGGGTAGCATGCCCTGCTTCAGGGGTGTGCGCTGGAGACAGGGATGGGAGAGGAACTTTTTGTAGTGCATTCTGTTACAGCGAGTCTAGTCTGCAGAGTAGCTCCTAGGCAGCCTTCAGAGCAGGGCTGTAAATCAGAGCAACCTAGAAAGAGCTCCTAGTGGAGGCAGAATCCCAAGAAGCAGCCCCCTTTGCCTCAGACTCCTCTTAGCCATTCCTTCTGTGTTGTTCCTCATGGAAGTTCAGCACAGAATCTCCACCAAAGGGTCATTTCCCCTGAAACGTTTAAGTTACAAACAAATGCCATTTGCTCTTCCAGGGAATGAATTCTGCAAGGCCCCTCAGAGACCCAGGGCAAACGGTTAGACCCTCCAAAATAATTTGTGTGCTTCGGTTTCGTCCTCTGGCAATCAGTATTCAGTTGTGCCACTGGGAGAGCAGACAGCTTTCCTCCACCTAGCAATAGTGTCAGGAGCACTAATCTTGACAAAATCTAAATAGAGGTGTCTCTAGTAAACTGGAGAGGAAAACAATGTAGAGTCCATAAATCTGTATGCTGATAAATTACCTCAGAAAGTGCACTGCACTGACACCGAATCCTAACTCACAAGGGGGAGCGGGCAATAATTATTTTACAGGCTGCTGTTATCGGGACCCAGCCAGTCTATTTTTCTCTTTTATTGCCATCCGTTTTCAGGAGTGTGTCCATCAGAAAAATCCTATCTAAATGTTGAATTTATTTGCTGCCAGGTGAGAGCCACTGACAATGTGGGTAAAGCACGCGACACAATAACTAATATATATGTAACCCTTCTGCCAGGCCAAGTTGATAGCAGCAAGGGCCGGGTTCAGTACACAGGGGTTCCCTCTCATCAAAGCAAATGCAAAACTGGCTCGAGCCCCCACCCAGTGACCTGGGAAAATCTTACACACCCCCTGGGCGCCTCAAAGAGGCAATACTTCCCCTCTCGCAAGCACAGAGTCTCGGTGTAGCAGAGAATCTTTAATAACATGAGGTAAACGACATCAGCATTAAATTGGGGAAACACCACAACTAGTGTTCATTAACCAAACCATGAGCAAAGACTCACCCCAGCAAATTGGACCACATCCTTTCCCTCGGGTTCTTGAGTCCCAGAACCCAAACATCTCTTGAGTCCAGCAATCCACAAATCACCCGAAGTCCAAAAAGCCCAGCCCCAGAGTTCAAAAGTTCATCTGCAGAGTGTTACTCCCCAGTCTGGCTAAAATGTGCCTGTGTGTGGGGGAAAGAGGTAAGGGGCACCTTACATGTCCTGAAGCTGACTGCCCCACAGGGCTCCGCTCTGCACAGCTCGCTGTCTCACAAACACTCCACTCCGCCATCTCATGAACAGCTCTGCTCAGCTCGCCTCACTGTCTCACGAACACTCCCCCAGCCTATCCACAAACATCACCACTGCACACAAGATCTTCCAGCTCCCCACTACTTGACACAGCACTCAGTGATGTCAGCTCATAGTAGTAGAAGCCTTGGTGCTGGTGCACCATAAGGCCAAAGTGAATTCAGCACAGTACCTGTAGCAAGACTCTTAATAGACCCAAAATTAGCTCTGACATTCTACAGTGGAGAAAAACAGAGGTGCAATTGGTGCTTCAGACCCTCACAAAGGAACCCACACCACCAGGTACCAATACCTGTCTCAAGCCTTTCTCTAATCACAGAGTTTTGGAACCCATGTCCCTTGCCTAGCGAGTGCTACTTAGTTGATGGTGAGTCCCTCCATCATAACAAAAGGCCAAGTACAGTTCCAAGCACAGTTCCCATAATCAGGGTAATAACAATTTATTCTTCCCGCCCCAATAACAGAGACACTGGGGTCCCACAACAGCCAAAATGACCATTTGGGCAGTTATGGCCTCATTCTAGGTGGGGTGGGTGTGCCTATGCAAATGAGATCAGCCCCTGAAGTTCTTTTCCACAACTTGCCACATCTCACCACCAGATGTCAGGGTGGAGCTCATCCTGACTCTGCTTACATATAGTTAACGGGTGCCTCCTGCGCTGTTTCTTCCTCTCTGCTGGATACGATGGGTTGAGCTCAGGACAGCTTGCCATTCATAACATACTTCCTGGCTCTCTGGATTACAAATTCCTTTCTCCTTGCTTCTTCCAAGGAGGAGCATAAAAGCTTCTGGAGCTGGACACGGCCTTTTCCAAACTGCTTGATTTTCTAGACACTTCAAACTGTTTCCCTCCAACGGTGTCCATGATGGTTGGGAGGGGAGGGAGAGAAAGCTTGGGGGTCCCCTGATTTGGGAGGCCCCTGACTGTCAACCTCAACCACTCCAAAACCATGAGTCAGGCTTCAAAACTCACAAGACAGACCCAAAACCATGAGGTTTTTTTCTTTTTAAAGTGATCGATTTGGGCCTCATTTTAGTTGTTTCGGTTAATTCAAGTCACATTTTTAAGCTTTTCCTCCAAAACCACAAGGACTAGAATCTTACTTATTTTTAAATTAAAGCTTGCATTGTCCCTAATCACAAAGGGGATCGAGAAACCCATGAACTGTCAGGAGGCTTTTGATAAAATCATGAGGACTGGAAACACTGTGTACAACAATAACTTTATTGAACCTACTAATTTATAAACAATGGTATTTATCACTAGTTCCCAACCTTTTTACCTGGCACCCCGCCTTTCCCCCATACGCGTCCCTCCCTTTCTCCCCCAGAGCTGGGCTGGGGGCAGGGCCATAACCCAGGAGGGGGACGTGGATAGGGATAAGGGGGCTGGGGCTGGGACCACAGTTGGGGTGGGGGTGGGACCAGAGCCCCAGGCACAGGGCCAGCAGCCAGGATCCCAGGCGCAGGGCTGGCAGCAAAGCATAGGGCTAGCAGCCAGGACCCCGGATGTGGGGCCAGCAGCAGAGCCCCGGGCATGGGGCTCGCAGTCGGGCTGGGGCCAGGAGCAGAGTCAGATGGCAATCCCTCCCCAACCCCATAAGGGCCTGGTCCCGGCACCAACCGCACCCTCCCCAACGTGCGCTCCACAGTTTGAGGACCTCTGGTATATATATTCTCACTGCCAGTAGATGGCACTCTTTATATTAAATACTGTATCTACATAAAAGAAAAGGAGTACTTGTGGCACCTTAGAGACTAACCAATTTATCTGAGCATAAGCTTTTGTGAGCTACAGCTCACTTCACCGGATGCATACTGTGGAAAGTATAGAAGATCTTTTTATACACACAAAGCATGAAAAAATGGGTGTTTACCACTACAAAAGGTTTTCTCTCCCCCCACCCCACTCTCCTGTTGGTAATAGCTTATCTAAAGTGATCACTCTCCTTACAATGTGTATGATAATCAAGGTGGGCCATTTTCAGCACAAATCCAGGGTTTAACAAGAACGTCTGGGGGGAGGGGGGAGGAAAAAACAAGGGGAAATAGGTTACTTTGCATAATGACTTAGCCACTCCCAGTCTCTATTCAAGCCTAAGTTAATTGTATCCAATTTGCAAATGAATTCCAATTCAACAGTCTCTTGCTGGAGTCTGGTTTTGAAGTTTTTTTATTGTAATATCTCAACTTTCATGTCTCTAATCGCGTGACCAGAGAGATTGAAGTGTTCTCCGACTGGTTTATGAATGTTATAATTCTTGACATCTGATTTGTGTCCATTTATTCTTTTACGTAGAGACTGTCCAGTTTAACCAATGTACATGGCAGAGGGGCATTGCTAGCACATGATGGCATATATCACATTGGTGGATGTGCGGGTGAACGAGCCTCTGATAGTGTGGCTGATGTGATTAGGCCCTGTGATGGTGTCCCCTGAATAGGTATGTGGGCACAGTTAGCAACGGGCTTTGTTGCAAGGGTAGGTTCCTGGGTTAGTGGTTCTGTTGTGTGGTATGTGGTTGCTGGTGAGTATTTGCTTCAGGTTGGGGGGCTGTCTGTAGGCAAGGACTGGCCTGTCTCCCAAGATTTGTGAGAGTGTTGGGTCGTCCTTCAGGATAGGTTGTAGATCCTTAATAATCCGTTGGAGGGGTTTTAGTTGGAGGCTGAACGTGACGGCTAGTGGCGTTCTGTTATTTTCTTTGTTAGGCCTGTCGTGTTGTAGGTGACTTCTGGGAACTCTTCTGGCTCTATCAATCTGTTTCTTCACTTCCGCAGGTGAGTATTGTAGTTGTAAGAATGCTTGATAGAGATCTTGTAGGTGTTTTTCTCTGTCTGAGGGGTTGGAGCAAATGCGGTTGTATCGCAGAGCTTGGCTGTAGACAATGGATCGTGTGCTGTGGTCAGGGTGAAAGCTGGAGGCATGTAGGTAGGAATAGCGGTCAGTAGGTTTCCGGTATAGGGAGGTGTTTATGTGACCATCGTTTATTAGCACTGTAGTGTCCAGGAAGGGGATCTCTTGTGTGGACTGGACCAGGCTGAGGTTGATGGTGGGATGGAAATTGTTGAAATCATGGTGGAATTCCTCAAGGGCTTCTTTTCCATGGGTCCAGATGATGAAGATGTCATCAATATAGCGCAAGTAGAGTAGGGGCATTAGGGGACGAGAGCTGAGCAAGCGTTGTTCTAAGTCAGCCATAAAAATGTTGGCATACTGTGGGGCCATGCGGGTACCCATAGCAGTGCTGCTGATTTGAAGGTATACATTGTCCCCAAATGTAAAATAGTTATGGGTAAGGACAAAGTCACAAAGTTCAGCCACCAGGTTAGCCGTGACATTATCGGGGATACTGTTCCTGACGGCTTGTAGTCCATCTTTGTGTGGAATGTTGGTGTAGAGGGCTTCTACATCCATAGTGGCCAGGATGGTGTTATCAGGAAGATCACTGATGGATTGTAGTTTCCTCAGGAAGTCAGTGGTGTCTCGAAGGTAGCTGGGAGTGCTGGTAGCATAGGGCCTGAGGAGGGAGTCTACATAGCCAGACAATCCTGCTGTTAGGGTGCCAATGCCTGAGATGATGGGGCGCCCAGGATTTCCAGGTTTAGGGATCTTGGGTAGTAGATAGAATATCCCAGGTCGGGGTTCCAGGGGTGTGTCTGTGTGGAGTTGAGGGAACCATTGCTGTAGCCCCTTGTGGCATGTAGTAGTTTAGAAAGTTTAGTGTCCTTTTTCTTTTGTAGAGAAGCAAAGTGTGTGTTGTAAATGGCTTGTCTAGTTTTAGCAGAATCCAGCTATGTCACTCCTCATCCAGTGCTGTTTCCACTGGATCACAGCCCCTGCTCTAGGGTCATGCTCTTTAAAATATTCATTGAAAAATAAAACATTTTCTGAGCAGCTCTACTCATTAATTCACAGGAACATCCAAGTTTTTGGAAGATTTTTCATACTGGACTGGCCCTATAGACTTTTTCAAGTTCATCCATCTCCCCCACCAGTGCTTCTCTAAACAGACCCTCAGGAAGGTCTGAGGTCCAACCATAATTGATTCCAAATACAGTTCGTAGATACTTGAGGCCTGCTCCAAAGTCCATTGAAATGAATAGAAAGATTTCCATTTATTTCAAAGGGTTTTTGATGAGGCTCTTAGACTGCAAGGTGAAGGGGACGTAAACTGGGGAGATGGATAAATATCGGGTTGTATATGGAGCTAAATGAATGGTAAGAAGATAGATGATATGTGGTTGCATATATAGAGAAGGAAGTAGATAGCTAAAACCAGCTGTTCTGAACCACATCATTCAGCAATGAAACAATTAATTAATGCTTCTAAAACAATTAATGCATCTGTCTGAATCAGGCTAACATTAATATGAGTTGTTTTTAAAATTAACTTGTTAATTAACAAGAAGGTCCAGCTAAGGTAAATGTAGGCAGCATTGCGCTCTGCTTACTACAGGGTGCTGGGCATCAGGCAAGCTGCATTCTGTTCCAGTTTGCTAATTAATTCCAATTCAGCAGTCTCTCATTTGAGTCTGTTTCTGAAGTTTTTTTGTTGAAGAATTGCAACTTTTAGGTCTGTAATCGAGTGACCAAAGATACCAAACTGGATACAATTAACTTAGGCTTGAATACAGACTGGGAGTGGATGGATCATTACACAAAGTAAAATTATTTCCCCTTGTTTATTCCTCCCCCCACCCCCCACTGTTCCTCAGACGTTCTTGTCAACAGCTGGAAATGGCCCACCTTGTTTATCACTACAAAGGGTTTTCTCCCACCCCCCGCTCTCCTGCTGGTAATAGCTCACCTCAAGTGATCACTCTCGTTACAGAGTGTATGGTAACACCCATTGTTTCATGTTCTCTATATATATAAATCTCCCCACCGTATTTTCCACTGAATGCATCCGATGAAGTGAGCTGTAGCTCACGAAACCTTATGCTCAAATAAATTTGTTAGTCTCTAAGGTGCCACAAGTACTCCTTTTCTTTTTGCGAATATTTTCAGTGTGATCCTTCCATGTTAGCTTGCTATCAAATGTTGTATCCAGGCATTTGTAGCTTTTCTCTATACCTCTATTTGCTGTCCATATAGAGACAGTTTACAATCTTATTTAATTTTCCTTTTAGTTATTCCTTTAGCTTTGAGAATTGAACATTTAAAGCCCCACGTTACCCCATTCTGCACTTTTCCTAAGCACTTCATTAATTCACTTCTCAGCTCTTTCCTGGTGTCTGTTTTTAGCCCATTTGGCACAGTCATCTGCAAACGGGAAACGTCTATTCTTGCGCTCATCCTTTTTGGGAGATCATTTATCATGCCATTGAATAAGGTAGGGCTGATGACACTCCCATATATACAATCACAAATGGCACTCCACAGGGAAGAGTAGGCTTTCCCAACTGTGACCTACTTCTTTTATTTAAGAAATCATTTATCCATCTGAATATTCTTCCTTTAATGCCCATAGATGGTATTTTATCCAAGAAATATACCTGAGGAGTGGGAAGAAGGGCAGCCAAGATGGATTCCTAGTTGTTGTTGTGAGGAATTCAAGATGGCGTGTGGGTATTAATGCCAAAACAGAAACACAGAAATTCTCCCCCTACATGTACGCATCAGGTGTTGTTCACAGCTAACCTATCACATCACACTGGAACTGCAACCTCCTGTGTCCGCTCCATTGGTAGCTCATCTTTTTCCCATATACAGTTGTACAGTTTTAGCAATATTTTTAGACTCTCTTCATCCAGGTGTTTTAGCATTTCATACGCCATCTTTGCCTAGTGCAGAGCTTTTGCTTTCAGCTATAGCTTTTTTGAAGTTCTCTCATACATAAGTTTCAGTTAATATCATATCCTCATCTTCCTCCCAACTCTTCCAGTTCTCGTGATTCTCCTCAAATATATTTTGTTCCTCACATGGCTTTCTATACGCTGATTTTCAGCATTACTAACATTGTGGAGTATGTCTGCTAGGGCTCTCACTTTTTCTTCATTCGAGCTTTCTATCCCTTGGCCCTCTGCAATGAAGCCTGGCACAGAGTTGTTCTTAGTCCAGATTCCATTTATTGTCCTGATCTGCCTATTTACCACTGATGTTTTAGTATCTTTATTTTCCTACAGTATTTTTTCCAGCTCTTTTTTTTTTTTTGCCTTTTAATAGCCCTTTGCACAATTGCCTTGTTTCTTTTATATTTCATTAAATCCTAGCTATCAATTGCACTTTTTGCTTTCTTATATGCCTTGTTCCTTTCCTTAATTGCTTTTTTATGCTCCTCATTCCACCATGGTACATGATTTCTACCTTTAGGGTGACTTGACATCTTAGGCACAGCTAACTTTGCTGCCATAATGATTACCTTAGTTATATTGCTACTAAACTCATACAGTATTTTCATTCCATTTGCTTCTAAATAGTTCCCGGTTTGATTTTTTTAATATTCCAAATAGGGAGCCTTCCTCCGTCCTCAACACTGCCTTTATCTTGATGTATTATAAGTACAGGGAAGTGATCACTTCCTATTCCCTCTTCTTTGTCGACTTTGCAGCTACGCAATTCCTAGGTCTAGACAGGAGAGGTTTCCATTGGCTGCAATAAACCAGTGTGTGTACCACCATTCAGTATTACTAAATTATTTTCATCAACGAATTGTTCCAGACATTTGCCATTCTTATCATTTTTCCTCTCCCTCAGAATCTATTATGGCAATTAGGATCTCTCTCTCTCTCTCTCTCTCATATATATCTGTCAAATCCTTAATATACAGTTTTCCACAGGGTTGTATACATTATATGTTCTCAAAGATGCAGATTTATTTTGCATTGGAATCTCAATAGTGTTAAACTCTATATTTAGTTTCTTCAACTCAATTTCAAGATATTTTGGGTTTCCCTTAATGAAATACAAACTCCCCCTCCCTTCCTACTTCTCTCTCTTGCCTATAGGTGCCATATACTGGGATTCTGAAATCTAGTTTTCCTATTAACCATGTTTCTTGTATTCAAATGATATCAGGCTCAGTAGTCTTATCAAGGATATTTTTCTTTAGTTCCTGTCCATGTGCTGTTAGGCTATGTGCATTTCAGCAGTAAATAGTACAATTCTATTTATCCCTCAGTATTTCTTTCACTTAAAAAAGCATGGAGTTGTGCTGCTAATAAGTTGCTAACATGCAGGTACTTTTCTGCTGCTTTAACTGTAATTTTCATTTTCTCTGGTTTTTTCCCGCAGTCTGTAATGTGCAGTTTATTACTTCAATCATAACAGCTATAAACCTCTCTTTGTTTATACATAACATGTCTTCTCCTATTTTCCCTGTATCACTCGTTATATCCTTTGATTTATTCTGTTGTGCATTTATCTCTTTCTCCTTACTGAGTTTCCTTTCTGCTTCCCCTTTTGGCCTTAGATGCCTCCTAGGAGCTTCTGAATATGATATGCTCTTTGCAACTTTTCTTTTTTTGTATCTCTCTTGCTTGCTTTGCTGCTATATAAGCTCCATGTGCTGCGCTGTGCTTTCCTCCACAGTTGCTACAGTTTAATTCTGTCCCTTCCACACAATTGTCATAGAAGTGCTCCCCTCCACATTTACTGCAACTCATTTTCCCTTCAAATATATCTGCCACATGTCCAAACCTTTGGCATCTGTAGCACCTCACCAGGGGTGGTTTTGTCCAAGAAATCTGTATCCTATTGTTACCCTGGAACGGTTTCTTCTTTAAATGCAGCTAGCACAACCATTGACAGCTTTCTTTCCCTGCTTCTCTTGCTAATTAGCCACTTAACATATATAGTACCTTATCATCCAATCATGGAAGATAGGTAAGATGCCAGAGGACTGAAAAATGGCAAATATAGTGCCAATCTATAAAAAGGGGAATAAGAACAGCCTACGGTATACAGACCAGTCATCTTAGCTCCAGTACCCCAGAAGATAATGGAACAAATAATTCAACAATTTGCAGACTCCTAGAAGATAATAAGGTGATAAGTAACAGCATGGATTTGTCCAGAACAAATGTGCCAAACCAACCTAACAGCTTTCTTTTACAGGGTAACAAGCCTTGTGGATAGGAGGAAGTGGTATATCTTGACTTAGGTAAGTCTTTTGATACTGTCTTGCATGACCTTTTCATAAACAAACTAGGGAAATACAACATATATGGAGCTACTATAAGGTGGGTACGTAAATGGCTGGAAAACTGTTCCCAGAGAGTAATTATCAGTGGTTCACAGTCAAGCTGGAAGGGCATATCGAGTGGTGTCCTGCAGGGATCAATTCTGGGTCCAGTTCTGTTCAATATTTTCATCAGTGATTTAGATAATGGCATAGAGAGTGCACTTATATAGTTTGTGGACAATACCAAGATGGGAGGGGCTGCAAGTGCTTTGGAGAATAGGATTAAAATTCAAAATGATCTGGACAAACTGGAGAAATGGTCTGAAGTAAATAGGATAAAATTCAGTAAGGACAAATGCAAAGTACTCATCTTAAGAAGAAACAATCAGTTGCACACAGACAAAATTGGAAATGACTGCCTAGGAAGGTGTACTGCAGAAAGGGATCTGGGGGTCATAGTGGATCATAAGTTAAACATGAGTCAACAGTGTAACACTGTTTCAAAAATATGCAAACATCATTCTGGGATGTATTAGCAGGAGTGTTGTAACCAAGACAAGAAATAATTCTTCTGCTCTACTCCATGCTGCTTGCACCTCAGCTGGAGTACTGAGTCCAGTTCTGGGTGTCATCTTTCAGGAAAGATGTGGACAAATTGGAGAGTCCAGAGAAAAGCAACAAAAATGATTAAAGGTGACCTATGAGGGAAGATTGAAAAAATTAGGTTTGTTTAGTCTGGAGAAGAGAAGACTGAGTGGGGACATGTTAAGTTTTCAAATATATAAAAGTCTGTGACAAGGAGGAGGGAGAAAAACTGTTCTCTTTAACTTCTGAGGATAGGACATGAAGCAATGGGCTTAAACTGCAGCAAGGGCAGTTTAGGTTGGACCTTGGGAAAAACTTCCGGTCAGGGTGGAATAAATTGCTTAGGCCACATCTACACTACCCACCGGATCCCCGATCGCTCTGCTGTCGACTCCAGAACTCCACCAGGGCGAGAGGCAGAAGCGGAGTCGACGGGGAGTGGCGGCCGTCAATCCCACGCCGCGAGGACGTGAAGTAAGTGATTCTAAGTCGATCTAAGATACGTCGACTTCAGCCACACTATTCTCGTAGCTGAAGTTGCGTATCTTAGATCGATCCCCCCCAGTGTAGACCAGGCCTTAGAGATGATGTGGAATCTGCATCAGTGGAGATTTTTAAGAGCAGGTTAGACAAACACTTGTCAGGGATGGTCTAGATCAGGGATTCTCAAACTGGGGGTTGGGACCCCTTAGGGGGTTGCGAGGTTATTATATGGAGGGTCACAAGCTGTCAGCCTCCACCCCAAACCCCACTTTGCCTCCAGCATTTATTATGGTGTTAAATATATAAAGAAGTGTTTTTAATTTATAAGGGGGGTTGCACTCAGAGGCTTGCTATGTGAAAAGGGTCACCGGTACAACAGTTTGAGAACCACTGGTCTAGATAATATTTAGTCCTGCCTTGAGTGCAGGGGACTGGACTAGAAGACCTCTCCAAGTCCCTCTGTGACCCCTATGCCTGGCTTTACCTCCTCTTCAGTCATTTCGATCAGCACTTCATATATAACTCCTCTTGTCTGCGAGAATTACTTAGGCAGTTGGCAGATTACTTTCAGTTTTGCTAGCATTTTAATCTTTAATAGTTTCTATACTATCCTTGCTACTATCAGGCCTTGAGTCTTCACCTTCCTGGAGTGAAACCCTGCAATCCTTCCAATCTTAGTCTGAGCATCCTAGCTACAGCACCCCATGTACTGACCGAGTGCTCAGCAGATCTGACTGGGTTTAGCTACCTGCGGTTCTTCCCTTCAGGAGCTGTGACCATGCAATTCATAGATTCCAAGGCTAGAAAGGACCATTGGGATCATCTAGTCTGACCTCCTGGATAATACAGGCCAGAGAACTGCCCCAAAACAATTCCTAGAGCAGATCTTTTAGAAAAAAAGCATCCAATCTTGATTTAAAAATGGTCAGTGATGGAGATTCCACTATGACCCTCAGTAAATTGTACCGATGGTTAATTATTCTCATTGTTTAAAAAAGGTATGCTTTGCTTCCAGTCTGAATTTGCCTAGCTTCAACTTCCAGCCACTGGATCATGTTCTAACTTTCTCTGCTAGATTGAGGGGCCCATTATTAAATATGTTCCCCATGTAGACACTCATAGACTGTAAACAAGCCACCCCTTAACCTTCTCTTTGTTAAGCTAACTAGATTGAGCTCTGACAGGGTGGCTCCACTCACTGCTAGGATGGCACCTTTGCCTGGTCACTCTAGGGAATAGCTCACAGGATCAAAACCCCTTCCTGCAGTTACATGCTGTCTGCAGGTCTGCAGCCCCTTTCACGCCACAAGCTGCTGCCTCTTCTTGACTCAGTCCTCCAGTCAGATCCCTGTACACATTTTCCCCTTTTGGAGTACAAAAGTCTTTTCCCCACAATCCTGAGCATTCATTTCTTCATAGTGATACTTCCTCAGTGGCTGGCAGGGGACCCAGGTCTACCCTGTACTCTAGGTTCCAGCTCAGAGACCCTCTAGCCAGCAGTCAAAGTCTGTTCCCTTGTAGAGCTCACTGCCTTTCCCTGAACCCTTTCTTTACTACCTAGCACTCCCCCGTCTGGGTTTGCTAGCATCACCACTTCCTCCCGCTCAAGCTATCTACCTCTACAGCCGCTAAACACCACCACCCCACTTCAAGAGAATGACTGCAACCTTTCCCAGCAACCCCCTCTACTTTCAATTTCCCAGCTTTATAAACCCAGCTCATTCCTCCTCAGATGGGCTCCCTCACTCAGGAGATTACTTAAACCACCTGATTCCCCTCAGCTGGGGTCTGCCTGATTAATTGACCCCCTTCTTAGCCTACCTTAACTCTTTCAGGGCAAGTGTGGGGAGAACACCCCATACCAATCTCCTTGAGTCTATCACTATAAGATGTTCTCTAAACCTTTGATCATTCTCTTGGCTCTTCTCTGAACTTAAAAATGGCCATACTGGGTCAGACCAATGGTCCATCTAAGCCAGTATCCTGTTTCTGACAGTGGTCAGTGTCAGAGCTTCCGGGGGCGTGTCCACAACAGGGCAGTTAGAGTCATCCATCCCTGCCTTTCCCTCACAGTTTCTGGCAGTCAGACGTTTAGGGTCACCCTAATCATGTTTTTTTTCCTACCCCCCCCCCCGATGTTCTGGTTTAACTTGGATTTAAACTTGGAGAGTGGCCAGTTTGGATGAGCTATTACCAGCAGGAGAGTGAGTTTGTGTGTGTATGGGGGTGGGTTTTTGGAGGGGGGTGAGGGAGTGAGAGAACCTGGATTTGTGCAGGAAATGGCCTAACTTCATTATCATGCACATTGTGTAAAGAGTTGTCACTTTGGATGGGCTATCACCAGCAGGAGAGTGAATTTGTGTGGGGGGGTGGAGGGTGAGAAAACCTGGATTTGTGCTGGAAATGGCTTTTAGATAAGCTATTACCAGCAGGACAGTGGGGTGGGAGGAGGTATTGTTTCATATTCTCTGTGTATATATAGAGTCTGCTGCAGTTTCCACGGTATGCATCTGATGAAGTGAGCTGTAGCTCACGAAAGCTCATGCTCAAATAAATTCGTTAGTCTCTAAGGTGCCACAAGTACTCCTTTTCTTTCTGCGAATACAGACTAACACGGCTGTTACTCTGAAACCTGTCATTATGCAAGGCACTGCATTTAGCCGTATGGAGTGGAAATCTATCAACTGCATGAAAAAACTTGCACAGATACAGACAGACATCATCTTCCTTTCCAAATGCAAACAGATGGACATCGTACCAAAAGGACTGAAGGTAAAAAATCCATTACAATCTACATACCACACAGACTATGCTGACAGCTTGTGCCACACGCTCTCAAAGAAACTGCGGAATCACCTGATCAACATCCTCTACAGCAAACAGGGACAGATTAAGAATGAGCTCTCAAAAATGGATACTCTCATAAAAAACCAACCTTCCACACAAACTTCCTCGTGGCTGGATTTTACTAAAACTAGACAAGCCATTTACAACGCACACTTTGCTTCTCTACAAAAGAAAAAGGACACTAAACTTTCTAAACTACTACATGCTACAAGGGGCCACAGCAATGGTTCCCTCAACCCACCTAGCAATATTGTTAACCTATCCAACTATACTCTCAGCCCAGCAGAAGCAGCTGTTCTATCCCGGGGCCTCTCCTTCTGCCCCTCCACCCCTACGAACATGATACAGTTCTGTGGTGACCTAGAATCCTATTTTCGACGTCTCCGACTCAAGGAATATTTCCAAAATACCTCTGAACAACATACTAATCCACAGAGGTCTCCCTACCAACACTACAGAAAGAAGGATTCTAGGTGGACTCCTCCTGAAGGTCGAAACAGCAGACTGGACTTCTACATAGAGTGCTTCCGCCGACGTGCACGGGCTGAAATTGTGGAAAAGCAGCATCACTTGCCCCATAATCTCAGCCATGCGGAACGCAATGCCATCCACAGCCTCAGAAACAACTCTGACATCATAATCAAAAAGGCTGACAAAGGAGGTGCTGTTGTCATCATGAATAGGTCGGAATATGAACAAGAGGCTGCTCGGCAGCTCTCCAACACGAGTTTCTACAAGCCATTACCCTCTGATCCCACTGAGAGTTACCACAAGCAACTACAGCATTTGCTCAAGAAACTTCCTGAAAAAGCACAGGATCAAATCCGCACAGACACACCCCTGGAACCCCGACCTGGGATATTCTATCTACTACCCAAGATCCATAAACCTGGAACTCCTGGGCGCCCCATCATCTCAGGCATTGGCACCCTGACAGCAGGATTGTCTGGCTATGTAGACTCCCTCCTCAGGCCCTACGCTACCAGCACTCCCAGCTACCTTCGAGACACCACTGACTTCCTGAGGAAACTTCAATCCATCGGTGATCTTCCTGATAACACCATCCTGGCCACTATGGATGTAGAAGCCCTCTACACCAACATTCCACACAAAGATGGACTACAAGCCGTCAGGAACACTATCCCCGATAATGTCACGGCTAACCTGGTGGCTGAACTTTGTGACTTTGTCCTTACCCATAACTATTTCACATTTGGGGACAATGTATACCTTCAGATCAGCGGCACTGCTATGGGTACCCGCATGGCCCCACAGTATGCCAACATTTTTATGGCTGATTTAGAACAACGCTTCCTCAGCTCTCGTCCCCTAAAGCCCCTACTCTACTTGCGCTATATTGATGACATCTTCATCATCTGGACCCATGGAAAAGAAGCCCTTGAGGAATTCCACCATGATTTCAACAATTTCCATCCCACCACCAACCTCAGCCTGGTCCAGTCCACACAAGAGATACACTTCCTGGACACTACAGTGCTAATAAACAATGGTCACATAAACACCACCCTATACCGGAAACCTACTGACTGCTATTCCTACCTGCATGCCTCCAGCTTTCACCCTGACCACACCACACGATCCATCGTCTACAGCCAAGCTCTGCGATACAACCGCATTTGCTCCAACCCCTCAGACAGAGACAAACACCTACAAGATCTCTGTCAAGCTTTCTTACAACTACAATACCCACCTGCGGAAGTAAAGAAACAGATTGATAGAGCCAGAAGAGTTCCCAGAAGTTACCTACTACAGGACAGGCCTAACAAAGAAAATAACAGAACGCCACTAGCCGTCACCTTCAGCTCCCAACTAAAACCCCTCCAACGCATTATTAAGGATCTACAACCTATCCTAAAGGATGACCCAACACTCTCACAAATCTTGGGAGACAGGCCAGTCCTTGCCTACAGACAGCCCCGCAACCTGAAGCAAATACTCACCAACAACCACATACCACACAACAGAACCACTAACCCAGGAACTTATCCTTGCAACAAAGCCCGTTGCCAATTGTGCCCACATATCTATTCAGGGGACACCATCACAGGGCCTAATAACATCAGCCACACTATCAGAGGCTCGTTCACCTGCACATCCACCAATGTGATTTATGCCATCATGTGCCAGCAATGCCCCTCTGCCATGTACATTGGTCAAACTGGACAGTCTCTACGTAAAAGAATAAATGGACACAAATCAGATGTCAAGAATTATAACATTCATAAACCAGTCGGAGAACACTTCAATCTCTCTGGTCACGCAATCACAGACATGAAGGTCGCTATCTTAAAACAAAAAAACTTCAAATCCAGACTCCAGCGAGAAACTGCTGAATTGGAATTCATTTGCAAATTGGATACTATTAATTTAGGCTTAAATAGAGACTGGGAGTGGCTAAGTCATTATGCAAGGTAGCCTATTTCCTCTTGTTTTTTCCTACCCCCCCCCCCGATGTTCTGGTTTAACTTGGATTTAAACTTGGAGAGTGGCCAGTTTGGATGAGCTATTACCAGCAGGAGAGTGAGTTTGTGTGTGTATGGGGGTGGGTTTTTGGAGGGGGGTGAGGGAGTGAGAGAACCTGGATTTGTGCAGGAAATGGCCTAACTTCATTATCATGCACATTGTGTAAAGAGTTGTCACTTTGGATGGGCTATCACCAGCAGGAGAGTGAATTTGTGTGGGGGGGTGGAGGGTGAGAAAACCTGGATTTGTGCTGGAAATGGCTTTTAGATAAGCTATTACCAGCAGGACAGTGGGGTGGGAGGAGGTATTGTTTCATATTCTCTGTGTATATATAGAGTCTGCTGCAGTTTCCACGGTATGCATCTGATGAAGTGAGCTGTAGCTCACGAAAGCTCATGCTCAAATAAATTCGTTAGTCTCTAAGGTGCCACAAGTACTCCTTTTCTTTCTCCTAATCATGTGGTTACATCCCTGCCCATCTTGGCTAATAGCCATTGGTAGATCTACCCTCCATGAACATACCTAGTTCTTTTTTGAATCCCCTTATACTCTTGGCCCTGAAAAAAATCCCATGGCAAAGAATTCCACAGTTAATTGTGTGTTGCGTGAAAAAAGTACTTCCTCTTGTTTGTATTAAACCTGCTGCCTATTAATTGCATTGGGTGGCCCCTGGTTTTTGTATTATGGGAAAGGGTAAATAGCACTTCTCTAGTCAACTTTTCCACACCATTCATGATTTTATAGACCTCTATCATATTCCCCTCTTAGATGTCTCTTTTCTAGGCTGAACAGAAATGGTCATCTTTGTTGCCATTCTTTCCTTTTCCAGTTCCACTATAGCCTTTTTGAGATACAGCAATCAAAACTGGACATAGTATTCAAAGTATGGGTGCACCATGGATTTATAGAGTGGCATTTTGATTTTTTGTGTCTTATTTTGTATCCCTTCCTAATAGTTCCTAACATTCTCTTAGCCTTTTTGACTGCTTGTGATAGAGATCTGAGGGCTAGCGCTCTGATAGCCTGCACTCCAGGCACTGTTATACTATTTAGGTTCACCTGGAGAAGGCCTAATTGGATAGAGATGTACTTCATTAGCGGGCAGATGGGAGCTGATGAGTCAATGAGCCAATTAGCCCACTAACAGGGAAGCTGTATAAAATGGAACCAGGAGGGTTCTCCCTCCTTAGAGGTTTTTAAGGTCTGGCTTGACAAAGCCCTGGCTGGGATAATTTAGTTGGTGTTGGTCCTGTTTTGAGCAGGGGGTTGGACTAGATGACTTCCTGGGGTCTCTTCCAACCCTGACATTCTATGATTCTATGAATACAAAACTAAGAGAGCCTGATAACGGAGTTCTCTGAGTACCCCTCACCCCTTTTGGGAGAAGGGGTTAGAAAGTTGATATACAGTGTGTAAAAACACTGCTATGTATTGGTGGATGGACTAAAACACTGTAAAATAACTACAGAGGGGTGTTTACAAGCAAGAAGGCCTCCCTGTGGTCCTCATTCATAGAAGAGGTGGGAATGCAGTATGCTATCCCATCCCACTGCTGCTGCACATTTAGCTGAAGTTTACAGAAAATTATTCACAGTGACTCCTAGAGCTTTCTTAACAGGTAACAGCTGATTTAGAACCCATCATTATATATGGTGTAGGTTGGATTTTTTTTTTCTAATGTGCATTACTTTGCACTTGTTAGTGGTAAATTTCATCTGCCATTGTGTTACCTGGTCACCCAGTTTTGAGAGATTCCCCCTATGACTCTTTGCAGTCAGTTTTGAACTTAACTATCTTGAATAATTTTGTATCTGCAAACTTTGCCACATTATTGTTCACTTGCTTTTCCAGATCTT
Organism: Eretmochelys imbricata; assembly: GCF_965152235.1. NCBI lineage: Eukaryota > Metazoa > Chordata > Testudines > Cheloniidae > Eretmochelys > Eretmochelys imbricata. Next base: position 14,239,367 of record NC_135590.1, on the reverse strand, counting down.
TAATGAATATATTGACTAGCACAGGTCCCCGCACAGATCCTTGGGGGATCCTGCTGTTTATCTCTCTCCACTGTGAAAACGGATCACTTATTCCTACCCTTTGTTTCCTATCTTTTAACTGGTTACTGATCCATAAGAGGACCTTCAGGAGAACCTCCTTACAAACACCAGAGTTACAAATTGACCAGTCAACCACAAACCTCATCTGGAAAGCAGCAGGGACAAAAAAAGAAGTAAATACAGCACAGTACTGTGTTAAACGTAAACTACTCAAAAATAAAGGGAAAGTTTAAAAAAAAAAAGACTTGACACCGTAAGGAAATTGTTTCTGTGCTTGTTTCATATAAATTAAGATAGTTAAAAGCAGCATTTTTCTTCTGCATAGTAAAGTTTCAAAATTGTATTAAGTCAATGTTAAGTTGTAAACTTTTGAAAGGACAAAAATAACATTTTGTTCAGAGTTATGAACATTTCAGAGTGATGAACAACCTCCATTCCCGAGCTGTTCGTAACTCTGCTGTTCTACTGTACTTAATTTCCTTAGAGCCTGTAGTGAGGGACCTTGTCGAAGGCTTTCTCTATTTTATCAACATCCTTCTTGAATTGTGGGCATCAGAACTGGACACAAAATTCTAGCAGCAGTTGCACCAGTGCCAAATACAAAGGTAAAATAACTTCTATAATCCTTGAGATCCCCCTGCTTATGCAGCCCAAGATCACATTAGCTCTTTTGGCCATAGCATCGCAGTGGAAACTAATGTTCAGCTGATTATCCATCACCATTCCCAAATCTCTTTCAGAGTCACTTCTTCCCAGGAAAGAATCCCCCATTCTGTAAGTGTGGCCTGCATTCTTTTTTCCTAGATGGATACATTTACATTTAACTGTGTGTGTGTGTGTATATATATATATGTATATATATATATATATTTTGCTAAGCACCCAGTTTACCAATTGATCCAGATCACTCTGAATTAGGATCTATCCTCTTCATTATTTACCACTCACTCAGTTTGTGTCATCTGCAAACTTTATCTGTGATGTTTTCTTTCAGGTCATTGATAAAAATGTGAAATAACGTAAGGCCAAGAACCAGTCCCTGTGGGACCCCTCTGGAAACACACTCGCTTTATGATGATTCCCCATTTACAATTCTATTTTGAGACCTGTCAGTTAGCCACTTTTTAATCCATTTCACATGTGCCATGTTAATTTTATGTCATTCTAGCTTTTTTAATCAAATGTGCGGTAGCAAGTCAAACACCTTTATAGAAGTCTAAGTATATTATGACAACACTATTACCTGTATCAACCAAACGTGTAATTTCATCAAAAAAGATATCAAATTAATTTGACAGGATCTATTTTTCCATAAACTCATGTTGATTTGCATTGCCCTTCTTTAATTCTTTATTAATCAAGTCCTGTGTCAGCCACTCCATTGTCTTGCCTGGGAACCATATCAGGCTGACAAGCCTATAATTACTCAGATTATCTCATTTACCCTTTTTAAAAATTGTACATTAGCTTTCTTCTAGTCTTATGCAACATCCCCAGTGCTCCAAGACTTATTTAAAATCGACATTAATGGTCTAGTGAGCTCCTCAGCTAGCTCTTTGGAAACTCTTGGATGCAAGTTATCTGGACCTGCTGATTTAAAAATGTCTGACTTTAGTAGCTTCTCCTTAACATCCTCCAGAGATATTAGTAGAATGGAAAGTCTTATCACCATATGATGAGAGTATATCATCTGTTTTTTCCCCAAAACACAGAACAAAAATATTTACTGTCCATATCACAATGTGATGTGGAAAAAGAAAAGGAGTACTTGTGGCACCTTAGAGACTAACCAGTTTATTTGAGCATAAGCTTTTGTGAGCTACAGTATGCATCCGATGAAGTGAGCTGTAGCTCACAAAAGCTTATGCTCAAATAAATTGGTTAGTCTCTAAGGTGCCACAAGTACTCCTTTTCTTTTTGCGAATACAGACTAACACGGCTGTTACTCTGAAATGTGATGTGGCTTAGTGACTTTGTACTAAGTCTTAGTACTGAGTCTATTTTAATTAGGAGTGGGGTTAAGAAAGGCGACCCCTTATCTCCTATTTTATTTAATATTGCCATGGATCCTTTATTAACAAAGTTGGCATTTGCTGACGACGTGGCAATTTTAAGTGGGTCCTATTATGGCATGGCCAAAAATCTGGAAATTTTAGAATGTTTTTGTAGAAATACAAATCTTCAGGTTAATGTGAAAAAAAACTAAGGGATTTCACATATTAGCTAAATATAAAACTTATGTGATTAACCCTAAAGAGAATTGGAGAATGGGCACTGAAATTATTGAATATGTACAACCTGGAGAATTTGAAAAGTATTTGGGTTCAAAGATAGATCCTTGGATAGGAATCGGAGGACTGTCTCTTAAGGATAAATTGATTGAATGGAGCGAGAACTTAAGTAAGGCTCTTCTTAAACCGGCACAAAAACTAATGATTTTACAAACATATGTTTTACCAAAGCTATTTTATAATGTACTTTTAATTGAGCCCCCTTTTTATCTTTTACATGAATTGGATGTTTTAGTCAGAAAAATAGTAAAACAAATTTTATATCTCCCACAATGTACCACCAATGGATTATTTTATGCAAGGGGAAGAGATGGAGGACTTGCATTAACAAAACTTAGTATACAAATTCCCAATATGCTTATCAGCAAGTGGAGGAGACCTATTGTATCCAAAGATAATTGGATAGATTTATCCTACGTATATGCTGGAGAGAATCTAGTTGATAAAATATTGGTCCTAAGTGCAGCAACACCAAATTCAAAAAATGGAGTGAGGAGGAATTTCTTAGATGGTGTTGGCTGAGGTGCCGGGGGTAGGGATTAAATATTTTAACAACTATGTGATTAGTAATTCGGTATTGAAAACATCTTGTATGACTAAATCCTCCTCACTAATCACAGCTCTACAACTTAGGGCTAATGTTTACCCTACAAGAGAAACGTTGGCAAGAGGAAGAGAAGGATTAAATGCTTCCTGTAGCTGGTGTGGGCAGGTTAGAGAGATGATACCACACATATCGGGACAATGTTTTAAAACTAAAGATGCTAGGATCAAAAGACATAATAGGGTAGTCTCTGCAGCAGTGGATAAAATATGTAAAATGGGGTGGAAAGCAATTGTAGAACCTCACTTGAGAACCAAAGAAGGTAATCTGAGAAAACCAGATATTGGTTTTACAAAAGGAGATATTGCGGTGGTGGTAGATGTCACAATTTGCTGGGAGGATAATGCCGATGGTTTGGAGAAAGCCCACAAAGAAAAGGCCAACTATTACCTCGAATTAGAGGAAGAGATTAGGAAACTAATGGGAGGTACGAATATCCACTTCTTTGGTCTCGTGTTTGGGGCTCATGGCAAATGGAGTGAGGGAAATGATGACCTTTTAAAAAAAATCTTAGGAATTGAGAGAGGCAAAAATTTTAAGGAGAATATTTGTAGACTCATTTTATAATCCACTGCAGATATGATGGCGATGTTCAGTGACAAGTAGAGATCCCAGAGCTCCATTTCGTGTATCTTATTATTACTAAATTTTAGCTAACTTTTTCCATATTTTAAATTTATGGATTATTGGTAATCAATACCTCGATATCCATTGCTATTTATATACTTGTCCTTTCAGAGAATGGCTTTAACTTAGCAATAAATACTTATAAATCTGGATAGATATCCTATTTTAAATTATTTTTCTTACTGGATGTGGATGGGGACTGGCCGCTTATAGTAACCAGGAAAGGGCAGGTAGTCACGCCTGTACATAAATACAGCCATTACTGTGTATTCCGCAGAGATGGCTGAAAATTTTCCAGTGGACCAGTTTTCCATTGGGAAAATGCTGATGCCACAAAATTGAAATGTTTCATGGGACCATCTCCATTTCATCGCCATTTTTGAGAAAAAAATATTGTAATATTTCATTTTGATAAAGTGGACATGATTCATTTTGACTATTATACTTATTATATTAGAAACAATGAAGTCTAAAGGAAGTGCTTCGACATGATCAGAATGAAACTTTTTGATAAGGTTGTTTTGATGTTTTCCCCCAAAAATTTCAGAAATTTTATTTTGTAGGAAATTATGCAATTTCAAAGATTTTATTTTGATTTGGGCTGAAAGGAAATTTCAAAATGTCGGCATTGCCTGTTGATGGGATCACACTTATGCAAAGTGCATGGCAAACAAACAGTGGCCCTCACCTGCCCTTTACTATATATAAAATCCAGATGAGAATATATTTAAGATAGTTTCCAAACGTAGCTGTCATCAGAAAGACACCAGTGTCCACAAGAGGTTTTCAAATGCTGAGTTTAGCAGAGAGAACGGAAGTGCTAAAAGTAATCAAACAAAACACCACTAAAAGCACACATTTTCAATGGTGAGAGTAATTAATTGGAGCAGTTTATTTACCAGGGATGTGTTGGACTCTCCATCACTTGGCATTTTAAATCTCAATAAGTTCTCTTTCTAAAAGAAATGCTCTAAATCATTCATGAATTATGGGGTTGGTGCAGAAATCTTCTTCGTTTTTGCCTTGTCCCATTAATCAGGTTAGGCCCGTCTTGTTCTTTATCTCCAAGCAGGTTGGCGCCAATGGGAGCTGCGGAGCCAGCTCTCGGGGCGGGGGCAGCGTGTAGAGCCACCTGCCACGCCTCTGCCTAGGAGCAGCTGGGACAGGTCGCTGCTTGCTGGAAGCCACCTGAGGTGAGCTACCCCCAGATCCAGCACCCCGAGCCCCCTCCCGTGCCCCAGCCCCACACTCCCTCCTGCACGCCAAACCCTCATGCCCATTCCTCCACCTAGGAGCAGCAGGGACATGTCACCACTTCCGGGGAGCCACACAGAGCCAGGTAGGGAGCCTGCCGGCCCCGCACCAACCAGACTATAAACCAGATTTTCTATGAAGATTAGAAATGCCAGTTTATAGAACTTTGCGGTTGGTATAGGCTGGATAACATAGCTTTTACTGTATAGGCACAGATGTAGATATGGGCTACAAAATCGGGGTTATCAAATATAAAAACCCTCTGACTTCTTTCCTGTCATCCCTTTCCTCCAACCAACATCCCCTTCCCTCCCCAGCAAGTTTTCCCCCAGAATTTTCAGTAGTGATAAGTGATGCAGCAAGTGGGCAGATTTGTAGGCATTAGGACTTTATTTAACAAGCTCAGAGACTGCTGTTGTATGCTGAGGCTGTGTCATCTGTTCAACAGTTGCTTGTATTCCTGAGCCCCCAGTCCCTCATCAGCCTAGGTGCTTCCTGAAACGTGATTCTCTTTCTCTGGTCACCCATAGTTTGCATCAGGAAAGAATCTTCCTCCCAATTCAGCAGCACAAACAAAGATAAGACAAGGAGTACTTGTGGCACCTTAGAGAGTAACAAATTTATTTCAAAATAAGCTTTCGTGAGCTACAGCTCACTTCATCGGATGCATGCAATGGACAATACAGAGGGGAGATTTATATACACAGAGAACATGAAACATCTCAGGCGTTGGCATCCTGACAGCAGGATTGTCTGGCTATGTAGACTCCCTCCTCAGGCCCTACGCTACCAGCACTCCCAGCTATCTTCTAGACACCACTGACTTCCTGAGGAAACTACAATCCATCGGTGATCTTCCTGATAACACCATCCTGGCCATTATGGATGTAGAAGCCCTCTACACCAACATTCCACACAAAGATGGACTACAAGCCATCAGGAACAGTATCCTCGATAATGTCATGGCAAACCTGGTGGCTGAACTTTGTAACTTTGTCCTCAACCATAACTATTTCACATTTGGGGACAATGTATACCTTCAAATCAGTGGCACTGCTATGGGTACCCGCATGGCCCCACAGTATGCCAACATTTTTATGGCTGACTTAGAGCAACGCTTCCTCAGCTCTCATCCCCTAATGCCCCTACTCTACTCGTGCTACATTGATGACATCTTCATCATCTGAGACCCATGGAAAAGAAGCCCTTGAGGAATTCCACCAGGATTTCAACAATTCCCATCCCACCATCAACCTCAGCCTGGACCAGTCCACACAAGAGATCCACTTCCTGGACATTACGGTGCTAATAAGCGATGGTCACATAAACACCACCCTATACCGGAAACCTACTGACAGCTATGCCTATCTACATGCCTCCAGCTTTCATCCAGACCACACCATACGATGCATTGTCTACAGCCAAGCTCTATGATACAATCGCATTTGCTGCAACCCCTCAGACAGAGACAAACACCTACAAGATCTCTATCAAGCATTCTTACAACTACAATACCCCCCTGCTGAAGTGAAGAAATAGATTGATAGAGCCAGAAGAGTACCCAGAAGTTACCTACTACAAGACAGGCCCAACAAAGAAAATAACAGAATGCCACTAACCATCACCTTCAGCCCCCAACTAAAACCTCTCCAATGCATTATCAAGGATCTACAACCTATCCTGAAGGACGACCCATCACTCTCACAGATCTTGGGAGACAGGCCAGTCCTTGCTTACAGACAGCCCCCCAACCTGAAGCAAATACTCACCAGCAACCACACACCACACAACAAAATCACTAACCCAGAAACCTATCCTTGCAACAAAGCCCGTTGCCAACTGTGCCCACATATCTATTCAGGGGACACCATCATAGGGCCTAATCACATCAGCCACACTATCAGAGGCTCATTCACCTGCACATCTACCAATGTGATATATGCCATCATGTGCCAGCAATGCCCCTCTGCCATGTACATTGGCCAAACTGGACAGTCTCTACGTAAAAGAATAAATGGACACAAATCAGACGTCAAGAATTATAACATTCAAAAACCAGTCGGAGAACACTTCAATCTCTTTGGTCACTTGATTACAGACCTAAAAGTGGCAATGCTTCAACAAAAAAACTTCAAAAACAGACTCCAATGAGAGACTGCTGAATTGGAATTAATTTGCAAACTGGATAAAATTAACTTAGGCTTGAATAAAGACTGGGAGTGGATGTGTCGTTACACAAAGTAAAACTATTTCCCCATGTTTATTTCCCCCCCCTCACCCCCTGCTACTGTTCCTCACATGTTCTTGTCAACTGCTGGAAATGGCCCATCTTGATTATCACTACAAAAGGTTACCCCCCCACCTTGCTGGTAATAGCTCACCTTACCTGATCACTCTTGTTACAGTGTGTATGGTAACACCCATTGTTTCATGTTCTCTGAGTATATAAATCTCCCCACTGTATTTTCCACTGCATGCATCTATTGAAGTGAGTTGTAGCTCACGAAAGCTTATGCTCAAATAAACTTGTTAGTCTCTAAGGTGCCACAAGTCCTCCTTTTCTTTTTACGGATACAGACTAACAAGGCTGCTACTCTGAAACCAAAGATAAGACAGTTATCCTGGACACAAGAGCTTTGCTTATCTCCAGGGGGAGAGAAGGAAGGCGTAGAAAGCAGATAAGCCAAGTGGGACATGGAAAATAGAAAGCTTCTAGGTGACGGATAGATAGGGCCAAAGGAATGTAACTTTTTTACCTCTCAGCAGTTTCCCAGCCCTACTCTGTATTTGGAAAGTTTAAATTTCCTTTGGTTTACTATAGGAATATGTAATTAAAGATTTCACTACAATAATAATAATAATTAATTAATAATAACCACAAAATGAGGGTTTTTTTTGTTAACTTGGTAATAATTTCTTCCTCAGCTAATAAACTCCCAGGCTGAATATTTCTATAAACAACTTGACCACCGACTTTGGAATTTATTTAGCCAAGGATATGGTTATTACACCTCATAAACAAGAAGTATCCTCAAGTTACCATTATAATAAAACTGTTACAATGCTTTGCTTTTTATACAGCAATTATGGAAAGCACTTTAGTGTGACTGAAAATTTATATGCAGACTTTTGCTACATGTTCAAGTGCAAAACTGCCGTACTTTGGGTTAACGCATATCTAGCTTGATTCATACCGCTGTGATGGTCCTGGGCTATGCAGATAAAATAAGTACAGTGTATGTAGTTACCTAGGTACTCTGGAATCCTTAAGGGAGAAAGCAGTGTTTTTGAGATAATGTACATTGTTATCTCCTGAATGAACAGGTAATTTCCCCATATTCTAGTTAACTTCTTTTCAGCTGGTAAGTTTGGAGAAACTATAATATGTGCCATACTAATAACTAGAGCTATGTAAATAACTGAGGTTTTTGTGGTTCACTGGTGGTCCCAGTCCATCCATCCGTTCGTTCGACCCGAACGATAACCAAAGTTTTGTGGAATTTTGGCAAATCAAAATTTGGAAACATTTCATTTCATTTTTCATACAAGCAAAGGCAATAGAGTGAGTTTTCCAGAAATGAGGAAGAGGGTAGTAGTGATAGTTCAGTGGTTATGGCCCTCACCTGGTATGTGGGAGAGTTGAGTTCAAATCCCTCCTACCTCACCTCCCTTCTAGGTGAGTGCTCTCACCACCGGACTATATGTCTATGTGGGTAGTCTAGGATGGGACTCTCTCCTGTTGAAGCTGTTCCACTTTCTATACAATATTTAAATAGCCATTGGGCCAGATAGAGAGACTGACTCTAAAGCCTTGTTGGGAAGGCACTGACATGGGAGAACGAAGCTTAAATTCCTGTTCTAGAGTAGGGATTTGAGCCTGGACAGGACAAGACCAGAGAGTGGAGTCAGGCCTGCCTGAGTACACCTCTGGGACTGGGCTACCCATTAACACCAAATTAAGTGGGGTTTAGCAGATCTGGAAAGGGGAAGAAATGTAGTAAAGGGACACTTTTCTATTAAACTGCGGGGTGGGGGGGATTAGAAACTTCTGAAAATGTTAGGAATCAGTTTTTTACAAAAACTTCCAAATGAAAACGTTTTTCAAAAATGTTGTGAAATTTCACAATTTTTTTCACTGCCTTTCTCCCCCCAGCTCTCTTATAGATGGACACGCTGAGGCCCAGAACGTTTAAGTGACTTTCCCACGGTCAGAGTGAGACATGGTGGGGGCGGGAATATACCTTTTATTGGACGAACTTCTGTTGGGGAGAGAGACCAGCTTCTGAGCTGCACAGAGCTCTCCTTCTTCCCAAAAAGATTCAATGATGGCGTTAAGAATAGATCCTTAGGACCCCAGTTCAAGGCTGCTCAGCCTCGAGTAGCAAGCACTCAGCATTTTGCAGGATCGTGGCCAAAGAATGTCTCCCCTGTGTTCTAACCCCTGAGACCAACAGCTCCCAAACTTTTTCACTGCATGACCCCATTTTCACATGTATTGCTTCCTGTGACCCCAGCATAGAGGGCACCATTTTAAAATGGCCTCCAACGCACAGTGTGACCTCACACACACCATAAGGGCGAGGTCACACTACATGGAGGACACCACTTTGTACAGTAAAATGGCATCTTCCGCACACCAGTGGTGTCCCCTATGCAGCGTGACCTCATGTGTACCATAAGTGTGAGGTCACACTGTGCAGAGGATGCCATTTTACCATCCTGCAACCCCATCCACTGATGGAGCAACCCCATTCGGGGTCATGACCCATCGTTTGGGAACCGACCAAGACCATGAGTAATAGTACAACTCACAAGTAAATAAAACCTCTTGCTCTTCTCTGGTTGAGTGACTCCCAGGTCAACAGCTGTCTGTGGATATACTGGCTGGATTGCTATTGGAAAGGTCCTTGCTGGGCATGTGTGTCATAGAATCATAGAATATCAGGGTTGGAAGGGACCTCAGGAGGTCATCTAGTCCAACCCCCTGCTCAAAAGCAGGACCCATCCCCAATTAAATCATCCCAGCCAGGGCTTTGTCAAGCCTGACCTTAAAAACTTCTAAGGAAGGAGATTCCACCACCTCCTTAGGCAACACATTCCAGTGTTTCACCACCCTCCTAGTGAAAAAGTTTTTCCTAATATCCAACCTAAACCTCCCCCACTGCAACTTGAGACCATTACTCCTTGTCCTGTCCTCTTCCACCACTGAGAATAGTCTAGAACCATCCTCTCTGGAACTACCTCTCAGGTAGTTGAAAGCAGCTATCAAATCCCCCCTCATTCTTCTCTTCCGCAGACTAAACAATCCCAGTTCCCTCAGCATCTCCTCATAAGTCATGTGTTCCAGACCCCTAATCATTTTTGTTGCCCTCCGCTGGACACTTTCCAATTTATCCACATCCTTCTTGTAGTGTGGGGCCCAAAACTGGACACAGTACTCCAGATGAGGCCTCACCAATGTCGAATAGAGAGGGACGATCACGTCCCTCGATCTGCTCGCTATGCCCCTACTTATACATCCCAAAATGCCATTGGCCTTCTTGGCAACAAGGGCACACTGTTGACTCATATCCAGCTTCTCGTCCACTGTCACCCCTAGGTCCTTTTCCGCAGAACTACTGCCTAGCCATTCGGTCCCTAGTCTGTAGCTGTGCATTGGGTTCTTCCATCCTAAGTGCAGGACCCTGCACTTATCCTTATTGAACCTCATCAGATTTCTTTTGGCCCAATCCTCCAATCTGTCTAGGTCCCTCTGTATCCTATCCCTGCCCTCCAGCGTATCTACCACTCCTCCCAGTTTAGTATCATCCGCAAATTTGCTGAGAGTGCAATCCACACCATCCTCCAGATCATTTATGAAGATATTGAACAAAACCGGCCCCAGGACCGACCCCTGGGGCACTCCACTTGACACCGGCTGCCAACTAGACATGGAGCCATTGATCACAACCCGTTGAGCCCGACAATCTAGCCAGCTTTCTACCCACCTTATAGTGCATTCATCCAGCCCATACTTCCTTAACTTGCTGACAAGAATACTGTGGGAGACCGTGTCAAAAGCTTTGCTAAAGTCAAGATACAATACATCCACTGCTTTCCCTTCATCCACAGAACCAGTAATCTCATTCATAGAAGGCGATTAGATTAGTCAGGCATGACCTTCCCTTGGTGAATCCATGCTGACTGTTCCTGATCACTTTCCTCTCATGTAAGTGCTTCAGGATTGATTCTTTGAGGACCTGCTCCATGATTTTTGTCTGGAGTCATAACTTTTAAACTGGAAGTTCTTTGGTATTTATCCTTGAAATATTCACAGGAAACACTCACCAAAATGGCCATTGGATGTCTAAAGGAGATTTGTTTTGCAATAATAAAGCTTTGTCTCCACAGCAAACACTATAAATTAGTGATCTGCCACTTACTGTCTTGCTTTGCTACTCTTTTCAAACATACTTTATGCCTGACAATAAAGAGACCAAACGTGAGGAAAAATAGTGGATCTGTATCTCATAGTTGTAGAATGGGCAGGAAACAGATGTGGGAGGACTTGGCAAGTATTTAATAAAATGGACTACATAATGCAGTTTGTGAGCATGTCCTTTTACTGTGGTCTAGTGGATAGTGTTCCAAGGGGGGAGTTAAGAGACATTATTTCCATTCCCAGCTGTGCCACTGAAACTTGTGACCTTTGGCAAATCGTTTAAGCTCATTGTGCCTTAGTTTCCTCATCTATAAACTGATATTAATGATATTTACCCTCTTTGTGAGCTGTGAATGAAAAGCACTATATAACTCAGAGCTGGTTGACAAGCCCAAGTTTTTCCTATACGGAATGTTGTGATAATTGGGCCTACAAACCTACCCTGATCACGAGCTCAACTATAAAAAGTATGTGAAAGTTCATAAGATGTCACAGTAACCATAACAAATATTGATGGGAAAAGGTAAGAAAGTGAGACAGAAAAGACTGAATGAGTTGAAACAAAAAAGCTAGAGATATAATGCAGTGACTGGGTTAAGATTATGCCTGGGAAACAAGAAAAGTGTGAGACCAGAAATCAGTGTAATAGTAACCACACGGCACTGGACCCAGGAACTCCTGAGTTGTAATGCTGACTCTGCAACTGACTCATTGGGGGTTTGTCTATACTCCATTGTAAATCCACGTCTGTGGGCCCCATGCCTGTGGAGCTGATATTTCCAAGCCCATGCCTGAGCATCCATGCTGCATTATAAACCTGGGTTTGCAGTTGCTATCACTGTGATCCATAATCACTGTGCAGACCTTCTGACTGGGGTCTGCATCTTGAGCTGAGTGAATACTGCACGAAGAAAGGGGTTGTACCCAAGACTCGGGCTCTGACCCACCCCTTAGGGGTTTCTGGCCCATATCAGATTGATTTCTGTGTGGATGGACTTAGGGGCTTGGGCTCAACCTGAATCTGAGCCCAGGTTTACAGTGTAGTGTAGACATACCCTGGGTGGCCTTGGGCCAGTAACTTCAGTTCTGCTCTGAAAAGTGACTCAGCAGAACAGTCTCACTTGACAGTCAAGGACTGCTCTTTAACTCAGGTATGCAAAGATTCCCTGACTTTGGGGACTAAAATAGGTTATTATTATCTTTTTCCTCCTGTTAGCCTCACTCCGCCTGTGATCTCAAAAGCAAAAAGAACGAGCCTCTACCATTTCAGCTACAGAAGCAACTCCTCTAGGTGGTAGCAGTAATAGATTCAAATCCTCAGAAGACCAGCCACTAGAAGCTCATCTTAAGTGATCACTCTCCTTACAGTGTGCATGATAAACACCCATTTTTTCATGTTCTGTGTGTATATAAATCTCCTCACTGTATTTTCCATTGAATGCATCCAATGAAGTGAGCTGTAGCTCACAAAAGCTTATGCTCAAATAAATTGGTTAGTCTCTAAGGTGCCACAAGTCCTCCTTTTCTTTTTGCGGATATAGACTAACATGGCTGCTACTCTGAAACCTGTCAGAAGGATCATTGAGGTACACAAGCAAACACGCTCTCCATGGATGCTCAGTTTAATACAGGCTAATGTTGTGCAAGCCTCTCGTTAAAGTATTGGCAGCATATCACTCAGCTAATACCCGTAAATTGGTCCTTAGAAGTTTTTCAGACAGATGTTAGGATTAAAGCTTTGGGTCTGAGCTCAGCCAGACAAGAGTGAAACAAAAGATGCAACTTCCTGAGACTAGCAGCGTCACCAGCAAGGCATGGGAAAGCAGAGGAAGGTGACCCTGTCAGTGACACTGCTATTTCAGACTGTAAATAAAATGCAGCACTGCAGAGATCAAATGGCAAATGTGTTTGAAAGATGTGAAAAGAGCGGATTCCTCTTTCTCACATACTTACCCTTTGCTTTAGTCTCACGCTTTGTTTTTTTCTCTGATTGATGCTTCTATCTTTGAAATCTAGTCAGAGCTAGTAAAGAGAAGTAATAGCAACTTCACACCTATGCCTGGCTTCCCAATTCTACTGTATGCCTGGCTTACAATATGATATCTGCTCCTCTTGGATTTAATTATTCAGGCTGTCTCCATGTGCTTCCACTGCACTATCTCACTGGGCTTTCCCAGGGCCTGTTCAACAGACTGGGTTTTCCTTCTGTCATAAATATAAGGGGAAGGGTAAACACCTTTGAAATTCCTCCTGGCCAGGGGAAAGCTCCTCTCACCTGTAAAGGGTTAAGAAGCTAAAGGTAACCTCGCTGGCACCTGACCAAAATGACCAATGAGGAGACAAGATACTTTCAAAAGCTGGGAGGAGGGAGAGAAACAAAGGGTCTGTGTCTGTCTGTATGCTGGGTCTTGGCCAGGGATAGACCAGGAATGGAGTCTTAGAACTTTTAGTAAGTAATCTAGCTAGGTATGTGTTAGATTATGATTTCTTTAAATGGCTGAGAAGAATTGTGCTGAATAGAATAACTATTTCTGTCTGTGTATCTTTTTTGTAACTTAAGGTTTTGCCTAGAGGGGTTCTCTATGTTTTTGAATCTAATTACCCTGTAAGATATCTACCATCCTGATTTTACAGGGGGGATTTCTTTATTTCTATTTACTTCTATTTTTTATTAAAAGTCTTCTTGTAAAAACTGAATGCTTTTTCATTGTTCTCAGATCCAAGGGTTTGGGTCTGTGGTCACCTATGCAAATTGGTGAGGCTTTTTATCCAACATTTCCCAGGAAAGGGGGGGGTGCAAGTGTTGGGAGGATTGTTCATTGTTCTTAAGATCCAAGGGTCTGGGTCTGTAGTCACCTAGGCAAATTGGTGAGGCTTTTTACCAAACCTTGTCCAGGAAGTGGGGTGCAGGGTTTTGGGAAGTATTTTGGGGGGAAGACGCGTCCAAACAGCTCTTCCCCAGTAACCAGTATTAGTTTGGTGGTGGTAGCGGCCAGTCCAAGGACAACGGGTGGAATATTTTGTACCTTGGGGGAAGTTTTGACCTAAGCTGGTAAAGATAAGCTTAGGAGGTTTTTCATGCAGGTCCCCACATCTGTACCCTAGAGTTCAGAGTGGGGGAGGAACCTTGACATGGTGGCATAGTGGTGGGATTAACCTGAAATCATTTTGAGATCCAGTTGAGATTTTTTGAACTAGAAATACAGATTTTAAAAAGAAATTATTTTTTCCTTTGGAAAGGAAGTCCAGAAAGCAGTTGAAACTGAAAGCAGATTGTTTTTTCTCTGCTTTGTGGGCAAGCAGAGACAAAAGGGGATTATCTTTGTGAATTGCAGGTTTTCTTTGCCTGGAGGCAGGGTACTTAACTCCTGCAGGGAAATTCACAGTCTTCCAACCCAGAGGTTTTTTTTTTCTTTTCTTCCTAAAAGTAAATAGGGGGTGTGTGCTCTACCCATTTGCCTGGAGACAAAAGTGGCAGGGTTTTATTTTTAGGATTTTGATTTTTTTGTTTTACAAGGAGCACAGGTTTGAAAAGGAATTTTTTTTCTTTGGGCTGGGTAAGCAGGTTTCCAAGTAGTTGGAGGTTTTTTGCTTTAATTTGGGCCCAGAGCAGAGACAAGGGAATTGTCTTTTTCTGTAGGCTGACAATCATTATCAGAGAATAGGTATTCTATTCCAGCACAGCAAAATTTTACAGCCAAGTTTTGTTTGTTTATTTCTAAACCTCGGGTGTAAAGTTAGTTAAAAACAGAGAGGTTAAAATGACCAAATCCTCAGCTCGACTACAGCTGGAATTAGCCAAATTTCAGGCTGAGGAAAAACAAAGGGAACATGAAAGACAGATAGAACTCATGCGGCTGGAGAAGGAGGCACAGGAGGCTGCCCACAAGAGGGAAATGGAGGCAAGGAAGCATGTGGAGGAGGAGAAGGAAAAAGAGAGGAAGCATGTGGAGGAGGTGGAGAGGATAAAGGCCCAGCAGAATATACCAACAAACCCTAGCAAGCCTTCTCCAAGTACCACTTCCCATCCCAGAAAGTTCCCCACCTACAAGGCAGGCGATGATACTGAGGCCTTCCTAGAAAACTTCGAAAGGGCCTGCCTTGGGTACAACATCTCTACTGACCAATACATGGTAGAGCTGAGGCCGCAGCTCAGTGGACCCTTAGCTGAGGTGGCAGCTGAAATGCCTAAAGAACACATGAACAAGTATGAACTGTTTAAATCCAAGGCGAGAGTCAGAATGGGGATAACACCCGAGCAGTCTCGTCGGAGGTTCAGAGCCCTAAGGTGGAAACCAGACATGTCATTTACCCGACATGCCTACCACATTGTGAAACATTGGGATGCCTGGATATCAGGAGCAAGTGTTGAATCTCCAGTAAATTTGCCCTTCCTAATGCAAATGGAACAATTCTTAGAGGGTGTTCCTGAGGAAATAGAAAGATACATCCTAGATGGGAAACCCAAAACTGTAATCGAGGCAGGAGAGATTGGAGCCAGATGGGTGGAGGTGGCAGAGAAGAAGAAAACTGGTCGCAGTTGGAGCGGAGACCAGAAGGGACCACCCCAGACCACACCCTATTACCGGGGGCCGCCCAAGGCCCCACCTACCTCCCAAAGAACCCTCCAGACCCCTTATCGTCCTGCCACCCCGTTCTCCAGCAACCCTCCTCGCCCCAGTGACCCGTCAGCTGGACGATGTTTTAAATGTAACGAGCTGGGGCATGTAAAGGCCAACTGCCCCAAGAACCCCAACAGATTACAGTTCATTGCACCGGAATCACACCAGAGGTCCACAGGCCCAGATACTTCCCAGATACCCTTGGAGCGGAGGGAAACTGTGAGTGTGGGCGGGAAGAAGGTCACCGCGTGGAGGGACACCGGAGCACAAGTGTCAGCTATCCATGCTTCCTTAGTGGACCCCAATTTAATCAACCCAGAGATCCAAGTGACGATTCAACCCTTCAAGTCCAACTCTTTCAATTTGCCTACAGCCAAGTTGCCTGTCCAGTACAAGGGCTGGTCAGGAATGTGGACTTTTGCAGTCTATGATGATTATCCCATCCCCATGCTGTTGGGGGAAGACTTGGCCAATCATGTGAAGCAGGCCAAGAGGGTGGGAATGGTCACCCGCAGCCAGGCTAAACAAGCCGTGAGGCCTAGCTCTGTTCCGGAAACTGCTATCAGGACCCAGTCAGAGGTGATGGACCTGGACCTTAGGCCAATGTCTGCAACAGCAGTAGTGGATCCAGTCCCAGAGACCCAGACGGAACCAGTCCCAGAACCGGAACCAGCCGAACAACCAACACCAGACCCTGTGTCAGCACTGAATCCAGTACTTGCAACCTCAACACCAGAGGGCCCCACTGAACCTGAACTGGCAGCAGCCGATAACCCTACACAAGAGGCTCAGCCGGAGCCTGAATCCCAACATAGTGCACCAGCGGAGAGCGGTTCACAGTCAACAGAAACAGCTCCATCCCCTATATTGCTTCCAGAGGGACCAAGCCTAGGTCCACAATCCAATGAGGGACTGATGTCTCCAGCATCAAGGGAACAGTTCCAGACCGAACAGGAAGCAGATGAAAGCCTCCAGAGAGCTTGGACAG